>NC_137788.1:2345000-3045000 GCF_963383645.1 Muscardinus avellanarius | reverse complement strand
CAAACACACAAACACACACACACACACACACACACACACACACATATCCCCTTGATTCTGTTTCTCTAGAGAACCCTAATATGACTTGTGCCTTTATAAAAAGAGGGAAAGAGCCGAGCGTGGTGGTGCACGCTTGTCATCCCAGCATTCGGGAGGTAGAGACCGGAAGCTTACGGTTCGCAGACAGCCTCAACTACTTAGCAAGGTCCTTCGCAACTCAGTGAGATGGGTCATAGGAGGAACTCTTGAAAAAGGAAATCCTATAGAGGAGCAAACAAGGCAACCTAAAGGAGGAGAAAGGAGGGGGGAAGAGGAAAATCTCTAAAACACACAATGTACTTAAACATATCAGAGTCAATCACTAAGCCAAGCAAGGGAGGGAGGGACGGGGAGGGAATGGGGTGGGAATTGGGTAGGGGTTAAATCAGCGATGTGTACATGTTTGTACACACAAGTTTTTTACCCCAATATGATTTTTTAATATAATGCACCAATAAAAAAATTTAAAAGGAAAAAAAAGAAGCAAAAATAAATAAATAAATAAAAATAATAAATAAATAAATAAATAAATAAATAAATAAATAAATAATAAAAATAAAAAGACTAGTGCCGGGCGTAGTGGCGCAGGCTTGTAATCCCCACACTTGGGAGGCGGAGACAGGAGGATGGTGCAGGTTCAAAGCCAGAAGAGACCCTGTTTCCAAATAAAAAAAGTATAAAAAAATAGGTCTGGGAGTGTAGCGTAGAGGTAGAAGGGTTTCCAGGAACCCCAGTACCACCAAAAAAATAAATAAATACATAAACAAACAAACAAATGAATAAATAAACAAATAAATAAAATTAAAAATAAAAAGACTAACAAATAGGGCTAGGGGTATAGTTCAGAGGTACAATGTCCCTGGATTTCATCCCCAGTACTGCAAAAAAAATAAGAGGGGGAGACGCACGCCGACGGGAGAGCCACATGAAGACTGAGGCAGGCGCTGGGTGATCTGGGGACCAGCCGAGGAGCCGCAAGGCACTCCAGAGGCCTCTGGGAACCGGAGGGACAGGACCCTCCCCGCAGCCTCCGAGGGCCTCACACCTGGACCTTGGGCTTCTGGCCTCCAGGGCTGTGACAGAACACACTTCTCTTGTTTAAACCTTTGTGTGCTGTTCCAGCATCCAGAGATCTGACTTGGGAAGCCTCGTGTCACTGGGACCTCTCAGAACCCGGGTCAGCAACAAATCGTCCTGCGGGGATGGCGTTTAGCAGTGCCTGCTAGTCAGGGCTCCTGGTTCTAGGAGCTGTGGGCACGGGATCTTCTCCTAGATCCAGGCTGTAGGGAGAGGCCTCAGCGGGGCACAAATCAAAAGTTAAAACTTAAGCCAGGTGCGGTGCTTACAAGTGTGCACCACACTTGTAATCCCAGCACTTGGGAGGCTGAGACAGGAGGATCGCGGTTCGCGGACAGCCTCAGCTACTTAGTGAGGCCCTCTGCAACTCAGTGAGACCCTGTTTCAAAATAAAGAATAAAATATAGGGCAGAGGGTGTAGCTCGGAGGTAGAATGCCCCTGGGTTCTATCCCCAGTACTACAAAAAAATTAATAAGGAAAGAATTAAAAATAGGGCTGGAGTGTAGCTCAGAGGTTCAACGCCCTGGGTTCCATCCCAGCACTGCAAAATAAAATAAAATAAAAGTTAAAACATATAGTGGTCTGATGTCTATGAGCTCTGAGAAGAACTACTCCATTAGGAACCGGGGCTCCTGTGGCCAGGAAGGGTGCTGTGTGGACAGGTGCTCCTCTGTGGGAGCCGAGGAAGCATGGCCCACAGCTGTTCTCAGAACCCGAGCCTTGGGCGCAGCCAAGGTGAGCCAGGTAAGGGTGTGGACGCCTGGCTGTGTGGGTCGAACACTGGCAGGGTGGCCTTGGGCAAGTCAGCTCACTTCTCTATGAGTCTGGGGCCCCTGCACCCTTAGGGTGATTGTGGGAGATGTTTAACGGAGGCACCTGACCAGAGTCCCCCGAGTCCCTAACGGACCTTAGTGATTATGTGGAACCTTCCTGGAAGAGCAACAGACACAGGGTAGACAGACACGAGGGACACGGTGTCCACGCGTAGTGTAGGCTGTTCCTGGAGTGGGCACGGCCATGACTGGCTGGCAACCAACAGATTCAGCGGAGGCTATGATGTCAGTTCCTGGTCAAGTCCCCTGAGGCTGCCACGCCCATCTCACTGGGGACTTTCTCCTTGCAGCCCCCAGGAAGCAGCTGCTTGACTGAGCTCAGAGGGACAGCCAGCGGGACACAGGCCGGGACAGGCAGCCTCCGGGGACCTGCGCGCGCCGACAGCCAAGAAGCTCGGCTGCCAACCTTCCTCATCCTGCGCAGCCTTGCTGGGAGTGCAGAGAGCCACCCAGACTCCTGAGCCACAGACCTTGCCGGGTGGTGAGTGTGGGTTCTTCCCGGCCACTGAGCTCAGGGCCATGTGTCCGGCAGCAGTGGGTGATTAACAGGCTGTGAGATCTTGGACCAGACGCCCTGTGGTTCCTGATACAAATTCGCTCAAGTGTTTTTTGCTACCAACTGTTCTAAAAACTTTACTAAAACCCGTTTCTCCTCACCTGTACCAACGAATCCATGGACTTAGGGTCAAGGGAAGATTCACGAGGAAGCTGGTAATTCACCATGGCCCCTTCCCATTGCACAGAAGGGCATCCCATGGTGGTCCTGCTGGTGGGTTGTCCCAGCAACAGATAAGTCCTGTATCAGCCTAGGCCAATCTGGGCTCCTGGACCAACTGGTCTCACCAAGCCACCAAGCAAACCTGCTTCTCATGCAAATAAGGGGTACCATTGTAATCCTAGTAATAGAGAGGCTGAAACAGGAGGGTGGTGGTTCCCAGACAGCCTCAGCTACTTAGTGAGACCCTCTGCAACTCAGTGAGACCCTGTTTCAAAATAAAAGGGATAAAAAATAAGGCTGGGGGTGTAGCTCAGAGGTAGAATGCCCCTGGGTTCCATCCCCAGTACTCCAAAATAATAATAATAATGATAATAATAATAATAATAACAACAACAACAACAACAACAACAACAACAATAAGTACTCCTCTGCTTGATCCTTGTTTCTCATGCAAATTGGTAGGTTGGCACTCCCACTGAAGCATTCTGGGGTCTCAGGACCACAGGGATAGCGGAGAGAAGACGATAAGACCAGAAGACCGTCCTTCACGGGGCATGCTTAGCTACGGGCTCCTACAGACCTGAACACACATGCACACACGTGTTCTTTTCTGTAGAACACCAGGGCTCCTTCCCTTCCTCGGAGCATTAACTGGAATCTCCCCCACCCCGTGCTTATCCGCTGAGCCACTCGGAGAATCTCTCCCGCTCACGCAGTTTTGCACACACTGCAAGACAAGCTTCGGTTTCAGATGTTAGCTTTTTAAATTTTTTTCCCCTAAATCCCTCCTTTCCTCCTTAATCTGTTCTCTTCTTGGCTCAACAAGGCGGGTCGAGAGAAGGGTGGAATCCCCCGCGGGAAGAAGGAGAGAAAAGCCGCTGGCCAGTCCCTGCGGAGGCCCTCTCCATTTGAAGAACTCATTTACCACAAATAAAAGCAATTAATCTTAGCTGCTTGCCCGACAGGGTGCTGCGCGCACAGGCCAGCCTCGCTCTCAGAGAGAGCACGGCTGTGAGGTCAGACCGTCACCTCCGGGAGCCCTGCAAAGCTGGGACGTGCAGTGAAATTGCAGCCCACCTTGCCTGTCTGCCGGGGTGTCCTTCTGCGGTATCCCTGCCACTGGACACTAGATCTGGACTTACATGCCTCTGCTGACGGGGAACTCGCTCTGGCCGAGGGCAGCTCATCTTCTTGCTGAACACCTCTTGCAGCAACCAGGTCAACATGTACCCTGAGCTCAGCCTGGCTTCTGTGTGACCCCTGCCCACACCTTCCCCCTCCATCCTGGGGTCTGAACACACCGCCAGGCAGCCGCCTGCCTGCCCTTTCTGTCCCTTACTACTCCCGACTCTCCCAAGCCACCTCTCCTCCTGGATAAACACATAGCTCCAGTGTCTGCACATTCAGACTCTGCTCCCTGTCCTTCACACATGGGGCCAATAAACTGTCTAGACACCCACCGGGATGAGCCAGCGGGCCAGGCTCTAGGACCCAGAGGGAACAGTTGATAAGGACCCTGCTCCCCTAGAGCATCTGACCCCACAGAAGGATGCAGGCAGCAGGCAGATCATCAGAAAACACAGAAGCAATGCATGATGGTCCCAAGTTCCTATGGACAAACAGTGTGATGGAGAACTCAGACAGGCCCCTGGCGTAGGGTGGCCAGAGACCTGCAGAGACAGAAACAGACCAGCCAAGGAAAGCTCTGAGCATCAGGCACTCAGGACCACTGCTCCGTGCTCTGGGATGTTCTCTCTCTGGCTCTGCACACCATCAGCCTGGCGCCACTGGCCCTGCCTGCCGGGAATAGAAATGAATGAGGTGTAAGACCCGAGGATCGCGGTTCGCGGACAGCCTCAGCTGCTTAGTGAGGCCCTCTGCAACTCAGTGAGACCCTGTTTCAAAACAAAGAATAAAAAAATTGGGCAGGGGGTGTAGCTCGGAGGTCAAAGGCCCCTGGGTTCCATCCCCAGACCCAGAAAGAAAGAAAGAAAGAAAGAAAGAAAGAAAGAAAGAAAGCAGCATGGCGGGCTTGGGTCAGGAACTCCATCCCCCTGCGGCCTCGCCGTAAGCTCTGCAGCTCGGCCGTCTCCTCCCAGATGGCCGAGCCACCTGCCCACGGAGGCCCAGGAGTGGGCGGCGGGGCTGCAGGTCAGTCTCTAGAACCCAGGCGACTCAGGCCATGGGCGGGAGCCGCTCCTCTGCCATGAGACCTTTTCTTTCCGGCACTCCCTTGAAGTCACCCATCCGGCTGCAGGCCCCAGACTCCGGGAAGGCCCTGCCGCAGGCCCCCGCCTCTGCTCCTGGCCGGGCGACAGCGGCACATCAGTGCCGATTTTGTTCCTGTTCTTTATTTTTCCAACTTCTGGAGCCAACACGACCGCATTTATTTTTCCTGCGTTTGTCAAGTTGAGTAGCAGCGCGTCCCCCTCTCTCGGCATCTGGGGCTGAGAACCGCTGCCACGATGCGGCTGCCCGGCCCCAGGCCGCAGATGTGGGAAGGGGAGACCTGTCCGAGGGGAACTCCGTCTCCAAGACTGCAGATGACGCGCGATGCGGCCACCTGACGCACTCTTCTCTCCCTCCCCATCTCTCGCCCAGTAGCATCCCGGGCTGGATGTCCTAAAGAACAGCCCTGTCTCTGTTCTCTTGCAGCGCGAGGGCCAGCTTCCCGGGTCCCTCAGAGAGCCCGACCTCGCTGCTCCAAGCAGAGACGGTGCAAGTGTCCGCCTCGGGGCCCCGGGAGGACGGAGCGAGCCGGGGTCAGACTCTTCCCCCAGCCAGCTGGCCCGGAAACGTCTGTCACTGTCGGTGACGCCATCAAGAGAGCTTCTGCCTCCACTGGCCTCTTCTGGATTTCTCTGCCAAAGTTTGGATTCTACTGATTTGTCGTAAATAAGCTCAATTTTCACTCCCTTCACACAAATCATCTTTTTTTGGAACCGGTTTAGGAAAAATAAAAAAAAGAAAGAGAAGGAGAAGGAGCAAGTGCTTAGGAGCCGAGGAAACTGGAGCAGCGTGACCAGCAGGGCAGCACCGAGAACAAAGTAAGGGGGTGGCGCCGGACGCCGGCCTCCGCCACAGGGGAAAGAAGGAGCCGCTCCTACCGATGGACGGATGGACGGATGGACGTCAGTGTCCCGGAGCCAGGAGGGAGGGACAAGGGAAAAATGAGCAGCAAAGGACCACAGGGCCAGCTGCCCCTGCCCGCGCCCACAGTGCCCAGTGATGGGCACAGAAGCCCTGTGTCTCCTCCTTTTTGGGGCGATGGATACTGGGGATTGAACTTGGGGAGATTCACCTCCCAGCTACACCCCCATCCCTTCTTTTTTTTTTTTTTTCTTGCAGTACTGGGGATGGAACCCAGGGCCATTCTACCTCCAACCTATACCCCCAGCCCTATTGTTTATTTTTTATTTTGAAACAGGGTCTCACTGAATTGCAAAGGGCCTAAGTAGTAGCTAAGGCTGTCCTCGAACCGCGATCCTCCCGTCTGAGCCTCCCGAATGCTGAGATTACAAGCACGAGCCACCAAGCCCGGCTCCCAGCCTTTCTTATCTAATTAGTTATGTTGGTACTGGAGGATTGGACTCAGGGGCTTTCAACCTCTGAGCCACACCCCAGTCCTTTTAATTTGGCTTGACATCTTGAAACAGTCTTGCTAAGCTACTAAGGATCTTGCTACTATGCGGCTGAGGCTGGCCTTCAACCCGCAATCTTCCTGTCTCAGCCTCCCAAGTGCTGGAATTACCGGCATGTGCCACTGCATTGGGCTACACTCAAGGTCTTCTTGCCCGCTTCTCTGCTTCTTCTCGTACTGCTTTCTGGCAGCTTAGCCAGCTCCGGCTGCTTCATTTTGCACCGTGGGGTTACTCGAGGCCCCTGATCCCTGCCTCAGGCAGGATGGAGAGCTGTGCCCAGGAGAGACCTGAGTTACCACCCTGGGGTCATGCCGGGGCCCCATGGCCATAGCTGGGGTCAGAGGTGGAGATGGAGCCGAGCTACACCCCCTGTACCTTCTGGCACAGAGAGGAGGGTGGCGGCTTTAGTCAGTGTGCGCTATCCCCACCCTGGCCCCCCGGCTGTGCCACCCCCTGACAAAGGGACAGTGTTCGAAACCCTCGGGAGGGAGCTGCAGCCAGGCCCAGGAGGCTTCTCCACAGCCACGCGGCAAGGTGACTCGCGCCGGATGTGTGCGGAATCCGTGTTTGAAAACGCTGAATGTCAGAAAGGAAGAGCAGCAGGAAGCGAGGGGTGAGACAGGCGCGAGCAGACGAAGGCACCTTTGGTTTGCATGGAGCGTTCTGCCAGAGATCCCAAAACCTGCGGCGGAGGAGAGGAGCGCCAGGCCTCCACTCCGCCCCGTCTTACATCCACGGGGGAGCTGGAGCCCCGAAGCTCCTGCCCAGCGAAGCCTGCGCAGCACGGGCCCCGAGACTTGCCGCCTGGAGCCTGGGCCCACTGCACTGCAAGGCCTGGCCCGCCCTTGGGGCCCAACCTGGCGGTGAGCCCCGAGCCTCTGGCACCCAGAGTGTGGCTGACGGAGCCGGAGGCTTGGCGTCACAGCATCCACAGAGCTCCAGGGACGGGGTGGAGCCAATCCTCCTCCATCAATCAGAAAACGTGGACGCAGCGCACTGGGACGACTTGGGAGAAGCGAGTGTCAAATACGGGGTCTTAAGCATAAATGCACGCCACCCTCCATCACGTGGGCAAGGCTAACACAGGAGCAGGATTCCCACGCCTGTCGGTATGAGGACGGACACGGGGGACAAGCTCGGGCTCACCAGTCCTGTCCGCACCCCGCCCGGCTCTGGGGCCATGTTGAGCTCCTCCTGTGTGTCCCAGCAACTTGGGGTCCCGTAGTCTCATGATGCCTGACAGCAAGAAAGCCTCCCCGTGGGAGCCCCGTGTGACCCAGGCTCTTCCTTGGCTCTCACACAACCAGGATACCCCATAATAATCTGCACTTTGCTTAGATGCCCAGCTACCTATTTTTTGGGGGGCAGGGGGGTCTGGGGATGGAACCCAGGGGCATTCAACCTCCAAGCTACACCCCCTGCCCTGTTTTTTATTCTTTATTTTGAAACCGGGTCTCACTGAGTTGCGGAGGGCCTCACTAAGTAGCTGAGGCTGTCCGCGAATCATGATCCTCCAGTCTCAGCCTCCCGAATGTTGGGATTACAAGTGTGCGCCACCACGCCTGGCTTCCAGCTATCTTATTTATTTATTTATTTATTTATTTATTTATTTTTGGTGGTACTGGGGGTGGAACCCAGAGGCTTTCTACCTCTGGGCTATACTCCCAGACCTATTTTATATTTTATTTGGAAACAGGGTCTCACTAAGTTGCTAAGAGCCTCACTAAGTAGCTGAGGCTGGCTTCGAACCTGCGCGATCCTCCTGTCTCAGCCTCCCAAGCGCGGGGATTACAAGCGTGCGCCACCATGCCCGGCTCAGCTATCTCTTTTAAATGTGTGTATTTCAACCTGATTTGCCAGCAGCTCATGAGTCCCAAGAGCCATAGTAGGCTGGGAACAGCTCAGGGAACAGGGCAGGGCCTATAGGATGCTACCCCAGGAAGAGGAGCCCTGCCTGTCAGTCAGTTCTTAGCAGTCTCCTGAGCACAGGTAGGGACTCTGCACAAGGTCTCGCTAGACTACCCCATGCGCGCGCGCGCATTCCGCGCGCACACACACACACACACACACACACACACACACACGCAGACTCCAACTTCCCCAAGAAGCGCAGCGTTCCCATTAATTACATTTTCTGGTTACCCAGGGATTCAATTTTGCTCAGTCTCTGGATTTCCAAAACCAGATAAAATAATGGGCTAATATCTTTTAGATTAGCAGCAGGGCTAACGAGGTTTCTGCGTGGTCCTGCCGGTATCCTTTGATGAATGGGATGTGACCAGGACAGCTGCTGGGCCTGGGGGGGGGGGGAGGCTGCGGAAGCTGAGTGTCCAAGATGGTGGTCCCAGCGGTGTGGTGGACATGACGGGCAAGGAGGAGGAGGTCCCGCAGCCTCCCTGCATCACGACGTCCTCAGGAGCCAACTGCACGACTGTTTTTATAAAGACTGAAGATTATCATCGTGACTTCAATACTATCATTTTTACTTTTTTTTTTTTTTTTTTTTTTTTTTGGTGGTACCGGGGTTGCTGGAAACCCTTCTACCTCCGGGCTACACTCCCAGACCTATTTTTATACTGTTTTAAATTTGGAAACAGGGTCTCTTAAGCCAGCGTGGCTGGCTTCGAACCTCCCAAGTGCGGGGATCACACGCGTGCGCCACCACGCCGGACTCATTCTTACATTTTGAACTTCCGTTTCCCCTGTAAAATGAGCTCCCCAGCCTGGCCCTACCCATTATTAAAAAATGACAGAAGTAATACCCGGGAAGGCGAGATGCTAGCCCTAACTGTGAGGCCCGCAAGGGTCCCTGCCACGCTGTCCCTGCAGGAATAAGAGAAAGAATGCTGGCTCCCAGGCGCTGCATGCCAGGACCTCCCTAAGAAGGCGTTTCCCCAAAACCTGAAATTCCCTGTATCGACTTGGTGTGTTGGCATACGCTCACCTCCCTCTTCCTGCAGGAGAGAACAAACATTTCAGAACATTCTGGACCGTTTGAAACACTGCATTTCAGTTCATTTGGGTTTGCTCTGATGGGATCTTGGACGAGGAAGCTGTGACGGCCGAGGTCAGTAGGGGAGACCTGCACCTTGCCCCCTGCTTGGAGGCCCCGGCACAGGAGTGGAGACCCGTGGGCTGCGGGGCCTCTGAGCCAGCAAGAAGGCGGCTCCCAGACAGGAGGCGACAGGCCCACGCGCCAGGGACGCTCACACTCAAAACACGGCTCCAGGTCCCTGTGCGTCCAGGCTGGTGTCCTGCTAAAAGGATAAACGTCGGCTTAGGTGTTTGTCAATAGCCACAGGGCTCCGCTGTGAGGTCCAGAAAGGCTGAAAGTCACCTAAAATAAGATGCATCCCAGGGCCCTTGCTCTAATCCACTCCCCAGGGGCTCGTAATCCCTCTTTAGTGCAGAGCTTACCGAAAGTGCTGCCACTGCTCCCCAGGGTGTTAGGACTCAGAGCGGAAGCTCTGGGACCCGTGCAGGGGCCTGGGCAGGCTCCATCTGCGAACCACCCAAGCACCAGGCATCAGCACCCTCCCAGCCCACAGTGGGGGTGCAGCCTCCCCCTGCAGACAGGGAAAACGGGGCTCAGAGAGACCACACAAGCACAGCAGTCGTCCCCTGGCCAGGCAGCAGCAGAAGAGGCCATGTCCAAGAAGTACTGGTACCTAGGTATAGACCCCGGAGGACTGAAAACAGAGACCAGAAGAGAGAGTTGTGCACACATGATCAAAGCAGCAGTGCTCACGGCCGCCAGAACACAGAAACAGCCTGATGGCATCAAGGAGCGGAGTATATAAATATCATGGGGCCCATCCATAAAATGGAATAGTACTCAGTCATGAAGAGGAAGAGGTACCGACCCATGCTGGAATGTGAGTGAATCTCAAAAGTATTATTTCAGGGTAAAGAAGCCAGACCCCAAAGGTGATACAGTGTAAGATTCCATTTATAATAAACGGCCAGAGTGGGTCGAATCACATGCAGTCACCAGGAGAAGGAAAGGCCACCGCTTACAGATGCAGAGTTTTCCTTTGGGGCGATGAAAAGGTTCTGGAAGTAGAGAGTGAGGTGGCTGGGAACGTCTTAAGTACCACTGGAGTGGCCACTTTAAAATACTATCTTAGCCAGAGTGGTGGCCAACGCTTGTCATCTCAGCACTCGGGAGGCTGAGACAGGAGGATCGCAAGTTTGAGGATAGCCTCGGCAAGTAGTGAGACTCTCATCAACCTAGAGAGATCCTGTTTCAAAATAAAAGTAAAAGAGGGCTGGGGGTGTAACTCAGAGGTAGGATGCCCCAGGGCGTAATTCCCAGTGCCACAAAAAATAAAATGAAACGGTTAATCTGACATCCTATGAGTTGAACATCAATTTTAAAAAATAAATAAACAAAAAAAGAATTATTAGTAGTTCTCAGTTTCTCCTGCTAGCGGAGTCTGAATCCCTTTTGTGAAATTCAGATAAACCCTCTGGACACGGACGTGAATTCTGCCTAGGGTGCCCCTGGAAGACTCTGGAATCCCCATGTGAAGGGGGCCTTGGAATGGGCGGCCGGCCTCGCGGGACTGAGCGGGGGCACGAAGCCGGCCTTGTGCATCTCCTGTTCCGGGGCTCGGCGTCTCGGGCACACGTGCGGGAGGGCGCAGCGGGCCTGGCCGGCCGAGGCTCGGGCTGCGGGCATCAGCCCTGGGTGCTCCGCCGTCCCTCGCCCTGGATGGGCCGGACAGCACCGCGGCCCTGAGCAAGCAGCGGGTCCCCCTCGGAGTCCCCCGGGGCCGCCCCGCCGCCTCTGCATGACCTCAGGGAAACTGCTTAACCGCCCTGCCTCAGTTTACCCACCTGTGAAATAAGGCCAGACATTTCCTAACCTGGAAGCACTGCTCAGAGATTTTGTTAATTAAAGCATCTGGCTGCTCGGCGGTATAGGGGCGAAAAGGGCAGAGAGGCCGTAATCGGTGACTGTCAGCTTACCTGGGCTCTGCACCCTCATCTCACAGGCGCAGACACACGCGGACAGGCACACACCTAACACACGCACACCCGGGCACACCCAGGCACGCACACACCTAACACACGCACACCCGGGCACACCTGGGCACGCACACACCTAACACATGCACACCCAGACACACACAAATCTAACACATGCACACCCAGGCACACCCAGGCATGCACACACCTAACACATGCACACCTGGGCACACCCAGGCATGCACACACGTAACACACGCACACCCAGGCACACACCTAATACACGCACACCCAGGCATGCCCAGGCATACACACACCTAACACACGCACACCCGGGCACACCCGGGCACGCACACACCTAACACATGCACACCCAGACACACACAAACCTAACACATGCACACCCGGGCACACCCAGGCATGCACACACCTAACACATGCACACCCGGGCACACCCAGGCATACACACACCTAACACATGCACACCCAGGCATGCACACACCTAACACATGCACACCCGGGCATGCCCAGGCATGCACACACGTAACACACGCACACCCAGGCATGCCCAGGGATGCACACACCTAACACACGCACACCCTGACGCGCCCAGGCATGCACACACCTAATACACACACACACACACACACACACACACACATACAGGCATGCCCAAACATGCACACACCTAATACATGCACATCCGGGCACACCCAGGAACGCACACACCTAACATACGCACACCTGGGCACACCCAGGAACGCACACACCTAACATATGCACACCCGGGTACGCCCAGGCATGCACATACCTAACACATGCACACCCAGGCACGCCTAAGCAGATGCACACCTAACACATGAACACCCGGGCACACACACACCTAACACACACCGGCACCTGGCCGCCCCTGCTGGATGAGTGTGTCAGGCCCAGGGCCAGCTCGTGCCAGGACGAGCCCGGCCGCTGTCCACGCCGCCAGCCAGCCCTGTTCTAGTCAGAGTTAGCAGACCATCCGAGGCCCCCGGAGTGACTGGTGCTACAAAGCCACAGCCCTGTCCGCCCCAGGGACAGCGCCCGGGAGCGGCCGGAGGCTCAGGTGTGCCAAGCTCAGCGCTGCTGCGAAAAGAAGCAAAGGAGCCCGAGACTCGCACGGGGAAGACAAGCTTGCAGCCGACAGCCAGGGCCCTCCAGCGGAGCCGGCGGCCGGGGCCCAGCGCCAGGGCCTCAGCCCCAGCCACAGGAGCCCCCACAGCCCGCGGGCGCCGCGCCACAGAATCGGGGACCTAACGGGGCCACTCCGTCGACATTTTCTGGGATTTTTGAAATGCAGTGTCGTAAAAATAAACATGCTTACTCTTGTCTTGCAGAACTGGCTCCGTAAAGAATCTTTGCCTTCTGAAAGGCGCGTGTCCCGGCAGGAAGCGCGGCAGCTCTGTTCAGCATCTGGGTACAGTCTTGAATCTCCTTTCTGCAGAGAGGAGGGGGCCGGGGCGGCGGCTGAACGCGGGCTCCCTCCCCAGGCTTCCTGCTCAGGGTGACAGCCTCCCTCCTCCAGCAGAGGACGTGGTCTTCAGCTGGTCCTGAGCCCCAGGCCGAGGGCTCAGGCTGGTCTCCTGGTGCCAGGCGGCTACTTGCTCAGACACTAAATGTAATGACCGCGCCTAGGCACTGGCTTTTGAAAACAGCCTTCAAAGAAGCATCCTTGCATGCTGCCTATAAAGTCTGTTAGCCACCGGGAGTAATTTCTTTTCTTTCTTTTTTTTTTGGGGGGGGGGGGGTACTAGGGATAGAACCCGGGGCATTCTACCTTTGAGCTAAACTCCCAGACCTATTTTTTAAAATTATACTTTATTTTAAAAACAGGGTCTTACTGAGTTGCAGAGGGCCTCACTAAGTAGCTGAGGCTGTCTGCGAACCGCGATCCTCCTATCTCAACCTCGCGAATACTGGGATTACAAGCCTGTGCCACTATACCCAGCTTAGTAATTTCTTCACCCCCGCCCAAGACACTCCTCATGAGGATTCAGGAAACCGAGTGCACAGGGGAAGTTAGTTTTTTCTCCTGGTGTAGTCACTCTGGGAGGGTGGTTATGGGCCCGCCCCGGACGCCTTGGTCCAAGGTGAGCTGATTATTATTCCACTGCGACGCTTGGGGTAAGCAAGTTGGGACGCAGAGGAGCACCGCTCAGAGGTTGGGCCCTGGAAACTGGAGCGAGGTCGGCTTGGCCTGCTCCGCCTATGAAACTGAACTGCAGACCCACCTCCAGCGAAAGGCGAGGACACAGCTATGTGGGGAAGAGCGAGGGCGTCTCACGTCTCCCAGCCACACACACCAGCGGCCAGCGGCTCCCCGGCAGGCCTGACACCATCTTCAGCCCCCGCTGCAGGCACAGGCTCCTGTGGCCACAAGGATGCTCCACCCAGGCTGGCCCTAGGAGGCTCAGGATGCCTGGAGCATCCTCATCCCTGGATCCTGGTCGCCCAGGCGTGTCCCAGCGGGAGCCAGGCGGGAAGGGATTGGCCCTGGCTAATCAAATCCCTCACTCAGCCGCTGGCCTCGGTCTAGGTGACACAATCTTCCTTAAATACCTTCGAGAGCCGGGCGTGGTGGTGCGTGCCTGTAATCCCAGCATTCGGGAGGCTGAGACAGCAGGATCCTGGTCCGCGCCCAGCCTCAGCTACTTTGTGAAGTGCTCTGCAACTCAGTGACACTCTGTTTCAAAAAAAATAAAGAATAACAAAAAAATAGGACTGGGGTGTAGCTCGGAGATCGAATGCCTCTGGGTTCTATCCCCAGGACCACACACACCACAAAGAATTGTAATCCAACGCATTGTCTTCTAGAATAGGAAGGACAGCGTGTCGCACCTTGGAGAACAGATGCTGAAACACACTGCCTGGGACGCAAAACCCGGTTCTACCATTTACTTCCTGTGTGACCTGAGGAAAACTGCTTGATTTCTCTGTGCCTCCTCTGGTTAAAGGAGATAGTAGCCGGGCGTGGTGGCACACACTTGTCATCCCTGCGTTTGGGAGGCTGAGACAGGAGGACCGCGGTTTGCAGACAGCCTCAGCTACTTAGTGAGGCCCTTTTGCAACTCAGTGAGACCCTGTTTCAAAATAAAGAATTAAAAATAGGGCCGGGAGTGTGGCTCGGAGGTAGGATACCCCTGAATTCCATCCCTAGGACTGCAAAAAAAAAAAAAAAAAAAAAAGACTGCAAAGCACCAATCCGTAGAATTGTTGGAAGGATGGTTTAATAACATAGACGAAGCCAGGCGTGGTGGCGCACGCTTGTCATCCCGGCATTCGGGAGGCTGAGACTGGAAGATCGTTGTTCTTAGACAGCCTCCGCTACTACTTAGTGAGGCCCTCTGCAACTCAGTGAGACCCTGTTTCAAATAAAGAATAAAAAAAAGGGCAGGGGATATACCTCGGAGGTAAAATGCCTCTGGGTTCCATCCCCAGACCCACAAAAGAAAAAAGAAAAAAAAAACCAAAGGATTCAGAGAGGCACCTAGTACAAGGTCAGTGCCCTGCACAGGGGAGAGGAAGAGGAAGAGGTCCTCTGGGTGACTGTGACCCCCAGGCTTTGCCCAGACATGGTAGATCGTCCAGAGCACATTCTTCTCTAAGCCCCACGAACTCAGAATCCTTCTCAACACAGAGCTCCAGGAGGCAGCTGCCCGGCAGCCCACAGCTCAGCAGGGTTTAGCAACCCTTACACCCCATGTCAGCGCCCCTGCCGGACGCCAGCTCACCACTGACACGAAGACCCCTGGGCCCCGCTGGGCTCGGCCTGCGTCTACACCAGGAGCCCAGTCCCAGCCGCAGCCTCAGACACAGTGCACATACGACCAGGATTTACCTTCTTTTCCCAGAAGAACTTGTGCTTCCTGTGCCCCTTTCAAGAAATCAGGCTCTTCTGCGTGGCCCGTCCCCTGGAATGGTCCCCACGTCAGCACACACGTGGTGTGGGTGAGGAAGGGACATTCCTGGAAGGGACTGTCCCATGAGCGGCAGCGTCCACAGGACAGTGGAACCCAGGCCTTCCCAGGACACCTGCCTGACTCCATCCTACGCTCATGGTCTGCCGCGGCCTCCCCACCCGAAGCGATGTCCCTGGCCCCTGCTGCAGAATAACCCCCAGGTGGACGCCCCAGATGGCTTCCAAAGGGAGCCTGCGACCCCCGACAGTCTCTGGCTGTGTCCCACAGGCAGGGACGGGGCCCAGTTTGGGTCCCTTCCCAGGCCGCTGACCAACAAGAAACCCTTATCCAATGGGTCAAACTATCCCCGCTCACGCTTGGTCCCTGTACCAAGGCAGAAGGGAAAATGTCGTCCCTGTCTTTATCTTACCAAGATGCCGCACCGCGGAGCACACACTTGACACCCAGTAAATGTATCCTGAATAAGAAATGAACAAATCATCAGCGTCTGGGAGTAGGGAGCCCTTGTCTTCAGAGCCCAGAGAAGTGACGACCCTCAAAGCAGAGGCACAGCCTGAGACAGGTGGCCCAGGTAGCTTTCACCCTTCTAGCATAGACCAGCTCCCTGGGGCCCGGAGGCATCCACCCCTGAAGTTGTAAAGCAGAACTGCATCGAGAAAAAGAAACCAATGGCAACACCCAGACCTGCACACAGAGCTCACAGCGGCACTGTTCTTATGAGCCCCAACACGGAAGCAACCCAGAACCAATAGGAGAATGGCTAAACTCACTGTGGTATGTCTAAAAAATGGATTACTACTAAGGAGTGAAAAAGGGATGGAGTAGCCTGTGGGCATGTAGACAGATCTCAGAAAAAGAGACTAGGTGAAAGGAGATCCGGTCAAAAAGATCTCGCAAGGTTCTCCTCCCAGGACACACTTGGAACAGGTGAGTCCAGACAGACAGCATCAGGTGAGTGGTCTCCTGAGGCTGGGTGGGAAAGGAGACTGACCGTGGACAGAAGGAGAGATGGCATGATGGGGGGCTGGAGGTGCTCAGCCTTGGCTGCAGAGATGGCCACACACCTGGTGTGTTTACTAACATCCACTGAACTGTGTATTAAGGGGGTGAAATCCACGCTGTGTGAACTGTGCTTTGGAAAACTTGCTGCTAAGCAAACACATCCAGCAAGGGTCTCCTCGCCCAGCCCGACAGTGCCAGCTGCACTTTCCCAGCGTGGCCACTCATGGTACAGCCCAGGTCCCCTCGAGCTCGCAGGAAGAGCCTCCCTGGGCTTGGTGACATATTTATCTTTAATGACTAAGTGCATTGACAGCAATTTCTGTGTTGCAGAAATGTCTTCCTCTCCCCCCGACATTTCTTTAATTCTTCACCGCTAAATAAGTCTCTCGTCGGAGCAGGACCTTCTCTGGGTATTGTGGGCACAGGAAGCTCTGTGATTCGGAGCCAGCAGGGGCCTGGGCCGATCCACGAGGTGTGACTAGCTATCACAGCAGCCTGGCCTTGGCCTATGCTTATTTAAGTTTTGTTTTGTTTTGTTTTGCTTTTCCCAAGAGGGCAATGCGTAACTCAATAAAGAGAAAAAGAAACAGATCCATCCATATGAAAACATGAAAGCCCCAGGGGAGGGCAGGGAGCAAATGAATGAAGCCCTGAACCCTCCATACCTGGGCTCAATCCCGGCTCTCCCGCTGCCTGCTGTGCAACCTTGGGGAAAGGGCTTAGCTTCCCTGAGCTCCGGCCCCTCCCGCGTGTGGAATGAGAACAACAATCTCTTCTTTGCAGGAGGCTCACGACGGTGGACGGAGCCCCCATAGCTTGCGTGTGGCTAGTTCAAACAGCTGGGCTGCTTGGCACAAAGCCTGGACGACAGCGAGGCCCAGAGGCTGTGTTCGTTTCAGCGTCTCCGAACTGGATGCCAAAAGACAGCAAGAGAAGCGACGGGGATCGCTCAAGAGATCGCAGCAGCTCACATCGGACGCGAGCCAGAGCGTCTTCTGCGTGTCCCGGCTCCCCAGGCAGTGAGCGCTGATGGGGACCCCACCACAGCTCTCTTTATCAAGAAGACCACAGTGAAGCCGCAACAGAGCGCCCACGCCGGCCTCCGGCCTCCGTCCGGCGAGCCTGCGCTGGCCTCTCCCTGAACTAGAAACGCGGCCCCGCCGGTTTCCGTGTCTGGCTTCGCATCCTTGGAGCCAGGTCTCCAAGCACCCTGCGAGCCGGCGTCGGAAAGTGGGACTGACCCCAAAAAGCCTGCTCTATTTTCAGAGCTGACCTGATTTACGTAAGGACCCGGACAGCTCTTCTTATCCCGTAATTATGCACGGGGTCATTTATTACTGTCACTGATGATGAATCTCACAACATCAGCAACAGGGCGTGCTTGCAGGGCCTCTCCACCCTGCATTCTAGAAGCTGCCAGCCCAACTCGGCGGCTGATACTCTGAAGCAAGCAAGTCTTGTAAAAGAAACAGTGTGCCCCTATCACGGGGGACCACCAAGCTCAGCTACATTTTATCCCCAAAGGGATAAACAGGTGCGCAGTGTAGGCAGCAGGAGCTAACCCCCACAGATGAGCAGAGGACCATAGCTTGATCTTCTTAATTACATTTCTTATTTTAACTGGACCTTCCATGCACAGTCAGATGATACATCCTGGGTGTCCCTTACCAAAGTTCCTTTAGTGGTGACACCTTGCAAAGCTATAGTAATACAATTAGGATATCGGTGCTGAGACAGTAAAGATAACATGTCTCCTATACCCTGTAAAACTACCTCTCTTCCCTCCTAGTGCCCACTCCCTTCAGCCCCCAGGAAATACTATTCTGTGCTCCCTTTCTCTAGTTCTTACATTTCTCTGCTGTGGAATCATCAGATGGTGTGTAACCCCTGGGAATGGTTTTTTAATTTGTCACTCAGCACAATTCCCTGAAGGCACCTGCAGGTTGTTGGGTGTCTCTGTCATCTTTATTATCATTGTTGTTGTTGTTATTATTATTATTATTATCATTATCATCATTATTATTATTTATTGCCAAGCACCAATCCATGGTACGGAGAGGCCAAGGTCCATTTAACCATTTGTCCACCCAAAGGCACCAGGGTTGGTTGCAGGTTACGGCTATTACACGTGAATCGCTCTGAATGTTCATGTGCTGCTTCTCGTGCAAATTTGAGTCTGCGTGTCTCTTGCATACGTGCAGAGACACGGAGCAAGCAACTGGCAGGTGCATATTTAATTTCATAAGGCTGCCAAGCTGTACTTCAGAGTGAGTGGCTGCAATGGTTGCAACGGCTGCAAGGGTTTCTTTTCAAGCAGCCATGGGCCAGTGATCTGGTTTCTCCCCCATCCTTGCCAGTATTTGATGCTGTTCATATATATATAATTTTTTTTTTTTTTGCCATTCGAATGGGTAGGTGCTGATGTCCCTCTGTGGTTTCATTTTGCATTTCTCTAACAGTTAATGATGCTGAACAGCTTTCCACATGCTTTTGGCCATCGACGTACCCTCCTGTGTGAAATGCCCCCTTTCTACCTGTGTGAAATGTCCCCTCTGTTTCTAATTGGATTGAGTTCTGAGAGTTCTTTACACATTACAGATAGTTAACCTTCGTCAGCTGCGGAGTTTGCAAATATTATCTCTTCCGTTGCTTGTCTTTTCAGACCTAAAAGAATCTTTCGAAAGGCAAATTATTGAATTCTGATGTGGTCCAACTTATCAACATTTCCATCTATGGCTACTGTTTTGGTTGGTAAGTCTAAAAACTCCTGAAGATTTTCTCCTGTTTATTTCCCAAAAAGTTTGTAGTTTCACATTTTATATCTAATTCTCAGCTTTATTAACATTTGAAGGAGAGTCGAGTTGGGGCTGGTTAGTTTTCCCTTTGGGCCGTGCCTGTTCCATCACTTCTGCACCCTGTGTTGATAGGGCTGCCTCTTCTCCACTGATTTAGCACCTTTGTCAAAAACCAGTCTGGAAGCCGTATTTGTGACGGTGCACTCCCATAATTCCAATACTTGAGGTGGATGAGGTAAGAGTATCGCTGGATTGAGGCCAGCCTCAGCAACTTAGTGAGATCCTGTTTCAGAATAAAAAATAAAAAAGACCAGGGGTGGGGGTGGGGGGAACTTGGAGGTAAAATATCCCCGGTTCAATTCTCTTTACCACAAATAAAAATAAAAAAGTACAAAAGCAGCTGGGCATATTTGTGGGGGCCTCTGCTGGTTCACTGAATCTGTGTTCATTCTTCCAGTGACTACACAATTCCGCTTACTGTTGCTACATTATCAATTGTGCACTTAGCTGTTCTAATTCCGTCGCCTTTCCATATAAATTTGAGAAAACTCTACTACATGTATAGGATTCTTTCTGGAATTTTGACAGGAATGGTATTAAACTTCTCTATCAGAGGAGAACTGAAGTCTGTGATGCGTTGAGTCTCCCCACCCATGAACATGGTATGTCTTTGCATTCATGTATACTATTCTTAGGTTTCTTTTATCAACATTGTGTAGTTCAGCACAGCACAGAAGCCATCAGCATGGTATTTGGGGTTCAGAGTTACAGCAGAATAGATCATGTGTGAGCAACTGTCAGTGGCATTAGCTACAGTGTGAATCTTGAATATCCCCAAAGGCCCATGTGTTGAAGCCTTCTCTCCAGTCTGTGATGCTATTGGGATATGGCCTTGAGCAGACATTGAGACCCCAGCCCCTTCCTGTCCCTCTTTCTGCTTGCTGACCTCCATGAGGTGAGCAGCCTCCTCCCCCAGGCACTGCCCACCATGGTGTACTACGTGCAACAGCCTACCAGCAACAGGGCTGAACAACTGTGGACGGGATCCTCGGAAACTATGAGGCAAAATAAACCCTTCCTCTTGGTAAGCTTATTTATCTCAGGCATTTGTCATAGTAACGGAAAGCCGACCAGCACAACATTGCATTTTTAAAATTTTAGCGTCTATGTGAGCTTTGTTAGTAGATAAAAATATAATTAATTTTTTGTATATTAGCTTATATTCTGTGACCTTGATGAACTTATAAGTTCTGGAGGGTTTTTTGTTTGTTTCCTGTTTTTGCTGGGTTTTTTTTAATATAAATTACATGGTATTCCTCTATAGACAACCATATCATTGCAAATAGAAAGAGATTTATTTTTTCCTGTCTGTTTGCCTTTCATTTCCTATGTGGCATTGGCTAGAGCTCTGTCACTATCTCAAATGAGAGTGGTAAGATTGATATCCTTCACCTGATCCTGATCTTGGGGTAAATGCATCCAGTTTTCACTATTAAGAATGATGTTAGCCAGATGTGGTAGCACGCACTTGTAATCTCAGCACTTGGGAGGCTGAGATGGGAGAATCATAGGTTCAATGCCGTCCCCAGCAACTTAGCAAGGCTCTCAGCAACTTAGCAAGACCTTGTTTTCAAACAAAAAATAAAACAGGACTTGGGATAGGATGCCTCTCGGTTCAGCATCCTCCCCCAAAAAAACAAGAATGTTAACAGGTTTGCACAAATGTTCTTCCTCAGGTCAGGATGGACTCTTCTATTTCTATTTAACATAGAATCATTGTCATGAGTATATGTTGAATTTTGTCAATTTCATTCTCCATAGAATGATTCTTAGGTATTGAACCATCCTTGAATTCACAGAATAAGCCTCACTAGGTTGTAGTGTATACCTCTTTTCCTATATTGCTGGACTCTCCTTACTAATATTTATGCAGAACTATTTATCTTTATGAACAATATATGTCTGTAGCTTTATTTTCTGTACTTTTGTTTGGCTTCGATATCCAAGTAATACCAGCTCCACAAAATAAGTTGAAAACATCAGTTTTTCATAGCATTTCCCAGTGCCAGGCGTTCTCCCCATTGGAACCGTCCCCTCCTCCAGCTCAAACATCTTTCAAGTCCAGGCATTCCAAATGCAGCAGGATGCCCTGCACACCCTGGCATGCCTGCTCGCCGGTCAGTTGTGAGGTCCTTTCCTTCTAGTCCCCAGCTGTGCTCCCAGAAAAGCTGACTAGTGGGCCCCTTCCTAGACTTTGTTCTGCTAGAATCAAACAATAGCCAATAGAACCCACACCTGGTCTGCCAACATCCCCCAGAGATCCTTGAGTTTGAGCTTTAGGAATCTTAGAAGGAATCTGCCCTACTTAACCCAGTCAATGCATTCAAAATTATTCAAATCAGGTCAATTATGGGAACAATCTCAGAATTCAAAGGATTAACTGTTTAATTTAGATAGACCTCCAAATTGTGGAGTTGTCCTGCAATACACATCACTTTAATATTTGCCAGGCATGGTAGCTCAAGCCTATAATCCTAGTACCTGGGATGCTGAGCTGGGAGGATCACAGGTTCAAAGCTAGCCTCAGAAACTTAGCAAGACCCTGTTTCAAAATAATAAAAAAAAATGGAAAAAGGGCTAGGGGTGAAGCTTGGAAGTAGAATGCCCCTGGGTTCAGTCCCCAGTACCAAAATAAGAGAATATATTTTAATTCTTTTTTTTTTTGAGGGGCTGGGGCTGGAACTCAGAGGCATTTGACCTCCGAGCTACACCCCCAGCCCTATTTCTTATTCTTTATTTCGAAACAGGGTCTCACTGAGTTGCGGAGGGCCTCACTAAGTAGCTGAGGCTGTCCGTGAACCGTGATCCTCCTGTCTCAGCCTCCCGAATGCTGAGATTACACGCATGCGCCACCACGCCTGGCTCCTATTTTGATTCTTGAGGAAGGGTGGCTATAGAGGGCCTAGGGACCCCCCCTCCCAGCCACACCACCACAACTAGGAACAACCGGCACTTTCCCATCTGCTCTTCTCAGTCATAGGAGGCCAAGTTCCTCCTCCTAGAAGCTGCTGTGGGCCTTGCACCTCCTGGGCAGTCCAGAGGGCAAGCACTGCCCCCAGTCACGGCTCAAGCCCGCCCTCCCGCCCAGTACTGGAAAGCAGCCCGTCAGCCTACCTGGTGCTGGGCTGTTCTCTCTGGCCTTCACCACAGCCAGGTTCCAATGGTCCCTTGTACCACCATTTCCCATCCAGACTTCTAATCCTATGAGCAATGGTGAGTTCCTTTGTTAGGAGGCTGAGGAAGTCAAACCTGGCTCTTTACCTGATGATGGAGCTCTGATAATAAACACTGTGATACACACTGGCCCGCAAACTCCCCAACACACACACACACACACACACACACACACACACACACACGCACACTCTACCCCCACATAACATGCATACCCCTATTATATACTTCACAACATACACTCACATACAGGCACATGGCTACATACATATGCACAAGTGCACATCGCCACACATACCCTCCAGGCACTGTGTTAAAAGTTTCCACTCACCGGGCGTGGTGGCGCACGCTTGTAATACCCACACTTGGGAGGCAGAGACAGGAGGATCGCGCAGGTTCGAAGCCAGCTGCACTAGTGTAAGAGATCCTGTTTCCAAATAAAAAAAATAAATAAAAATAGGTCTGGGAGTGTAACCCAGAGGTAGAAGGGTTTCCAGGAACCCCAGTAGCACCAAAAAAAAAAAAAAAAAAAAAAAAGAAGAAAAAATTTCCACTCACACCAGGCCTTGGCACTCAGCTCTCTCCTCTGCCACCAGGCAAAGGTGTCAGGATTTCAGAGTGAAAGGTGCCAGGGTGCAGGGGACAGGACAGGCTGAGTCCATGCAGCCTGAAGCCCTGGGGAGAGCAGCATGGGATGTTTCCTTCTGGGCACCCACTCAGGAGATGCTTGGCCCTGACCCAGCACTGCCTGGGCACATCCAGGAAAGGACTCTGGTTATGTCTCCTCTAGACGGCGCTTTCCTGTGGCAGGTGTCCCAGGCCCTGCCTTGCCCTTGCTGGTCTTCCCTTCCATCCCTTGCCCTACCACCCTGCCCTCAGGAAGCCCACTGATAGGAACAGGCCTCCATCACACCCTCCCCGGGTCCCCGAAGTGCTACACTCATTACAAACCAGTGTGAGAGGGGCCTCGGGGCTTGAGTACACAGCTGTCTCTCTCTCCAGACTACAGGATGCTGCAGCAGCAGCCGAGGTCCCCCCACCCCAGCCCGTGCCACTCTGGTGCTGACACCGCCCAATGACAAGTAATACTGCCTCCTGGAGCTGTTCTGGGGCTCTGAGAGCGCTGAAGGCAGGCATGGGGGAAGGGAGGGAAGGCCCTAAAAATGATTTTCCCCATTTCTGTATCCCCATAGGAAACGTCTACACTGAACCAGGGTGATCTGTGAAATGTCTATACTGGGCCACCCACGTTGATAGCGGCCAGTCCCATACGGCAAGGGAGTGCCTGGAATGAGACGTGCTCTAAGAATAAATGACAGGCTGGATCTCAAAGACTGAGTAACGCGGTAAAATGACCACCCTCGTCAGTATGATTTTATGTTGGTTCCTGGTGAAGTGATAATAGTTTGATGCAAGTAGGTTAAATTAAATTATGCAAATTGCTTCCATCTTTTTTTTTTTTCTTTCATGTGGCTACCAGAGATTTTAAAAACACAGATGGAGCTGGGCATGGTGGTGGTGCACGCTTGTAATCCCAGCACTCCAGAGGCTGAGACCGGAGGATCGTGGTTCGTGGCCAGCCTCAGCTACTTAGTGAGGCCCTTACAACTCAGTGAGACCTGGTTTCAAAAAAAATAATAAAAAAAGGGCTGAGGGTGCAGCTTAGAGGTAGAATGCCCCTAGGTTCCATCCCCAGTACTGAAAAAAAAAAAAAAAAAAAAAACCCACACACACAGATGGGACTCACAATCTCCTGGCCCCAGTGTAGGCCTCTGGCGTAACAGGAGCTTTGCTGCAGGTCTGTGAAGTCTGTGAAGACAGAGATCTGTTCCTTTACCCATCTACTACAGTGTCTGTGTGTGAACAGGTATCCCAGCATCCCCCGACTGGGCAACAAAGGAAAGGCAGGATGCATGGGGGAGAACAGAGCTGGGGTACTCCCCTTGGCACGGAGGACGTTGAAGGCAGCCATGGTTCACCAAGTATAATACAAATTCTGTCGCCCCCACATGGGGCGGTCATGGGGGGCTCGGGTGCATGCTTGTCACAGGGCATCGGCCTGACTCCCCTCAACCTTCCCCCAACAGTAGATATGGGACACAGCTCTCTTTCAAAGGAACCCTTCCTGTCTCTGTAATTCACCTTTCTCTGGGAGATAGTTAACATTTTAGTCCCCATGAAAACCTGGACAAAGGGAGATTGCAGCCCAGTTGCAAAGCCAACAAACTGGCCTTTCCTGCACTGTGTGTCTCCCTGACTTCCCCCACCTGGGGTGCCCTTCTCCCCCACCCCCTGCCAGACCTATGCCACTTTCATGGTCTCTTCCAACCTACGTTCACCCTTCCTCCCGGCCACTTATAAGTCCTATACTGCTGGGCATGGTGGCGCAGGCTAGTAATCCCAGTGCTTGAGTGGCTGAGACAGGAGGATCATGGTTCGAGGCCAGCCTCAGCTACTACTTAGTGAGGCCCTTTGCAACTCAGTGAGACCCTGTTTCAAAATATAGAATAAAAGATAGGGCTGGGAGTATAGATCAGAGGTAAAATGCCCCTAGGTTCCATCCCCAGCACTGCAAAAAAAAAATTATATATATATATATATATATATATATATATATATATATATATTACTGTCACTTATATAGAACTGATAATAACTGTAAGAACTTGCCAGGACTGTTTTCCCTGAGCAGGGGTGTGTGTGTGTGTGTGTGTGTGTGTGTGTGTGTATGGTACTGGGGATGAACACAGGGGCTTTAGACCTCTGGGCTACACTCCCATACCTATTTTAATTTTTTTTTTTGTTTGGGAACAGGGGCTCACTAAGTTCCTGAGAGCCTCACTAAATAGCTGAGGCTGACTTCAAACCTGTGCGATCCTCCTGTCTCAGCCTCCCAAGTACTGGGATTACAAGCGTGCGCCACCACGCCCGGCTGAGCAGGTCTGTGTTCTAATCATGACCAAATCGTCAAGCCAAAGAAAGCATCTCTCACGGCAGAACTGTGAGCACCAGTGGCCCAGTTGAAAAAGCTGCGTCTCTGTGGGGCAGGAGGACAGGCAAGCTCAAGGCTGGAAAGTCTTGCCTGGACTTCAGCGTGGAGTCGGGGAGGAGCAGGACTTGATAACCGGGCTTCTGTGCCATGTCGGCCCACAATTCACCCACAGATATTTCCTGCACATCCACCACTGTGAGCCAGGTGCCCTTCTCATGAAGTGGTAAAGAATGAGACTCGGTCCTTCCTTGCCTGCGGGGACCCTCTGGCCCTGGGCCCTGGGCTACATTCCAGGGAAAAGCAGAAAGGAAACACACACATGTCCCCGAGCTGTCCTCCATGGACGCAGCTCCTGTGTCTCCATGGCCAAGTTCAAGTCCTGGCCACCCCCAAGGTGACACGCAGGCAGAGCTAAGAAGCAGCATGACATCCCCGGGCATGGCAGGCGTGGGAAGGCACAGGTCCTGGCCATGCCCACCCCTCCCCCGCTGGAAACAGAGGGACAGGATGAGGATCAGCTGAAGCCCAGGGAGGGGTCAGTGGGAGGTGGGAGGTGGGAGGCAGAGGGCGCAGGATCCGAAACCCACGGGAACCCAGCATTTCACCACCACTCTTTTCTGAAGCAGGAACTGGATAAAGAAATCAAGCGGGAAGCCAAGCTTGACGGGACACACTTGTCATCCCAGCATTCGGGAGCCTGAGACGGGAGGATCGCAGTTCGCGGACAGCCTCAGCTACTTGGTGAGGCCCTCTGCAACTTACTGAGACCCTGTTTCAAAATAAAGAATAAAAAATAGGGCTGAGGGTAGAGCTCAGATGTGGAATCCCCTTGGGTTCCATCCCCAGGGCAGTAAAAGAGAGAGGGAGAGAGACAGAGACAGAGACAGAGATCGAGAAGGGCTGGGGTTTTGGCTCAGGAGCAGAGCACTTATCTGGCATGTGTGAGATCTTAGATTCCATTCCCAGCATTGCAAATAAAAAAAAGAAAGAAAGATGAAAGAAAAATAAAAAACAAAGAAAGCAGTGCCCTTTGACAAAGGACAAACATTGGACCCATGTCCAGCTGGACACACAGGAACCCTGGCCCCTGGTGCAGCTGTAGGAAACTCTGCCCCTTGCAAACATGTGACTTTCCCAGCCTGGGCTCTCCATTAATCACACTAGAAATATTCACAGACTTTTAGGATCCCACAGACAAGGTTCCTGGGCTCTGACCACCCAAGGCCCCTTTTTACAGAGACAGGGGAGGGGGGAGCTGGCTCAGCTCTCAGCCTGCTTCCCAGGGCCTGTGTGTCCCAATTAACTCAGGCCACCTGCAGCTGGGAGGCTGCCCGTGCCCCTCAGCAGCAGAAGGGGTGGGGTGCATCCTCACCTGGTCCTGGAGCAGCTTTGAGGACCTGGCATTGAAGGAGCACCGCACTGTTTCTGATTGGTTATTGCTGGGGTGCTCAGTGAGGGGGCCCCTCCTCCTAGAAGCTGGGTCTGATCCCAGTCTGATGTGAATGTAATATGGGGTACCCAGGGGCCCCCTCCCCAAGGGTCCCCAGGCTAGGACATGGGGATGCTGGGTGTGACTTGCTATTCAAGGCAGATTAACTGAGAGTTAATCTGAGTTACGTAACCACCACTCCCCACTTGGTGGCCTCCTGAGTCACCAGCCCCTTGGCACTCCTGGAAGGGGTCTCAGAGAAAAGGAAGAGCAGGGTGGGCTGCACCCCGTGTTCATCTGCTCTGGCCCCAGAAAGCCCCCACTCCGCCTCCCCTTTCTGTCTGACTGATAGCAGGCAAGAGAAACCCTCTCCAGACAGACTTCAAACGCGAAAATCTAGATCAAGGATATATTTGGCTTTCCAAGCTAATCTTTACATCAATTTGGTCTCTACTGACTTGTAACCCTTTGAAGAAAACTTGGCAGCTCCGTGTTTAAAACAGATGACTCCGACGTAACCCCCAGAGAGGAGCCCCGGGCTCTCCAGGCTCAGCGGTCCTGGACCGTGTTTACCCACGTCCCTGCTTCATAGTGCCCCACTTGCCCCAGGCATCCCGTGGCTCCCACCAGAGACTCAGGCGCACACAGGACCCAGGAGGCGAATAGAGCCCTGTCTGCAAATGCCTGCATTTGACAGGGTCAGAGGGGCTGGGGCAGGGGTGAAGAAGCCGGACCGGATGGCATGCCGCCACCCTGGAGGGACCCCTGTCAGCAGGGGGCGGGTGCAAGCCTGGGCCAAGCTAGCCGATCCCTCTCCAGGGACGGAGGACTCTGGGAGGCCTGGAGCAGCCTCAGCTCCGGAGCTGCCTGGCCTTCCCCCCTCCCCCAGGCACAGAGAAGGAAGCAGGTAATTGAAATAAACAACAGAGGCAGACTGGGAGGGGTGCACTGTCCACTCTTGCACTAGGAGAGAGGATTTACCTGCCCCCCTGAGGGTGGGTGAGCAGCGCAAGGGGAGGGGAGGGACTGACGTTGCTGAAGACTTGAGCTGCCTCCTAAATTTGTGATTTATTCCAGCATTATTGTCTCTGATGAGTATCACAGTGGCTGACACTAGATGGATTCCAGTTGCAATCAATTTAGTGGCAGCAGCTGGAAGTCTCGGCGAGCCAGGAGTCACCCAGCGCACAGCGGTTTGTGGATGGAGCTTTTGACTCCATCTGCTAAAGCCTGGCTGTTCAGCCTCAGCTGCCGGGGGACTTCAGGTGGGGACAGCGAGAGCCAACCCCGTGGCTCCCTGATGCCCGGAGGTCCCCAGACAGTGTGCACCCTGAGGACTGGAGAAATGGAATTATACCATCACACAACCCCCGGCGCCTGAGAGCAAGCATGTGGCTGTCTGCTAGGGATCACAGCGCTGAGAACCTAGCAAAGGCCTTGGGGGAATGCTGGAGCCCCTGACCAGGCTCCAGCCTCGGGAGGCAACTAACAGCCAGGCAGCCATACAACTCCTGCTCTGCTTTGCAGCTGTGTAAATACAGCCTGTGAGCTGCTCCTGATGACCTGCCTGGCCCTTTGAGCTCCAGGGTCTCCTTCAAGGACTGCCTTTTCTTGTGCCGATGGAAGTAGCTTTGGTACAACTACCACAAAAAAAAAAAAAAAAAAAAAAAAAAAGACAAGAGAGCAGATCGATGATTCCATCTGTTTCTCCCTCCGAAAAAGTCAAGGCTCCAAGTACGTCTCAGCCACAAGGCAGAAGAAAATAACCAAGCCCAGACTTTGTCTTGGGGCCCAGAAGCCCCTCCCTCGGCTTCCAGGGGGCCTCCTCCCTGGCAAAGCAAGCACTGCCTTCTGTCACCTCGGCTGGAGCATCGATGTGTCCTAACCAGACTCTGAGCTTGCCAGCATGATGCCCAGAGCTCACCTGGAGAGAGCCCTGGAGCGGCTCACCACCAGCAATGGCAAAGGGCCCTCAGGAAAGAACGAAAGCACATCTGCACATGTCAACCCGGTAGCCCGGTGACTCCCCGTCCCCACGCACCCAGAGCGACGCAGAGCCAGCAGACCCTTGGAGCTCGGGCAGACATGGCAGAGTGCTCCCATCCAGCTCTTACACGGGTGACAGCTTGTCCTCAGAGCCACGTTTACAGAAAATCTCCTGCACTAACAGAGGGGCGGGGGAGGAAGGAGGGAGAACTAAAGGTCAAACTTCAAAATCAACAGCAGAACTATTCCTGAAAGCGGAAAGGAAATCTCAGGAGTATCTTATGGAGGGGTGCTCTAGAGGAAGTGCGCTTGTGAATCTGAAAGACAGATTTCTTTCCAAGATATTCCTTCTCTTCTTCTCGTATCAAAATGGATTGATCTTTCAATCTAGTAACTTAGCAGAATCAGAACATCTTTCCAAATGAGTTGCCTTCAGCAACCCAAAGCCACCGGCAGCTCTAGGAGCAGGCGGCGGCGGCGGGGCTGGACCAGACCAGGGACTCTCTGGGTCACTCGCGAGGCCCTCGGGGCCTGGCCGAGACCTAGGACAACCGTGACCACCTGGATCCAGGTCATCCCGGTACGGCTGCCCTTGCTCCCTTCCGCGGACACCTCGAGCCGCCCAAGCTAAATCTTATCTAGCCCAAGCACGCGAACCATTGATTCAGGCCCGGCCAATACCCAGCACCCGGCAGGATCAGCTTCGTGATTAACCTCTTAAAGCCCGCAGCAACAGCAAACAAGCCCCGCCGCCCGGGGAAGGGACGCCAATAAAAACACGGGACAATTTGCACCAAATGTGTTTAAGCAGCATTGACCCCTGGGTGCCAAATCGTCTCATAAATCAAGGGTAGCTAGAAAACACTTGACGTGCCAGTCCCCTTCCGGCTTCTCAAAATCAGGACGCGCGCTCGGTCCTCCCCCCACTTCGCCCAGTGCCCCCAGCTTTCCACCCGGGTGGGGGCGGCTGAGGCAGCGGCTCCGGCAACTGCCGACCCCTTCCCTCCCGAGCGCGGGAGCGCAGCGCATCCCAGTGGACAAACTGGAGAACCGCACGCAGGCTCCTCCGCCTCCACCGAGGTCCTCTCGGCTCGGCGTTCCATCCCCCGACCCGAACGCGGAGCTCCGCGGAGCCCCTGGCGGGGGCGATGGCGGGGGGCAGCCAGCTCAGCAGGGGGACGGTCAAGCCTGGCGGGCCTTAAGCAGCCCGAGGCATAGGCCGGTGGAGCGCCCCATGGGTGGGCAAAGTTTGCTGATGAGGGTCTTTTGGGACACTCCCACCACCACGGGCGCTGGGCTCGGTCCCCTTCCCAGCCGGAGAGTGCCGGAGCCCCCCGGGCGCACTCCCGCGAGTGTGTGCGTGTGGGTGGCGGCGACCCGGCACCTGCCGTGGCTCCCCCAGGGCCCCGGCTCTCCGGCCCCAGCTGCCCGCCAGCTGCGCGCGATCGTCGGTTCGGAGGTCACCCCCAAACAGCTGGGTCGGCAGCTGGCAGCCTACGGGGCTCCCAGGCTCCCGTTCAGCCCCGGGACCCCTAAGAAGAGAAAGGGGAAGGGCGCGCGGAGGCCGGGCTCGGGTTTTCTCCAACTCCTTGGGCTGGCGCAGCTCTCGCGCAGAGCCCGGAGCCCCCGCGTCCCCCGCAGCCCCGGCCCCGCGCCCGCCGCGCCCAGCGGCCCGCGCCTCGCCCCGGGCTCCGGGAGGAGCGCGGCGGGGCGGCCGGCCAGGGCACTGCGCCGCTGGCGCCCGACCGCGGGCGCGCCTGGCGGCCCCAGTGCCGGGTGCTGGGCGCGCGGAGCCCGAGAGTCCGGGTCCCCAGGCCGGGGGAGGGGAGCCTCTACTGGCCACGCCGGGGAGGCGCCCCCAGCCCAGCCCGGCGCCACGCACCCGTCTGCGGGCCGGCCGCTCACCTGAGTGCCAAGAGCTGTTGAATCCACATGGTCACGTTTCGGGGCGCCGAGCCTCAGACCTCGCTCGCCCCGGCCATCTGCGCGGCGCCCGCGCCCGCTGCTCCCGTCCCGCGGCGCCGGTCCCGGCTCCCGCCCGCCGGCCGCGGGGCACGCGAGTCAGAGCGCGGCCGCGCGGGGCTCCATGCCGGCCGCCGCGCCGCCGAGGGGCGCACGGCTCACGCGGGCCGGCCCGCGGGGGCGCACATCCTCGGCCGGGCGGGGCGGGGCGGCCGGGGGCGCGGCTTCGCCCTCGGGGCCGCGGGGGGAGGCCGGCCGGGCGCCGCCGCGCACCGAGCGAGCCGCGGACCCCGCGCCCGGGTGCGGTGGCGCTGGAGGGCGCTCGGGCGGCGCGGACCCCGCGCTCCGCGGGCCGGGGGCTCGGGCCGGGCGCCGCCGAGTTGCCGGGAGCTCCGTCTGGGCGCGCGCTCCGCAGACGGCCGCGGCCCGGGGGCGGCGGGGGCGCGGGGCGGGGGACGCCGGCGGCGGCGCTGCGCGGGGAGGCGCGCGGGGATCCCGGGCCGCCACCCGCGCCCACCGCGCCCTCCGCAGAGCCGCCCGCGCCGCTCGGCCGCCTCCCTGCGCGCGTCTGCCTCTCGGCGCGCTCGCCCCCGCCTCCCGAGCCGGTCCAACTCCGCCCGCCCGGCCCGGCTCACGTCACCCGCCTTCCCCGCCCCCCCAGCGGGAGTCCGAGCCCCCGGCCAGGCCCCGGCGCGCCCGGGCGGGGGAGGGGCTGGCGAGGCGGGGGCCCGCGCCGCGCCCGTCCCCATCCCCGGCCTGGTCCCGGTCCCCACCTGGGGAGAGGCTCGGGAGAGGCCGCAGGCTCCGATTGGACCGCGGGGCGCCGCCGGATGGTGTTGCCACGGTAACCGGCGGAGAGGCGAAGCGGTTAGAGGTTCCGACCCGGTTCCGAGTGTGCCCAGTGGACCCGGCGCGCGGGCCTGGGGAGGGGGGCGTCCCCGAGGGAGGGCGCGCGGGGCGGGGGATGCGCGAAAAGTTTCCTCCCCGGCGGGCTGCGCGGAGCCGGCCGCGCGGGAGGCGGTGGGAGGCTGGGGAGGGTCCCGCGCTGAGGATGCCTTCTCCTCTGGCGTGCGGCCGACCCTCCGAGCTCTGGTGGATGAAGCCGCGGGGTTCCTGTTTGGATCTTTATTGTTCTGACCCGATTTTCCAGCGGTCCCCGGATCCCTGGGCTGAGTGTCCCGGGGTCTTCCTGGTTTTCCTCCCCGGCTCCGGAGCCTCGAGAGAGTGCCAGGAAACCTGGACCCTGCCAACGCCTCACCGGGAGTCTGTTCCTCCCCCCGGGATGTCCACCCCAGGGCCGGCCTGGTCAGCTGTGTTTGCAAGCCAAGCCGGGGAAGAGAGCAGGCGGCCCCGCCCCTCCCTGTGGGTCCCCTGGCCTCGAGGGGGGCCGAGATGAGACCTAGAGGTAGAACCCTTCACAGCTCCAACCTTAAGGAAGGGTTTAACAAAGACCTCCTTCCAACTGCCCGCTGCCGAGGGACACGCAAAATCAGGGGCCTTGGGAATCCGGCCAGAGCGACATCGGTGTGGCGGATGTGGAGGCCAGGGCCGTGGGTCGGGGAGAGGCCAGGGGGCCTCTCTGCATCTGTGCCGGGTGCACCCAGATGGAGTCGCCCCGGCCCCCCGGGCATCCTAGGAGGGGCAGCCGGAGGATGAGGTCTTTGACAGCTACAGAATTTCAGGGTAACTAGACAGGAGGAGACGGCAACCTGCTCCCAGGATTCCAGGGGAAGCCGCGGGAGGCAGCGTCCCGGGCACATTGGCTAATCTCTGTGACTCCCTTTTCCTCTGTAAAATGGGTTTCCTGCTTCCTGCTACACAGCACCAAATGGGCTGGCTCCACACACTGTCTGTGGTGATCTGTGTCAGTCAGTGGTCCAGAGCGGTGCCAGGGTGAGTCAGCACTTGGCCTGCCTGGATCTCCTGGGTCATCTTCGCCCCGGAGCCCGGGTCCTGAAAGGTTTAGGATGGCTGACCCTATGAAGCAGCAAGGGAGACAGGGAGGTCCTGCAAGAGCAAGCTGGACCCGGTCCCTGGCGCGGAATGCTCGCGCTGCTGCCACCTAGCGGGATAAAGAGGAAGCGCTGCACCGACAGGCTGTTCCTGGGCTTCCCAGCCAGCCAGGCCAAGTGGGCTGGGGGTGGGAGAGGAGGGGGAATGCCGGGCGGGTCTGCTCTAGGGTCCTCTTCTGTAGCCTGGTCAAAACCTGCTGACCTCTCTCAGAACATATTAAGTGCACGCACTACAATGTACAAGAGCATTAGGAAGCCAATTATTTTGGAATGCACTGTCAAAAGGGGAATGAAACAGGCCTGGGGTTCTTTCTGATGACAGATCACGGCCTTAGCGTGTGAGAGGCTTTGGGTTCTATCTCTCCAGCAACGCCCCCCCCCCCAAATATTAAGGAAAGAAATTTGTGAAATAGCATCATATGTTCCTTTTTATCAACACATTAAATAAGCAACTGCCAGGTCCCCAAATACCACAATGTTGATGTTAAGGTATGCCAAGAATTCTGTACAGTAGTGGCACGTGAAGGTGCCCTGGTCTCTAGATTTGACTATCCCGGGTTCTGTCCTACTAGCATGCCCCGTCCTTTGGAATGGAAGGAGACCATCGTTTCAGTGAGGATTAGCAAACAGAAAGCTGACATTTTTCCCCATTCGCATTGAAAGGCCCCTCGAATTTCACCCGCATGCCCTGAGATCACTGAATTAAGAAGATAAAGGATGGAGATGTTTTCTGAAAGCAAAGATGGGAACAAGAAGCGTCAGAAGTCACCCGATGGCGGGGATAACACACGGCCAGGGCAGCCTCTTCCATCTTCGGGGCGCTCCAAATTAACAGTTGAGTGCCCTGGGACACCCGTTTAATTTTCCCCTAGGGGAACTCTCATCCAACCCTTTCCAGAAACAGCACCACCTATTATTTCATTTCTTTATGTTTTATCTCTCCACAATAACATCGCCATTTTTTTTAGATTGCAAAACAACAAAACCGTATTTCACCGTGCATGCATGTAGCTGGTTTCCTAGACCGATGGCTCTCACATGTCTGTTTGGAATTGGGAGGCCAGGCAAATGTCGCTCCCCAACACACAGACATGCACACGTATGTGCTGCACCTGTACCTGTATGTACATCTGAGCACACACATGCATGCACGTGTGTACACCACACATGTACTTGTGCACGCATGCTTGTACGCACACACACGCACATGCCCACCAGCCTCGGCATGCATAAAAGGGAACTGTCCAGCCAGGCTGCTGTGCAAAGCTCAGCTCCTCTTCCGGCCTCTGGCCCTGCTCCCCTACCTGGAGGATGGGGCGCTGAGCCGCCTGGCAGCATGGCAGCATGGCGGGGCTGAGTCTCCCCGCTTCTCCTTTTTCTATTTTCTCAACAGAAGAGCTGGCCGGCCCGGCAGGAGGTCCTCCTTGAAGTTCTCAGAGGCCATTTACCTAATGGCCTTCACAGACTCGACTATTTTTAAACCCATCCAAAAGCCAAATTGAGCTGCCATTGTTCATTTTTCTCCCAAGGAGGTAAATGTGTCTTAAGCATGACATTTGATTAAGTAGCTAAGTTTGGGGTTTTAAATGGAAGGGAAATGCTGATTAAAATTATTATAAGTTTCTTTAAAGCGTCCCCACTGGTGTCTTCTCCACTTTCCTGCCTTGTTAGCTGCCACCACCCAATTTCCCCTTGTCTTTCCGGGGAGGTGGAGTGCTGGGGACTAAGGACTCCTTCCCTGGACATTGCAGATGGCCCCAACTGAGTACAGGGCAGGGACAGGAGGTCAGAGATGGGGGTGTGGGAGCTGAGACTCCACCAGCAAAGTCACTCACAGGAAAAACACCCCGCAGTCCAGAGAGGAAAAGTCAGCTTCAAAGAACTCCCAGTACAATATTTACTCACAGAGAGGGAGGCAAAGGTGACCCCCATACACGTGCACAGGGCTCAGAGCCAGTGAGGGACTCCCATCTCAGGACAGAGGGCTGCCCAAGATTTTGATCTGGGGCAGGGCAGACAAAAGCTCTCATTTAAGAGAGGTTTGCCTCTTCCATTTAGATGGAAAGGAGGGGGTTCATTTGCATTGCAAAGTCAGGTGCAGTGATTTGAAAGTGGTTCCTGGCTTTCTGTGGCTTGCTGTTGCTGGCTTGGGAGGTATGGGGGCCGGAAGATGGAGAGGAGAGGGGATGCTCTCAGGCTGGGGCTGGGCAGATGCAGGCAGGAAGGACGCCACTGGAAGGAGAGCCCATGGTGCCGGGTCCACTTCATATACTTTTTCATAACAGTTTCAGGGACAAAAATCTACAGTTTCTGTCCTGTGCTGTAGTTTTATTCACATCTACCAAATTTCCTGGGCTTTGATATGCCCATACTAAAGCAGTGTTGGGATGAGGGGGTGTTGTCTCAGCAGTGGGCAGCCAGAGGGGACATGCTGGGGGGGGGGGGTGGCTGGGTGGAATTGAGATGCCTCCATCATCCCAAAGGAGGAGGGAAAATCCCCTTCCTTCCTTAATTTCTGGAAGATTCTGGTCCTTGGAGAGAGGCCAGACAGAAGGCTGGACTACACACACAGTTATCAGGATGGGGCTGTAGACAAATTATCTGGAGATTAAAGGGAAGGCACCAGGGGTATGAAGGACCAGCACTCGGGCTCATGGGAACAGCACAGTGAGTGATGGTGGAGGGTCTCTTTGGTGCTACATCTTTCTGTGTCATTCTGCTGGTGGGGGGAGGAAAGAGCATGAGCTCCTGGTACTGACCCAGCCCGGGGACAAGCCTGGCCATGCAGAGAGGGTTTTCTGGTGGGTCTTCCACAGTCATACAGCAAGCAGTCTGCCCCAATCAGCCTACCAGGGTTAGGTGGCCATTGGCTCCCGGCAGAAAAGGAGGAACACCAGCTTGAAGTCTACACTATTGATCTCTCTGGAATCAACTCATAAGCCACATCAGACAGCTCAGACTGGATTATGTTGTATCAACAAACACCCCCGCCCCGGAGCCAGGTGGCTTAACGGCAACAGGGTCAATTCCTTACTCATGGTCACAGCCATCAGTAGCTGGCATTAGCCCTTCTCCATCTTGCTTGAGACAACAGAACAGCTGTCTGAGCTGGGCCATCCTCAGTCAGGGAGCAGAGCACAAGGCTTCATGGTGGACCACACACTGGCCCACCATGTGTGAGATAATAATCTCAGCAGTGAATCAGCCCATAAGATGAATTAATACTTTGAATTTGATTTATGGGTGGTAACTGTTGGCAGGTGTAGCATGACTACAGAAGGTGAGACAGAAGCATGGCCTTGGGGACTGCCTCTGTCCCTGTTCCTGGCTTCCATGGGATAAGCAGTTTTCCTCCGACGCGCTCTGCCACGATGACGCTTCTGCACTGAAACTGACCTACAGTGGACTGAACCTCTGGAACCATGAGCCAGATAAACCTTTCCTCCTCTCAGTTGTTCTTGTCCTGCAGTTTGGTCACAGTGACATAAATGTTAACTAACAAACAACTTCTGCTGGGAGAGAGTATATGTCACATCTGTTCATGTTTCATTGGCCAAAAGAAGTCACGTGGCCAAAGTTGATGCCAGTGGGGGAGGAAGTATAAACCTTGCCAAGGGAAGATGGGAAATACTATGGCCAGCCACACAATCTTTACCGCTCACCAATTCAAGAAGATAATCTGTATCTTTTCACCAACCCCTTAAACTTGATAGTCAGAGTTGGGGAGAAGGAAGGACAAAAAGAATATTTTCTGGAAAGTATTTTGAGTTTGCATACCTTCTTCTAGCTTCAACCCTTAATATGGATCCTTGAACCTCAAAGCTAGAATAATTCTTAACTAGACCCCATTAGCTGTCCTAGATGTGAGCTCCCAACTGTGAGGCTGAGAGTGTGGAGACAGAGGCCTGCCAGAAGTCATGGCCTGTGAGGTGAGTGGCTCACCTCTAACCCAGATGCTAAATGATATATCTGGGAATTGTGCTTCCATCCAGAGGGAAAATCTATACCCAGGCAGTAAAAACCATCACTACCACTACCACCATCACCACTACCATTGCTATCAGTTCCTTCACCATCTTCTTCATCTAGTCTCAAGTCATCCTCATCATCTTTATTACCACCTCCATCATCATCCTCATCTCCATCACCACCACCATCACCATCCTCATCTTCACCAACATCATTCTCATCTCCATCACCACCAGGATCTTCATCGCAATCACCACCACCATCATACTCATCCCCAGCACCACCAACATCATTATTTTCATCTTTGTCACCATCATCAACTCCACCCCACCCCACCCCCATCATCCTCATCTCCATCACCATCATCGTTATCATGTTCATCATCACCATCATCCTCATCTCTGTTACCATCACCACCATTATTGCCATCTTCATCACCACCACCATCATCCTCATCTCCGTCACCACCAACACCATCCTCATCTCCATCATCAATATCATCTTCACTATCACCATTCTCGTGTCCATCATCACCATCACCATCATCACCACCACCATCATCTCCATCTTCACCATCATCCTCATCCACAGTTGTCCTTATCTTCATCTCCATCACCATCACCATCATCATTATCATGTTCATTATCACCATCATCTTCATCTCCATCACCATCACCACCATTATTATCACCTCCGTCACCACCACCATCATCCTCATCTCCATCACCACCAACACCATCCTCATCTCCATCATCATTATCATCTTCACTATCACCATTCTCGTGTCCATCATCACCATCACCATCATCACCACCACCATCATCTCCATCTTCACCATCATCCTCATCCGCAGTTGTCCTTATCTTCATCTCCATCACCACCACCATTATCATTCTTTAAAAACTGGATCTCGTGATATGCTAAGGGAATCATTATTAACACACCAGAAAGCAGCCGACCCTTCCGTGGCCTCCTAATTGTCGGACTCGTCTTCCTAAGCAGTGGCTCTGGTGGTATCTGAGCTGTTTGCTGCCAATCTACAGAGTAATGGAGTGGAAAGTTGCTTCCTGTAACGATCCCTTGTCTGAGCTGCTGTCCTTGGGCTTGAGAGCCTTCCGGAACATGCTGAGGAGGGAGGAAAACCTGTCACTTATTGAACAGCCCAATGCAGGACAGACACCCAGCCATCAGAGTGGCCTAAAATTCACCGTGGCCTGCAAGCACCAGCTCTCATGAGATATGTTTTACATGTGTGATGTTGCCAGGGGAATGGTGTTGTGATAGTATTACAGTGGCCTGATGTATTCAGTTTCATCACTGGGCACAGCAGTGGAGGCTGGTTACCATCACAGGGCCAGGTGGTAACTTACTTGTCTGTGGATCGAGGGGCAGTTCCAGGGGTGGGGAACTGAAGTCATTGGGGGTGATGTTAAGGACTCCTGACTGGGGCCAGGATCTGTAGCCCAACATTTAGTGTGACTGATCACATACAGATACACAAGAAGAATAAGAGGTTTCAAGTGGATTTCCCATGGTCTCTCACGGGGGAAGGGATGACATGTGTAATCCAGTCCTGGTATGTTCTTGCATGTATGGAGGACACTTGTGGAAAGCCACCTCTTACCCCACTTCTCCTATTCTCTGAGCATGTCAGGAAGCAGAGCCCCTGGTCAGCGATATGTGTCCAAGGTCAGAAGCTTCTGTCTACTCTGCCAATAGCTGCAGGACAATTATTTCCTTGCAGGCAGCTTAGCTGGTCCCTGCACAATCATACAGGTCTGCAGTTCCAACTTTGAGATAAGGCACCTAAGAAATGTCATGTCTGAGCTGGGTGTGGTGGTGCACGCTTATAATCCCAGCACTTGGGAGACTGAGACAGGAGGATCCGGGTTCATGGTCAGCCTCAGCTACTACTTAGTGAGACCCTCTGCAACTCAGTGAGATCCTGTTTCAAAATAAGGAATAAGAAATAGGGATGGGGAGCCGGGCGTGGTGGCGCACGCTTGTAATCCCCACACTTGGGAGACGGAGACAGGAGGATCATGCAGGTTCGAAGAGACCCTGTTTCTAAGTAAAAAAATATAAAAAATAGGTGTCTGGGAGTGTAGTCCAGACGTAGAAGGGTTTCCAGGAACCCCAGTACCACAAAAAAAAGAAAGAAAAGAAATAGGGCTGGGGGTATAGCTCGGAGGTAGAATGATTCTGGGTTCCTTCCTCAGTACCTCAGAAAAAAAAAAAAAAGAAAGAAAAATTAATGTCATGTCTGTTTCTTCCTCTGTGGCAAATAGCTGCAGTCTCTAAAGAAAGTGCAGGGTGGGCCACTAGCTGACCACCCAATGTGCATTCTCCTCTTTTTCCTTACTACCAACTTGGGTGATGGTGAGGGGCAGGGGCAGATGTCATAAATGTGGCTGGCTAAAAGTTTATGTGTTCAATTCTCTCTAATAGGTAGAGTGCCCTATAACCCAGTTCTGGCCGATGAGAAGTGAGCAGAAGTTGCTCAGTGGGGCTTTTGGCAAAGGTCTAGGCAGAGGGCTGACCCTTCAGCACACTCTTTTACCCTCTTTCTCATCTTGATTCCTGCCTAGCATGCACACGAGATTCAGGAGATAAAGCAGCTATAATATCACCATGAGGTGTCAAGTCTGGGAGCTGAAGCCTCATGTTGGGAATACCAGGGCTCAAGAAAAGAAGGAGTCTGGGCCCCTGTGGCACTGTGAATGTTCACATGAGCCCGGAATGACTCACCCCAGACTCCCCGAAGACAAGAAATGTAAAGCTCTCATTGGTTCGAGCTACAGTGAATTCCATTTTCTGTAGATCTGGGGCAAATGTAATCCTAACACGATAGAACAGGCAAGTGCTTGCCTGCAAGACAGTTAACACGTGGACGCAGACCCTCATTTCGTAAAGGGTCCAAATTTTCTAGGGAGGAATTTTACCATCTCCCAGTAAATGATATAATCAAAAAGGAAGATGGAGATAAATTTGGAATCAAATGTCTAAATAGAAAGACTGCCTGTGGGCTCTGAGTTGCGTCTCCACGTTATCCACTAGCCATTTTGATCTACATCTATTTCACCACCACTTGATGTCACTTTTCTGGCCGTGCTTTGCATTGGGATGGGGGTTGGGGTGAAGCCAAGAAATCTCTTCTCCTTTTGTCTTCATATTTCTTGAATCTTTAACAGAGATAAATGCCTAGTCCTGCGTCTTGAGAGAAGGGACTCTGGATCCAGGCTGGATGTCTTAGGTCCACAGGATTCTCCCGTTGCATGTACGAGCAGAAGTCTTGGCCAAAGACAGCAAAGACCTGCTAAGAGGTCTTAGCAGGTGCTTAAAAGCTGAGCCAGGCCCACAACTCCCCAAACGAGCCTCTGCCCTTCCTTTAATCTGAGACACTTAAGACTGTGACCACAATCCAGGACACTCCCTCTGCTACCCCTGACCTCACCCAGGACAGCAGAGATCACAGAAGTCAACAGAGATGGTTGTAGAAAGCAAAAGGAAGCTTCCAGCAATGAGAGAGAGAGAGAGAGAGAGAGAGAGAGAGAGAGAGAGAGAGAGAGAGAGAGAGAGAGAGAGAGAGGAGAGAGTGGGGAGGGAGGGAGGGAGGGAGGGAGGGGGGAGAGAGAGGGAGAGACTGAGAGAGGGAGGGAGGGAAAGGGACAGGGGGGGAGGAAGAGAGAGAGAGCGCTATCCTTTTAGGCCTGGAGTGGGAGTTTGGAATGAAACTCCCAGGCCTGTCCCAGCCTCTTCCCACCATGTGATCTCATACCAGCTAAACTGCTTCCCTGATCCCTCATCATAAAAAGGGGGGTGGGGAGGAGGAGAAGCTTACAGGGTATGGGGGGGTAAATCACACCTGAAGTTACCAAAAGCCATGGATGCTCAAGTCCCTCCTATAAAATAGTGTGGCACTTGTGTAGAACCTAGCCACATCCTCCCACGTACTTGAGATCACCCGTAGATAATGACTTGTACTACTTATACAATCCAAATGTTATGTAAATAGCTATTATACTGTATCACTTAAGGGATAAAAGTTGTTTTTTTTTTAAGACTACAACTTCAATACTGACAAAGTTTTGAAATATTTTCAACCCGTGGTTGGTTGCATTCAAGGATGTGGAGTTCTCGGACATGGAAAGCCATCTCTAAATGAACTATGGGGACCCTGTTACAGGGAGGCACTCACCATGACTAGGCTGTGTTAAGCAGTTGCCGTGAACAAACTACCTGACAAGAGCAACTTAGAGGAGGAGATGTTTACTTGTCTCATGGTTTCAGAGGTCTGGTCCATGGTTGGCTGGCTTCAAGGCAGGAACATCATGTGGCAGGAAGTGATGGAGGGAAGCCACTCTGTTCATGGCAGACAGAAAAGAGAGACCAACAGGAAGGAACAGGAGACAGACAAAGCCCTCAAGACCACATCTCCAGTGACCCAACTCCTTTAGCCATGCTCCACCTGGCTGCAGCTAGTTGCCACCAAGAAAATCCATTTAAATTACTAATCTAATTTTTTGTAGTACTGGGGACTAAACTCAGGAGCATTTTACCTCTGAGATACACTCCCAGCCCTTTTTTATCCTTATTTTAAAACAGGATCTCACTAAGTTCTGGAGGACCTCACTAAGTAGCTAAAGCTGTCTGGTAACACGAATCCTCCTGTCTCAGCCTCCAAAGTCCTGGGATTACAAGCATGTGCCACCATGCCCAGTTCAATGTATCGGTGTATTTATCCACTGATGAGAAGAGAGTCATAACTAATATTTCACTTCTAAGCATTGCTACACTGCCAGCACATGAGATTTTGAGGGACAGTTCAGATCCAGACCACCTTCTAGTGGAACCCTGAGGATGGCCACCAAGAATTCAAATTTACTGTGCATGCTCCTAGGTGCCAGGAATACCTGCATAAATTAAATATATCTAGTCCCAGTCTTCACAGGATGTATAGTTTGAAGTGGAAGTCAGATTAACTGCACAAAAGATAAATGCATAATGGTCTCCCAGAATCATGTCTGACAGTTACTGGCTGATCATTGTCTGGGATGTTAATCCCTGTCACCTCACTTAATTTTTATTTTAGTACTGGGGATTGAACCCAGAGGCATTCTACTTCTGAGCTACACCACAAGTCCTATTTTTTTTTAAACAAGGTCTCACTAAAGTTGCAGAGTGCCTCACTGAATAGCTGAATCTGGCTGCGAACCGTGATCCTCCCGTCTCAGCCTCCCAAGTACGGGGATTACAAGCGCGCGCCACCACGTCCGGCTTGTCACTTCCCGTCTAAGTTCTTTCCCTCCATGGGGGCTAGAAGTCTGCAAGCCGCATTCTCTGTCCGCCCTCTCCCACAGAAGCCAGAGCCCCTATGGATTTCTGTGGAGTCTCAGGTCTGAATCCCAGAAGAGAGTGAATACAATACTAAAGTACTAGGACACCTGTGAATCACCCAGGCATGGTCACAAGAGTAACCCATTCAGCAAAGATTCAGAGAAGTCTGTTATATGCAGTGTCTGCTGAGTGCCCGGTGGGATGCAGCGTGGCCGGCACCTCAAGAAAATAGCGATACGTTCACATTTGGGGTAATCCTCTTTGAAGTACGCAATCTGCAGTTAAGCTCAGCCATTCTGCGATTCATTCATTCATTTGCCCAGAATGTATTCTATGAGCATTGAGTCAGACAAACAAGGTGTCTTCTCTCCTGCTATTACCTGTCTATTTCATTCTGGAGAGTTAAAATCAGCAGTGGCCAAAACCAGCGCTCCTCTGGGACCTGGGTCAGGAGCTGCTGCTGTGTTGGGTTTTTCTCCGTACTGATTTCCCCTGGTCACACCTCAAGCCCCCACAGTCCAGGTAGGAAGGTAGTTGGACTTGTTTCCGGGGTGCCCAGCTGGAGCCCTGCTGGAGGAGAGAGAGGAGCAGGCAGCTTCAACTGCCCGAGGTTCCAGATGACTGCCAATCCCGAGAGGTAGGCTGCAGGGCCAGGCTAAGCAGACAGCGTCCCGATGCTCCTGTCTGCCTGGCCCCCTTATCTTGGGGTCCCTGTGCCCTTCACTCTCAGGGCTCCCAGTGTGGACGTAGCTGCTTGGTGGCTGGTGGTATCGCTTGAGTACACCCCCAAGGGGTCATGTATTGGGAGCTTGGGTCCAGTTTGGGGATGTAACAGTGAGTGGAGCCCTAAGAGCTGGACATCCTGGGAAGGGTCAGGTAGTTCTTGTGGGACCTGGTTAGTCCGTGCAGGTGAGCTGAATACACAAGTGGGTCTGGCCCCTCACCACTGGCTCTCTGGCTCCCTGTCTTACCAGGTAATCTCCTGCTCACTCGGGTTCCCACCTTGACGCCACCCACAATGAGGCGATGTGGTCAGGGGCACCACCAGAGCCCATGCCTTGCTGCTGACACTTTCAGCCACCCCGAACTGTGAGCTAAACGAACCTCTTTTCTTTATAAAGTGTGCAGCCTCGGGGATTTCATTATAGTGATGGAAAAGTGACTAGTACAAGGTCTGTGTTCATGGGAATGCTAGCACGGGGGGCTCAAATGAGAGCAATGTATTCTCTCACAGGCCTGGAGGCTGCGGGTCCAAGACCAGGGGTGGGTGGCTTCTCTGACTCGCAGGTGTGTCTTCTCCCATACCCTCAGTGCTTTCTCTTCTGTGTGTGTACTCCCCAACTCTGCATCTTTTTAATCTGTGTCCAAGGACACCAGCCCTGTGGTATGAGGGCCCTGGCTTTCATTTAACCTTAGTTATCTCCTTGAGAAACCTATCTCCAGGCACAGTCTGCACGGGGTCAGGGCTTCAACATCTAGGAATTGGGAGGATAGAATTCTCTCTGGAGTACTGGCAAACCCACCCAGTGCTCCTGCAGCCGGAACCACCAGGGTTAAACAGAAGCGGGAACAGGAAATGAGCCACAACTGCTCTAAGAACAGGGGATGAAAGTCCACAGACATGTGTGTCCATAGCAGCACTGCTTGCAAATGTGTGGCTCTCCTCCATACAGCTGGCCAGCACAGGGCCGTAGGCAAGAAGCACTGACACCTGCTGCAGTATGCCTAATACAACATTACATGAATGAAGCCAGGCATAAAGGCGGCATATTGCTGGTTGGGAGGAGGTCCCCAAAGAGGGGAACTCATAGAGATGGAAGCAACAGGGACTGGCTGCGAGGATGGTGGGAGAAGGGGGGCGTGAGCACCAGAGGGATGACATTTTCTTTCTCTTTCTTTCCTTCCTTCCTTCCTTCCTTCCTTCTTTCTTCCTTCCTTCCTTCCTTTCTTTCTGTAGGTCTGGGGCTGGAACCCAGGGGCATTCGACCTCCGAGCTACACCCCCTGCCCTATTTTTCATTCTTTTTTTGAAACAGGGTCTCACTGAGTTGCAGAGGGCCTCACTAAATAGCTGAGCCTGTCCACGAACCACGATCCTCCTGTCTCAGCCTCCCGAGTGCTGGGATTACAAGCGTGCGCCACCACGCCCGGCTAAGGGATGACATTTTCCAACGTCGACTTTGGTGGTGGTTGCACAGACCCATGGGCACACCAGATTCCACTGGATTAAAACATGCACTTCATGCCACTGAGTTGTACAGTTGCACTCTATGGGGGTTGTATTTTAGCAAGGCTATTAGAGAAGCCACATGTGGGTAAAAGATCCATTTGAGGTAAGATAAGCCAGTGGGTTGTAATATAATCCCAAGCAGAAAGCATGGACTTGGAATTCCTCATGGTAACTAACCCCCGAGAGGTACCACTGAGGAAACATCAGCGTAGTGTCAAAAGAGACACCCACGCTCATCAGCGGAGGCCACTGAGATGCGCAGCTTCCCGACCGCACGTCTGTAGGAGGCCGGCTCCATGTTCTTCAACCAGCATGGCATACTGCAACAGACTGAGTGGAGCAGATAGGGATCCAGCTGTCTTGCACAGCTCTTTCCAACTTGGAAATGTTATTTTTAATAAAAAAAAAACTGTCATATAAGAACAACAATTTAAAAAAAAGGAAGGAGGAGGAGAAAGAGGAGGAATTTGATGGAGACAGAGTGGCTGGCTACTGGGCTGGGTTATGAGGTAGGCCTGCTCTTATCCCTAGATGTCCACGGCTGCTAGATCATTCATTCATTCATTCATTCATTCGCTCATTCAAAAAGTCACGCAGCGCCCACGCTGTGCCTGGGTGATGATATTAACACTAGTTAATTCTATAAACTAGCTTCAGCGAGCTGCTTGCTATAAAATCTGGGCCACTTAGCTTCTGGAAGCCCTGCAAAGTGGGAATATTATCATCTCCAAAAGGCCTCCCTGGGGTTCCTCTGCGATGTGGGTGGTGGAGTCAGCGTCCTCCCCAAGTCGAGACCTGCTCCGGCCCTTTGCCGGCTGTGAGAAGCAGGAAGGAGGCCCACCCACCGCCCCTGTGGCTGTGTTCAGATTCTCCTGGTGGGCATGTTCGCAGCAGGGTGTGGAGCAGGTGCCCCAAGCGTGTTCATCATGACCATTGGGGGAGCAGCCCTTATTTATGCTTTTCGAGGGGACTCCCAGGGCCAAGGCTTGGGTCTGCCTACTACCTGAATTCCTTCCCCACCAATCCCGAGGTCCTCGGGGTCCCCTCCTGCTGCGCCAGGGGCGGTGCAGTGGTTAAGGATACAACCTGTGCGCTGGCCTGGATCTTGGCCAAGACTGTCAGGAGCAGCCTGACCTCAGGCCAGTGAGGTCACCTCTCTGCTGACCTCAGTCAGGGTGACGAGAGACAGGAGGATTTCAGAGCCCTCTGCAGGTAAAAACCTCCGCTTTAGACGCCTCCCATTGGTCCCAAGGGCCAAAGGCACAGGGACACACAGGCTACCTTGGGAGGTCCTCAGGACCACAGAGCCTACCCCTGTCACTAATAATGGGGACAAGCTGGGCAGGGACAAGAGGACAGAGGTGGAGGCAGCAATGGACCTGCAGGCAGGGCACAGAAGCCAAGCACCACTGGTCCCTTACGATGTCTGTGCCACGGTGTCCAGCAGGAAGGTTGGTGTGGACCTTAGCACCTTCTCCAGGCTGCTCCACGGTTGGTGGGATTAATGAGACAGGAAGGTAGGTGGGCAGCAGGTGTGAACACCGTGGAAAAGTAAAGAGTAGGGTTCCTGTGAACAGTGCCATCATGTGTGGTGCTGGCCGGATGTCTGGACCCTTGCATGTCCACAAGGAGGGAGCCCAAGGGACTGAGCATCTGTGGCTGCCGTGAGCCCGGCCACTGCTTAGGGCAGCTCTGACTCAGGGACCCGGTATCCTGACGAATGGGGCCTCCAGAACAAACCTTCCATTGACCTTTATACATACCAACTCCCACCGAGATAATGAAGGTGGACAGAATACCTCAGTGTCTGTGTTAGCACATTTTCTGTTGCTATAACAAAATAGCTGAGGTTGGGTAGTTATAAAGAAAAGAGGTCTATTTAACTCACAGTTTTGCAGGCTGAGAGTCCAAACAACATAGTGTTGGCTCTAGGAAAGGCCCCCTGACTAGATCACCTCGTGGCAGGTGGTATCATGGTAGAAGCACAAGAAACAGGGAACAATTACTTTCAAGACAGGAAAAAGAGGGGGAGGAGCCAGGCTTGGGACCTCCTAGTAGGTCCCACCTCTTAAAGAACCCACTGCCTCTCAATATCCCTATATTGGCAAGCTTCTACGCATAAAACCTTGGGAGAAAAAGCACACCATAAACATAGCAGGGTCCAGGGGGAAGAGAGAAGTCCAATCATTGAAGCCAGAAATACTGTAACCCATACAGAAAGACATGACATTGAACCCCTACCTCACACCAGACAAGAAGCCATGGCCATCTGGTGAGACTTTAAAACCAAAAGCATCTGTGCATGGTAGTGCATGCCTGTCATTCCAGTACTTGGGAGGCTTGAGACAGGAGGACTGCAGATTTGAAGACAGCCTCAACAAGTAGTGAGACTCTTCTCAACCTAGCGAAACCCTGTTAAATAAGAAATAAAATCAGGCTGGGGGTGTAGCTCAAAGGTAGATTGCCTCTGGGTTTAATCCCCAGTAACACAAAATAAACAGATAAACAGATAAATAAATAAACCCCAAAGCAAACTATAGGAGGCTTTAAAATGGCATCACTTTGAATCTCACCATTTTAAATTAAAATAAATAACTTTTGTCGCTTCTTGGCTGGTGCCGAATTTTTAAAACAACACACACACACACACACACACACACACACACACACACACACTGGATACATTAACTACATTAAAATTAATGATAAAAAATATCTTTCAAGGCCGGGCGTGGTGGCTCATGTTTGTAATCCCCGCGCTTGGGAGGCGGAGACAGGAGGATCACGCAGGTTTGAAGCCAGCCGCGCTGGCTTAAGAGACCCTGTTTCCAAATAAAAATATAAATTAGGTCTGGGAGTGTAGCCCGGAGGTAGAAGGGCTTCCAGGAACCCCAGTACCACCAAAAAAAAAAAAAAAAAATCTTCCAGAAAGTGAAGAAAAGCTGTGATCTGGAAACAGATATTTCGAACACATATAATTGAAAAAGCATTAGTGTTTTGTAGTATATATATGGATAGATAGATAGATAGATGGATGAATGGAGAGATAGATAGATGGATGGATAGATAGATAGATGGATGGATGGATGGATGGATGGATGGATGGATGGATGGAAAGATGGATAGATAGATGGATGGATGGAGAGATAGATAAATAGATAGATAGATAGATAGATAGATAGATAGATGGGTAGATGGATAGATAGATAGATAGATAGATAGATAGATAGATAATCTCCACACATATCATTGATATAAGGATAAACTCCCCAAAGAATAAACATACAAATCAGTAAATACAGACACTTTGCAGAAGACAAAATCTACATGGCCAGTAAATATTTGAAGAGAAATCTACTCTCATTAGTAATTAAATTGAGTGAAGACAAAATAAAACAACAATGTGTGCTGGGAGACTACATATCACATGATATTCTTTTTCTAAAAAAGCAAAAATTTAGGTAACACTAATAATACATTCTTAGACATCATATAGGCCCAATACAATCATTTTTTGGAGGAGAGGTACTGGAGGTTGAACCCAGAGACTATTCTACCTATAAGCTATCCTCCCCAGCTCTTTATTATTTATTTATTTACTTATTTATTTATTCTTATAGTACTGGGGATTGAAGCCAAGGACATTCTATCCTTGAGCTGTACTCCCAGCTTGATTTTTTTAATTTTTATTTTGAAACAGGTCTCACTAATTTGCTGAGGTTAATCTTGGACCTTTGCACCTCCTGTCTCGGCCTCCCCAAAACCAGATACAGGCATGGACCATCACACCAGGCCTTAATTTTTTTCAGTACTGGGAATCCAACCCAGGGGCATTCTATCTTTAAGCTACACCCCGCCTCTCTATTTGTATTCTTTATTTTGAAAAAGGGTCTCACTAAGTTCCAGAGGGCCTCATTAAGTGTCTGTGGCTGGCCACGAAACTGCGATCCTCCTGTCTCAGCCTTTCAGGAACCAGGATTACAAGTGTATGCCACCATACCTGGGTCTTATTTTGTATTTTGAAACAGGGTCTCTCTAAACTGCTGAGGGCCTCACTAAATTTCGGAGACTGGCCTTGAACCTGCATTCCTTCAGTCTCCACCTCCCAAGTACTGGGATCACAGGCACGCACCACGATGCCTTGGCTACTGATAAGACATTTTTAGAGATGGAAATATAAGTACAGAGCACCAAAGAAGCTTATACGTTCATGTTAAAATAGCATTATAAGCCAGGCGTGGTGGCGCACGCTTGTAATCCCAGGGTTTGGAGGCTGAGACAGGAGGATTGTGGTTCATAGCCAGCCTCAGATAATTAGTGAGGCTCTTTGCAACTCAGTGAGACCCTGTTTCAAAATAGGAAATAAAATAATAAGGCTGGGGGTATAGCTTGGACGTAGGATGCCCCTGGGTGGTTCCATCCCCAGTAACACACACACACACACACACACACACACACACACATCATTCTAGGTGCTAAGTTGGAGGGTGAATTTATAGGAATGCCTTATACTGTTTAACAAACAGAAAAAAGAACAGTATCAATCATAATAAAAGATGGCCATGCATGGAGGGTGAGCCTCGAAACCAGACATGGGGTGATCAGTTCCACATTCCTAAGGTCTGCAGAAGAAAACTCACAAGAATACGGAGAGAGGGGCACTGGGGGCTGCGGGCCTCCTCTGGGGAGTTCATCTGCATTCTCCCTGCCCCTGGACTGTAGCAGCCTGACTTCAAGAGCCCCTGCCGGCAGGAAAAGGTCAGCTTCTCTTCCCAGCTCTCCTGCACGCGGCTGCCAAAGGAGACCAACGCAGAAGGTGTTTCTGAAAAGGTTTTCTGCAAGGTCAGGAATCAAGATGTGCTCTTCGCCGTACCCTGTATTAACCAGAAAACGCCCTCAGCCAGGCTGTCCTCCAGCCTGGGGTCACCCTGCCGGGCCAAGGCACCCTCGTGGTCGGAAACCAGGTGGGTTTCTTTGCGCTATTCCAGAAAGGCAGAGACGCCCCTACCCTCCGCGGCAGTCAGCACCTGCTGCAGGATTTGCCAGGCTTTCTGGAAGGTCCTTATTTTAGGACCTCAGACTTGTGAGTCCCTGGGTTCTTTTAGGACCCATGGGAGGCTCCGACAGGATGGGTGGCCTTGGGGTAGTTACATTCTGAAAGGCGCTAGGAAAGCACAGTCCTGCCACTTTTTATTTTTTATTTTTTATTTTTTTGGTGGTACTGGGGTTCCTGGAAGCCCTTCTATCTCCGGGCTACACTCCCAGACCTATTTTTACATTTTTATTCGGAAACAGGATCTCCTAAGCCAGCGCACGCAGCTGGCTTCAAACCTGCGCGATCCTCCTGTCTCTGCCTCCCAAGCACGGGGATTACAAGCGTGCACCACCACGCCCGGCATTCCTGCTGCTTTTTAAAAGCAAGCACACACACCCAAAAAATCCCAGGGCCAGAGAGCATATCCTGCTTCCAAAGGCTCGGTTTCAGTTCCTTTCCTGGGCTCCACAATTGCCATTCTTTTTCTGCAGCTATGCAAGGACAGTCGCGGATATGAATGAGCACCCTGTGATTTCTCTCCTGGCCCAGCCTGCCCTGCAGCTTCCTGCGCTCCCAGGCTCCCAGCGAGAAGCCCAGGATGACCTTCAGCGAGAAAGAGGAGGGAGGGCAGCCGGGTGAGAAGGACGCAGCCCTGCCCGGCCTGGCTATCCAGCGGGGAAGCAAATCCAGTCCTTTCTCCACCATCACTGACCTGCTCCAAGGTAAGGGTTTCCCTGTGGTTGGGGCAGAAGAGATGTTACGCCCTCCCAGATGCTGTGATGTGTGTCCTGGAGTGCCATGTATTACATCCGTGTGCTCAGGTGCCCAGGCGTGGCAGGGAGAGGCCGCGGCTGGGGGAGAGCGCTGCTTCCCCTAGGGCCTTAGCTCTGGCCTGGTACTGCTCCTACCTCTAGGAAGGGCGGGACTCAGGTGTGGAGCATAAAGTCAGAGAGCTCTAAGTAGCCCTCCCCTAACTTCAAAAACGCAGTCCCCCCTCCCCATGAGGAGCATCACGGCCCTTATTACCATTATTAGCAGTGGCCCAATCATTGCGCACTGGCCCCTTCATCCCCGAGTCTCAAAGCCGACTGCTTCATGAAGAGATGCCTTTCTATTTGAATCCACAGAATATGCTTTGAAATGGGGCTTTCAGACTCTGGATGGATGGAACGGACTGATTCAGCCCAGTGTGGTTAACGGGACAAGAATGTCCCTGAGAACGGTCTGTCAAGTGGGGTCCGGATGCTGGTGTTGGAGGCAAGGCCTCTGCTCTGCACCTGGCCCCTCTCACGCTCACCCTCTGCCCAGGGCTACAGAGCTGCCCAGAGGTCCCAGCCAAAGCTGTCCTGGGCAGTACAGAAGGTCCGCCAGGGCGCAGGCTCTGCCAGACTGCTGGGCCACGACCCCAGAAATCCCAGCTGTGTATCCCCAGGCAGATGACTTAACCTTCCTGAGCTGCCATTTCCCCTTCTATAAAATGGGGCTAAATCGGCTTCTAGCTCTTGAGGGCTCTTTTATAGGAATCCTCGCAGGCCCAACCCTTGGAACTGCGGCACACAGCAGATATTTAATAAATTCCAAGACGGGGACGATGGTGTCATGATGTCACTCTTTGGCTGGAAATCCCACCGTGGCTCCCTCTTGCTTTCTATGACACAGACCCCCCACCCCAGGACCTGGCCTCGCCCACCACTCACCACCCCAACCCTGGCTCTGCCCACCCACCACAGCCTCTGCCCTGGCCAGGGTCCGCCTGGAATGTCCTCCTCCTCCTCTCTCTCCTGTCCCTTGGCCAGCTGTAGGAGCCACCTCTGCTGAGAAGTTTCCGGGCACCCTGTTTGGAGGAGACAGACCCTCAGCCCACAGTCCAGCCAGAGTCTTCTCCCCTCCTCTGCTCCTCTTCCTCCTCCCCCTCCCTCCTCCCCAGCTCCTCTGTGCCCTGCCCCTCCTCTCTCCCCTTCTTCTATTCCTTCTCCTTCCCCTCCTCCCCTCCCTTCCTAGCTCCTGTCTTCTCCTTCCCCTCCTCCCCTCCCACCTTCTCCCCTTCTCTCCCTCTAGCCTTCCTCCCTCTCCCCTCCTCCCTCCCCAACTCTTATGTCTTCTTTGTCCCCTCCTTCCTCCCTCTTCCCCCCTCTCCCTCCTCCTCTGCTCCTCTCCCCTCCCCCTCCTCCTTTAGTTTCTCCCATGGAACTGTCAACCACTTCCTCTGGAGCAGAGCTTGGGCACACTGGGAACCCCTGGCCCCGGGGGGAGGGGGTGCCCGGCCTCCTCCCTGGCACCTGTGGCCATCCACAGTGGGGAGGGGGTGGCCAGGCAGTGTGGGGGCAGTGGGAGCATCCCAGCATGGCCACAGCCAGGCAGGCATGGCACCATGAAGCCATCATGTGGGGAGCCCTCCAGGGGCCCAGCCGCCCACTCTCCTCTCCGCGAGTTCATTCTACAAACATTACACAGACTTTCAAGGCAACCCGCCCCCCCCCCCCCCCGGCCCTGGTCCCTTTGGAACTGGCAGGCTGGGAGCAAGGTGTTCAGGCCAAGGGGAGACCCGGCTGCCGGCTGAGCGCTGGCGTCAGTGTCAAGGACCAAACTTTCAGCAGGGGTCTTTGTTCTTCATATTACCAACCTGTTAGCTGACACAGTAATTAATTCATTTAATAAAAATTGTTGAGCATTGGCTCTGCCAGGTCTCCCAGCAGTATAAAAACACAGAGCTCATGAAAGGGAAGAAGCAAGACTCCGCAAGCTCGGAACGATTCCTGGTCTCCTTCCGGTCGGTGACCACTTAATTCTGCCCACTGTGTTCAGGTAGTAGATAGTAGTGGAGGCATCGAGGCACAGAAAAACCGACTCACTAGCAGAGGTCACACAGCATCGGGGCATCATCATGATGCTATGCTGATACCCAGTCCAGCTAACTGGCATTAAATCGCTTCTTTAGTGAGCAAACCCAAGACACGCACAGAGCTAGGAAGACGCCTGCTCTGAGCCAAGCATCGGGTCCCTGTCCAACCTGTTCCTGTGTCTTGTACAAGTGGCCAGATAACCCTGGGTAAATTCTGTCTCACCCCAGCATGCTGTTTGGGGGCCTGTGAACTAGGGGACCATCTGCATCTTAGAGCATCTTCTTGCAGAGAAGATGCATCTTCTGTCTTGAACGCTGGCGTCACGCCAGTCCCTGTTGATCTGAAGAGGAAGACGTGGCTACGCTGGTGGACAGTGTTTCTTGTGCTCAGCCTCCTCCCGAAGTCAGTTCGGTGAAGGCAAGCAAACACCCACAAATTGCTTTCATGTGCCCGAGAGAGAGAGGATGCTATTTGGGACTCTGGGGACTTTTTAAAATAAATGAAAAAGCAAAGCACAAAAGCTCAGGATGTCTGACTGGCTCTGAGGCAGGGCAGGTACCAACTTCCAGCAAGAGAGATAGGGGTCCAGGTGGGGGGCCTGGCTTCGAACTCAGCCTCGAAGGAGAAGGCTAAGCCACTGTGTCCATTATCCTTCCCGCACAAGGCCACACGAGCTAACAATGGAGCACCATCTTCTCCTGGCTGAGTGGAGGCTGGTGGAATCTGAAGGGTGGGGCCCCCAACCTCCATAATGGGGCACTATGGAACCTGAGACCTGCTCTGCCTCTCCCTGCTTCTTCTTCTGCTGGGAGGAAGCCAGAGGGGGCTGGGCATCCCCAAAGCCCCAGCACCCCAAGGGCTTCCAGGTCCCTGTGCTGTCCTTTGGGGTTGCCTAGAATGGCACCCATTCCCACACCAGACCAGTCCAGCAGCTCTTGAAGATGTGTCTTGCTGAGCACTGGGTCCCTAGTGGGTGGCCACACCAAGCAAGGGTCGGTCCACATGCTGGCTTTCAAGATGGGAGATGGGGCCAAGGGACATATGTGATTTGAGGAACTAGAAAGCCAGGGAAATGGTTGCTGCCAGGAGGCCTCCAGAAGGAACCAGCCCTGCCACGCCCTGGTTATAAACTTTGAGCCCTAGAATGCTAACAGGAGCAATTTGTGCTATTTCAGCCTCTAAGTTTACATACGACATTTTGTTATAGCCAATCAGAGACAACTACTTCCTCTCAACAGAGTTGGTGATTAGAACACTCCAGGGTGCCGGCTGGGGGAGGGGAGGGTGGGCAGGGCCACCCTCAAACTTTTCCTGGGGAGGAAGCTTCTCACCAGAGAGCAGATTGGTGAGGAGGGACCGGCCTGGCACTGTGGATGTCAGTCCAGTGCACTCCACAAGGGGGTATGGGGAGCTGGGTGGGCACCCTCAGCTGGAGTGTCTGCCTCTCCGCCCAGACCCAGGCCCTCTTTTCCTTCCTATTGTCCAGTTCCAGACAAGACTGTGGCCACTCCTAGAGTAGGCCACTGACCACTGACTGATCTCTCTGAGTGCCCAGCCCCTCCCGGCCGGTGACAGAGCTCTGGGTGTCTGGTGTGGCCTGGGGTGCTGTTTTTAGATAAGTGCCCTGGAGGTGGTCCCCAGCCTGAGATACTATTGGGAGAAGGTTGAGCTGTAGGGGCGGGGCCTACCGGGAGGTCTTCAGGTCACTGTGGGAGTGTCCTTGGAGGGGACTTGGGGAGTCTGGACTCTTCCTTTGTGTCTCACTTCCAGTGATGGGGGAGCTGAGGGCTTTGCCCTGCCGCACACTCTCACCGTGATGGGCTGCCTTGCCGACAGGTCCAAAGCAACGGGCCTGGCAGATCAAGACTAAAACTTCCAAACTAGGAGCCAGCCACACCAGCCCATCTCCCTTTGTTTTCTTGTTTTTTTTTTTTTTTGTTTTTGATTTTTTTTTTTTTTTTGGTGCTGGAGGCTGAACCCAAGGCATACTAACCCTGAACTATATCCTAACCCTATTTTTTTTTTAGTTTTTAATTGGTGCATTATATTCATACATCATATTGGGGTAAAAAACTTGTGTGTACAGACATGTACACATCACTGATTTAACCCCTACCCAATTCCCACCCCATTCCCTCCCCATCCCTCCCTCCATTGCTTGGCTTAGTGGTTGACTTCGATATGTTTAAGAACATTGTGTGTTTTAGAGATTTTCCTCTTCCCCCTCCCATCCCCTCATTTAGGTTGTCTTGTTTGCTCCTCTGTAGGATTTCGTTTTTCATCTAGAGTTCCTCCTATGACCCATTTCTCCTTAGCTCTCACATATTAGGAAAGCATCTGATTTCTTATTTTTTGTGACTGACTTATCTCATGGCAATCCCGCTACATTGCTGATGGTCTGGCTATGTTGCTGAAGCCGGCCTCGAACATGTGTCCCTCCTGTCTCAGCCTCCCAAGTACTGCTGATTGTAATGACAAGGGAGGAGGAGTGGCCTCTCAAATGTTGGTCCCCTCCCAGCTGGCCATATCTGGGGGCAGCCAGTTGTGTGTTCATGCCATGCCTGAAAGATGTCATGGCCGCCAGAAACCAGTGAGTGGTGGGATAGGTGAACATTGTAAGCCAATCGTGCAAGGGTAAAGTGTGAAGGACAACGCAGCTGAACCTCCCGAACACAGGCAGGGAGCAGCCGGCTCTTGCTGCAAATGGTCCCTCCTGTCTTGGGGTAAATACACAATGAGCTCTCTTATTGAGTGCTGATGATACTTTACATTTTATAACAAATACTTTTGGGGGCAGTGTGCTAAAGTAATAGAAATGCAAAACACATTAGTGAAGGTGCAAGCAAGGGGAACTGCCATTGGTCATCTGACCTGAGGAAACTGAGGCTTGCACAAGCTCCCCTGCCTGCTGTGGTTGGGTGTGGTTTGAGCATGCCCCGCGGCTCTGCTGTGATTGGAGGCTTGGTCTCTGGGCGATGCTAACGGGAGGCAGTTGGAACTTTAAAAGTAGAAGGTCTTAGGTCCCTGGGGGGACGGGTGTGCCCAGGGACAGGGAGCTGACCCACAAGGAGGAAGACAGCAGAGCGTGAGCTTTCATTTAGATCAAATGCCGTTCTAAACTTGCTCCCTGCAGATTCTGTTTCCTGGCGTATATATGAGAAGTTAAGCAGAACAAAACCTAGCAAACTGCTCTAGGACCAGTTTCCTGTAAGGGCATCAGATACTTCATGGAGGAAGGCATCCGATTCCAAGAATGGTTCCAGGTTTTGCAAACCCCCTCATGAACTAAGAAGACAGCTTTCGGAATTTCACTCTATCCAAAGGAACCAGGTGAGACTCCTGTGAAGGCTATTGCCAACAGTTGATACAACTCTTTATTTCCTTAGTAATAACATGTGCACATATTTGATAGATATTTCAGGGCAAAAAAAAAAAAAAAATGATGTTCCCATTGCATGAAGAAACCTGTTAGCAGACACGAAGGAGGGATGGATTGCAGGGCCTATGTCACCCAAAACTGTGTCCAAGTTAGGACACTCTACCAAACAAATGATAAAAGTTGGAGCTGTCAAAATTTACAGGTGTTTCTGTGCATAAGATTATTTGCACTGAATGGTAACATTTTGTAACAAAGCAGATGTTGATTTCCTAAAACCCTTCAATACGGCAGCAAGTGCTCTCTCTGCAGCCACTCGCCACGAATAAGGTCCTAGAAACGCCGGAGCTGCCAAAGAGCCACTCGGTAAATCAGTGAGAGAACCCTGCAGTGGTACTGAGCCCTCTTGTAAACAAATCTTCTCAATTTTGGTGGCATCAAATAATTCAATGAATTCAATCAACAGAGTAACAGCAATAACAGAAAAAAAAATCTTCGGCTTTTAAGGCTTTTAGAAAAGTGGCATTATTGAAGACAGCTTGCAAACAGGAAGACATTAAGTCTATTCTCATGCCAGCAAGGAAGGGCTGGGGTAAACAATAGAATCTGAACGCATAGAAGATTTTATTTTGAAATAATGTAATTGTGCTTCAGAATAACTCAATGCACGGAAAGTGTCTTTTAATAAAGCCCTATTTTTAATTAAAAAATTTATGTACTCTACCAGAATGGAACAAGATTAAAAGATTCACAAGTCTGCTGTATCTAAAACTTGGGAAACATTCGAGAGAAACATGGAGAAACAACTGTAGTAGAGACAGCGTGTTTACTGTGTTCTCTTTCGTGAAGGTATATGAATGCCTTCACGTTCTCCTAAAACTATCCGGGCGGAGGCAAGAAGCCAACGTCTATGAATGCACTTGGGCGAAATAGTTACACATTTCGATGTAGAAAAAAAATAACAGTGAGCAGAATTTTCTTTGAGCTTACCAGGTACCTCGGCACCTGCAGAGAGAAAATTGTCTCAATTAAAAATGTTACGGTCTAACAGAGAGGACTCACTTTAAGGTGTCAACAATTTTAAATTTATATTAACCCCTAGAAATGCAACTCTGAAAAAGGGCACAGCAGTTTTAGGAGAAAAATTTTATTGAAAATTCTCTTAAAAAATATTCCATTCGGGCATGGTAACACGTGCTTGTAATCCCAGCATTTTGGAGGCTGAGACAGGAAGATCTCTGTTGGCAGATACTTAGTGAGGCCCTCTGCAACTCAGTTTCAAAATAAAGAATAAAAAAGTAGGGTTGAAGGTGTAGCTCGGAGAGAGAATGCCCCTGAGTTTAATCCCTAGTACCACCAAAAAAAAAAAAAATACAAATGGATTCACCAATAGATTAAAAGGTCACTTTATTTGTAAAAAGAAAATATATATTTCTTTTTTGTATGCATATTTAAAATATTTAATACTTAACTATATATTCATGTTAATATATAAAGGAATCATACTTTTTTTGTGGTACTGAGGTTACGAGCTACACTTCCAGACCTATTTTATATATTTTTTTATTTGGAAACAGGGTCTCTTAAGCCAGCGAGGCTAGCTCCGAACCAGCACAATCCTCCTGTCTCCGCCTCCCAGGCATGGGGATTACAAGCGTGCACCACCACGCCTGGCAAAAGAATCATACTTTGCCTATATCAATATATTAGCATATCATTTATATCTATGTGTGTGTGTGTGTGTGTGTGTGTGTGTGTGTGTGTGTGTGTGAGATACCAGGGATGGAACCCAGGGGCATCCTACCTCCGAGCTATAACCCTAGCCCTACGTTTTTTATTCTTTATTTTGAAACAGGGTCTCACTGAGTTGCAAAAAGCCTCACTAAGTAGCAGCTGAGGCTGTCCTCAAACTCCGATCCCCCTGTCTCAGCCTCCCAAATGCTGGGATTACAAGTGTGCGCCACCACGCCCGGCTATATCTATTTATTTTGAGTAACCCCCTCACCCTAAAATGTGTTCTCATGCACATGATAGGTTGAAAGATTGTCTTACACACAGTCCAAATTTGTCTAGAAAGGAGATTTTCAAAGCCTGGGATTTCCCAGACAGTTTATTTCCTTTGGATTCAAGTGGCCTGGGGCTGCTTTCTGTAATGGGGTGTGACTGAGCCCAGTGGTGCGCAGGGACGTAGGCTCAGGACTCAGTGAGTGCAGGCGTGCGGGTAGACCCAGGCGGCCAACACGCAGTCCAGATAAGAAGCTGCTCTCTCTAGAAAGCGCTCAGTGCCCCTCCGCAGCTGGGCCCTTCTCCGCAGGTGGCCTCTCTCCTGATTACTATCAGCATAGACTGTGTTTGCCTGTCTCGATCTTGCTTTGAGACACTTGGGCTCCGGCTGATTGCGGGGCACGGGGTGGAAGGTGTGTGTTATCTCCAACGGTCTCTCTCATGGCAGGGTTCTGTAGTGCGTGGAGGTTTGGCCCTGGATAGGGACCTGGAGGCCATGGCGGTCACTTTGGAGGGACCTGGAGGCCATGGCGGCCACTTTGGATGGCGGGGCAGGCCGGCCGACTCACAGGACGGGTGCATAGGTAGGGGAACATAAAGCATGGAACCCAGGTTCTTCTCCTCTGTGGCCTGACTCTGACCGGGAGACCCCATCCTGCCTCCATAACCCTTCCCAGCTCTAACTTCCAGTCCTGCGGCATGTAATAGGGGTCTCTCCAGCCTGACCTCTGGTAGGGAGCATCTTCCTCCCCCAGGCTCTTTTCTTGGCTACTTCCATTTGTGAAGATTCTGTGGATTCAGCCACATACACTTGGCAAGACCCGCCAGCTTGATACAGTCACTAGGTTAGCAACCTGGGGGTCCAGGGTCTTTGCAGGCGGGGAAGGGTTGCATTGCCCAGACCCCTCCTCCATCTGAGAGTCTCTGTCCTGGTCCCGCATGGGTGTTCTGCTGCCCGATTCCTCCCGCAAGGTCAGTCTCTGCTTCATGGACACTCAGGCCCCAGTGAGCACGTGGAGCCAACCAGTATGACTTAGGCTGAGACAAGAAATTCAAGTCCTCACACATGGGTGGTGGCCCAAGTACAAGGAAAGAAAGCAGGATCTGTACGAGAGGCCTGTCTCAGGGTGGCCAGCGTGGATGGAGGCTTCCAGGAGTGTCCAGGTGGGTGCTGAGCGTGGCTGGGACCCTCCTGAGGGTGAGGAAGAGTCAGGGACAAGGTGGGCGTGCAACTCGCCTGGCTCTGAGTGTGCAGGGACAGCATGTCCTCTGGGCTCGGGAGGATGTGGGGACACGCCTGGCACCTCACACACTAGCTGTGAATGGTCATTGTCCATTAACTTCCTGAGTGTTGGAGAGACTTTCCGTGAGTCGGTTAGGGTTGGTATACAGTTGGCGCTCAGTAAACGAGTGCTGTGAGGACTGGTGGAGAAGCACCTTGGAAGAACAGGTCCCCACCAGTGCGGGGCTCTCGGCACTCGGGGTCTGAGGGGACACCGCTGCCCGGGCTCCCGCTCTGCCTCACCTCTGAGCCAGCTGTCCACCTGCACCCTTCTTCCTCGGACAGACCAGCGGCCCTCCGCCACCCCTCCCCTGTCTTCTCCCTGAGATGCTAAGGGCCTGGGGCTCTTAGCCTTGCTCTGCCCTGTGACACAGAGCTGATGGCCCCACAGTGGGCTGCTGGGATGTGCCGGGCACTCAGCCTAGTGCCTGGTGAAGCTCTCCTTTACCATAGACACTTAAGAATCAAACAGGGGTTCTGAGTGCCCAGGACGGGCTGTTCTACAAACAGAATCTTAATCTCTGTGCGGTGAGTCTTATTATGCCCATTTCCTAGGTGGGAGAACTGAGGTTCAGAACTGAGGCCCTGGTACCGCCCACTAGAAGCTACTGGCAGTGGACTTTGAGGCTGCCTCTGCCTCCGGCCTTGTTGCTGGAGAGGCAGGTTTACCGGGTGCCACCTTTGCCTGGGCTGCAAAGCCACCTGGCCCTAATCCCAGAGGCCCCATTGGCAGTCTGGCCGGGGAAGCTCGGCTGGGAAGAGTTCTCTGGAGACCATGACACAGGAGGCAGGGGCTACCCGCTGGCCAGAACCGCTGCCCCCATGGCCTTGGTACCCCCAAGACTCACCTTAGCCTTTCAAACCACCAACACTCTCTGTTACCACCAAGGAGAGGGGACTTGGGGACCCTGGGACAGGAGGTTTTCCCAGCTCCCTCCCACACCCGCCCGCTCCATGTAGAGAGAGGAGGGAGAGCGACTCCCAGAAATCAGCTCCAGCTCCGCATCTGTGTGAACGCCGCAGGGATTATTTTTACCTGCAAATGGCTGTTGAACGTGTCTGATAATGTATTTATAACGGCCTGAGTAACTCAGCGAGGAGCAAAGGCCCTGAGTGACAAGGAAAATTGTTAGAAATTGTTCCCTGTAAAAATAATGAGCCCCACTGCAATGAGCCAATCAAAACAGCTTCCTCCTGGCTTGCTGTGCCCCGCCGCCAGGTGCGCGGGGCTGGGGCAGGCTCTCTCCAGAGGACCAGGCTGCCTGGCCCGTCCCTGGCTCCAGGCTCCGGCACTGGCTCTGGGTGCCCAGGGCCTTGGGGGCTGCTCTGTTTCTTAGGGCAGATGATTTTCCTTAGCCTCCCTGACTGTCTCCTGGGTACCATGTGACGGAGCCAGGATCCCATAGGGCAGCCCAGGGAGTGGCGCAGAGAGCTGGCAGAATGACCCAAGGCCATGTCTGCAGCCCCAGGCCTGAGGCCGCACACTCAGAGAGGCTCACGCCCATACCCCTGAGTTTTCCGTTTCCCTATCCTTCATTCTGGAAAGTTCCCGGCTCTGTTCATGACTCCCTCGGCCAGGAAGATCTCACAGGTCTTTGCTGTGTTTTCCATGTCTTCCCCCCAGGCTCTCTCAGATGGCAGCCCCTTTGGACAGGCATGCCCACCGCACACTCTCTCTTGCACCCCCACTCAACCACATCAGCTGCGACCAGCCCCAGCACGGGGCCTGTGGACAGGTCTAGGTGGCTGTTTCTCTACTGCGGCCGGGACCTTTGGGTCCCCAGCAGCGGCCACACCTTTGTTTCCCGAGCACCTGAGCTGCGGGAGATTGGGAGCAGGCATCCAAGCCTGAGTGTGGAGGAGAGGAGGCGACAGGGAGGTGGGGCTCGCAGAATCGCAGGGGGCCGGAGGGGGGACCCAGGAGGCCTCGTTTCAAGCATGTCTCCCCCATCTACAGTGTCTCTTAGAGCATTTTAGTCTTTCTCTTCTTACTTTCGGTTCCCAAGGGTACACTCTGCAGATCCCACACTCTCACTGATGAATCCTTCATGCCTTCCCCTTCAGTGTTTCCAACCCGAAGGTCTCGGCGTGGTCTCATCAGTCCTGCCTGCCCCACTCCACCACGTCCTCTCTCTTTCTCTCTCTCTGTGGCTCTTCCGTGGCTCCCCACTCCCCAGCACCACGGGATAAGAAAGACCAAACACCAAGGCACACACAGTGCTCCTTGCTCCCACGGTGTGTTAGGCAGTTGTCCATCACTGTGACACAATGCCTGCGGTAAACAGCTCTTACGGTTCAGATTTAAAGTGTCCCCCTAAAGCCTGCTGTGCGGCAATGCAGCCAGGTTTGGAGGCGGGGCATGGCTAGATGGAATGGACTCCAGAGGCATGGCCGGGAGAGTATCTGTCCCTGTACCTGGCCACTTCCTCTCTCCCTATCTATCTATCTATCTATCTATCTCTCCTTCCTAGTCTTGAGTGTAGACATTCCTCCTCAGCCCTGCCCTAAAGCCCTGCTGCCAAGCCATTCTGCGCTGAGAGCTGGCGGATCAGGGACTGACCTCTGGAACCTTTGAGGTCTCAGAAACTGGGAGGTAAGTAAACTTCCCTTCCTCTGAGCTGCGCTTGTCAGTCCTTTGGCTCCCAGCGATGAAAAGGCTGACTTTCAAATGGCAACTTGCAAGGAGGAAATGTTTAGTTTGTCTCACAGTGAGAGACTAGGCTGCAGATCATGGTCACTTGGACTGAGTCCGCTCACACGGAAAAGCAATAGGGCCAAGGTAACACAGCCCACTGCGCAGGAGGGGGCAACGGGGAAACAGAGGGGTCAAAAAAAAGGGCTGGGGCTCAGCATCCCCTTCAAGGGTGCAGCCCTAATGCCTAACTCCCTTCCAAGAAGCCTCCCTTCTTAAAGGTTTGCAACAGCGCCATCAGCTGGGGACCCAGTCTTCAACGCAGCGCCCTTGGGGAACCTCTAAGATGCCAACCACCACATGTGGCTTTCTACCAGAACCTTCTCTTATGCTTCCCTTAGTCCCCAGTGCCGGGCCTTCCCTGGAGCCTGGCCATCCCTGAAGACCCACTCTGGAACCAGCCGCTCAGGAGTCCTCTTCTTTCCCCGCACCTGCTGCTCCTCTGCCACTCAGAGCCACACAGACACCCCCTGCCGGGCTCCACTGTCCTCAGCACAAGCATCTTGAATGCATGTGGCTCTCAGAGCCTCCTGTGCGGTCCCTCAGTTCCCTTTCCTGTGTCCAGAAACTCACGGCGACACATTCACAGGCACCAGGTTGTGCCAGTGAAATACAAACCAGGCCTGTGAGGTCAAAGTCAGTGGGGCCAGTGTGCCAGCCATATCACGTGATCGCGGCGTGCCCACCCTGGGCGCTGCGGGCTGGGCGTGGCCATCCTTCTGCAGATGGGCTCAGAGGCCCTCATGCTCAGAGGCCCTCAGGTCTCAGTCGCTCCAGGTCCTGCCCTGCCACTGCTGTACCCCAAAAGTCCCCCTGAAAACACCAGCTGGGGAAGGGGCCTGCAGGCAGGAGGACTCGGTGTTTCAAAGCATGTCAGTAAGATCTTAGATCTGGGGCCCTTCTCCCAGGTCCAGATAACATGGTGGCTCCATCAGGACCAATGAGGGCAAAGCAAGCCCAGGGCGCATAACAAGGAACTTAACACAGGAAAAGCGCAGTATCCCCAGGACACAGAGTCAGGCTCGGCCAAAGGACAGGGCTCTTCTGAGGCTCAGCTCTAGGCAGAAGGTCCCACAGGCCCCGGGGCCAAGGGACAGGCCTGCATTCCCAGGCCGGGCCGACTCGGGAACCGAACTCTCACTTAGCCAAATAAAAGGCTTCTCTAGGCTGTTGCCAAATGGCACGCGTGAGCATGTCAGGCCCCGTGTCAGCTCCCGGCTCAGACCGAGTCGCGGATGAGGCAATTTGGATCATTATCCATTTTATTGGTGGCTTATTTTTAGAGCAATTTAACAATTACATGTAAAGTGCAAAGCATAAAGCTGAGTTACAGCGAGACTGATAACTCTCTGCTTCCACAGGAGCGCCTGACAACCTGTTTCCTGGCCGCACCCCGCCTCCAGCACGGGCTGGACAAGGTCTTTCTGTTCATCTGTGTGCTGACGCTCCTGTGGGATGGAGCTGAGATGCCGGAGAAAGCAAAGCTGCCGATGTGAAGCAGGCCTGTGCCGGTGTCCTGTGGCCCATGCCCGGGCCCCTGTGGAGGCCACGAGGAGGGAGGTTCAGAGCGGAGGCCCTCCAAGGAGCGGCCCCAGCATCAGCTCCCTTTCCCGGCTTACAGCCTGCCTGGTCATAATATCACATCTGTGGCTCAGTATAGACACCTGAATCCTCAGAAATCTGCTCAGGAATCCTCCTGTTCTCAGAGGGCAGCTTTCCAGGGGTGGGCTTCTGAGAGGCCAGTGTTTCTGGATGCTTCTAATTGTCCTTCTGCAAAGTGCACCCACCCCAGCAGCGCAGGAGCGCTCAGGGAGGCCAGCGGCGCCCAGGGACGATTTCGACCTTGGTTGTCAAGGCAGCTGTCATGGTGTGCCGATCCTACAGACAGATTAGCAGAGAAGAGAGAAGCAGGCGGGGAGGGAGGGGAGACGTGTGGGGGAAAAGAGGGGGGGATCCTGCCAGTTTGCAGGGCTCGCAGATCCTCAGGCCCAGACTCCAGGCCACCTGGACCACACCTCTGTCTTAACACGGGCCCTAACAGGCCTGCGCTGGGCACACCCTGGGGACCTCTCTGGTTTCTCGCTCACTCTGTCCTCACTGGAGTAAAACTGTGGCGGGTCCCAGGGCGGTCACCCTCTCCCACCTCCGGGGGCCTCCCTGTTCACTGGGTGGCTGGTGAAGCGGCAGTCTAATGCCCCGCTTTATTTGTTTGAAAACAAAGGGGGAAATTTTAGATTGTGCCGGAGAAAGGGACAGTTGTCTCTGGCCTTTCAAAACAGAGCCAGGTCCCTGGCTGGTGTCCTTGGGAGGGGCCTGAGAGGGGTTGTGGGTGGAGCCTGGAGTCTCAGTTGACTTCAGCAGGCAGCCCCCTGGGAATCACCATTTTAGTTATTCAGAGGGTTTAGCACCCTCTGATCTTCAACTTGTTGGAATCAGGCCCAGTGGCAGGGTGGGGGTGGGGGGGACTTATCTCCACCCCAGTGGCCTGGCAGAGTACATTCCTTAGCCACTGTCATCACTGATTTTAGCCCTGTGGCTTTCCCTCTCTGGAGCAGGCACCATCTCCCTTTCTCTAGGGAAGGGGCACCCAGGTTTCCCCCAGGAGCCCCTATTCTCCTTGGGGACCTGGGGGCCTGGACTGGTTCCAGCCTTGAGTGATTCCTGGACCCTGGCCATTCATAGAACCTCCCAAAAAGAAGAACACCAAGGAGTCCCCGGCGCTATGAGAAGCTGGAGAGAGGCGTGGGACACCCCCATTTCACACTTCTGGCTTCTGCAGCTGTGCGACAATAAGTATCGGTTGTTTTAAGCCACTGGTCTGTAACGCTTTGCTGTGACATGGAGGCAACTCACCCAAAACTACTGATGGCTGCTGGGTGCCGGGCTTCTCCAACTCTGCACCGGCTATGAAGACAAGTGGATCCTCGCATACCTGGCCTTGCTCTTTCCAGTTAGAAGTGGGGCGTCTTTTGTAATCAGTAGATTCCTACCTGACCGTCTCTGAAATACACAAAGGGCATGTCTGGTTGGACCAGGGCAAGGCACGTGCGTGTGCACAGAGAAATGTGTGTTGCGGCCACTCAAGGAGCACCTGCCAGGTTCCTTCCCAGGCGTCCTCATGGCCCAAATGAACAAACAAAGCTATGAAGTCTCTCTGTGGGACAGCAAAGAGATGGACACAGGCAGCTGGGTGCAGGGGAGTGCGCCCATAATCTCAGTAAACTGAGATTGGGAAGCTGAGAGGAAGGTTGCGGGTTTAAGGCCAACCTCAGCAACTTAGCAAGTGCCTCAGCAACTTAGTGAGACTCTGTCTCAAAACAAAACAACAACAAAAAAGTTCTAGGGGTGTTGCTCAGAGGTAGAATGCCCCTGGGTTCAATTTCTAGTACAAAGAGAGAGAGAGACAGATGACAGACAGACAGACAGACAGACAGACACCACATAACCTAAACCCAGTTCACAACAGAAAAGTCACCGTAGCAATGCACAAATAGCTTGACCCTTCCTGGCTGGTTTGATTTTCACGTTTAGTGAGCAGGGGTTTCACATAAGGTATTTCAATATTTGCTCTTAACAGACTGAGAAAAATATGCTAATTGTGAGCAATATTTCAAGGCACTCACATAGACCTTGAACTTAAATTACTGAAGTTTATGAAAGTTGGGTTCCCATGGCTGGAGAAGAAACTATTGAACTCCCTTCTTCAAAAGGCCAAAGACCACTTCCCCCAGGGTGGGGGCGCTGAGCCTGCCCCTCACTTCCATCTTTGAATTCTTGGTTTGATTCTGGAATAAAAGAGAGCTTGCTGTCTTTGAGTGCTGATGTGCCAGAGTTCAGTCTGTGCATTTTCAAATTCAATTTTCTTAACAACCCAATAAGGAATGCATTATCTATCTAGTTCAGCTCAGAAACTAGACTTAGAATAGTTAAGTAACTCCAAAATCACACGACTGGGTAGTGTGTGAGTGTTTGGTTCTAAAACTCATGTTTTGTTCCTTTCTTATGGAGCCAAGCTGCCTCTCCTCTGCAGCTTTTGAAGGAAGGAGCCCCAAGGCTATCACAGCCTGGTGCCTCAGACCACAGAGGTCTAAGGCTGGCTTGCCCCCGGACTCCCAGATCCATACCCCGGCAGCCCGCTCCCCCGGGGGTGTTCAGATACGTCACACAAAAATCTTAATCCTGGAAGCCATCCCTGGAGGGCTCATTTACATTTTGTTTTTTTAGCACCAAAAATGAAAGGAGTTACACATTGTTCCTCCCCTGGAGGATCAAAAAACTTTGAGAAGGACGTGAAGGGAAGTGGCGGTAGCTAGCCGAGGGTCTGGTCCTTCCTCTTCTGGAAGTAAATGGACTATTATTTTTAAATGTCTCTAATTTAGGCTTTTGTCCTATGGACAATCCATGCACACCGACAGGGAGACTGAGAAGAGAAATAGAGACGATTCTGGGCTCTGGGAGAGGGGACACCTGAGCCTCACATTGGTGACATGTGAGGGGCTTCCAGGGAGCAGGAAGGGAGGATCGCAGCAGGGCAATGCCACCTGCATCCTCCCCAGCCACCTGCAGACCAACTCTGAGCTCAAGAAGGGGTGGGAGGGAATGTGTCACTCAAGATGAGGGAATGCCAAGCAGGTCTGTGAACCCTCATTGGGTTTCTCTCCTAGGAAACATCTAGTTTGCTTCCAGTTGCTGCCTGCTACGCCTGTGAGATTTCTTTTAAACACTGTCTTTCACAGACTCCAACATCACCCTGGTCCAAGGGAGGGATCAACAACCTGGCAGCTGTACCTCATTGGGACAGCATCTCCCTCCCCTCCTCCAGTGCAGACAGCTACCCTTTTGTGCTGAAGACAGAGCCCTACCTTCTACACTAACCCAGAGCTCTTCTTTTTTAATTTGGAGAATGTCTCTGCACACCCCAAGTGTCATGCTGCTAATATGGGTGGTCCTCAACAGCCTGCCAGACAGGTAGAGCTCCTCTTCAGCCCACATGGAAAATGGCGCCTGTTTAAGAAACTCATGGAATAGAGTGTGGTAAGCCCAAAAGTGGTCCCAAAGATAGGGCATGTCAAGGTTTCTTTTTCTTGTGTGTGTGGTACTGGGGGTGGTACCCAGGGGCTTTCCTACCTCTGTGCTATACTTCCAGACCTATTTTGTACTTTATTTGCAAACAGGCTTTCACTAAGTTGCTGAGAGCCTCCCTAAGTAGCCAAGGCTGGCTTTGAACCTGTGTGATCCTCCTGTCTCAGCGCTGGGATTACAAGTGTTTGCCACCATGCCAGGTGGGGTTTTTCAGCACATGAATGCAACCTACAGTAGACTGGAGATCACTCTAAATGCAAAGACATGTTCGATCTGGGGCTCTAGACAGGAGGAGTGTCCTCTGATCTTCGGGAGGAGGGGTCTAGAGGGAGGATGTGAGGTCATGGGGTTGTGCCCTTAAAGGGGATGTTGGCACCTGGTCCCTCTCTTTTCTGTCTGCTTTCTGGCCACCACGAGGTGGGCAGCTTCTTCTTCCACACACTCCTGACAGGTCCAGAGACACAGCCCAGCTGTCCATGGACTAGAACTTCCACATTGTGAGCCAAGACAAACCTTTTCTCCTTAAAGTTTGTTTACCCCAGGTGTTTTGTTACAGTGGCAGAAAGCTAACACAAGGATCATATTCTTGATTACACAAGTGGCCCCAAATGTCATCAGTTATATCTGTTTTGGGGGCCCTGGGGTTGAACCCAGGGGTGTTCTACTTCTAACCTACACCCCCATCCCTTTTTATTTTGAAACAGGGTTTTGCTAACTTGCTGAGGCTGGCTTTGACCCTGTCATCTTCTGTCTCAGCCTCACAAGTGCTGGGATTGTATTATAGGTGTGTGCCACCATGTCCGATGGATACCTATCTATATAAAAGGGAAGCAGAAGGGGGCTTGGGACCAACACTGGAGGACAGGAGGTTGTGAAAATGGAGAGAGAGAGTGGAGTGATGTGGCCACAAGCCTCAGCAGGTTTGTGTTATTGAAGCTGCCCAGATGGGGCGTGGCCAGCCCTGCACATGGACACCTAGGCCCAGGAGCCATGTGCTACCTTCAGGAGGTGGCCGGAAGTGGTCCCAAGTGCCAATGTCAGAGACAGGTCTGCCTAGTGTGGGGTGGAACTTTCCAGAAGAGAAGAGGACAAGGATAACCCCCTGTCTACTTGGGGAGTCTGAAGCACTCTGGGTCTGGGCCAAGGTGCTGACGAGGATCACACATCAGGACCCTGGGGTAGAGGGTCTCCTTAGCCATGTTAGGGGGTTGTATTTCATGCTAAGGACTTAGAAAATCCTTGCAAGTTTTCAAGGGAAGTGATATTTCTGGTTTAAATGAACAAGCCCAGCCACAGTTACCCTGGGTGTGTGTGAAGAGGGGACTCTGAGTCCAAGAAGATCTGAGATGAGCAGGGCTGCTGTGGGACGCAGGGCACCATTGGGGCCCAACAGGTGAGCTGAGGGGCAGATACGGGAGACAAGAAGGGAGGAGGAGAAAGGGAGACTCTGAAATGGTTCTCCAGCCCCAGAGCCTTCTCAAGGGGAGTCACGGAAGCAGGCGGTGTGTGACTGGAGCTCCAGAGAGGAGACAGACACCTGTGAATCAGCAGCTGGGGTGTTATTTAAAGCCATCGAGCTGGATGATAAACTCAGGGTGGTAGAGAAAGAAAGGAGAAGAGATAATCATGGAGACTAGGAACGTTCCAGCTTCTACATCTGGGATCAAGGAATAGGAGGCAGCCCAGCAGCCGGGCAGGAGTGGACAGTGTGGTGGAAATTACCCCCAGGAGGGTGAGGAGAATTTCAAGGAGATGGAGGGATTAAGCTAACTACTGCTGGACGCTAGAGCAAGATGGGCCAGATGTGCCCCTTCGATGCAGCCACATGGGAGTCCCCAGCGACCTTGAGAAGCAACGAGGGCGGAGTTGACCGCATGCCAGACAGGTTGCTGCTGCTGAGAATCAGAAACAATTCCTGGAATCCACTTAACCCGTGCTTGGCATGGCATCAGTCACAGCAGCCACCCTTCCTAAGAGGAAGTTATTATTAGGTCACGCCTGAGATTCTGCTAGCCTTGAGGTCTGTTTTAAGTACCGGTGTGCACAATGTACAAGACAACATGTCCTTCCCAGTGCACACGTCCCCAGGTGGACTCCATCAGGAAGTTCCCTGTGTGGTACAGGAGCTGCGTAATCTTATTTCTTGTGCTCCCAGAGCTTTGATCACCAGAGGGGGTGCCGTTTTCCAATTGGAGAGTCTCACCATATTTTTAAGATATTCTGAAACATATTGGGATGGCTAGACTTGCCTCCAGCACCATTAGTTGTGCCGCCAACTCCAGACCACATTTGCAAGCTGTAGCCAGGAAGTGGGAATCCAAGTCCCCTACGGGGTATTTCTGACGCCACTGAAGTCCGAAGGTCGACCAGCTGACTCAAAAAAATCCTTTTACCTTTTGCATGAACACAATCATTAAATACAAATATATATAAAATTATATACATATAAATGTGTATATGTTATATTACTTTAATAGTATATATATTAATTGAGAGATTTCACATTCTTTCCATGTTTAGTAATTACATTCAAAGCCAGTGCTGCTTCACACTCTCCGGCATTTCACCTATGAACTTGAGAATCTTCCCACACACCCCCTGAAGGCACAGGGAGACTTGAACAGTAGGTCCTGGCACCTTCCTATCTACAGCAGAAGGCTGACTTCGAAGCCCTTGGGGAGGCAGCACTGGTGTGGTCTTGAATGGGGACTTGGGATGTGGAACACCAGCCCCTCTCTGCAGCCACCTATGATTCTCCTGGGCGTCTACCAGGTCTCAGGTATTCTGGGAACAGCTGACTTCGACAAAACTAGGACTCGTTGCCAGATAAGAAGACTTGCCACACCTAGGATAGGACGGTGTCTACACAGTGACCTCCTATCCAGAAAACAGACTTCTGTGGCCCTGCAACAGATACCCTGCTTTTTCTGGAACAGAGAGAGCTGAAATCAGGCAAGGCCCAGGTGTGGGTTTGCTTCAACCATGACCCTTCCAGGCCACCACCACCTCCATAGCACCCGGTGAGCGCAGATGAGGCAGGAAACTGAGACCAGAGGTCCCTCCGGACATGCACCTGGCTCTTGTACCTGGCTGAGGCGATTCTGTAGCTTTCCCCACGTCCTGGCTGAAGGACACCAGGCGCCTTCCCCAGCTGTGCTCTTGGGGGGTGGGGGCAGGGCTCTAGCTTCTGCCGTGGGTAACTCCCCAGCCAGAGGCTCTGGGCACACCACCCTCACGTGACTCCATTATTGAAAATGCAGCTTGCTAAATAAACCCATGTAGGCTGCTCAGGACTCAGGCATCTGTCAGAACAAGGTGCCCTAAGATCCCAAGCACAGTTCCCAGCGGGCTTAGCGGGAGGTGTCTGCTTCCATAGGATTTAGTCTCAGTCCTTCTGCCAAGGCCACCGGAAGGGCAGCTCTGGCCAGCCCATATTACCCGTGCCCCTTTTCACGTCCTTCTCATCAAACGGACCCCCGCCTGCTGTTTGCTATGACATGTTTCTGTCTGTCAGTCCCAACATAATCCATCCAGAAAATCTTCATTCTCTGGTCTGAGGAGGGGCTGTGTTTTGCCAGCGGCTTTGCCAGGGGAGGTGCCGGCGTTTATGACACCGATGGCTGCAGTCCCTTTTCCTCCCAACAGAAGATCGCTGGAAACAAATGGAAACCTACCAGGCATGTGAGCCTGCGAGTAGATCAAGCGGAGACAATGTTGGCCAAAGAATGAGGGGTCTGCCGAGGACAGGCTGAGCCGGGGCCTGGAGAAGTCTCCAGCCTTCTGTGCAAGGTGCCAGGGCTTCTCTGGCCTCAGCTCAGGGCTCCTCCTAAGGGAGAGAAAGGGTATGCTCTCCAGAGAGTTCCTTTCCACGGGCCTGACCTAACCAAGGATGAACCCTGATTATGTCAGAAAACACAGGGCAGGTTTGGTTTTGCTACCAGGAAGCTGTGCATCAACGTGGGAGGGCCTATGGGCTACTGAGAAGGCTGGCCTTTGTGACCATCCTTAAAGCTTCTTTGCCTGGCAGAAATCCTACCATGGGGGGGTATTATTAAGATAACCATGCACACCCGCTAGCCTAATCAGAGTGCTCATTTTCAGACATATGAGAAGCGCCTGTGGGGATTCTAGAATGCACTAGAGAGTTCTGTGTGCCCATCGGGGCACACTTGCCTCAGTAGGACAAAGTCAGGCAGCCGCATGGAGGCTCCTCTGATCCAGGCAGGTGTGTTTATTGGGGCTGCTAAGACACAGTCTCAGCAGGGAAGTGTCGGATAGCAAATGACCCAGACAGGGGCAGCCTGTGCACATTGGACTCTAAAGCTGCCTGGCTTTTCCTGGAATTACCAGGTGGGACAGAGGAAGGGGCCTCTCCCACAAACACCCCTGCCGCCTCTTCTCCTCGGGCTGATCCCAGAGCCGGCACCTGGCGCCGCCTGTGGCAGTTGTGGATGGTGACTGCTAACTGAGCAGTCCCAGGAGGAAGGGAACAGAACAGACCTCCCTGTGTTCTTGCTGGGTTGGGTGTATCGACAGCAGCAGGCTGTGTGGTTTGACCCATTTGGTTAAAGACACAAAGGGAAGGTAGAAGTGGGGTGAGCTGATCCCAGGGGGCAGCTGAACCCAGAGACAACCCAGGGCTCCGGGGCTCTGTTCGCTCACTGGCCTGGGAAGACCGCGAAGTCCTTAGCACCTGCCAAGGCTTGGGCTTGAAGCGAAGGGGACACTGGCCCTAGGGACACCCTCACCTGCCCTTTGTGTTTCTCCCCATCTCCTTTGCATCCCCAAAGCCTCTTAGGACCCCACAGCTGTCTCGTGCACTCCTGCAAGTGATGATGTGGGAAAGCCGGGCGTGGCGGCGCACGCTTGTCATCCCCGCGCTTGGGAGGCGGAGACAGGAGGATCGCGCAGGTTCGAAGTCAGCCACCCTGGCTTAAGAGACCCTGTTTCCAAAAATAAAGAAGTATAAAATAGGTCTGGGAGCGTAGCCCAGAGGTAGAAGGGCTTCCAGGAACCCCAGTACCACCAGAAAAACAAAAAAAATGATGTGGGTAACAGCCAGAGCCCAGCATCGCTTGGCATTTTGTTGCCGGTCTCTCTCCATATGGGCAGCCCCCACCTCCTCAGCTCTGAGAAGGGCCACGGCAGCTCTTCTAAGAGATTCACCTAGGAGCACTGAGCACCGAGCACCCATTCCCAAGCACCTGGCAATTGCAGGTGAATGTCAGACTGCTGAGGGAGAAAGGGGGCCCTGTTTCAATAGGTGTCAGGAGTGAGGAGGAGCCTGCAGACAGGCTACACTTGCCCTGGCTTGGAGGGCAGAGTCCTTGGTCCATCCTTCCTGAGAAGAGCTTGGCGGTGGGCTACAGTGAGTTCCTGGGCCCTGGGACCAAGAAGCCTTAGACTGGCTGTGCTGGCTCTGTGCTCAGGTGCATTATTCTTGACCTATCTGAGCCCAAACTTTTTTTTTTTTTTATGGTACTGGGGGTGGAACACAAAGCCTTTTCTACCTCCGGGCTATACTCACAGACTTATTTTATACTTTATTTGGAAACAGGGTCTCACTAAGTTGCTGAGAGCCTCACTAAGTAGCTGAGGCTGGCTTTGAACCTGTGAGATCCTCCTGTCTCAGCCTCCCAAGCGCTGAGATTATAAGTGTGCGCCACCACGCCTGGCTAGAACCCACACCTTCTAATGCCACTCCTGCTCCCACTCTGGGAAGCTCAGATCTGGTAGAGAAGAGCAGAGAGTTCAGGGTCCCAGGTGCTGAGTGCATGGTCGTCTTGATGCTCCATGTGTCCAAGGGTCACAAATCCCCCTGCAGCCCAGTTCCTTGTCTAGACCGTAGGACACAGGAATGGACATATCTGCCTGGTAGACTCCCAGGGCACAGGGAGGATTAGACATCATGGTGGTAGACATGGGAGCCATCACAGGCTCTTCCCCCACTCCATGTCCCCACTCACCCTTTCTAGACTGTTATTGGGGTCTCTTAGTGAAAGAGAACGGGGACACTGGCTGCAGATCTACTCTATCTTCTTATAGTTCCCATTTTACAGGTGGGGAAACTGAGGCTTGGAAAGGTGAAGCCACTGGGAATGGGGACACTGGCTCCAAACTTGCTCCACCTCCTTATCGCTCCCATTTTACAGATGGGGAAACGGAGACTCAGAGAGGTGAAGCCATTGGCTGGGGCATGGGCAGGTCCTAAGTGATGCCCAGGGTGAATCCCTTCGGTCTGGCCAAAGCCCCGTTGCTTGGCTGGTCCCAGCCAGGCCACAGCACACCATTGCTATTTTACTGCCAGAGGGAGGCCATGGAGAGTGTCCCACCAGTTTCTTCCCACAGGGGCCTCCAGAGAGACACTGAGCATTTCCTCAGAGTCTGAGGTCCCCTTTCTAGCTCACAGCTCTACCTACTGTCCCCCTACTCTCTCCCAGCCACAGGGCCTCTCTAACCCAGGACACGCCCCATCCCCGGTAGAGGGCCCCATCTGGCAAGGACTGCCACCCCTCTGTTCAGTCTCAGAGATCTCCATCCATGACAGCTTTGCCCCAGGAATCCCCCCGCTGCAGACCTGGGGAAGATACAGGTAGAGAGAAGCCCAAGGTGGCTGGAGGTTTCTGGCACTCTCTGGCGTCTTCTAGGGCTTGGATCTGTATTGTGAGCACAGGGAGTCGGCACAGAAGGGAAAGTGAATCCGCCAGCTGAGAAGGAAGCCTGGCGGGCTGCTGAATCCACCCATGTATTACTTTCTACCTATGACCTGGCAGTGCGAGACTTACGGGCTAATGTGCAATTTACTATGAAATAGCGTAGGTCAATACTCAGGAGATGCTATTGAAATACTAGGTGTTGGGGATATATGCTATTGAGGTGCAAAGTGTTGAAATACAAGGTAGTGTGAATACTTTTTATTTCATAAATGAATACATCAGTACTTTGTCTCTCAGTAGTAGGTATCCAAATACCTACTATTTAATAAGTCAGTTTAAATTAAATATCTAGCACTCAATAAGTTTAAATGTGATGTATAACCCACACTTCAACAATATATATCAAACACTTAGTACTTGCTAGATAAATAATCACCTAGTAATTGACTGGGTATTACCTAGAAATCTGAGGGCATAATAAAATCTTGGCTTCTTTGGGAAAATGGCTGTGTGAACCTATGGCCATACATGTGGAGATGTGTCCCTCCCATGTATTAACCCTCCCGGGAGTATACTGTATGTGGAGACATCCCCTCTCTCCCGCTGGTCCCTGGATTCTTTGAAGGTGGGACCCTCGGTGATCTGTGTTGGGTACCTGTCCCAGAGCTGAGATCCTCAGATTGTCCCTGAATTGATAAAATTCTTGAATCTTCTTTCAAAACTCCACATCGTGGAGCAGCAGAAATATCATCTTATGGCAAACACGTTGAGTTTATTAAGCAGCCAAGGGCCATGCCATCCCCACTGTGAGCTTTCCCCTTGTTTTGTGGCTCTTTCTATTTGTCCAGGGGGAGATCTGCCCAGAAAAGTCACACTGCCCGGGTCTGCTTCCCCCTGGAGAAGAGGGGGTCCCTCAAAGTGGCTCAGCCTCCTACCCTGGGACACAGCTCCAACTTCACGTACAGAAACTGCCAGGGCCGGCCGGGGCACTGTCAGGGGCCATGTGTTCCTCCCTGGCAAAGGGCACCTTAAGGTCAAGGCAGCAGCCCCAGCAATGTGGAGGGCTCGATGGTGGATTTCTGGGGGTGAAGGGTGTCCAGCCTGCTGGTTCAGCTCCTCCCCTGGAGAGAGCCAACTTCTAACCAGCGTGAGAACCCTGTGCCACAACCCTCACAACTCGGTCCCATCAGCTCCAAATATTAACTAATGACCTCCTTGGGGGACATTTTATATCTAACTGTAACAGGGACCCTGACATCCGGGCACCAGGAGTCACGCTGGTGGCATTTATTTTATGCATTGAGAAGGGAGGGAGTCTGAGGCCCTACTCCAGTCAGTAAGGGACCCCGAGCTTAGTGATGACAGCCACTGGCCCCCATTTTAACAAAGCCTGAGCAAAGGCCTTCTGCGCCCCAGAGATGTGAAGTCTGGCACATCCCACAGAGGCACAAGCACCCTTCACATGCCTTCTGGAACCTGCCGGTCCCTGCTTTCTGCTGTTAACCTCACTGAGCCTGGCCAGCTCTGTGCCTTGACCAGCTCAGTGACTGGTACCAGGTGGAGTGGAGCGCCTCTGTGCTACAAACCAGAACTCAGTTTGGAAGCACCCAGAACCTTCTAACAACTCAGTAGCTCATGTTGCAAACACAAGCATGTTCACAAGACCAAGCTCCACAAATCCAAGGCCCAGAGAAGACTCAGGCTGGAGAGATGGTTGAGCCGCTGTGTGCTGGGAATGCCTGGGTTATAATCTCAACACCTGGGGTGCATGCAAATCTCATCCTGCAGACAGGTCAGGGGTCTGCCGTGTGCCAGGCCGGGGCGTAGCAATGGACAGCACAGACAGTGGGTGGCCCCTGGGGCTTTCACCCTTCCTCTGACCTGAGGTGCATGGCTACCTTGGGATGACAAGGGACATACATGCTCCTTAAAGTTCAATTAGAAAAACTGCACAAGTCATTCTCCAAACTCTAAAATATTCAGGTAACTGCTTATGCATTAGTTTTTTTTTTTTTAGTTTCTATATACTTTTAAAACTTTATTCTGAATGAACATCTTGCCACTGGTGACTGTGTCCTCAAGGGTCCCAGGCATGCAGCAGGGGCTAGCCCGGGGCAGCCTGGGCCTGGGCCACACTGTTTTGGGGTGTGCCTGGGCCCTACTTCCTGCTAGGCTATGACCCCAGGGCTGAGCCCCATCTATGCACTGGTACCTGGTTGTGGTTCGGGGCTTCAGAGGGGATAGTGAGGAGCCCATCCCCTCCAGAGATGCCAGGGTAAGCTCTACTCTGGAGTTGAGAACTAACCTCTGCTCCTCTTCTCCCTGCCTGGACATGGGCAGTCAGAAGAACCCCGGACATGGTGGCTGAGCGGGCAGGATGTGCCAACCGCCCTGAGGGACGAGTCCTAGGACTCCCATGGCCACAGTTTCCACTAGAGGGCTCAGACTTTCAGCAGCTACCCAGATCTGGCAGGAGGACCAGCTCGCCTGGCCAGCTCAGCTCTGCCCAGCAAGGGTCCTGCACAGAGCAGCCTCAGGCCCACAGCACTGAGCCTGTTTCTAAACGTACACAGTTGCCTCCACGGCCTTCTGCGTCCCATCAGCTTGGGACTCCTCTTAAAGCTTCTTCGTGTTTTCTTTCCCCTTCTCCCAACACTGGAGGTCGTGCGTAACCCAAAGCTGTCTGGAATTCTCGGTTTCCTTGGGTGGGCTGATGATGCCAGGAGAGAGAACAGAGACCATTCCCTTGGGACTAGTTCTTAGAAGTAGGTGTCCTTCCGCTTCCTGGCAGTGCTGGGCTTCCAGGAAGTGGGTAATTCTATCACTGAGGGGTCACCAAGGACCTCAAAAGTAGCAATCCCCTCCTCTCCTGTCTCTGTTGCTGGAGAATATGCCTCAGACCTGTTAATGAGTGTATTTTTTTTCCAGGATGGCTGGGCTGGGGAGAAATTTCCAGGCTCAGCTGAATTCTCTGTGAAAAAAAAAAAACTGTTTACATCAATGGGATCCACTTCTGCACAGAAGAATTTTGTGGACATATAGGGCCAAGCCGGCTGGCCCCGCTCACTGACAGGTGCACTTGGCTTCCAGGAGCAAGGGGTGAGGGTGGCGGGGATCTGGGAGAAGGGGAAGTACGGTGGCCACAAGAACCAGAAATCCACTTCTTCCATCTCCAGACATTTCCTGAGCCATGGCCATGTGCAGGCTCTGTTCTTGAACAAGACAGTGGGGACTCTGCCCTCAGGGAGATCACATTCTCAGGGTACAGGCAAGAGACAGAACCCCAATCAATAGAGAACATGTTACATGGAATGAGAGGAGGTCTGTGGAAAAAGAAACCTTGGGAAAGAGACATGATGGGTGTAGATGGTGGGGCCAGGGCCCTTTACGTAGGGAATAAAGACACTGAGGGAGCCATTGTTTGGTGTGAGTCACAGGGATGTCCAGGTGAGAGTGTCTGGGCAACAATAATCAAATAGCACAAAGGGCCTGTGGTGAGAGGCTGAGTGTTCAAGGAACATCCTGGAGGCAGGGAGATAGGGAAAATTCCCTGTAACACCTCAGGCAGGGTGGTGAGGCTGGAGGACAAAAGATAGGAACTTTCCTTAAAACCAGCAGCTGGTTCTGCTTCCATGACCCAGTAGGCCGAGGGAGGAGCAAGACAGCTCTCAGGAACAGAGCCTGCCAGCAGGGGTGGCCCAGTGCTCAGAACCCAAAGGTCCACATAGAGCCCTGTGGCATCAGGGGGCTGCTGATGCACCAGGTGGCATGAACAATCCCCAGCCAAAGCAAGCTCTGCAAGGCGAGGTCCACATTCAGAGCATCCCCAAGGACGGCCATTCTCTCCACCACTTCCTTGGTTAAGACGAAGTACTCCAAGCCCCTGGGTGCCTGTGGGCAGCAGAGCCATGCACCTCGGTCAGCCAAGGCAGAGCAAGTATTGTGAGTGCCACAAATCTAAGACCATTTGCCCAGAGCCGTGAGCAGCGAGGCCTGGCTCTGCAGAGAGAGGCCCTTGGGTCCCATGGATAATCTGGAGTTCCTCTTGCCCCCCAGAACTGACATACAGGAGAGAGGTGTGGGAATCAGGCACCTGCGGCATGCTGTTCTGCCCTAGATGGAGCTGGGCACATCTTTGCTGGGGCCATGCCGGCAGAGCGTCCAGGCATCTGTCCTAGTTAGGCTTCTTAGATAATGATGCTCACAAGGAGCAGAGAGAGGGACAGAAGCCCTTCTGCTGTCTGCAGAGAGGGGAGGGAACAAGCATGCGGGGGCTCCACACAGACACTGACCACTCTGCCAGAGTCCAGTGGCTAGGTGGCCAGTCCCAAGAGGTAGCAACCCTTCTGTTTCATCACCTGTGTATATAGGTTCTTATTTTAAAAATCAGATGTAATCATAAGGTGATAATGGGAAAAGCTGCTTTCATTTTTCCCTGGAAAAAGAAATATAAACATTTTACTATCTTTAAACTGCGCATCAAAACCAGCCTTCACCTTAGTCCAGCATCTCAGCAGAATCAGCCTCAGTCCTGTCTCTGTCACTGTTCCAGATCTAGCCAGGAACTCCTTTGGCTTCCCAAGAGAATGCCAGACTGCAGCGGTCAGAGGAGATGATGCCAGTGGCCTTGGTGGCAAAGTGCTCTTGCAGGATGCAGTGAAGCCTGACACCCTACAAAAAATCAGATGCAGGGGGAGTTCTGAGAGATGCTACCAGATCCAAGTATGGTGGCACATGCCTGTCACCCTAGCACTTGGGAGGCTGAGACAGGAGGATCAGAGGTTCAAGACCAGCCTCAGCAATTTAGCAACCTAGTTGAGACCCTGTTTTAAAGTAAAAAATAAAAAGGGCTGGGGGTATAGCTCAGAGGTAGAATGCCCCTGGGTTCAATCTGCAATACAAGGAAGGAAGGAAGGAAGGAAGGAAGGAGGGAAGGAAGGTCCTACCAGGGTAGAAGACCAGGCACTCTAAGCAGACCCAGATGGGAACTCAAGAGTCGTCATCCCTACAGGAGCCCCCTTATCTCTGTTGCCTGTTTGCCAGACCCTTTATGTGTATGCATTTCATATCCTAATGCAGAGGTAAAGGGCCTGCCTGCCCTCTCCCCATGACTAGGTCTCCATTCCTCCAGCCAACCCCAAGGCCCCCTCAGGAAAGACACCATGTCCGTTCCTCCAAGGGGGTTCCTGCTTCTCCCTAACACAAATGTCTCTCCAACTTACACATCTCCAAGAGTGATGAGTCACCTTTTCAATCCATTCCTGCCATCCTATCTTCACATTGACTTTCAAAGATGTGTTCGGAAGGCAGGGGGAGTTGGGGAGGGTCCAGAGGAGACATTTGTTTCAGCCCAGATTGGAGAATTGGTGCAAGTAAAATATTTATGTTCTTTGTACCCAGCTTGTTTTTCCTGTTTTTCTTCAAAACGAGAGGTCAAAGCCCTTGTGAGTGAACAGATTGGTGACTTCCGTGTCTGAAAACACCCAAAATATCTCCCATTAAGGCCCCTGTTCCAGTCTCTTTGTTCTGCCTGGGCAGATGAAGCTCTCTGTGTTCCAGAAACAGAATTTCAAATTAGATTATTTGATCGAGTCAGCAGCTGTTGATTCAGAAGAAACGAAGGCCCGTGTAGTCAAAGCCTGCAACAAGAAGAGACCTCGGAAGAACATCTGGGCCAGACTCCCTGCGGAGCAGCAGGTGCTCAGGCTAGACCCAATGGGACAGATGACCTGCGAGCGCTTACTGAAGGTCCCTGGGGACAAGACACTGGCTCTCCTAAGGTCACCCACTGCCAGCTGGACATTCATAGGAACATTTGGTTGAGCTGGGCTCCTGCAGAAAGAAAGAGCTTCCCAATAATAGTAAAGAGGGAGGGAGGGAGGGAGGGAGGGAGGGAGAGAGAGAGAGAGAGAGAGAGAGAGAGGAATTGAGATTCTGCTCAACTACTCCTGGGAATGACCCATAATCTGAAAGAGGCAAGGAGGACCCCAGGAGGAAGTTAAGGGACTTGTTGGTACCTATCAGAGGTGTTTATAAATAAGATTTCAGATGTAGTCTTATGTGTCAGCTCGGTTGGGCTGTGGTACCCATGTGTGTGGTCCAACACTATTTTGAAGGTTTCTGTGAGAGTGTTTTTGGATATCAACACTTAAATGTTGAACTGTAATAAGGCAGATTCCTCTCCATAATGTGGGTGGGCCTCATCCAATTAATCAAAGGCCTAAATAGATTATTTATAATACCTAACAGGATATAAAGGCTTTTTGAATAGTTGTTACTATACTTTTCAAAGAATAAAGAGAAGAAAAAGAAGTATGTTCCCTTTGAAACAGATGGGACCTTATTTCCAATATTTCAGTCCGTAGTCTGTTGCGTCCATGGATGGGTAATCTGAGGATATAGAGGGCTTTCTAGGTCGCCCTGTGATTTTAAAATGTGGCAAAGAAGTCAGGCGTGGTGACACACGCTTGTCATATTAGTACTTAGAAGACTAAGACTGGAGGATCACCAGTTCAAGGACAAACTCAAAAATTTAGTGCGGCCCTCAGCAACCTAGTGAGACCCTGTTTCCAAATAAGAAATATAATTGGTCTGGAGATGTAGCTCAGAGGTAGAATGCCCCTGGGTTCAATCCCCAATATCCAAAAGAAAAAATTCATGGCAAAAGTTAAAATAAAAGTAAGGTATTGATAATCAAAATTAAGGGTCAAGATTCTTCCTGTGATGAGGAAGAAGAAGGGTCCTGTCTCCTGAGGTGCTTGTCAAAGCAGAGAACACATCCAGAAGGCTGACTATTTTTCACAGTATGGGTGCATGTACCAGAGATTTTGACTGCAATGTGCTAAGACAAATGTCTAAAAATCATTCTGATTCTTTGCTGAGTTGATTAAGACCTGGACCCAGGGGTCCACCAGAGCCCCGCTAATGATGTTGGGATGATGCATCCTCTGATTAATGTAGTGCATGGAGGCTGCAACATGGAAAATGAAGGGAGTGTGGGTGGGTTCTCCACATGCTCACCCCTCGGCTGTGTTCCCCAGGAGAACGCAGCGTGCTCACCTTGCCAAGGCATCCAGAGACTCTGCCAAAGGGGGCCTGGCTTTGCAGACAGCACAGCAGTGGATGCTATCTTTGTAACAGAGATACAAAAAATCCCGAACCAGAATTGGGCTCCCAACATAAGCAAGAATTCCAGTGTCCTGGGAGGCAGAGGAGGCAACAGCTCTCCATCCAAGAAAGGTGGACACACTTCCATCTGAGGCACTGGACATCTTCGAATTCTCTGTCCTATACAAGTCATTAAGGTGGGTCATTGGCACTGGAACCCTAAAGGCAAAATAGACAGCCGTGCTACAGATCATGTTCTATTGGTGTGTGTGGTTCTGATGAACAGAATCTGAATGGAGCCATAAGGACACATACTCTTATCTCCTCCCCAAGTCCCAGGCCTGAGAGGTTCATAGATCTGGGGGCTCTGAAATGAAGAGTTGGCCATGCCCTTCTGAGAATGGATCTGCAGATAATCTCACAGATGCGCACTGCAAATGTTCATCCTGGTTTTCTCCAAAAAGAACCACCAGTCTTTGAACGAGTGGAGTGTGCGCTTGGAGAAGGGATGCTCAGTTCTTCAAGGACTGTGAGGAGGAGACCAAACTCAGAGTCATCTGGGTTCCTGCTAGAGGAGGATTATGGGGATCGGGTGGCATATGGGCTTTGCACTAGCTCTCATTATAGTGTCTGCAGAGGAACTGTGAACCAATTTGGCTTCGAAATGCATTTGTAGTGAGAAGAAATACCAGTAAGAGACAAAACTCTCATATTGCCCTACTGACCCAAGAAGCCAGAGCCATCATTATTAGATGTTTTTCTCCCAGTTGGAAATGCATTCAGAAACCCTGACTCCTGCTGTCCACACCCCGCAGACGGTCTCCTTTGCCATCTTGGCTTATCCAAATGTCTGCATCTGAACAGGACAGACAAGCTGGGCTTGCATGATCTCTCTTGAGTAGAACAACCTTTGTTTAGAAACTTTGGTAAAGAAAATGTCTTGGCAGAAAAAAATTTAGGAACAAAAATATCATATATATCGTGTTTGAAAGCATCTGTGGGCAGCCAAGGTAGCAGGGACCCATGGAGCCAGAGACCAGAGAGAAGTCCAGCTTGGAGAGGAGATTCAAGAATCTTGTATGATTTTTCTACTTGAATCTACAGGAAACATTAAGTGATTTGGAAAAGTGAAGCGGGTAGCGAGGCAGCTGAGCAGAGCATTTTGTAGTCTCCCGAGGTAGGCACTGTGAGAGAGGTCTCAGGCTGTCGGGGAGGGCAGGCTGCAACAACACACTGGACAGTCATCTGGGACCCTGGAGAGGATGGGACCTAGGAACAGAGAAGCCCAGAAATGGACCAGCCTGCCTGACCTCCCCCAAAGTGGGAATGGGTGAGGGGAAGCAATAGAAAACCAACAAAACTGTTGACTTCAAACAACGTTCTTATAGACTAGGTTAGGTTGTCTGGTGGCCCCACTCCAAAGACAAGAGAAGACAAGGGGGGAATTTGTACTGATTTTCCTTGTGAAGGCCCTTTGCTGATTGTTTAGCAGAAGTCTAAAGACTGGCAAAAAAAGAAGAGAACATTGTTTAGGAAGTTGAGAAACTTCTGGTAGTTTCCCAGTGCTAGGGAGCTAAAGTTCAGGACCCTCCATTTGTAGGAGACCCTGTTAAGTACATCTGGCTTCCAATATCCTGTTGTTTTTTTAAAAAATTGCAGGAACTAAATGAAAATCGAGAGAAAAACAAAGTTAGAAAGAAACCCGTGGCATTTCGCAGACGTTGAGAGTTCAGATACAGACTTCTAAGTGTGATTAATACGTTCAGGAAATTTAAGAACAAGATATGGAATGTTGGCAGAGGACTGGAAACCCTAAAAATAAATCAAAAAGAAATTCTGGAGCTTGGAAATAAACACCCACAAATTAAGCACTTAAAAAGACAGGCAAATGCGATGGAAAATGGGCCAAAGGTTTAAAAGAGGCACTTTGCAAATGAAGATGTCCAAACTGGCCCATTAAACATGAGAAGATGCTCACCCGCGTTAATCATCGAGGGAGAGAAAATTAAAATCACCGCAGACTGACCAGTGGGGAGAAACCGAAACCATCTTACACTCTTGGTGGGAATATAGACTAGCAGTTCACTGTGGGAAGGCGGTGTTTTCTGTCTCATTCTGATGACGTAAGACAAGAGCACTCTCTGACCCCAAGGTGATTTGACGAACTACAATGGAGGTGCCACCACAGTGTCATTTCTAGTAATCCAAACTGGAATCAGTCCGTGAGTCCATCGGCCTCGCATATGCGCAGCGTCGAATACGCGCCTGCAGCACGCTGCGTTTGAATCAACGGCGGAATCCAAATATACATCGAGCTGCTTTTGAACAACGAAATTCTGTACAGCAACCTGGGAATTCTTGCTACAGTCGATGACTAGGTGGAGCATGCATGATGCTGAGCGTGAGAAGCTGCATGTGGAACAATACGCGCTGCGGCCTTTTTTACAGTGTGAATTCAAAACCAGGAGAACCTGCTCCATGGCTGTAGAACTCCAGGTAGTTGTTGCCCTGGGAAAGAGGATGGTAAGCCGGGCATGGTGGCGCACGCTTGTAATCCCCGCGCTTGGGAGGCGGAGACAGGAGGGTCGCCCTGGTTCGAAGCCAGCCTCGCTGGCTTAAGAGACTCTGTTTCCAAATAAAAAAGTTAAAAAAATTAGGTCTGGGAGTGTAGCCCGTGGGAGTGTATCCCGGAGGTAGAAGGGCTTCCAGGAACCCCAGTACTACCAAAAAAAAAAAAAAAAAAGAGGATGGTAAGGTTGGGTTCAGGGGTACTGGAGACTCAGAGAGTGGAGAGGGGACGTGCTCAGTGCTGTGTCTTCATGGCTTGTGCACTATGCTATATGAATATGCATCTATCTGGGGTGTGTCCATCCTAAACATCAGCAGCCTCTGTCTGGAAAGAGCCAGCCCCGGTCCCCTCCACTGTGTCCCACTCTCCTCAGCTCTGCTGTTCCCCACCTGGCAGTGGCAGCTAAAAAGATTCTCCTAAGACCTAACTCAAACCCTACACTTTCTGTTCTCTGGAGACACCATTTTCATCCACAGGGCATTTGCACCAGCGGCTCCCTCTGCTTGGAATGCGCTTGTCCTGGTCTTGTCTGGGTGGTGTCTCTGTCAAGCAGCCGTCAGCTCAGCTCTCCTTTAGTCCTGCCTTGACTTCCCTGAGCGAAGCAGCCCCTCCCTCAGTCACGTCACTCTCCTTAATAATGAGTCCTTCTCTTCCTCCTCCTTCCGTCTCTGCTCCGGAGGCTGGGACCTGCAGGAGAGACCTCGTCTGTCTTGTTCTGCACCCTCCCAACATCGCAATTGGTGTTTTGCATATATATGAACATAATAATTGTGTGTGAAATGAATAAAACAAGTTTAGAAAATGCTGCCCACTATCTCCCTTGGAGAGCTCTCGTTTACATTAGCATATTAACGATGCTGAGTTCGACAGTAAAAAAAAAAAAAAAAAAAAAAAAAATAAGAAGCCTGCTTACCTTTCACGCAGTATTTCCTGAGCTCTTTGGAATGCAAGATGTTATTTTGCGTTGTGTCTCTCTGAGTGCCCACGTTAGGTGACGTTGCCACCAAGGGTTTGAGCTGCCAGAGTCGAGTTTCTTGCGGTGCTCAGGAGTGAGGGTCAGACCCCCATCAGGTCCTTCAGCTGGAGAGGCCAGGCTTCATCGTTTCTACTTTTTTTTTTTCCAGTACTGGGGATGGAACCCAGGGGCATTCTACCTCCGAGCTACACCCCCTGCCCTATTTTTCATTCTTTATTTTGAAGCAGGGTCTCCTGTGATGCAAAGGGCCTCACTAAGTAGCTGAGGCTGGTCGCAAACCGCCATCCTCCTGCCTCAGCCTCCCGGATGCTGGGATTACAAGCGTGCGCCACCACGCCTGGCTCCTCCTTCCTATTTTGACTATGAGGAAACTGATGTGTCCTAGGTTGGGGTGGCTCTCCACATGATACAGATGACACAAAATGAAATGGGATGTGACCCCGCTTTGACCCTACCCCAAACCCGAGCTCTTGGCCGCTCAGCTGGGGAACTCCACAGCAAAGCCCGACACCTGGAGAACCCGACTCCCCATGGCTTCTCCGCCTCACCTGCCGCTGAATGGAAGGCGTGCATCCACTGTGGAGACAGGCTGGCTGGTGGTGCAGCCTCCTGGGAAGGGAACCCCTGCTTCATTCGTATGCTCCTGTCCTTGCGCTCTGCTCCAAGTCACGGCATGGGACACATTTCCAAGCACATTTTCTTAGCCATGAAATTGCATCTTATGAAATTCTTGGCCAGGTAGATAGGAAAGATGGCAAACTGTAATGAGTCCCCTCTACAGGACACGAGGGGCAGCTTATTAAGCCAGGAGATGGGCCCCGGAGGCTGTCTCTTGATGCTAATCAGAAGCTATTCCAGAATCTTCTTTCTTTCCCAGGCTTTACCCTTAGCATCATACCTGCCCTTGTCTGGCCTGTGCTGCACTCCAGTGTTTATCGAAAGCAGAAAAGGATTCTGGAAATCCCTACCATCCTCGGGTACCACCTCTCCCCATAGCGCAAGTAAGACGGTGCAAGGGACACCACAACTGTGTCCTGTTATGTTTACTCTGAAACAAGTGGTAGAGGATCTTACTAAGTTGCTGAGGCTGGCCTTGAACCCGTGATCCTGCAGTCTCAGGCACTCACATACTGGGATTACAGGTGTGAGCCTGCCATCTGAGATGCCTGTTGCATCACCCATTTTAATTTTAGACTTTGAACCAGTGAATCATTGTTCGCTAATGGGCTGGTGAGGCCATGCCTGCCCTTCCCTTCTTGGACTATTCACCCACCAAATACCTGTGAAGAATCAGCTTTTACTGATTCTACTGCCTGTGGTCCCCTGGAGTCTGAGATGACGGACAAGAATGTCCAAACACTTCAAAGTCCAGGTGAAAATCAGGCAAATCCTAAATCAGAGGCTTACACTAACCAGGCACTCTCCTTTGCCTATAGGAACAGAGAAGGAAGCCCCAGGCCTGACTTCTCAACTTCAGACTCGGGGCATCTGGGACCAAATGATGTTCTGTTGTGGGGCAGGATGTCCGGAGTGTTTGGCAGCACCCCTGGGCTCTCTCCTCTAGACCCCAGTAGACTCCCTCCAATATAAGACAAGCAGAAATCTCAACAGATGTCACCAAATATCTCCTGGGGGCCAGAACTGCCCCCCCAAAAAAACTTCTAATTGGAATTAGTTAAATGTCTAATGCAGCGTGCATCGGAAGGAATGAAGACAAATGGGCCCAATGGCCTCTCATCGAATCGCCAGAATGAACTGTTTTACCTTGAAGTGCTTATTTTTATTAAAAAATACTCACTTCTTCAATCAGCAAATAACTTCGAGCCATAAACACCTTGCCCATCCCAGCCCATGTGAAGTTCCTGCCTTAGAATGCAGCGGGAAACCAGATAAGACAGATTGGTAATTGGCAAATCAATTATGGATAATATAAATGGTGGGTGCCTTCAGTCCTAGGAACCAGGCTGCTAACCAGAGGAAGTGCGTCTCCCTCCTGCCATCTGATTTGCATTATGAATTTGTTCCCCGTTCCTTCCTCTCACTGTGGCCCCTCCCTCTCCAGATTAGCAAGAGTCTCAGATCTATGGCATGCATGCAATGGGCCTTTGACAGTTTCCTGGCGCAGCCAGGTGGGAGCAGGCTTTCAAGCTGTTGGGGTTCATCTTGTACCACTGTGGTCCTCCTGAGGGTTCTTCCCTGGAAGACCAAGAAAGAACACTGATTCACTGGTTCAAAGTCTAAAATTAAAATGGGTTATGGGATCAAGCATGGAGGCTCACGCCTGTAATCCCTGTACTTGGGAGGTCGAGACTGGAGGATCACAGGTCCAAGGCCAGCCTCGACAACTTAGTGAGGCCCTCCACAATTTAGAGAGACCCTGTTTCAGAATAAAAAATAAAATAGTGTCAAGGATGTAGCTCAGAGGTGAGATGGCCCTGGGTTCAATCCCCAGTAACAATATATGATAAAAAGACAGGAAGAAGAAAAGAAGGAAAGAAAGAAAGAAAGAAAGAAAGAAAGAAAGAAAGAAAGAAAGAAAGAGAGAAAGAGCAAGCCAGTGTGGCAGTTAACATCAATGTCAGTATTTTTGTTCTTTCTGTGGTTTATTAGCAAGGCAGGATGTCTTAATTTAAAAAGCTAATTTAACAGTTGTATATTAGGGAATGGCACATAAGGGGGTTATCATATTTGCTCAGCAATATCTATTCCCAAGGAGAAATAGGTTATTTAATTGTGTGTGTAATAAAAGAAAAAAGGAGAGAGAGAGAAAGAAAGAAGAAAGAAAGGGAGGGAGGGAGGGAGGGAGGAAGGAAGGAAGGAAGGAAGGAAGGAAGGGAGACTAAATGACTGGTGTCCCCCATTGAGGGGCAGCATTCCTCTTCTGTATCACAGAGCTTTGGGTTTAAGACAGGAACCTGGGTACCTATGTGGTTGAGGCCCTTCTACCACCGTCACTCTGCCTTTCTTTTATAGTAGGCCCACCTCCTGTTCTCTATTCAAATTTTCTTCAGCACTAGGTCAGCCCTAAAAGCATCAAAATGCAGCACAAAACTCAACACCGCTGAACCAGGGCAAGTGTCTGTTCATCCACAAGTGTGTGTATTTGTGGGCATGTGATGTGTTTTCCTCTCATACCTTGACATGCCTCATGAAATCTCCTTGGGATGCCCTTCACCAACATGACCATCATGAATCGACATCCAAATACTAATGATTAGAAAAAGTGGCAGTCATAGAAATTCTAGAACTCTTGCTTGCTAGTTTTTTCAGGTGAGTCTCTTCTGGGAATCTCACCTTCTGCTAACATGCAGGCCAAGGCTGGCTCCTGAAGACATCCTGGGGGATGGCAAAACAAACCTGCACCAAGACGTCCTGGTAAAGTCAGGTTTAGTGTTGCACGCCTGTAATCCCAGTACCTGGGAGGCTGAGACAGGAGAATTGTATGTTTGAGACCAGCCTCAGCAACCTAGCAAGACGCTCAGCAACCCGATGAGACCCTATTTCAAAACAAAAAATAAAATAGGGCTGGGATATAGCACAGAGGTAGAATGCCCCTGGGTGTCATGGTCAATGACCATGACCAAGATGTCATAGTAAACAGAGAAGGAGGGAAAAATGAAGCACTAGCATTCCTATTGGTTATGGTTTGGGTTGGTCTGTCCCCCAAATGCTCATGTGTTGGAGCCATGTCCCCAGTGCAACAATATTCAGAGATGAAATAATTGAATCGGGGCTCTAATTTCATCAATGAATGAATCCACTGAATGGTTCAAAATGTGAATGGACTTACCGGGGCTGCTAACATAGTCAGATGTGGCAAGGCTGGAAGATGCAGGACATCAGTGAGGTGGCCTTAAGACTATCTCTGTCTCTGCTTTCTTCCAACCACTCTCTCAGCTTTCCACCTGCCATGAGATATGCTGCTGTCCTCTGTCATATACTATGTCAACATGAGGTCTGTCTTGGAGTCCGCTGGCTATGGACTGTGTCTCTGAAACTATGATCCAAATAAATATTTCTTCTTCTATGTTGTTCATGTCCAGTATTTTTGTCATTTTGACAGGAAAAAAGACTCCAACACTATTGATTTTTCCACCATACAATTATCAAGCAGGTTTGAAGTAGGATGTGTCCAAATCTTCAAGGGGTGGTGAGGAGAGAGGGAATATTTGTTATAAAAATCCTCCTCCCTCAGTCCTGCCATGGTCTTAGGGAGAGATCTGTTCTTTCCATCACTGCCCAGGAATCCTGCTGTAGTGAGAACAATCCCTATGGTGTGTTGAAATGTGCTGGGGGAGGCAGCTGTGAGGCTGGGATCTGCTGTCAGCCTCTTCTGTCTCCTGAAACGTCCCACGGATGCCCTGCCGGGCCACCTGCTGCTCTGACAGGCACTTTTATTTTCTCCACTGGTGACATAACTTCTTTTACCTCTACTTGTTTGTTGAGAGTCCTTTTTCAGCATTGGCAGGTATGAAAGTAAAAAATAAATGTTTGTATGCATCCAAGTTATTTTAAAAGTGGAACAGAGCACGAATCCTGAACGCCCTTCCCTGCAATTCAGCAAATTCCATGTGAGCCTCTGAGGCCTCAAAAATTCAGTGGATCCATTAACTCCTATGTTCCCCAAACCATGCCACAAAAGCCATGGGTCAGGCAAAGCCAGGCTAATTACTCAGTTCAGTGAGAGGACATCACCTTATAGAGACTGGGAGGATGGGAAGGGGTAACAATTATGGGACTTGGGGTCTGGTTTGAAAGAGGCTTGAAGTGCACAGATCTGAGTGAAATCTTTATGAAATGGGCCAAATTCTCATAAGCAAATAGTTGTGTGATAACTAAGGGTGGCTGTCTAGCTGATCCAACTTCTATCCTGAGAGTGGGGTGTCTGCTCCAGTGAGACAGCTCTTGTTCAGCCAAGTAGATTGTGAGGATGCTGCCCAACTAAATAATTCAGTGGTTTTCTCATTTACAGCTTTACTTTCCTGGGCCAGAATTTCCCAGGGCAAATACTTAAGTTACGTTGGGTTAAATACCTTTGTTTCTTCCTGATGTCTAAATGGTGAGCTGTAGGCGTCTCCGTTCTCAGCCACTTCAGAAATCATTTCTGAGGTGGTTTAATTAGCCCCCATCTCATTGATGAAGTGATTAAGGTACAGAGAGGTTAAGTAATTGGCCAAACATCAGGCATTGACAAGCCACTGAGCCAGGACTTGAAGCTGGGCTGCTCGGCTCCTGGGTTCAAGTCTGGCCCCTACCTTACACTGCCATCAGCAGCTTCAAGTCCAATAACTGTACCTGAGAAACAGAAGCCAACGCCATCTGCAGAGAAAATCCACAGAGCCCCGGGTTTGATTAGAAAACAGTAGTGTCACTTGGTAAGTCAGGAGACAGGGGTCTGTCCATTCTATGCCAGCGAAGACCCCCCTGCCCTAGAGGTCACACCAGAGGAAGGACCATAACTGTCACAGCACTTTTTTTTAAGGAGACTGATCTGAGTCACCCAGAGGCCAAGAGTCTGCAGACAAACACAGTGGGAACATTCGGATAAATAAATAATACCTCTATTTCAAAACCATGATTGGTAAGTTAGAAAACAATCTCAGAGGCTGAAAAGATTCCTGTCCAGCCCAAGCCCTAGCTACGGCTCAGCCGGCACCAGAACCCTTTCTTCACTCCCTGACTTGTGAAGGGTCAGATTCAAATTGTGCTTAGATGCCTGTGCACGAAACAAATGCGTCTAGAAACTTTAGCACCTTCTGATTCCTCCGGGCCAGGCTGCAGGAATCCAGAGGTGGGGTAGTATAAGAGGGTTGGTGGAGAAGGTGGGACCTGGCACTCCTGAGGGTTGGAGAATGTGGGCGCTATATAGGTAGGTAGCCAGGCTATTGAGGGAGGAAAACCCCCATTTGTAAGAAGGAAAGAAAAACTCAGCATTCATGGAGAGGGGAAGGTTTGGGGGCTGGATCTAAGAGGCAATGGAGTCTTGAGTAAGGGAGATGCTTGGCAAAGCTGACTGAGACAACATCTGAAAAGCTATGGAGAAAATGAGTTTGGAAAGTGCTGATGGGTCTTATCTCTGTGACTTGCAAACTGTGTTTCACTGAGGAGCAGCAGATCCTGGGTGAGTGATTAGAGAAATAAAGTTTTGATTCAGACCCACTGGGGCGGGAGTCAGGCATTAAGCCTGCTACGCCGTCACCTCCGTACTGGGAGCAAGTTCTCGTCTGACCTCCCCGGGAGGAAAAATCCGCTGAGTGAGGCACTTCGCCATCAAACACAACCTCATGTTGGCGGAGGCCAGGCACGCTGCCTCTCCCATATATAAAATCAATTCCACTCTGTATTCAAACGCCTTTAAACGCGAGAGGAGCAATCTGTCTTCGTTTATGGCTGCGGGAGGTGGAATAGAAAGCTGCCATATTAAATATCCCCGCAGGGAGGCAGCGGAGGTCATTATCAGGAGGCACGTCACCTTCCAGGGCTGAGTCGGTGGCAGCTGGGTCAGGCAGGAGGAAATGTGGCAGCCCTGGGTGACGCTATGGGCTGGGTGATGTCCCACCAAAAGTCATCTGTTGTAGTTCTGACCCGCAGGACCCCAGAGTGTGACTGTACTGAAGTAGGAGACGCAGTTGTTCCATAGTAATTAAGTTAAAATGAGGCCATTTGGGTGAGCCCTAATCCAACCCAACTGCTGTTCTTACAAAAGTGGTCAGGATGCAGATGCATGCAGAGGGATGATCACCACTTAAGACATGAGGAGACCCGGATGCTGTCTGCCAGCAAGGGGAGTGGCCTGGGAAGAACAGGCCCGTGGATACCTTGGTCTCGGACTTCTGGAGACCCCAGAACCATGAAGGAATACGCATCTGCCATTTGGGCCACTCGGATCGTGGTACTTGGTTCTGGCCACTAAGCAGACCCATACAGATGGTTCACTGTTAAACCCACCATCCCTACCTGTGCACTGGAGTTGGCAGAAGGTCGCACGCCTTGCTAGAATTAGCTACTCACATAGCATGGACAGTCAAAATGGAATAAAAGCTAAAACTTTCCAAAGTTATTTATTTCAAAAGCGGTGAGGCACTTTACAGAACCATGGGTACATTCGAGTCCCTCACAAAAACTGATGTGGGCTTTCAAACAGTGTCCGTGAGCCTCTCCCTCCCCGCCAAGTCCCAGGCCCGCTTTGTTATGGGAAGAGGGGAGGCAGGTAAGGGTCAATTGCTTTGCCCAGCTGTGCATTTTTCTAATAGATCAACTGCTCTGTCAAACCTGAGCAGACAGTCAAGGTGTCAGTGGGCCCGGGAGTAACTTAGTTTAGGTACACGGTCTCCCGAACCCTTCTCCAGCAGGAAGAGCTGGCTGGCCTGTGTACGGAATGCTGGGGCAAGTTAGGCCTCTGCCGATCAGAAGCCAGTCACAGAGCTCCATCCTCCCTAAACCTTCCTGCTCCAGAAACTGTCCCTTGTCCCGTGACCTGGTCCCTCTGTTTTTGCCCTGCTTTCAGACCCAGCATCTTCATCCTCTTAGATGGCTGCAGTGGGCAGGAATGGGTGGCTGCCACAGGAGCAGCAAGCCGAGGAGGTCCGGAGACCTCTTGCTGGGTAGAAGGAGTTAATTGGCTGATGGCTGGCCCCGGTGCAGGAATGGGGCGGTGCCAACTCACCCTGGAGGCCTTGGCTGCAGAAACAGAACCTGCCGGATCAGAGAGAGCAACTGCCCATAACCCCAATTACCCAGGAATAATACGCTCAGCAGTACCTCCAAATGTGGATGAGATTCGCACCTGCTCAGCATTTTCCTCTCAAAAGCCGGCTATTTATACCTTTCACTGCATCGTGGGCCCAGCGGGAAACGAACGTGGCTGGCGTGCTCCTTCATGGGGTCTCTGGGACCACGTTGTTTTGGTGAATATGGTGTTGAGTCTCTAGAGAAGAAAAGTTCATTCTGTTCTCTCTGGAGGAGACAGGGAGGTGGGAGGCAGGGAGAGAGCCACCTTGGCTTGGCTCATGTCTCCTGACTGCTCTCCAGAGCCAGGCAGCCAGGGGCAGCGGCTTAACCAGAGGTCAAAAGCCACAGGCTCAGGTTGTCCTGGGGAGCCCCATCACCTACATGCCACCCAATCATGCATTTGCCTGTGAATATGGGCATCTTGGTACCTGAGCTCTTGCTCTTTTGTGATTGATGTTACAAGCCTTGGAATGACAAGGAGCCCTGTATCAAGAGACCGAGTTAGACCAGAGCTAGCTCCCAGCATTCAGCCATGGCTGGGACCAGCTGCATCAACCCAAGCCCTCAGGGATCAGGTCCCTAGCCCTAGCCTGTGGCCAGCTGGAGGGAAGGGCCAGTGCTTGGTGGTCCCCAGGGTGCTGAGCACACAGTGCTTGCTTCTAGAGGCTGAGGGACAGACACAGGAAAGGAGAAGGGATAGGATGCACATCAGAGCTGGGAGCACCCTTGACCTACCTCCCACCTAGGGCTCTTGGGGGCACTTGGAAGCCAGTGTCATTTTCTTAATGTGGAGGAATACTAAAGATGGCCACATGCCTTCTTTACTGTTCCTTCCCAGTCAGGTGGAGTTGTGGCCCCTCTGCTGGAGTCTGGACAGGTGTTGTGACCTATCTAGGAGACCGTGGTGGGAGCCACTGGGGTCCTCTGTCTGGTCAAGTACCTGCAGACACTGGCAGATACCATCTGCATTATCTTATCATGCACAGTCTTTGAGAGAACATTGGCCTTGTAAGAAATCAACTATTCTGAGATGTCATGCTGTAAGAAAGCCCAGCCTTCCCCCTGGAAATGCAAGAGTGGGAGAGAGAATGATTGACAGCCCTGGTCTTCTGTTCCAGTGTCAGTGAAGACTCCAGAATGCACCCCAGGTACGGGTACCATATACACCCACCATCCACCATCTGATACACTCTGGAGAGAAGCCACATGACTACCCCTTCTGAGAGCCCAGTTTGCCCACTGAACAGCAAGAGAGAATCAGAGACTTCAGTTAAAGTGTGGCTCCGTTAAGACTCTGGGTTTGGGTGTGGCTTGTTAAGAAGCTGAGAATAGAGAATAATGAGTTTGCTCATTTGTCCTGGTTGGACTAAGGTTGATGGGTTATTAAGACGTTGGGATGAATTGGAATTTGCCTGACTTCAAAGTTCACTTTCCCCCAAACTGTAACCCCATCAAATACAGTGCCATGGTAGAGTCAGAATCTCTGCTCCATCTAAGTTGGAGAAAAGGCTTCACCTGGTCCCTAGCCAGTGCTATGGCTATTGCTCAATGCCAACCAGGCTGGCCCTACGTTCTTTGACTCTCTCCTGTACTCCCAGAAACCATCCCCATCCTTCCATAGAGAGTGAACCACGGACCCTTTCACGGTCCTGAGCTGCCTGCAGCACCACGGTGGATGGCAACGTATCCCCCAGAACCACTGGTGAGGATTATATATCAACCACCACTGTAATGCGCAGGGCCTGCCACGGCATGTGTGAGCTCTCCTCCCTGCAAAGCCGTTTCCCTCTAATGAGCCGCTCGGCAGCATCAAGTCTGCAGCCGGCCCAGCTGCTGCCAGTGCCTTTATGGCTCCACTGCAAAGATAAAAACACCCAGAAAATTCCTGAAACTGATCTTAAACTATGCTTTACCAGAAGGCAAGCTGGCACTCAGAAGCAGCTAATTCAACTTAGAAGGTCATTTCACAAGGACAGCAGTACACCAAGGGTTGGTGGCCATTGGGTCCAGCCCCTTCCCTCTCCTGACAAGGGAACCCAAGGGTGTTGCCGGCCACACTCAGGGCTTCCAGAATCTCTGGACACACAGGGATTTCCTATTCCCTGAGAGTCCCCGGGGCGATCCTGATGCCTGACCCCTAGGGAATGTCAGATTTTTCTCTTCTCTGCTGTTGGGTCACAGGCTCCAGGGCAAGAAAATGTCAAAGCATAAGAAGCATCTGAGTATCTGACTGCAAAGAGGCCAGGCCAGTGCTCTGAGACCACATCTGACTCCACCCGCAAGTCAGCATGGAGATGGGTTGGCTAGTTTGTTTTGTCAGTTCAGTGGGCTGGATGGGCCAGAGACCTGGGAAGTCCTCCTCGAGGACCCTGATGGTAACACTGGCAATAATCCACAGGAGAGATGTTTGTTGAAGGCTCTACTGAGCCATGTTCTCACTTAACAAGAACTACTCCTATTAGGGTCGCACTGTTACTGCCTTGAGAGGGAGTTTTACCCAGGATGGGTAAGTCTCTGGGAGTCACCCAGAGAGAGGGGTAGCTCTAAGATTGCCTTTTATCTCATCCCTCATCCCCCCTCCTGGGGGTCCCTGAGTCTGTATATGTTCTCCCACTTCACTCAAATTCTTCTTCAGAGGGACCTGTGGTAAAGGTGACCTCTTTAAAGCAGAGGATTCCAAGTCAGGCACAGCGCTACTGTAATTCCAGTACTTGGGAGACTGAGACAAGAAGATCACAGATTTAAGACTAGCCTCAGGAAGTTGGCAAGGCCCCGAGAAGCTTAAGAAGACCCTGTTTCAAAATAGAAAGAGCTGGGGGTATAGCTCAGAGGTAGAAATGCCCCTGCATTTAACTTCAGTATTTGGGAGGCTGAGATGGGAGCAGTGCAGGTTCAAGGCAAGCCTCAGCAACTTAGTGAGAACATCCGAAACTTAACAAGACTCTGTTTCCAAATAAAAAATAAGGGCTATGGGTGTAGCTCAAAGTAGAATGCCCCCCTGGGTTTACTCCCCAGAACCAGTTTCTCAAGGTTGATAGAACTTGTCTTCAGTTTTGAGAGATAACAACCTTTTGACCCCCAAACAAGGCTCTTCCTGCAGGCACAGAGATGGCCTGGGTCACAGCCACACCCCTACACTTAATTCTACCCACTTTTATTAAGCTCCTACTATGCGGGAAGACCACCATGCTGTCTGTGGGTGTGCACCCAATGTCACCCAATGGGTACAACTTCATAAATGCTCCCCCACAAAGACAGCACGATGCAATATTAACATATTGTTAAATACACTTTCATGATTGTGGGAAAATAATTTCTATCCACATGTAAAATTATTTTATTATTATGTGCATATATTAGAAGATTAAGTAGTCAAATAACCAAATACAGCAACAATAACTTGCTATGCTTTGCCACATAATTCTGCTTATGATATGTTGATTAAACTCCAGTTCATTATTCCAGACAATATTGACCTACTTTGCTCCATTTAATATCATCCAGAAAGCACTTTCATATATTCTCATAACCATCAAAATTGTCCCGTCCTTGATATATGGGTCTCTCCCATGAGATTGCTGCTTTCAGGCCAACTGCGGGGTAGCAAGGGCTGGGAATGCTAATTTGCCAGACTGGAACGTCAAGTGTCCACCCAGGTCTGTGCCTGTGACTGTCTTATGTCTTGTGTAGCTCTTTTCTCTAATTTGGGGAACTCAAGAAGGGATGGGTTGGAAGATGGTTTGCCCTGGGGATGTTGATTAGGAGAGTCTATGGAAGTGGGAGGATTTTAATTCACCCTCCCCACCACTCCCCATCATATTGCATTATTCCAGAGATTGGACAGAAGCTAATAGCATTGCTGAGGTGGCTGCCTGCCAAACTGGACGGAAAGTCCGTCACTCTGGCCAAACAGTGTCCTTGAACATGGTGAGCTGTCGCTCGCCTCTTGGCCTTACACAAGCAGTTTCCTCCCTGCAGAGCTGGCTTTTCTCTCCCTCCCACCCACGCTCCCTCTTCTAGCGAACTTGGATCCCCTTCTTCAGGCCTCTGCGGGACAGCTCTGCCTGAGTACTGTCTTCCCAAAGCTGGGCTAGCTGCTCCTCCCCCGGGCGTATCACCCGCTCCCTGCCTCCATCCCACTAAATCCCCAGCACTTGTTCAGTGGTCCCAAGAGACCCTAGATCCTGAGTTTGGTGACTTCACTGGGATTGCTGCTGGATTCTTGTATCTAGTGCCAGCTATGGAATGCTGGAGATGCCTAGTAAAAACTATTAAGTAGAATAGATTTGGAGCACAAAATCCCAGAACTTATGACTTGAACGACCCCAGTCCTCTGTGCCTGAAATCAGTGAGTGTCTATGAGGATAATTGACACGGTTCTGACAGTTTCAAGAGTTTCAAATCAATGAAATTGCAAGGCACAGAGCCCCCCATGATAGGAGAGTGTCTCTTGGGTGGTCCAGAAGTCACATGGATGCTCATTAAGAGGTCCAAACATCCGAGTATGCCAACCTGTCCTGTCTGATGAACAGGTCCTGACCTGCTGTAGAGTTATTTACCCATGCACCCATCCCTTGCTCATTCATTCCATAAACAGGGATTAAGGATTGGCAGTGCGCTAAGGGGTTCGTGGCAGATGTTGGATATCAAAGACTAGAGAATGCCCGGGCCAGTAAGAGAACCTGGGATTAAGCAAGTAAAGGGGGGGGGTGCAGAGTCAAGGTGCTGCGATGGAAGGCCAGCAGGTGGAGGCAAAGCGTGTAAATGCAGGGAATGGGTCTTTCAGGGACCAGGTTCAACTTCCCTCCAGGTGGCATACACCTGGAGGGTGCCAGGAAGCAACCCCAACAGGCTGAGAACCCAAGAAGCTCTGAAAATGTACCGTGGCACCACACATGTTCACAGGCAACAACCTCAGCACCATGAGTGGGGGATCTGGGCTGGGCACTCTACTAGGAGTCCTGATTATTCCTCAGTAAGTCAAAGAACTTGATAAGGCAAATCTCAGGGCTTTTCTAGCTCTAACTCATGGGATGCTTTGAGATGGTGATACAGTGCAGGTCTGGCCAATCAGAAAAGTCTTACTGCTTTTTAAATTTTTTTTTCTAAGCTACTCATGATCTCATAGCTGGCACAATTGCACAACCCCTCACAGCCACCCAAAACAAAGGCCATACTGTTTGGCCACAGTGTCCCAGAGATCAAACCGTGGGCAACCTTGTCCTCGCCCTATGTCTTCGGGCCACAATGGCCTTTGCTCTGAAGGTGCTGCCTTCCCCAGAAACCTCCCAAGTGGAGAATTGATTCTTTGAGGCCAAAGTGAGCAGAGCAAATTCCAGTTCCTGAAATTCTGCTTAACAGATGAAAGGCAGAAAAAGCAAGAAGAAAACTTTCCATGAAGCAGATGTTTCAAGAAGTGTGTGTTTCCATTCTATGCTGAGATGTTTCAGTTTGGGGGCCGTATCTTCATAAAAGCTAGTGTCCAGGAGAAACAGAGGCTGCCAGGTCTATCTCTCCACCTTCCCCTAAAACCCACTTTCTAACCCAGCTCCTCAGAGTGTTGAACAGAGAAGGCATGGGATGGGGGTAGTGGTTGCAGGCTATATGCACCAAACTGAGGGGCTGCACCAGTGGTTTTCAAAGTTTTTGGTACCTTGACCAGGTTGTGTTTTTCATAAAACAATGAGGATGTGTTGTTCTGCTTGTGCTATTGGAGCCTTTTAATTTTGTAAAAATAGTGACTATGGCTCTTGAGATGAGAGTGGACACACACTTCACTTCCCAATGTCATGAACATTTAAGTCTATTTTAAATTATTCAACAACAAAATACCTCAAAAATGTGGTCATAGCCCAGGTATGCATTGATTGGACTCAGGATTAAGGGATTAAGATTTTGTGGAAATTTAAGATTTTAGTAACCAAATTCAGAATGGGAAAATTAATGTTCATCGGTTATTTCACCAAGGAACAGAGACTGCTATGACCAAAACAGAATGGATTGTCTTCTGTGAAAAAGAAATTTGAAGACAGTTGTTTAATTCTCAATGATTATTAAACTATATGGTCCCTCTATTCAAGCAAAGGCCCATGAGTGGTTTTTCAGTGGAGTAATGGGGAGGGAAGCTGTCACCAGACTGGCTCAGTGTCCACTCTAGAGTAGGGTCACCTCATAACTTCCCAGAAGCCTCCACCCAGGACTCAAGTCCCCGGGCTGCCACCCACCCACCTCCAGCTACTTGAGATTTTAGGCCTGATTTTCAGGCTACAGCCCTTTGCCTTCCTATTTCTGGGAATGCTTTTCCTTGGTTTATGCTGGTAGATAAAGTTCCAAATTCATTTTGAACTGTGCAGTATGGGATTTTAAATTTCTTAATCAAGGCAAGCTGTTCCCTAGGACGCAGTCCTGTCTGACCTCTTCCTTCCTGGCCTGAGCACCTCCCCAAGGTCACTTTGTCATTGCTCAGGAACTACATTCACTCACCCAGGCCATGGAGGTGCCAGCTGAGTCCCCGAGGCAGGAGACAGAGAAAAGCACCCTTATTACTGACTGCTCAGAGCCTGGCCAGGGCATGCATAATTAGAGCCACTTAATGAAACAGAGCCAATTATCCTCCAGTTTATGACCAAGGAACTGTTCACCATGTGGTCAGATTCTGAGGAGACCAATATTGCTTGGCTACCAAGTGTGGGGAAAAGTCACCCTGTCTGAAGAAGGCGAGGTTCTTCCTGGGTCTCTCCTGCTCTTTCCTCTTCACCATCACTAACCCAAGCCAGTCTGGGGATGTCTGAAAATCCCATCCCCCAAAGAACACCCATAATTCATACCCTATTTAAGAAGCTTTCTCCAGGTCGGCTTCTTCCCCATGTTTCCCTGGGATATACCTGGGAAGCCTTGAGCCCACTGTGAACCTTGAAGGACACCAGTGGTTGTACTTCTTGGACAATATGGACCACAAATGCCTGAAGACCTTGGAGGTGAGGACAATGTCCCTACTAGTATGGCTTTGGAAATAGGGATGGCATTTCTGTGTTGACCAAGATGTGGCACTTGTAGCTGTAGTCCTCTGTCATGGTCTTACCTGTGGTGTGGTCCTCACTTGCTCCATTTAAGAGCCATTTCCTAAGAGTCTTGTTCCCATCTGGCCAGTCTGCATCACAGTCAAATGCATTTGCCCTGTTTTGGGGCTTTTGAAAGTCACCACATGGTTCTTTGGTGACATCAAATCTAATGGTGCTCTAGGATGATCCTTGGTAGTAGAATGTAAGATTTGGGATTCAGTCCTCAGCAGACATCCTTCCAACCCTGGAAGGGTGTAACTAGTTACAACAGAAAGTGGTAATACAGCCATTGGCCCACTGTCCCAGAAGTGCCCCCTCCCCTTGTCTGGCTTTAGAACCATGAGGCCCTGGGCCAGGCACCCTCCTCCAACATGTCTCCTGATTCTAGTCTTCATAGGGTATGATCTGTTGTTCACATAACAGGCACAGGCAGGGGGAATCATTTGTTCTAGTTTTGGGGATACAGAAGTGCAAAAGGCATGATCTTTCTCAAGAAAATATTAGGTGGACCCAAACAGGTTCCTTGATATTTCTTACACAAGGTAGCCAAGAACATGTGCTATGCTGGGAGAGAAGGTGATGGACTCAGGGGGAGGGCAGGTGATGGAGTGGGGGACCAGGAAAGGCTTCATGGAGGAGTTCCCCATTGTGAAGGCTGTCAAAGGACTTGGAGTGGGACAGATAAGCAAAGACAGAAGGGTTACAAGAAGCTGGGTCAGAGAGAGCCAAGATCGTCATTTGTGATAATCTAATGTGGAATCTGAATGAAAAAATCAAGGTGATATCATGACATCCTTTGTGACTGATTGGTTGGATATGTAAGACAAAAGAGGGAGAAGAGAGCTGGCGATGCCCAAGTTTATGTTCTGGGCAACTGGGAGAATATTAGCAGAGGGTCATGAAGAGGTCAAGTCCAGTTGGAGGTGTTTAGTTTGAGAAATAAGTGGGCATGAGCATGGGGTGTCTATTCAAATGTTGTAGAAATGTGTCCTGAGTTTGAGAGAATAGTTGGACCAGAGACACAGAGCTGGGAATCATGGGCATAGAATTGATGCAATGGATAAATTAATGATGTAGAATTGATTCCATAACACAACTCAGAGGTGCAGGAGGTTGACTGCCTACACAGAGTGCATAGAATATAGGACCCAGCATGAAACACTGAGACCTGGGCAGAGGAGAAATGCATCCTGGGAAGATGGACAAGGGGCAGCCAGAGAAAGCAGAAATCAGTTTTGTGGGTGATTAACACTTGTTTTCTATGCTAGACTTTCCTTCAGGAGGTGTAGAAGAATGCCTGATTTACTCTGTCCTCCACTTCCTGTACAGTGCCTGGGACATAGTTATTACTCAACAAATGTTTATATTGAAACAATAGGAGGGAAGGGAAGTGTGGGATTGTGGTGGGAGAGGAACTTTGGGAAACTTGGGGGGCCTGGGACCACCACAGATCTTCCTGGGATCATAGAAAACCTTAGCTAGATCAGTGTTTCCTTTCTCATGACATCGTCACTGGGATGTTGCACTGAAGAATGTTGATACTGGAGGTTGAACTCTGCTTCCAGGAATGAAACGTGCTGAGCTCTCAATTATCTCCTCTCCTGAGCTGGCTCCCGGCTCTGGCTCTCTGCTGGAAACTATCACGGGAGGGGCAGGAAAATCCTGGAGTCTGGTCCTTGGGGAGCAGAGCCCCTGTCCTCAAAGGATTCCGCAGAGCTCAGCTCTGCCTGCGATGCAATCTTCTATTCCGGTTGCTCATATTGTCTTCTGTTTTAGGATGGCATTTGTTATTAAAGATGCAAATTCCCTCATGAAAAGTTTAGTTCTTTTACTTTGTATCCAACACTTTAATATGAACAAGGAACCTAAGAAAAAACCCAAGATCAGAGAGATTCCTGGAGGCACAGGGTGTCTTATGGGATGAAGAAAAGGGCTCAGGTAAGAACCAGCCAGCACTGCAAAAACTGGAGCGCAGGTCCAAAAACCCTCACTTGCCAGCATTGCCTCAGGACATTGGCAGAAAGATCTATTTTGAGAATTTGCAGATGTTAGATACACGGAGTTTTAATTGTTTGGTGTCTTCCCATCAAGCCTGGATGCAAAGGGCCTCATAGCAAATGCCACAGAAGGGGCTGTCCAACATACTTTAGGATCCTGTTTGGATTTTCCTGAGCTCTAAACAATAATTGAATCCCCAGATACTTAGTCGAATTTGACCACACACGGTGAAATTATTTCTTAGTCATAAACTGAAAAGTTAATTGGCTCCATTTCTTTAAATAGATTCAATTATTTAAGCAACAATGAATCTTTCAGAGGTACTTACAAGTCAGGGGTGTCTACAGGAGATGAAGGTTGAAAGCCTGCTACCCAAAGGCCATTGCAAACTACCACCAAGGGGCTTGCGGGTAGGGAAGGGATTTATTTGTTCTTATAAAATATAAAAACTGCCCTCGGTTGCATGATTAGATTGGATGCAACTAGCTTATTAAAAATTAATGCAGCCAAGAAATGGTGCGGTGTCTGGGATGGAGCTCAGTGTTACTGAGAACGGTCAGAGTTTCTGAGTGGGGAGATTAGACGGAAATCTCAGCTCCGCAGAGAAGGCAGAAATGTACCTGAGTGTCCAGTCATTGCTCCGTGACCTTCTTCCCTTGGGTAAGGCTCATGCTAGATTCTGGACATAAAGGTTAATTCCTAAAGCTCACAGAGAAAATGTTGCCATAGCTGGATTCATACCCAAATGTAAGTCTTCCTTCCACATGTAGGCATCTGAGGATTTAGTTCAAATACCTCTTCCTACTGTGTCCTTACTCCCTCACAGCTTTGACCCTGACTCTGAATGTTAATCAATCCTAGAATAATGTCCGTAATTAGCAGAGGACCTGACCAAGCCTTCAGCCCTTCCTGTTGCTTTAATAAAAGTGACTCCAACATGCCCTGACCCTGTGGCAGGCATGTCACACCTCACCCGGTTGTCTCGTCTGCATGGGTTACCCTCTGAAGGAACATGCTTAAAAGCAAAGTTGAATCATTAACCTTGACCTAGAATTTCACTAAAGCAAAGATATTTGCAACTTCAGGGTTAGGTGGGTTAATTAGGAGCCAACCTCTATCTTTTCTTAAAACAAATGAAGACAAGAGATGAGATCAACGGGTTGATGCACTTGGCAGTATGTGATGGAGAGGAGTGGGCCAGCATACAGGTTGGCTTTGCTCTCCAGAAACAGAAGAAGCAGAGGAATCCCAACCCGCCACTGCATTCTGACAGAGACTCGGGCAAGATGAGGAAAGAGAGGGTAGAATCAACACGGGGCAGGCTGTCCTCTACTCCCAGAGCAGAACATTGAGCAGCTGTGGAGCTGTCCACAGCGCCCAGTGCTGAAAACAGTCAGGCAAGGGACTTTGGCGCTACTTTGGGATGCCAGGTCGAGTCACACTTGTTTTCTCCAGGGTCTAGAGCAGGCTGCAGGGAAGAGTGGGTAGTTTTAAGCTATGTATTGGAGGGCTTTCTGAGAAAAGAACAAAATATATACTACAACATTTTACCCTGAATGCTCTGAGTCATCCTTTGGACACTACCTGTACTTACCAGGCACACACGCAGGGCAAGGACACATGGAAGAAAAGGCAGATGCAGGCATTTATGGATGACACAGTACCAATTTTTAAATCAGCTAAGGTCATGAAAAGTCCACTGATACTCAATTTTTTTAAATCAGAGGGTCCAGCCCTTTCTGAGCAGATCATAGGGTCCCCAGAGCTGTGTGAGACAGCTGTATCTTCCTGTGGCTCCATCCCAGACACGGAGATTCCCTCCCAGACAATGTCAGGTGGCCCTATAATTTCACTTCTTATGGAGCATGTATCTATACTCGTTGATTTTCTAAAAAAATCATTTGAAGTTAAAAGCACAAAAAGGTAGTATAAATATGGAATTAATTAAATCTGTCTCTGCTCAAGTCTTTTCAGCATTAACTTATGAAATGTTTGTCAGTTATATTATTAACATATAACTCTGAAGATAATGAGTCAGTTTAAGGTTATTTAATTAGGGACGGAATCACAGTATTTACACTGAAGTCTCTCGCGCAGTACTATTCTCGGGTGCGATGCATCGCTGAAGGGCTTTCGCGTCTAGCCCTCCCTGTTGTTTCATTCTGGTGATCGTCTTCACCTGAAGTGATGGTGTGTTTAACAAATGAGGCCATTGGCTCCTGGTTGGAGGGAGGTCTTTGAAACCTATGTCTGTGTTGATAGAGAATTGATGAGGGCTAACTGATTTCTCTCCCCATGTTGAGAAAGACCAACTCAAGCCTTGGAAATTCAGCCCCTGGCTCCCTGCCTGTGGAGGATACCATTGGATGGGATTCAGTAAACCCTAGCTCCCGATTCTCATTGGATCAGTAAGGGCCCCACTGGAACCTGGACTTCAAAGGAGAGAAATCTACTGCCTTCCAGTATTTGCCAGATAATACACTAAGTATCCATTTGAAAGACCTTTCTACTATTTGAATTTAGCCATTCACCACTGGTATGGGATGAGATGGCAGGCTGGTGGCCTGAAATAGCAGCTCAGCTTGTGGTTGGTGCTGAGTAGTAAGCACTTCTCCAACTTAGTCCCAAACAAGTTCCACTTCCTGCAGGAAACCCAGCCAGGGGTTACAGCAGCATGCTGGGAGCACAGGCCATCAAAGAGACTGCATCCATCTTGGCAGCCCCAGCTCAGGGGCTCCTTTGACATTACTTCTCCGGGCGACTGTCAATAACTGACCTTTATCTCGTGCTAGAGCAAGACAGAAACCTGCTATCAGTGGCAGTGAAAACATTAGAGAGAAGCAGGGAGGTGTTCAGGGAACTCTTTAGAGAGGGAGGTAGGGCTGTTTTCTTCTAGAAATGAGAAGCTTCAGGAATACAGTCTAAAGACCAGAAACTGTTACAGGATTGAGTAAATCTCCATGGCCATCCTCACGTCCTCACATAACAAGCATAAGACCTATTGTAATAAGCAGTAATACATTCAGGGCTTTGGATTCAGAGGAAGCTACCTTCTTCTTGTGCTCTCCTTTGACAGACGCATAGAGTTTGCAGGGCCCAAAAGGGAGGTACTCTGTCCCGTTAGAGGCAGTGAGCTGAGGAAGTGTGATGTGCTAGAAAAAAGTTCTATTAGGAGTTCAGAGTCTCAGGTCCCAGCTCTCAGGTGTACAGCAGAGATGCTTTTAATCATAGGTGGTCTCCATCAGACATCCGGGGCCGGGGTGGCTTGTGCACCAGCTGTCTCTCAATGTTGCCGTTGCAGGAAGGATGCTGAGAACACACAGCCCTGCCAGCTCCAACCTTCCCAAGTGGTCTGTTCCTCTTCTGCCTACACTTGCCCTCTGCAGTGATGGCTGCCCACCGATGGCTGTGGACTGCCTTAGGGTGCAGCCTTGAAGCCGTGCAGCAGTTTCTGGCTGTTTTGAAAATGAGGTGACCATGGCATCCCTCAGTACATGCAGGGACTCAGTACACAACACAAGAACAAGAAGGGCAGCGCCCTGAAGTCCCTCATGGACTCAGAAAAGCAGATCAAGTTTCTTTCTGGCTTTATTTCTCTCTCTTTTCTGCCTTGGCTATAGTCAACCTTGAATTTCACAAAGAGACATGTGGTTTCCTAGGACCCCCTCCATCAGGGCACAAGCCTGGGCCAGAGCAACAACCAGGCATGAACTCTGACCCAATATTGTGCCTGACAGAAGGATCTATTTGTCTTTGGCATTACCTCCATCTCCAGCTCAATCGGGCTTCTGGAGATCCTCTAAGCTGAGACAAGGAGGAGAGCAATGCTACCAAATAGGAAGACTGTGGCTCACACTTGTAATCCCAGCATTTGGGAGACTGAGACAGGAGGATCTCAGTTCGAAGACAGCCTCAGCTACCTAGTGAGGCCCTTTGCAACTCAGCGAGGCCCTTTTTCAAAAATTTAGAATAAAAAATAGGGCTAGGGTGTCGGTCGGAGGTAAAATGCTCCTGGGTTCCATCCCTGGTGCTGTAAAAAAAAAAAAGGAAGACTATAAATTAAATAATAATAATAATAATAATAATAATAATAATAATAATACAATAATACGAAGAAGAAGAAGAAGAAGAAGAAGAAGAAGAAGAAGAAGAAGAAGAAGAAGAAGAAGAAGAAGAAGAATATAGAGAATTACAGCTCTATACTCCTCAAATCCAACACAAAACGCTGAGATTTAAAATGCAGGTAATTTTTCCCAGGACGATCTACCACTTTTCATGCTCAGAAACAAGGAAGTCAATCTCATGCTTGACCATTTGTGGGGTCAGGAAGGGATGCCTTCCCTTAGACGGGCACTACTGCTCTGCAGGTGATATGCACAAAAAGTTGCAAAGTTGGAATCTCCAGAGACCCATGGTGTGACTGGAAAACAGAGCCTGGGATCATGGAGACAGCCGAGAAATGCCAGGATGGGAGCAGAATTCATTGGCACATGGGGGAGGGGGGATGGATGGCTTTAATACCGCCACCCTCCCTCCCATTTTTAATAACTGTTGCCTTTGCAATATTAGCTCCGTTAATTCTCACCCCCACTGCATTCGCCTTTGTCTTCACACGCGCCTGCTGTAATTTTCAATTTAATTAGTGCAGTTCTGTGAGATGGCAACAGGTCCTGGTTTATCTTCGCAGCTAATACTGCTAATTGTTTACCCAGCCTTCGGTAATATCTCATTAACTTTATAGGCTATCGTTTCCACATCATCTACGGAATTAATTTTCTGCAAATCTAGGGATGTGGGTGCTTGTGAACATTTCCCTCCAGAAACAAAACAAAACAGAATAGAGTTTTTAAAAAAAAATTTATAAAGCACCTGGACAAGTTGGAGAAGCCAGTTGTCATTTTCTGCTGCGGTGTTCCTCAAGGAGATAATGTCTGAGAATGATCTTTCTCTCAATTTAAAAAAAAAAAAAAAAACCCACCTAGGCAATTCATCATTTTTATAATAGCCATTATCCATAAGGCATTTATGGCTGCAAAGATAAAAGACGGGGCACGCATGCAAAATATTTGGAGCGACGCAACACGCAGGCCCCTTCAATTATTTGCTTTAATATAATGAAGTGTCATTCAGATGACTTTTATGGCATTCCTCTGATTTCTCAGGACATTTAAGAGCCGCCCCCACCATCTCCCTAGGCAGATGGGGGACTTAGAAGACAGCAGTGCACGCGTTAGCCACAGTACACCATTATCCCATCTGAGTTTGACCTTCGGCTCTCCCCCTCCCGCCTCTCCTCTGCCCTTTGAACTACAGTACCAAAGTCCCAGAACTTGGGAGGCTGAAACAGAAGCATCCCAGATTCAAGGTCAGCATTGGCAAGTTAGTGAGGCACTCAGAAACTTAGTGAGATCCTGTTTTGAGACAAAACATAAAATAAGGCTAAGGGTGTAGCTCAGAGGAGAATGCTCCTGGGCTCAATCCCCGACACCAAAAAGCAAAACAAAACAAAACAGTCTCCTCTCCTACCCAGAGTCAGCCTCCTTGTTCTCCATTTACTCCCCATCACCATGGACCAGCGGAACTCCTTTCTTGAGTAGCAGAGAACATAAAATATCCTTCATTGTTCCATTTCTTTTTTCTCCTCCTTCTCCTCTTTTGGTGGTCCTGGAGGTCTAAACCAAGGGCATCCTACCTTCAAGATACACCCCCAATCTTTTAAAAAATCATTATATTTATTTTTTCTGAGAGTATCACTACCTTGCTGAGGTTGTCCACAAATCCGCAATCCTCCTATCTCAGCCTCCCAAGTACTGGGATTACAGGCTTTTGCCACCATGTGCAGCTAAATTTCTTTCTTTGTCACAAGTACACATGAGCTGGACTACAGAATACACCTCGGCATGACTTCCCCTGCCATCTGCCCGGCCTCTGGAGCCTTCCACGGCAGCATGGCAGCTCCTGACCCTGCTTGTGCCTGTCCCCGGGAGCCAGATGGTCAGTCTCTTCTGTGTGGTGAAACGTGTGGGCCTTCTCCACAGACTGGATTTCCAAAAAATATGCTTTTGGGGGACCCTGTTCTAGTTCCTGTAAAACTGGGAGCTGCTACTCATTATCCATGGACCAAAGTGAGCAGGAATAGGGCCACGAGCCTGCAGCAGGGAGGGGATTTGATTAGCTGGGCTGAGGATAGCGGGAGCCCAGCTCCCTCTGCTGCCAACTGTGCCCATGGTAGGGAAGAGAGCAGAAGGCATGGAGTATCAGCCCCTGGGTGCCCGGCTTGGAGTGAGCAGATCTATCCAGCAAGGAAGTCCTGGAAGATAAGACCGAGTGCCAGTAGGAAAGAGGACTGCATGTCCAGGACAGACATGGGTTTGAATTTCTCTAGATTGGCCAATAGGGGGGAAGTGCTGGTACCTATGCCCCAATTGGCATCCAGGAGGGACTCAGAAGACTGAACACATTGGGGCATCCTGCTTCATCTTCTCCTCAGACTCCACACACTCAGGCACCCCATGTCTTCACCTTTCTTTTGTACTTTGTTGAGTTTTACACCCCTTCACCAAAATGAGGAAAGGTGCAGAGAAGAAGCACATCTCCTTCCAAGCACATCCATGTTGCTTAGGAGTGGGCTGCTGGCGGGGGGATCCTAAGTAAACACAGTATCCCGGTTCTAGAGGTAGGAAGTTCCAAATGGCTAGGAAATCAGCAAGCTTCTCCCAGACACTTGGGAGATGACGATAAGACAAGATGCTCTCAGGGTATAGCATGTGGCGATCCACGGGGCCAAGAAAATAGCTGGATAAATAAGTGCTTGGTCCCTTACGTTTACTGACTTTGGAAACAGGCAAAGGCAATTCAGTTCTACAAATATTCTTGAGCAGCGACTGGGATCCAGAAAAAGCTACACACGAAATGCCTTCAGATAAAAGTGGCAGAACCCAACTCAAAATAGTTTAAGCTAAGAATGGGATTCATTGGCTCCGGTAGCTGAGAACTCCAAGGCGGGGAGCTGGCCCCAGGGATCCTCACACACAATCAGGTGTCCAGGCTCCCTTCCAAATGTTTCCCAACATATTTAGACGTTGCCCTCTCTTGAAAATTGTGGCTGCCGTTCATTTATCCTCATGGACATAGCTGCCTATGGTAATAAATTCATCTGTTTGTCTGTGGTTGGACATTTTATCTGCTTCTCTGATGTTTTTATTGCAAGCAAACTCACTATGAAGTCTTTTATATGTCTCCTTTGAACATGTAGGGGGGTTTCTTGGGGCTGCATAATTGGGAATAGAAGTGCCAGGCCACCGTGTGTATGTCTTCTTCACACTGGGTATTGCCACATTGTCCCCAGTGGGTACAAGAGCTGCATGCTGGCCAGAAGTGTGTCAGTGTTCCTGGCACTTCATATCACACATGTATTGGCTTTTTGTGTTTTCTTTTTTACCTAATGACCATGTAAACATCTTGTCCATTTTCTTCTACTGATGTAGCAACTTAATAAGTATGTAGCTGCTATAGTCTAGATACTGTTTGGGTGTGTTTCTTTGGGGGCTCAGGTGCTGGGAGCTTGGTCCCCACTGTGATCGGGTTAGAAGGTGGTGAGACCTAATGTGGCACCTGGTGGGAGGTGGCAAGACAGGCCATCCCTGCCCCTCGGCTTCTGGTCTGGTGATGGGTCACTTTCTGTTGCTCACACTCCTGCCACCAAGAGCCATTTGCCGTAAGAACCTCGCTGGAGTGGAGCCGATGCCCTTAACATGCTCTGGAGCCTCTACAGCTGTGAGCTAAATAAACTTTTTTTCTTTATACTGTATCCAGCCTCAGGTAGTTTATTATAGTAACAGGGCACGAACTGATACAGTCTCCTAAACACTCGTCCTTTATTGTCACCTCTCTGACAGACGTCTGTTTTCAGTTGATTATATATATTTTCATGCGCCAGAAAATTCACCTTTTCAAGGTGCAGAAATTGGTGGCACTTAGTGCATTCCAAGGTGGTGCAACCATCATCACCATCTAATTCCCAAACATTTCATCACACCCAAATTAGACCCCATGCTGCCCCTGAGCAGTCAATTTCCATTCCCCTTCTTTCCAATACCTAGAAACCCCTAATCTTCCTTCTGTCTGGAGGGTTTTGCCTACGATGGGGATTCCACAGGAACTGAATTACCTAACACGTGGCCCTTTCACGTGTTTGCTTCTTTCACGGAACATGGTGTTTCTGAGATTCAACTTTGTTATACTATATATCAATGCTTCATTCTTTTGTGGCCAAGAACATTCAGTCACATGGCTACATCACGTTGTGCTGTCCATTTATGAGTCTGTGGATGTTTGGGTTATTTTACTTTTTAACTATTGGGAATAGTCCCACTAGGTACTCATGAATTTTTGTAAGAACACTATGTCTTCAATTCTTTGGGGCATATGCCTTGGAGTTGATAGATGTATTGGTTTCTTATGACTATTGTAGCAAATTGTAAGTATAGTGACATAAACACACAGATGTATGACCCTAGAGTTCTGGGGATCAGAAGTCCAAAATCAGTCTTGCTGGACTAAAGTGAAGGTGTGGGCAGCTGCACCCCCCAGGAGGCTCAGGGGAGAATCCCTTCTGTGTCTTCTCCAGCAACTGGAGCCGCCCTCATTTCCTGGACACGCTGCTGTCTCCACCTCCACAGCCAGCGTGTAACTTTCCTCTCTCAACTCCGCTTCCTTTGCCACTCCTCCCGTACTCCTCCATAAGGATTCTATGGTGCCCCCTCCAGGAAATGCAGGATAATTTCCCCACTTCACATTGTTAATCTAATCTAATCACAACTGCAAAGTCTCTTTTGCCATATAAAGCAATATATTCACAAGTTCCAGGAATTAGCATGTGGACATTATCCAGGCCTCTATACAGGCTCGTATGATAACTCTGTGGTTATATATGTATGCGTGTATGTATATGCATGTGTATGTGTATATGTATATATATATATATATGTGTGTGTGTGTGTGTATGTATGCATGTGCATGTATATATGTATGTGCATGTGTATATATGCACGTGTATGTGCATATGTATGTATATTTATGTGTATAAGTATGCATGTGTATATATATGTATGTATGTATGTATATATCTATGTGTATGTGCGTATGTATGTGCATGTGTATATATATGTATGTGTATGTATGTGTGTATGTATATGTATGTATGCATATGTGTATCTACCTGGGGCACTCTACCTCCAAGCTACATCCCTAACACTTTTTATTTTGAACAGATTTTCACCAAGTTACTGAGGCTGGCCTTAAACCTGTGACACTCCTGTCTCAGCCTTCCAAGTACTGGAATTACAGGTGTGCACCACCACACCCAGCTAAATCCCCATCTTTAATTGGGTCATTTGTGTTTTTACAGTTGAACCATAAGAGTTCTTTATATATACTGAATACTAGAACCTTATCATAAATATCATTTGAAGATTTCCCCCCCACACACAATTTCTGGGACACCTTTTTACATTATTGTGTCCTTTGAACCACAAATGTTTTTAACTTTGATGAAGTCCAGTTTGTTTATTTTTAATTTTGGTGCCTAGTCTATCCTTTCCTCTTAGTTTTACGTAGCATTTACACTTAGGTATTTATGCTGCTTTGATTTAATTTCATATCTGCCATGATGTAGGCATCCAAATTCATTCTTTTATATAGTCAGATGTCCCTGTGGGATGTGTTAATAAGAGTATTATATCCCCAACGGAATCACCTTTCCATGTTTATTGAAAATCAGTTCATCACAAAATCATGGGTTTGTCTGGACTCCCAGTCCTATTCCATTGACCCACAGTTCTGTTCCTATGCCAGAAGCCTGTAGCATTAATTCTCACAGCTTTGCCATGGATGTTGAAAATCAGGAAGTTTTGTAGTAACTGTAAAACCTTTTCTAGATTTTTTTAATTATTCTGAGTTCCTTGTATTTTTACATAAATTTTATTGTTGCCTTTTTAATCTCTGCACAAAAAGCAATTTCTTATAGGAAGTACATTGGATCTGCTACTCAAATTAGGACATTTGCTGTTGTCTGTGCGCATCAGTCTACGGTTGGACATGGGATATCTTTTTTTCCTTACAGTGACATCTATTGTTTTCAATGCATAAGACTTTTACCTCTCTGGTTAAATTTATTCCTGAGTCGTTTGTTCCTTTTGTGTTATTGCAAATGAATTTGTTTTGTTGGTTTTATTTTTGGATTGCTCCTTGGTAATGTATGTAAATAGGATTGATTTTTGTATATTGATCTTATATCCTGCAGCATTACTGAACTTACTTATTAGTGCTAATCAATTTCTGGAATTCCTTAGAATATTGTGCGTACAAGATCATGTCATCTGCAAATAGAGATAATTTGCTACTTCCTTTCCAATATTGATGCTTTTATTTCTTTTTCTTGACAAATTGCCCTGACTGTAGCTATCTTTGCATTTTCAAAATACCATCTCTTGGTGGCTAAAAGGGTTTTTTGTAATTCAGCATGATTAAACTTAACAATTATTATTTCCTCAGTGGCTTTGCCACTTTATTCTCCTTTCCAAAGCACATCCCTATTCCAAAATTTAGAAGATAGCCCCACCATTTTTTTCTGAACTTATATCATTTTGCTTTTCTCATTTAGATTATTATCCACCTGGGACTGCCTATCGGATGTGACAGGAGGTAATGAGAGAGGAGGCTCATCTTATCTAATTCCCATGTGAGTAATCAATCGCTCAGCACCTCTTATTGATTACTCATTGTTTTACGGCCGGTCTGTAATAACACCTTTCTTCTATTTTAATTCCCCTTAGATGCATGGATCTGTTTCTGGGCACCGTGTGCAATGCATTTGTCTCTTCCTGATACCACTGCTCATGAACTGTAACTTTATAATGTGCCCTGATATCTGACAGGGCAGCGTCTCCAGCACATCTGACACCACTTCTTCAGCCTCCTCAGAACCATCCTTCACACTTTTATCCTTTCCCTCTGACATCTAAATTGTAGACCAGCTCATCAATTTTCTCTTTATAAAAGGACTAGGGTTTTGATTGGAATTGTGTGACATTGCAGATCAATTTGAAGATAGCTTTACTTTTAGAAAACACGACACATTAATCATGTTTCCTATCATGTTTTAAAGTATATCTTTTGTAATTTCTTTCTGTAAAATTCCTTTCCATCTTCTATTAGATCTATTTCTATCTTAAAATAATTTTAGGTTCCATTTCCCAAAGCAACAGAAACATAAATTACATTATACTTTTACTGCTAACATATGAAATAAAATTGTTTTTCTATAGGATCCTTATAGCTGTTCATTTGTACAAGAAAAATATTCAACATCATTAACAATCAGGCATATGTGTACATATGTGAAAATACCAATGTCAAGCTCAGTCCTCTATACGGGGAAGGAAAAGGGTGAGGAGCAGGGGGGCACCAAGTGCTGTGTGCATGTACGTCACTGTCAACATGATTTACTTATGATGTGAGACTATGATGCACCAATAAACACATATAAAAAAGAAAAAATATAAATATGTATTGAATGCCCCCTATATGCTAGGCAGTATTCTCAAGATGAAGACCATACAAGAATCAAAAAAACAGACTTCTGGGAAGATGGTGACGGAGAAAAGCGGGGCTTACAAGCCCCGTTAACAACCAATCTCTATTACCACAAAATCAGCGCCTTTCATAGCCAGAAAACACCATCAGCAGAAAAACAAAAAATGTAATTTCAAGGGACAGAGGAAAAGAGGGCTGGAGAAATGAGACACCAGAAAGAAACCAGACCGCAGTGCTGCAGCCGGAGCCGTGGCGCGAAGTGGTGGGCGCCATTTTCCCTTGAAGCACCAGGCTCCAGAGAGGAGGAGAACTCATAACGGAGCTCAGAACCAGAAAAGAGATAAGCCACCCTCACGCACGAGGATGCAGCAGCAGCGCCTTACTGCCAGCGGCAGCGGCGAGCTCACCGGACAGCACCAGACCAACGCACTCAACAGCCCATCAGGCTCCAGAGAGGAGTGGCAGACAGTGAGCCGAGGTGAGCCGCTGCAGATCAGCCGGGAGGAATTCGGCAGATTTCTCGGCGCAGGGAACATCTAAAGCTCCCAGAGGCTGGGCTCAGCACACCCTGTAGGGACTCAGAGCGGAGCTCAAAAACAGAAAAGAAATATGCCAGCTTCACGGCCGAGGGCATGGCAGCGGCACCATATTGCCACTGAATTCGCCAAGTCCACTACAGCTCCATCTGCACACTCAACAACAGTGAGTCAAATTGTGGCCCCTTGAGGGGAAACCCCAGTACTCTACTCCCAGGGACTTGACCCAGTGGGGGAGTGGCGGTGGCAGAGATATCACACCATAGGAGAACGCCCAACCTGGCACCCCCCCATGGTCTAAAGCAGCCTCGATTGACTCCCAGGGTCTGTGACTCTGCGATACAATCCAGTAAAGGAGTAGTGGGGACCGAGATACCACAGACTCGAGATCCAGAGCACCTTAAGTGAAGTTGTAGTGACCCAAGGGAAGAACCCAGAGAAGGCACAAACTTCCTAAATCATGGGAAAGGAATAACAATGGAGCAATGAATGCCCACAACCCCACAACATCAGAACCTGATAAAACAGAAATTCAGACATTTCTAGAAGATCAAATCAAGAAAATAACGGTAGAAATAATAGAGGTGTTTCAAAAAGAATTCAGAGAGAGCCAAAAAGAGATAAAGGATGCAATTAATGAAGTAAAGGCCTCAATTCAAAATACAAACAACCGATTAGACCACATGGAGAATAGAATCTCGCTCCTAGAAAATGATCATTTAAAAATGAACGCATACTTTCTAATTTAGAAAAAAAAATCTGACAGCAGGAATCTGGGTCCATTTTAAGAAATATGGGTCCATTTTAAGAGAGCTAAGTTAAAAATAATTGGAATAGAGGAGGGAAAAGAAGGTGAAACCAAAGGGATCAACAATCTCTTCAAGGAAGTAATAGCAGAAAATTTTCCAAACATAGAGCAAGAGAAACTTATAGAACTCCCTTTAGACAGGATCAGAGAAGAGGATCCCCATGCCACATAATTGTCAAAATGTCCAATGTGGAAGCCAAGCAGAGAATCTTAAAGGCAACAAAAACAAAGGGCCAAGTGACATTCAGAGGCAAACCAATTAGAATCACTCCAGACTTCCCAAACCAAGTCATGAGAGCCAGAAGGGCTTGGAGTAACATATTCCAAACTCTGAAAGAAAACAACTTCCAGCCAAAATATTTCCTACCCAGCAAAACTTTCTATCAAATTAGATGGGGAAATAAGAAGCTTCCATGACAAACAGAAACTGAAGGAATTTATGTCTTCAAAACCAGCACTAGAGAAAATACTCGAAGAGATTAACTACAAAGAAGAAATAGGTAACACACACCAGAACCAGAGAAACAAGATTTTCCATCCAACAGACAACTAAGACTGGTTATCTGTGGAGATTCATTATTTATGCTAGTCTTTTACTTATCTATAAATTGTATTGTTTGCTTTTATTGCTAATATTTAGGATGTCTAGTTGGAATATTAATATACCTTCAGATATAGCATTTGAAAATATTTTATCCTATTCTCAGTAACTTTTAATTCTGTTTACATTGTCTTTGGATATACAATATTTTTTAATTTTGGGGGGAGTTTGTTGCCTGTGGTATTGAAATCATATCCAAGAAATCACTGCCAAATTTCAATGTTGTGAAGTTTTATGACCCAGATTTTCTTCTAAAAGTTTATAGTATTAAGATTTATATTTAGGTCTTATATCTATTTTGAGTTAATATTTGTATATGTGTTAGGTAAGGGTCCAATTTTATTCTTTTTCATGTAATTATTATTTTTCAACAATATTTAGTTAAAAGATTATTATTTCCTCCACGAAATGTTCGTGGAAACCTTGTCAAAAATAACTTGACAATATATGGAAAAATTTATCTCTAGGCTTTTATTTAACTCCAATGGTTTATATATCTGCCTTTATAACAGTACTATACTGTTTCAATTATCATAGCTTTATAACATCTGAAATCAGAAAATATATATCTTCTAGCTTTGTTCTTCTTCGAGATTGTTTTGGGTATCTAGAGTCCATATTCCATATCAGGATAGATTTTTTTCTGAAAAATAAATAAATAAATGTATGATAGTTTCACCAAAAAAAAGAAAAAATATTCTCTGGTAAGAAAGAAAGCAAAAAGAAATATTGAAATGTTATCTCTAAGTCATCAAAAGCTTGGTATCAGACAAATGAAACTGTTATGTGAGATTATCATCATTAATATTGGATAAATTGCTTTAAAACTAGGTGTCAACCACTAAGCCAAGCATGGGAAGGAGGGATGGGAAGGGAATGGGGTGGGGATCGGGTAGGGGCTAACTGGGCGAAGTGTGCATGTATGTCTAAAAAAGTATTTTCTTTATACCATTATGATGTATGAATACAGTGCACCAATAAAAAACAATAGATGAAACAATAAAAAATAAAAAAGAATCAAAAAACAGATCCTATCCTTGCCCTACTGAATCCACCATTCTCCTGGTAAGAATGGAAGGTGATAAACAAGTAAACATAGGGCATGCAAATATATGTGGCGAATACTATAAAGAAAATGAGATTGGGCATGGCTAGAATGACAGATAGACACTGAAAGGTAAAATAAATGTTTTTATAAATTGTGATTTTGGCGGTAGTGCTATTTTTTTCTGAGATGCTTATGTTCATGGTATGATGAGTAAAATAAGCAATTATGTTAGTATGTATGGCTGGAGATACATGTAGGATTGATGATGCTTAGTAAATAGTTATCACATTATTTTTTGTGTGGTGGTACTGCGGTTCCTGGAAGACCTTCTACCTCTGGGCTACACTCCCAGACCTATTTTTACATTTTTATTTGGAAACAGGGTCTCCTAAGCCAACGCGCGCGGCTGGCTTTGAACCTGCGCGATTCCGCCTCCCAAGCACCTGGATTACAAGCATGTGCCACCACGCCCGGCAATAGTTATTACTTTAAATAAAAATATCCATATAAATATATTCTCTAAATATCATTCCAGGAACCAGTACACTTTAAACAGCTGGTTTCAAATATGAGGCAGGGAATAAGCAAGATATGCCACGTCACCTTGTCTCTCAGAATGATAGGAGGTGTGGAAGCTACAAAAGACTGCTGGAGTCACAGTGTTATGTCTAGTCTGTCCCCCAAAGGCTCATGTGTTGAAGGGCGTCCTTAAGCAACAACATTCAGAGGTAAAATAACTGAATCAGGTATCTAATCTCATCAGTGAATAAAGCCACAGAAGGATTAATAAGGTGAATGGATTCACTGGGTGGTAACTTGGACAAGTGAGACATGGCCGGAGGAAGTTGGTTTCTGGGGATGTGGCTTTGTGGACTCTATCTATCCCTGGCTGCTCGGCTGTTCTCTCTCTCTCTCTCTCTCTCTCTCTCTCTCTCTCTCTCTCTCTCTCTCTCCTCTCTCGCTCTCTCTCGTGCTCTCACGCTCTCGCTCTTGCTTTCGCTCTCTGACTGCCATGCCATTTACTTGACTCAGCTTTCCTCTGCCACACCGTGACACCATGACATCTGCCTTGGAATCAACTGACTGTGGGCTGTGGACCTCTGAGAACTATGAACCTCTGGATCCTTGGGTTCCAATAAACCTTAACTCCTCTATGTTGTTTGTGTCTAGTATTTTGGTCAGAGTGACAGAAAAATGAATCAAACCCATCATCATCATCATCATCATCATCATCATCATTAAACAACAAAGTTTAAGAGCCACCTTGCAGAGCTCCCCAATAGTCAAGACAGAGCAATGTGATCACCATTAAGAATAACAGTGTTTGTTTTCCAGGCGTGGTGGTGCAGGCTCGTAATGCCAGCATTAGGGAGGCTGAGACAGGAGGTTCATGGTTCACAGCCAGCCTCAGCTACTTAGTAAGGCTCTCTGCAACTCAATGAGACCCTGTTTCAAAATAAAGAATAAAAAAATAGGGCTGGGGTGTAGCTCAGAGGTAGAATGTCCCTGGGTTCCATCCCCAGTACTGCAAAAAAATAAATAATTAAAGATTAAAAATTGGGCTGAGGTTGTTGCTTGGAGGTATAATGCCCCTGGGTTCCATCCCCAGTACCGCCACACACACAGAGAATAAGAGTAGTAGTTGCGCATGTTGGCACCTGCTTGTAATTCCAGCACTTGAGAGGCTGAGGCATGTTGAGCCTCAGCTACTTAGTTGAGGTCCTCCGAAATTTAGTGAGACCTTGTTTCAAAAGAAATAGGCTGGGCTATAGTTTGGAGGCAGAATGTCCCTGAGTTCAATGTCATTATTGCAAAAGAAAAAAAAAAAAAAGAACAACAGTGGTCATCGGTTGAAAATAATCAAAGATGTTTTTAATGTATGAGTTCATCGTGGCAGAGAGAACAAAAACTAAAGTAGCCAAACAAGACAGGAATACAGTTGAATAGATCTAAAACCCCTCGTCACCTTTCAAAAAGGCTAATGAACCAAATCATTATTTTGAAAACTTTTTTTTTTTTTTTGCAGTACTGGGCATTGAAACCAGAGGCATTCTACCTCCGAACTATACTCCCAGCCCTATTTTTTTATTATTTATTTTGAAACAGGGTCTCATTAAGTTTCAGAAGTTCTCACTAAGTACCTGAGGCTGGCCGCAAACCTATGATCATTCTGTCTTAGCCTCCCAAGTAGTGGGATTACAAGTGTGTGTCAACATGCCCAGTTTGAAAATTCTTACGAAAGAGAAATAATTGAGCATTCTTTGGACTATCACTTTGACAACAAAGGTTTTCTTTTTATAGAAATATTTTAACTAATGAGAAAGGAAATAAGAAATCAGATATTGTGTTAGGCAGCTTTCCATAGCTGTGACAAAATGTCAAAGGATGAAAGGTTTAGCTTGGCTCATGGTTTCAGAGGCTTCAGTCCATGGTTGGTTGTCTCTATTGCCTTTGGGCCTGTGGCAAAGCAAAACATCATGCTAGGAAGCACATGGCAGCTCAAAGCTGTTTACCCCATGGTAGCTGGGAAAGAGAGGAAAGGGTTGGTGATTAAAATTACACTCATTAAGGGCACGCCCCCAATGACCTACTTCCTCCAACAAAGGCTCCACCTCCTGATGTTTCCACCACCTCCTTGTAGCCCATTAATTTATGAATCCATAAATAAGGTCAGAATCCACCTGATCCAATCACCCCCAGAGATCCCACCTCTGAATGCTACTGGCCTGGAGACCAAGCCTTAACACTGGAGCTTTGGGGGGACATTTGGGACCCAACAACAACAAATGTAATACTTTTTTCAACCCTCTCATGAAATAATAGATGCACACTATGGTCACCAATGCTACAAGAGAAAGGGTGATAGGACATTCTCCAGCCAAGAACATGCAACACTGTTGATGAGATTAGTCTAGACCAAAGAGTTAAGAATCTGACCAAACCCCAGCATTTTACAGGGTAAACATGTGTGGAATAAGTCCCTTCTTCAAATGGAGTTGGGATGAATTGAACCAGGAAGGTAGATTGGTAGGTAAAGTATTTAAGCCCTTAAATTCCTGTCACTATGAGAAAGTTCAGGCATCTGCAAAAGTTGGATTCCATGCTCCTGTCACCCATCTACAATGACCCCTGTCCCTCTGGATTATACTGAAACACATTTCAAACATCATATGACCTCTTCTGGAAACACATCAGCTTGCATCCCCAAAAGATGAGGACTCACTTATAGCCACAATATCATTAATAAATAAAATTCAACACTAATTCCATAATCTCCTCTGATATACAGTTGTTATTCAAATTATCTAGTTGTCTCTTTTTTATTCTTTTCTTCATGGTTTGTTAGAATTATTATCCAAGTAAGATCCACACATCTCAATTGATTGGTATGTCTCTCTCCCACTTGTCTCTTTCGATCTACAGCTCCTCCCCACTTTCCTTAGCACCTGAGTTGTTCTGTGGAGTTCTGTAGAGCCTGGATTTTGCTGGTTGCACCTGTATAGTGCTGTTTAACATATTATCCTGCCTATTGGGAACTTATTCCCCCATGGGGCGGTGCTGAGTGCAGGCACTCACAGAGGAGGTGTTTAGGTCGTGGGGACAAGCATGCATTAGTGGCTCTACACAAAGAACTTGCAGGAATAGATTCATTCTCCATTCTTCTGCCATGAGCAGATGCCGTTTCTCTCTTGACCTTTCATCCCCAGCCAAAGAGCACACAGCAATAAGGCCGTCAGCAGAAATCCAGACCTGGACTTCCCAGAGCTGTGAGAAATAAATTTACACACTTCATAAATGATCTAGGTCGTGGTATTCCATTACAGCAGCACAAACAGACTAAGATGTATCACTTTGCATTTCTGCCAGCAAGGTTCCCCATGGCAAACCCACAAAGTGCATTGCCAACGTTTTCCACTTCTGCCGGCCAGCTGGGAGAGGGTGTACCCGTGCAGGGTGAGCTCAGGGGCTGTCGAGTGGAACCCTAAATAAGATGAAAGAAAAACAGGAAGCTCTCCAGGATCTGATTCATGGTGGGGAGCTCCAACGGCACCCCTCAGACTCGCCCAAGCAATCCTTCAATAAACTTCGGGGCAGCAGGAGGCATAGCTCAGGCCACAGGAATTCACTATTAGATCATCTGCAATCTTGGAGCAAAAGTCTTGTCCACCTAAAAAGGAAACTTCCCCACTGGGCAAGGGTGATGTGTCCAACTCTCCCCCTGGTGGTCCCCACACAATCCTCACCTTACGAGTAAATCATTGGTCATTTTTTACAGAGGCTCAGAGAACCTCTGAGGGTCTCTGTGCCTATGACTAGTGTCTGTATACACCAGAGTTGACCTGAAAGTTCTCTGGCTTTCAGAACCATTGTTCTGCTGGCAGATGAGGCCGCTCTTGGAGTACCCACTCGTGTTTGGGCTGCTGCCTTTTGGATCGCAAATCTGTTCAATAATTCTTTGGACATGATGTCTGTGTATCCGGCTATGCAGTCTCTGCTCCGGGACACCCATTGCTGACACGCACACCATGGCTAGGCACTGGTTCCCCAGCCCCAGCCCCCGCCCTCTCAAGTTTCTCCAGTGTGGGCCGGTCAGCTGAGCAGAAGGGAAGAGAGGCGGGATTGCACTGTCTGTCTCTGTGCATCAGTCTACGAGGAGGAAGAGTTAAAGATAGCTGAACGCGTGCTGCTCAGCAGGCCTACTCCTCGCTCGCCCAAGGAGTGTCTGTTCACAGATGAGACTCTCTGCCCAAAGAAAGAGCGAATGTGGCTTGTGACAACTTCCCTGGGCTTCTTCCCCAGCCCTCACTCACGGGCGCTACGACGCTGGCGTGTTGCAGTGGAGTGCTGTGGTTTAATTTCGCAGTCAGCACTGGACAGCTCTTGGCTTTTCCCGGGCTTCTCAAGGGTCTGTCTAACTTTCCCAGTTTGGTTCCTGACACCTTTAGCATCATTGCACTTTGGATGGATCATGGGAATGAGGGTGGTTGTGTGTGTGTGTGTGTGTGTGTGTGTGTGTGTGTGTGTGTGCTCGCGTGTGTGTGCGAGTGTGGTGCTGAAGATTGAACCCAGGGACCTTCTACCTCCAAGATACACCCCAACCAGATTTATTTTTTATCAGGGTCTCACTAAGTGGTGGAGGACTTCACTAGATAGCTGAGGCTGGCCAAGCACCCTGATCCTCCTTTCTCAGCTTCCCAAGTACTAGGATTAAAAGTGTGCACTACCATGCCAGGCAATGGGGTGTTTTGTGTGTGTGTGTGTGTGTGTGTGTGTGTGTGTGTGTGTGTGTCTGAAGATGTAACCCAGGGGCATTGTACCTCAGAGCTACATCTCCTACCCTATTTTTTTATTCCTTATTTTGAAACAGAGTCTCAATAAGTTGCAGAGGGCCTCACTAAGTAACCGAGGCTGTCCTCCAACTGCAATCCTCCAGTCTCACCCTCCTGAATGCTGGAATTACAAGCATTCGCCACCACGCCTGGCTAATGGGGGTGTTTTAAAATAGTACCTTTCCAGGGACATCCTTTCCCAGAAGGGAGAAGCTCAGGAGGAGCTCGTTTGGGGCTCGCCCTCCCAGCACAAGCACCTTGCCCTTCTGCCCTTTCTATAGCCTGTGCTGACAACCAGGCGGCATCGCACAGAGGGGTTCTCCAGAGAAGCCGAGCTGGAGGCCATGTAGTATATAAGTATAGGGAAGGGGATCTGTTAGAGAACTGGCTGGTGGGATTGAGGTAGGATAGAAAAAATAAAAGAGAAACAAAAGGAAACAAGGAAAGTGCACGTTTTATATGGAAGCCAGTGGCAAAATCCCCCAGTGCCCTGCTCCCCAGTCCTTAGCCAGGCCTGTCCGCCCCCAGTGTCTGGGAGATTTACAGGTCTTTACTAAGTACCTTGAACACTACTAGCTCTCCTACTGGTGAAGAGTTTCAACAACAGAGATGACATGAAAGGAAAGGAAAACAGGGAGCTCTGCAGGATGTGATTCAGGTGGGAGCTTCAACAGCACCGCCCAGCCTCACCCAAGCAACCCTTCAGTAAACTCCAGGGCAGCGGCATAGCTCAGACCACAGAAATTCACAGTTAAATCATTCGTAAGCTTGGGGCAAAAGTGAAGCCGTCTTGTCCACCTAGAAAGGACACTCCCCCGTCAGGCAAGGATGATGTGCCTGGCTCTCCCCTGGGGACACTCCTCTTCTGTCTTGGAGTCCACAGGTCAGAGAGCCTGAAGTCCTGGGGTCCCCGGCAGGGGAGAGAAAAAATCACAGCCCTCGGTTTGCTCTTTCTGGTCCCCTGGAGACTGAACGATGCCACCCACCTTGAGGGTGGGCCTTCCTCACCCAGTCCAGACTCAGATGCCAACCACCTCTGGGAGCACCCACCCAGACACATCCCAGATAATGCTTCTTCTCCATGTTTGCAAAGATTCCTGAATCCACTCAAGTTAACCTTAAACTTACTATCACAGGGAGTCTTTTTTATTTTCAACCAGAAAAAACTCTGAAATGGTCCATCAACTCGATGATTAGACCTCACAAGGCAATTTAGGAGTGCGCAAAGGGAAAGGCGGTGCCACCACCATCTTGGGTGGGAGACGTCAAGGCAGCCCCATGAGAACAGCGCCCTTGAGGAGGATGGGAGGGTCCCTCTGCTGTCCTGCTGGTCACATCAGAAGGCCCACTGCTCACGAGTGATGAGGACATGCATGCCTCTGCCATCTTGTACTCATCAATATACATGGCTACAATGCACCCATAAAAATTATGAACAAATAAATGGAGTAGAGTAGAGGATCAGGGCAGGGCGGGGGAGAGAGACGGTAGAAGATACTAGGAAATTAACCTGATGATATTCAGCCGTGTGCACGAATGAACATCACAATGATTACCACTATTATGTATAATTATAATGCATCAATAAAAAGCATTTTAAAAGGTTAAAATTAAAGAAGTCCCACTGCTGAGAAATGAATGCTGACCCAGCCATGAAGCTCACCCATGGGGCTGGATCCTTGTTCTCAGCAGGTCACCAAAGAGGCTCAGGTCATGGTTTTTAAAAGAGGTGGGAACTTGTCTGCTTGTATGTAATCCACGGGGACAGTGGCGTGTGTTGTCCTGAGTGGCTTGTTTCTATAGCACACCCCCCAAAGTCCTAGGGACTCGGTTAAGGTTCTCCAGGAAAACAGAGGCAATGGAGTGTGTGTGTGGTGTGTGTGTGTGTGTGTGTGTGTGTGTGTGTGTGGGTGTGTGTGTGTGTGTGTACTGAACATGTATACATGGAAGAAGAAGAAGAAGAAGAAGAAGAAGAAGAAGAAGAAGAAGAGGAGGAGGAGGAGGAGAAGGAGGAGGAGAGGAGGAGGAGGAGGAGGAAGAGGAGGAGGAGGAGGAGGAGGAGGAGAAGAAGAAGAAGAAGAAGAAGAAGAAGAAGAAGAAGAAGAAGAGCAAGAGGAGGAGGAGGAGGAGAAGAAGAGGAGGAGGAGAAGGAAGAGGAGGAGGGGAGGAGGAGGAGGAAGAGGAGGAGAAGAAGAAGAAGAGGAGGAGGAGGAGGAGGGGAGGAGGAGGAGAAGAAGAAGAAGAAGAAGAAGAAGAAGAAGAAGAGGAGGAGGAGGAGGAGGAGGAGGAGGAGGAAGAGAAGGAGGAGGAGGAGGAAGAGGAGGAGGGGAGGAGGAGGAGGAAGAGGAGGAGAAGAAGAAGAGGAGGAGGAGGAGGAGGAGGGGAGGAGGAGGAGGAGGAGGAGAAGAAGAAGAAGAAGAAGAAGAAGAAGAAGAAGAAGAGGAGGAGGAGGAGGAGGAGGAGGAGGAGGAGGAAGAGGAGGAGGAGAGAGATTTATTTTAAGAAATTGGCTCACATAACTATGGAGATGGACAATTCAATAATCCATGGAGCAGGCCAGTGGGATGGAGACCCAGAAAAACAGTTGATACAATAGCTTGAGCTCAAATGCTGCCTGAGGACGGAATTCCTTCCTTCTAGGAGGACCTTAATCTTTCTCCTTAGGCCTTCAGCTGATTGGATGAGATCCCCGCCATTATGGAAGGTCATCTGCTGTAATCTAAGACTAATAACGATGATATAACCCATCAAAAAAAAAAAAACTTCACAGAAACAGAATAGTGTTTGACCAAATATCTGGGTCTCAAGGCTTACTCAAGTTGACAAATGAAATTAGCCTTTATGAGGATTTTTTTCTCACCCGCACTATGATTCCTTTTTTAAGTTATTTATTTATTTATTTATTTATTTTGCAGTGCAGGGATGAAAACCACAGGCATCCTACCTCCAAACTACACTCCTGGCCCTACTTTTTATTTATTTTTTTAATTTTTAAACAGGGTCTCACTGAATTGCAAAAGACCTCATTAAGTAGCTGAGGCTGGCTGCAAACCTGCAATCCTCTTGTCTCAGCCTACCAGATGCTGGGATTACAAGTGTGCTCCCCAAGCCTGACTAGCACTGTGATTTTTGATCTATGGAGAGGTGCAGTCCCAGAATACACAGAGTAAGGCCTGAAGGGTATCTTGGAGAATGCTTATGCAGATGGCAGGGCTGCCCCTTCCCAGCAGAACAAAAGACTGGATTCAGATGGACCCATCTCAGGCCAGTGGCACAGCGAGTTTGGAATCCACCTATCATACTATCAGAAGGTCACAGCAGGTCTTTTAAAGCATCTTTAAAATTATGTCTGTGGCTACCTCCTGCTTCAAAAGATGCATCCTCTGCTGGGATGGGCAGAGACCTCTGGGATGGCTAGTTCCTCCAGCCTCCCTTCCCCGGGTGCCAATCAGACCCACAGAAGCTATCAGGGTAGCACAAGGTTTACAAGACTTCTCCAAAGGTTGCTTTAAACACCATCCCATTCCCTCCTGCTGTTCCTTGTGTACAGATCAGTAACGAGATGGGCACGATACCTATCAATCAGTAGCGGTCACTTTTCACCTGGACTTAGCCGGGCAAAATGAGAAAATTGACTACTTAAGGAGAGCGTTTTATAAACTCCCCACTAAATATTGAATTTATCATGACCTTTGGGCCCCAGATTGGCTTCTGCTAGCCAGCGAATTTGCGAGCTCGAAGGTGATTTGTGAAATTAGCTTCCAGATATGCGGCGTGCTAATAAAAGCATGGAAAGTCTGGTGGAGCTGGGTCATTTATATTCACTGTTACCCCGCAGCCCCCATCTGGAAAATGCTTTACAGATGCCTGTTTGCAACTGCTGCTTACGGGTTTCATAGGAATTCTTCCGGAGCTGCCTTTAGGGTTCTGCTCAGGGATTTAAAGCCTCCACCTTTTTACCTGCCTTTCGTGGCTCTCCCTGTGTGCACACAGCTCACCAAAGCAGCCTTGCAAGGAGAGACCAATAGCAGAAGCAATTGCCGGCTGATTTGTACACCACCAGGCGCTCAGACGCATGCATGGGTTTCAACAAGGCTCTTTAAGAGCAGAACTTGCCACCTCGAAAGAATCATCCGCGTGTTCCTTAAAGAACGAATAAGAGTGAACAGTGGCTTGGGGTTTGGCAGATGCTCTTTCTGCTCCATCCTTAGCTCCAGAATGTGTCCCTGAGCATCACTTGGGAGCTCAGAGCCTCACAATCTGAAGCTGCTGGGCTACCAGCAGAGATGTGCCAGGTGTACACTGTCCTGGTGGGGGAAGAGCAGAGACCCATGGCCTCACCCACCAAACATCGCAGCTGAGTGATCCTGCACGCTGCGGAGGAGCCTCTGCTGTTTCCTTCCTGATACCGTGACCAACTGGGGAGCCGCAGCGAGACTCCCTGCCCGGCACCCGAGAGAGGACAGAGCTGCTTATTACCAGCCAGGAAAAGAGCAAAATTCCAAACCTGAAGTACCATGTCAGAGGAAGGCATACTGCTTTCACACCATCATAGACTCGAAAAATCACAAATCAGACCATTGAACGTCATAAATACCTATATAAGCCAAGTGCCCCTGTGTCTAGCCTTCAATTAGGCCCCGGATGCCGGACATGCTAATTGCCCATCAAATGCAACCAGGACCTAGAATAACTCTGGGAAGAGAAGACATCAGCCCCGACTGGCGTTCCCAGGGTCACATCCCCCTCCAACTGGCCAGGCCTCATCATATCCGCTCTCAAGGTGGGATGGGCCAGCAGGAGCAGGCCACCTGAGACCCCGTGGGAGCCCATTCTTCCTAGAAATAGGACCTTTCACATCTGGAGCACTGCTGGATTTATTTTTCTTAGGTCTTCCCCTCTGGTTGACAGGAAAGGTGGCATACCTCAAGTTGTTCTTTGAATGTGTTCCCTTCATGCCAGGTAACAGATTTTGGAAATGGCTTCATCTCAGTCCACAGATGGTTCCCTGTCCTCTTGATACCTGTGGACAGACACAGTTCATCCAGCCTGCCCCATGAGTGGGCATCTAGGTGCCGCAGATATTTTACAATCACCAGCAACTCTATAATACAGAGCGTGTGCATATTTATGTCTCCATGGCCGGAGGACAGCTTCAGGATGGATGTCTACAAATGAGACTCCTGGCTCCCGCAACCTGCAGATGTAGTCTTGTTATGGGTCGCCCAATTCCCATGGGGTGGAGCCACTTCGGAGGTCGATTTTCTTCTTCCCTCCCGGAGCCGGTCCCCGGTGGCAGATTTGGAGCCTAGAATCTAGGCAGAACTTAACAACTGAATAACGTGAAATTCGAAGCAAGAGCCAAAATTCTGAAACCTAAGGGTTCGGCTGGCTGCCAAGCCCTCGGCAGGGTGGCGGCACTAACCGCAAATGATGGACAGCCACCTTGCCTGCACAGCGACTGTTTCTTTATTCATTGTTTCTAAAAATTCTGTCACCCACAGGTAAGACAGAGCCGTCAGCAATGCTGTTGTGGCCCCGTTCTATAGGAGGAGACATGGAAGCCAGGAAATTTCCTCCCAAAGACTCAAGGCAGACTTTTAGGATCAGATGAAAGTTGCTTCCAACCTGATTTCTTAAAAGTAACTCATTTAGTTTAAATTAACCAATCCTAACCGCACATGCTGATGGAGTGAAGGGTGGGATTTCAATCTAAGGGTGGCACGTGACATGTCCAGCTCAGGGTACTCAGGCCCGTCCATCAGCTCACCGTTTATCATTTCTTTGTGGTGAGAACACTCCAAATCCCTTTTTTATTTTTATTTTTATTTATTTGAGTTTTTGCAGTACTGGGGATTGAACCCAGGAGCATTCTACCTCCGAGCGACATCCCCAGCCCTATTTTTATTCTTTATTTTGAAACAGGGTCTCACTGAGTTGCAGAGGGCCTCACTAAGTAACTGAGGCTGTCCGTGAACCACGGTCCTCCTGCCTCAGCCTCCCAAGTCCTGGGATTACAAGCGTGCCCACCACACCTGGCTCAAATCCCTTCTTTTAGCTATTTTGGTTTATATAATAACTTTTCTGTTTAAGAGCACTAGACCTTGTCTCTCTGAGTGGCTGTATCTTTATACCTGTTAACCCATCTCTCTTCGTCCCCCTTGTACCCTGCCCTCCCCAGTTTCAACAACCACTCTCTCCTTCCTACTTCTTCAGACTCAGCTGGTTTAGATCCCACATCTGAGTGGAACCGTATGGTTTCTTTATCTTTGTGTCCTTGGACTATTTCCCTGAACATAGTGACTTCTAGGTCTATCCAGGTTGCCACAGGAGATAGGAGCCCATTCTTTTTTATTGCTGAATAATATTCCACTGTATGTAATGAAACCAGTATGTCAAGAACATATCTGCATGCCCATTTTTAATGTAGCACACCATTTGCAATATCCAAGACCTGGAATCAATCCAGGTATGCACAAACAGATAAGTTGTGACGAGATGTGATAGATGATCCCCCTTGATCCTGATCTTTAAAAGCAACACTGTCTTACCATGTGTAAGAAATACTAACTCACCTTGAAAAATATTAAACTATTATGATAGTGCAAGGAAGTCAAGCAAATTTGGGGTCTCTCTTTATCTCTTTCTCTTTCTTTCTTTCTCTCTTTCTTTCTTTCTGTACTGGGGATTGAACCCAGGGGCATTCTACCTCCGAGCTACACCCCCAGCCTTATTTTTTATTCTTTATTTTGAAACAGGGCCTCACTGAGTTGCAGAGGGCCTAAGTGGCTGAGGCTGGCTATGAACCTGGATCCCCCTGTTTCAACTTCCTGAGTACCGAGATTAGAGGCGTGTCATACCACACCCAGCTCAGTCTATTGATGTATTTATCCACTGATGCGAATACAGTCATAATTCAATATTTCACCTCTGAACACTGCTATATTGCCACCACACGAGGTTTTGAGGGACAGTTCAAATTCAAGCCATAGCAGGTCCCCCTCCTGTGGAGCCCCAAGGATGCCCACCAACCATCCACTTAGACCTTATGCAGCAAGCATTTACTGTGCACGCTCCCAGGTGCCAGGCATACCCACATAAATTAAATGCATCTAGTCCCAGTCGTCATCGGGCGTAGAGTTTGGAGTGGAAGTCAGATATGCTGCACAAAATATAATGTATAATGATTCACCAGAATCATGTCTGATGGTCACTGGCTGATGGTCATTGTTTGTGATGTTAATCCCTGTCATATCATTTCCTCTTTTTTTTTTTAACAGTACTAGGGATTGAACCCAGGGGGGCATTCCACCTTAGAGCTACACCCCCAGCCCTATTTATTTTTATTATTTTTATTTATTTATTTATTGGTGGTACTGGGAATGGAACCCTTCTACCTCTGGGCTACACTCCCAGACCTATTTTTATATATATATTTTATTTGGAAACAGATTCTCTTAAGCCAGCAAGGCTGGCTTCGAACCTGCGCCATCCTCCTGTCTCCACCTCCCAAGCATGGGGATTACAAGTGTGCGCCACCACGCCTAGCTATTTTTTATTTTTGAAACAGGGTCTCACTAAGTTGCAGAGGCCCTGAGTAGCTGAGGCTGCCTGCGAACCTGGGATTCTCCTGTCTCAGCCTCCCAAGGACTGGGATTTTAAGCATGTATTACCACTTGCGGCCAGACGTTTCTTTTGGATGCCTCTTTAAAGATGCTTTAAAGATTATCAGTTGCTCCTGGACTCCGCATGTGCAAGCTTACCTACTCACTAAAATGCATTTGCAACTTCAAAGTCAGTGCAGAGGTAGCTTCAGGGTCATCCCCAGCGTGGTAAAAATTTCAACTCACCTGCTGTACACGTAGCCCTGTTGAGGTTGAACAAGGCAAGCGTCCACCTTCTCGCTCTGCTCCCCTGCCATAAATAAGCGTCCTTTTCACACTCTATTTGGTACCATTCTTCTTGTATTTTTGTGTTTTTATGCTTTTGTTGGTGGCTTTGCTCGTTAAATGACCCCAGCAGCTGGGCTAAAGTGCCATCAATTGTTCCTGAGCACAGGGAAACCGTGAGGTGCCTTCCTGAGAAAATACACACGTTAGATAAGCTTTGCCCAGGCATGAGTTATATTTAGTGCTGTCGGCCATGAGTTCAGTGTTCCTAGATCAACAATATAATCAAGTGTCTTTAAACAGAAATGCATAAAGCCACATTATGTATTGATTCATTGATGAAAAATGTTGGGCCTGGGGTCTCACAGAGCCCAATCCTTGTTTCTTCTAGAAGCAAGGGTTGGTGTCTGCTAATTCAGTGTCCATGATAACCAGGCAGAACATACCTATTGGTATACAAGAATCAACCACAAAATCAGTACTTCCCCTTGGCTCATTGTGGATTCTTTTTTTTTAATTTAATTTTTTTTTTTTTTGTGTGTGTGTGTGTGTGTGTGTGTGTGTGTGTGTGTGTGTAACCTAGGGGCTTTCTACCCCCGGGCTATACTCCCAGACGTATTATATATTTTATTTGGAAACAGGGTCTCACTAAGTTGCTGAGAGGCTCACTAAGTGGCCGAGGCTGGCTTCAAACCTGTGTGATCCTCCTGTCTCAGCCCCCCAAGTGCTAGGATTACAAGCATGCACCACTACAGGCACACAGGCTGGGCTCTTGGGTACATGAACTGGCCCATCCTGGGGTTTCTACTTAGTTGAAAGCCATACACAGCCCATCCCTGGGCTCTTGGGTAAATCAGCTGGCCTGCAGAGATGAGCTCTCCATTAGCCCCAACCTGGCAGATGCCCTGGCTCCAAGAAGACGCAGCCCTCAGACTCCAATATCAGATACAGCTGAATCCTTGGGGCAGTGACTGTGTGCTGGAGCCAGGCAAGGCCCACCTCTGCAGGGCCCTTCTGCATCATCTGCCACTCACAGGGAGATAACAGCCTCCCTGGTGCCCTGCGACACCGAGCATGAGCCCCACTGGAGTCCAAGCCCCAGTCCGCAGCATTCAAGAAGGTATTTTGGATACCCAGCACTGCGTGGAACACTGGGGATACCAAGATGACCAAGGCATGCTCTCTGTGCTGAGAAAGAGTGTGAAGGCCGGACAGACTGATGAGTCATTGTCCACAGTACCATGCTGCGTGCTCTGATAGGGTTGTCCAAGACGGGGACGCTTTCTCTGCAAAGCCCTCACAATGAATATTTCCATCGATTGTCTGGAAGACCTTTGCTGCTGCTATTCAATTCTGTTGTTGTCTTGCAAAAGCAGCCTAGGCAACAGAAAAAGGAATCAGTGTGTGGGTTCCAATAAAACTTTATTTAAAAACAGATAGCTGGGCTATGGGTCATAATTGATGTGAGCCTTGGCCCCAGACAGGGATCCAGAATAATCCAAGAGCCCCAGAAGCAGTCAGTTTTGGAGAGACTTCCTGAAAGAGGCGGGCTCGGAGCCACTTCCTGGAGGATCCATGTTATTTTCTCAGCCTGGATAGGAAGATGTTCCAGGAAGAGCGAAACAATGGATGCAAACAGCAGAGGAGAGAGAATGCTCTCTGCAGGAGCCGTGGGTAGCGGCGATGGTGGCCACTGGTGGGCAGCAAGGTGGAGGAGCCGCAGGACCTGATCCTGGACACCCAGGAAAGCAACCCCAATGTCTCCACGGCCGCCTAGTTCCTTTATCAGAGACTGCACCTGATCACCGTAGGACCTGGTTGGCTGCTCCCTCCACCCAGAATGGAGGTTCCAAGCCCCAGCCCCTAGTGAGTTTCCAAGTGGAAAACCAGCCAGTCGCTTCAATGCCCCGTCCATCAGCTCTGTTGAGGCCAAGCCTCTCCTCTACCCAGACCCAAAGCCTCTCAGCCCTGTGCTCAGGAACCACCTTGGTAGAATGCTATTTGAACTCAAGAGGCCTGAGGTTGCCCCGGAGGCTGCATCCCCAAGGGGCTCCCAGGAGATGCTGGTAGGGCAGGCCGTGGCTTCCACTGAGGGGCAGGGCCCATGGCCAGGGCCGGATGTGACCTCCAAAGGCCTCCGTGGGTCTGCACCTTTCTTCAGCCCTGACAGAGTCCCTCGTCTTCACATCGCCCAATCTTCACACTGTGCCCCCAGTGCCATAAAGATCCACACAGCACTGTCCCATCAGAAACGAGCTGCCCGTCTTTCTCCTCCTATTCTCCTGTGGTGTTGGGAGAGTACAAAGATGGTCCCCACTCTGGGGACCAAAAGTCTGAGCAGCGTGGTCCCATCCACATGGTATGTGAATACGGGTAGAGAGAGCACACTTCGCCTTCCCCAGGACCAAGAAGATCTCCCCACCCCAGACAGACCCGAGCTGCCCCCTAAGTGGCACACACCTGGGGCCAAGCCTCCTAACACAGGGGATTTCTGCTGATGCCACTGGAAGCCCCTTGCCCACAGTGAGCCCCCCAGGTGAGCCTCTGGTACAGGGAGGGCCAGAGAAGCCGGGGTCAGCAGCGGGGTCTTCCCTTACTTTCCCTGCCCAGCCAGTCACCTGCCAGGATACCAAGAGCCAGACAAAGACAGGCACTCATTCGGAATTGGTCATTTTCTCTGTAAGAACATTTAGCAGGCCTCTGTCCCTTGAGCGCAGGGCCAATCAAAGGGACCGTCTAACCCCATCCTCGGGGCCCCTTGCTGCCTGTGCTGACCGGCCTCCGTGTGCGTCCCCGCCATCATCATCATCGTTATCAGCAGCAGCAGCAGCAGCTTCAATTTCAGCCCACGGTGGACAGCATTTGGCACTCTTATTTTCTCTCCAAACTCTACGCACCGTGAGAATGCCTCCACCCCTCCCTTCCCAGTGCCGAGACTCGCCCAGCCTCTGACAGCTGTTCTTCATCAAGAGTGCATTTTCCAGAATGTTGACAGAGGCCGGATGGGAACAGAAGGGAGAGGACCGGGGAGATGGCTCCGAAGGACTCACATCACGTTTGCCCACCAATTCCGAGCCTCCACCTTACTGAAAGGCTGGAGCAAAGGGAATCGCCGATCTGCTTTTCCAAACAAGCTGGAGGATGAAAGAGTGAGGAAAGACACTAAAGAGTGAGTCTGGAAGCTGGGTCGCTGTTTTTTAAATTCTCCTTCACCTGTGCAGGTTACGTACTTACAGATGCTTAGCTAGGGCAGGCTCGGACGATCCATCTGCCAGCACAGCTCAACCTGGACTCATTCTTCAAGTGAGGTCTTGGAAGAATGTGTGGTCCTCAGAGTGGAGTCTGGGGTCCAGCAGCATCCACATCACCTGGAAACTCACTTGACATGCATATGGACCAGTCTGGGGTACCTGGTGCTGGGGAGGAGCAGGCAGCCGGCTCTTAGAAGTTTCAAGTGACTTGGCACACCTAGGTTTGAGAACCTCGCTTGAGGCTGAGTGGAGGAGCCCTTTTCCTGCTGCACACTTCTCTGGGACAGGTGAGCAGCCTACGCGGAGAAGCTGAAGCCATCAAAATGTTGTGAGCTCCTCCCGGTGCAGCCTGTGTTCACCTTTCCATTACCTGCGAACAAAGGGCTTGGAAGGAAGTGAACCCAATGAGCGAAATTACAAGGGAGCTATTCAGAATGTGAAAAATTGTTTCTGGAAACCTTATTACATTAATTGTCTATATGCAAATCGCTTCTTCTAATTACAAACGAGCCCCTGTTATTAGAACAGATACCTTGAAGCACACGTCAAATACGCAGGTTGGCTCAGGGCTTAGCTTGAATGCAGTTCCACCAAAACACCCTCTCTCTTGGGCCCCACTAAATTTCAGTTCCTCAAACTTGCAAGTTGCCTTCTTCTTGAAGCCGCTGAGGACAGAAATCTTCATTTTTATGGATAAATTGCTAATACACTCCCCTCATCCGTTACCCCCTCCCATTTGGGATATATATCCTGGTGATGGTACCTGAAATATAATGAATGAAAAAGAGACTCGCCATAAAGTGTACCCGGCTGATTTTCTCATCAGACAAAGTGACAGAGAATTTCAGGAGATAGGAACATGCAAATAGGAGCATGTTTCCCTAACCTCGTATTGACTTTGGCTTCTAAAATCAATTTTCTTTATTAGCTGATGAATCTCTGCAGAAGACTGGCTGCATGGAATGTGGATAAATTATTTAAGCAGCAAATTGTTTCCATTCTAATGGGTAATAGCAGGGAGATTTAACAGGAGAGAGCACGAGCAAGGGCTAAGGACTTGGGGCAAGGTCACCCTGGAAGGGAAGAGTGAGGCGGTTAGGCGCCCACAGAGGTGTAGCTTTGGGCTCCGAACCACACAGGACTTGCACATAGCCCAACCCCAGCGGCGCTGCTCAGAGTGTGGCACAAGGGTGGCTCAGCATTCTCTGTCCTGCGTGGCATTATATGGTAGCTCTGCCGCCAAGTATTTAGGACTCAGTGGTGGCATGTTCAATTAGAAGTCAGAAGTTGTGTAACAATAAGTGTGTAACTAGGAGAGTTTCTTTATACACATCCCCACGTCCCTTGTATGAAACTTAACAATTGGGAGAGAGATGGGCGATTCCTACTAAGTATTTGGCTCCTGTGATTGAGGGGGCTAGCCACCCAACCGAGAGGAGACAGAGGGAAGAGTTGGTATCATAGCTCAGGATGATAGCTGACCAGGAGTAGAATTCCTTCCTCTTTAATGTGTGTGTGTGTGTGTGTGTGTGTGTGTGTGTGTGTGTGTGTGTGTATGGGGGGCATCTCAGTTTTCCTTCAAAGTCTTTAAATTGATTGGACAAGACCCATCATTATCCTGGGAGATCATTTTCAGTGACTCCAACTTTACTGATTTCAATGTTCATCTAAAAAAAAATAATAACTTCACTGCAGCACCAAGGCTGTTGTTTGACCCAAAACTGGACACCATAGCCTAGCCAAGTTGGTGCATAAAATTGTCCATGACAACGGGAAGTCAGTAGATTTCATATGCCAGTGTCTATTCTTCCTTTTGCGGGAACCTCCTCCATGCAGCGCTTGGGGAGTGTACCATCCTTGAAACCATGTGTTTGGTGTATAAATGGAACCTTGGGTTTGGGGTACAGCCAACTGAGTCGGGCCTGACCAATCAGCTTACTCCTTTTGTACCCCCTGCCTCATCCCGCACTGTCCCCCCACCTTATGAGTTACAGATATTGGTTTCCGGATAGAAACATGAACCGGTTGCCCAACCCAAGCATTTGGACCCCCATCCCTGGCCAGTATGGTAGACCCCTAAGACCCTACTCCTGTGATCCTGTGTGAATCACCAGGAAGAAGGCTCTTGAAGGGCTGATGTCGGCAAGAATAAAGCCTCGATTCTCAATGTCCTCTGGGACCCATTGAGCCCTGACCAGTCCTCCTGGTTATTTTCACTGTGGGACTGTACTTCTGTGTATGAACTGTGTCATGGCAAGCCCGGGTTTGCTCACATCTCCACCTGCAGTGCTCAGAACCATTGAACCATGCTTGGAATACAGTGGGGAGTATATTTATGTTGAATGTTGAATGTATACATGTTGAATGAGTGGATGAATTAGGGAACCAACCATACTCTGTCTTTGTTAAGCCATTTAGGTGTCTGTCAGCTATAGACAGGCACAAGAATGCAGAAGCCACAAACACCCATGACAGTGGATCTTGGTATCCACCAAGACTTATGGCATCTTTTTTCTGTAGTACTGGGGATTGAACTGAGAGGCATTTTACCTCCAAACTGCCATGTAGTTCTTGGGGAGCCTTTACAAGTTGAAACAGGGTCTCGCCAGATTGCTGAGTCTTGCTAAGTTGCTGAGGCTGGCCTTGAACCTGTGATCCTCCTGTCTTAGCCTGCCAAGAACGGAGCATACAGGCAGATGCCACTGCGCCTGGCACTAGCGACATTGTTACACTCAAATTCAGCTCCACTTTTGCATCCAGGTCATAACATAGATCACTGGAAAGTAAGTTGATTGGCAGAAACAAGCCTGGCACATTTTCCTCCTCGGTAAGGGACACTCATATACTCCTGAAGCTTGTCCTTCCAAAAACCTGCCAGTGCTTCAATGCAAATCAGCTGCTAACAAAAGGGAGGCTTGAGTGAATGCTGATGCTCCTGAAGAAGGGACCCTTGGCTGGCGCTTCCACATCGATTCAAAGCCAGCTCTTGTTTGGGTTTGCTCAAAGGATTCACAAATGAGTTTAAAGTTCTTGCTACAAATGGGTTTCAGAATTCTTTTGTGTTGTGTTTGCACAAAGGATGAGTCGCCTCATTTCAGATAAACTGCAGAATTCATCAGCAGAAATTGGCAGGAGTTAGCTTTGGAGTTGAGTCACCAAACCGCAAGAGGGATGAGGGAGCAGGGCTCTGTGCACGGTGTGGCTGGAGGTTTGTGTGGCAGCATAGAGGTTGTGAGATGTGGATGCGGACCTCTGCGGGGGAAACCTACCTCCCAGCGTGCTCCGTCTGAGAGTCTCTGTGGCGAGGAATCTCAGGGTCAAATCTGAGCCATTGGGGGCCACCCTGGGCAGACTGCTGAGGCAAATGGCAAACGTCTCACTCCTTCTCCCCACCAATAGAGCCAGCCCACCCTGCGTTGGCACCAGGAATCACCCATTAAAATCAGCTGATGAAAGTAATATTAATAGACCATGGTGACCTTTCTAAAAATGGTCTGTCATGGTCATTTGACTGAGATCACCTCCCAGGGAGGCATGTAATTGCGAGGGCAGGGGCAGAAGTGCCAGATTTAAATTTAATACTTGTCAATGATTTCATTTTTTCATCGTGACTCGGAGAAAGCCACGCTGACCTGGGGCCCTCCCCTGCTCTGATTCCCAGTGTCCACACCCTTGGGGAAAGTGGGGCTCAGCCCAGCGTTTTCTTCCATCAAAGGCACAGTCCTCTCAAGGTCTCTCCATGATCAGGATCTAAAGCAAGTGGCAGCTAAGATTGCGTGTGGTCTTTGGGGGCTTCAGGAAGGTTCATTAGTGTGAGTCGTTAACCGCCTGGGTTCCATGCTGTTCCAATATGCAGGCAGCCCACACGCCCAGGAAGACCTCAGTGCCGCACAGGTCCTCACCAGCCATGGGAACGGTGAAGGCCAGTCCTGGTCAGCTGGAGCAGGGACAGGCCCTCACATATGTCTCAGTGAAGGTCTTTTCCTGGGAGCCATCCCATCTCTGCATTGTCCAGAGGGACTGTCTTTGCCATTAGCCCCAAGCTTTCTGGATTTTCTCTGAACCCTCATTACATTCTAGGACATAGCTATTCTTTGAGGCTAAAGTCTGCCCACCACCATAACAACCCCCAGTCTATATGAGAGTCGCAGCTGCTGTAACCAATTTCCACCAACTGGGCAGCTTGAAACAACAGAAATCCACTGACCCTTTGTTCTAGCAGGTACAAGTGTGAAGCTTAGGTATCCACAAGACCACATGCTCCCTGGCAGCTTCAAGTAAAACCTGTTTTTGGCTCTTCAGCTCTGGGCGGTTGCCAGCAATCATGGCAACCCTTGGCTTGTAGGTAAGAGTCACCACCGAGGTCACTTAGCCATCTCCTCCCTCCTTCATGTTGCCTTCCCTCTGTGTCCAAATGTCCCCTTCATGGAAGGACACCAGGCATGGTGGATTAGAGACCACTCTGAGGGCCCCACTCTTTCACTTATCACCTCTGTAAAGATCTGATTTCCAAACAGGGTCACATCCTCACATACTAGGGTTTGGAACTTCAGCACATCTTTAGGTGGGACACAGCTCATCTCATGACTCCTCCCATTCCCACAAATACATGTCCTGCTCAGAAATACTCTAATGGCAAGAAAGTGGCTGGAAGGCTCATGAGACATTTGGTGATCCCACAATCCCTAATGTGGGGTCATTCATTGTGACAGAAACCTGAGCCAGCCATCTTTGTATCCCTTTTCTAAAGGAAGTCACCAACACAGTGCTTGTCTTTGGACTTAACTCCACCTCTGGAAAAATGATAAGCCCCAGGCCATCTAAGAAGCTCAGAACTCTCCAAGCTGAGGGCTTCATGCAGAGGAGCCTGAGGTTAATATCTCCTGGCCAGACAGGATGTGAAGAAACTGGTCCAGCCAACCCCACGACTATGATAGAAAATGCCTCATTTTTGCACCCCTCATTTAAACTTCTCAAATGATTTTCCTCTCTCCCCAAAAGAAGCATTGGCTTTACCCCCTAGGGGTTCTTCTTCTTCATCTCCTTCTTTTCCTCCCTCCCTCCCTCTTTCCCTTTCTCCTCCTCCTCCTCCTCCTCCTCTTCCTCCTCCTCCTCCTCCTCCTCCTCCTCCTCCTCTTCTTCTTCTTCTTCTTCTTCTTCTTCTTCTTCTTCTTCTTCTTCTTCTTCATCTCCTTCTTTTCCTCCCTCCCTCCCTCTTTTCCCTTTCTCCTCCTCTTCCTCCTCCTCCTCCTCCTCCTCCTCCCCTCCTCCTCCTCCTCCTCCTCCTCCTCCTCCTCCTCCTCTTCTTCTTCTTCTTCTTCTTCTTCTTCTTCTTCTTCTTCTTCTTCTTCTTCTTCTTCTCCTTCTTCTCCTTCTTCTCCTTCTCCTTCTCCTTCTCCTTCTCCTTCTTCCTCCTTATCCTCTCCCTTACTTTTTTCTTCCCCTCCTCCTTCTCCCTCTTCTTTTTGGCACTGGGGATTGAACCCAGGGCATTCTACCTCTTAGCTACACTCCCAGCCTTTTGTATTTTTTTAAATTTTGAAACAGGATCTTGCAACATTGCTAAGGACCTTGCTACGTTGCCGAGGCTGGTCTCGAACCTGAGATCCTCCTGTTTCTGCCTCTTAAAATAATGAGATTACAAGCATGAACTGCCACACCCAGCTCCATGTGGATCTTCTAATCCTCCACTTCCTGATGATTTTACTTTGTTTGAAGTCAAACTCAATGGTCCAAATCATAAAACGATGATCCAGGAGAGAAGTCCTTCCCTGGATCTTAGGGCAGAATTAGAACAAGAAGTGGTCTCTGCTCCCCCAGCTTAGAGTCTCTGCAGGAAAAGGTGTCCTGATCTATTTTCAGTACTGAATGTCACTGTCAATGTCTGCATGACCAATTGGGTCTTTGATGCCAAGTCACAGTGCATGGACCCAAAGGGATGCCGTCAATGCTAGTAATGTCCTAGGGCTAGTGCACCGTGGCTCTCGGGGACAAGAACTAAGACCAGGTGAGGCAGGAGGGGCAGACTGCTGAGAGTCATTTCTGGAGTTCTTGGAGAGCTGGGAGATTCAAAATTCATCAGGCAGGCCTCAGACCCATGAGGGATGAGCACAGCTGGATCAGCGGCTGCATGAGAGAGGGGCAGCCCAGAACCCAGGGGGCTTGGGACTTGGAAAGACAGATGCTGACATTGGTGAGGTTTTGCCCCTCCTCTTCCCACTGCTGTTCCTGGGAGGCTTCTGTGAGAGGCCTCCAGCTCTACAGGTCTAAGTGGTGGTGGTCTCAGGAGCCCTCAGATGGGTCTATCTGAGGAAGATTCCTCCTGCTGACCTAACGCCTATGTCCAGGGAGCCCTTCAAAGCTCTTTTCTCCCCAGAGGGGTCCCCTGTGACCTAAAGGCTTTAATAGCTGAAAATTCCTGCCACTGGCGTTGGCCACAGGGAGCCTGACTCCTTTCAGCTGTCAGACCCCACCTGGGAGTAACAGGCTATCTATTTCCTAGGGGAACTTGGCTCCACCTAGCCCTGACCTCTACAAATAGCTGTAGCCATGCAGTCAGCATGTGGGTTAAACATCACAAAGGGAATGATGGTTTAAGGAACCCACAGCAGGCAGCCTACATGAATTAGTGCTGCACTCCATGCCTGCTTGATAAACCCTTATGTTGTGTCTAAGAACTGATGCAAATGTAGGTAACCATCCACAACACAGCTTCCTGGAGAGCGGCAGTGCTCACCCCTAGTGGGGATCCAGGGTCTGATTCATTAGCGCATTAATGCAATGTGCACTTGGTGTTGACTGAGTCACCAGGATGAGAGACTAACGGCTTAATGGCTAAAGTGTTTAGAAATTTTACCCCGTGCTCCTGGATCCTCAGATCCACTCTGTCCTGTTAGACTATCTTTACAGCGGTGGCCTTCATCGCTGACCCATCATGTTCAGAGCAGTCGACCAGGGACACTCCAAGGAGGACACCTTCTGCAAAGAGCCACAAGTATCTCATTCATTTCTGTGATGAGGTCTTTGTAGAGAGGAGCTATGGTGGTGGTGCTCCTGCTCTGGCTGCTCCTGTGCTCTTCTGGAGAATCACACCATCCGCTGAGGATTGCTCCATTCAGCTGCCTCCTCTAGCAATTGACCCCAGCCCTTGGGCTCCTGGTGGCACCGGGTTACCACTCCACATTCTGATGGTAAGCTCCTATAACGGCTTTCTGCCCTTCTGCCCACACCTGGGTCAGGGCAGTATCTGGGTCCCTGCCTCCCTGTCTGCCTGCTAACTCCCTGCCCTCCCTGTGCTCCAGACATGAGCCCTGGAGCTGATGGATACACAGGTAGATAGAGCAGAGCCCGGAACATCATGGGCACCCAGAAACACACAGATCCCAGAATCAGACAACAAAGCCAGGGCAGGTACCTACCACCCTCCTAGGGAAAACACTTCACTTCTAAAAGCAACTGGGCTTTTGACTGCGGGGAAGGAGAAAAGAGCCAACTCACCAGAGGCAGCGATTAATATGCCCAATTTCTACCCGGAGCTATTTCAAATCTGTCCCAAGTTGTTTCTTCTTAAGCTCTTTAACATTAAAAATGTTCCATATTTAAAGTCAAGGTGTGGGGGAGGCCCTGGAGGGTCTGGTGGCTGAGTGATGCTTGCCACTGGAAACAGCCGGGCACTTTCAGAAAGGGGTGCTAGCTTTAGCCATAGGCTGCGTGGTCCCACACTTAGGTCAAGGTGAAGTGGCATCTGAATTCTGAGCTCTGTCCTCAGCTACAGATGCCCAAGGCCACATGATCCAGCTCCTTCAGCCTCACTCTCCTCCCGGCAACTCTTCAAGCTCAGAGGTCACAAACCATGGCTAGAGCCAAGTCCAGCCCACGGTCTGCTGTCGGACAGTCTGCCAGCTAAGGATGGCTTTGACATTTTCTAAGGGTGAGAAAAGATAGAAAAAGGAAGGGTACTGTTTGTGACATGTAAAAATTATATGAGCATCAAAGTTCAGTGTCTATAGACAAAGCATCCCTGGTGTGCAGGGTGCTCGGGCACAGCTTCCTGGCCAATGGCTGGTTTTCTGCACAGGAGCAAAGTCTAAAAGCTGTGGCAGATGCTTGTGTAGCACAAAGCCCCAAATACTCACTACCCGCCGCTTACAGAGGAAGTGTGCTGACCACTATTTTGATAAATTGTCATTTGTGAAAGGATGGGGAAGTGTTAAGAAGACATCAATGAAAGTCTGCTTGGAATATGGGTCTGAGGACTAAATGTATGCTTTCACAGTTCTTGGTCCCAGAAGCTCGAAGTCCAAAGGCTCTGGGAAGGGTCCTTCCTACCCTGTCCAGGACCTGGTGGCTCCAGGCCTCCCTGTCTTGTGGCTGCAAAGCTCTTGTGATCATGTGGCTGTCTTCTCTTTTTATATTGGCACAGCCATTCCTCACTACTCTTGGAGGATATGTTTTAGGCCCCTGTGGACACCCATGTGCCAAGATGCTCAAGTTCCTTCTGTGAAGTGGTACCATAACTGAACATAGCCTAAACACACCTTTCTGGATACTTGAAACCATCTGACACCATCTCGTAGAATGCCTAGTAAAATATAAAATGCTATGTAAATGATCGCTATACTATATTGCTTAAGGAATAATGACCAGAAAAGAAAGAAACCTGCATCTATTACGTATAGATGCATTTTTTCCAGAACATTTTCAATCCACAGTTTTTTGAGTCTGTAGATACAAAGGTCTGACTATGCTTGTCACTGGGTTCTATCCTGTATCCACCATGATCATGTTTCTAGATCTTTCACTTAATTTCATCTGCAAAGACTTTTATTTCCAACCAATTTCACCTTCATGGCCCTGGGCACGGATAGCTCATGTTGGAGCCAGGTGGTCTGGGTGGCTCCCTTCATCCTGGGAAGACTCTGTGCATCTCCCCACACAGTCCTGCAGCTGAAAGTTGGCAGCCCTCCATTGTTTCTGCTTCCAAGGACCATTCTTCATCCTGGGTATGGGTCTCCTGCAAGGCTGGTTAGCAGCCTTTGGACTAAGTCTCAGCCCATACTTTCTTTATAAGTCCTCTAGCTACAAAGACCAACAGTAGCCCTGTGTGTAGAGCATGCCTATGTTTTTCAGGTAGCCCATTCCAAGATGTATCCCTCATGGCAGGAAGTGACCTGTTCCATCTCCTCCCTGTACCACTGGGATAAGACCAAGACATCCAGTAGGAAGGGGCAGCTCTTTCAAGTCCAATGTCTGTCTTCCCACTACACACCTCCCAGAGTCTCTGCTGTGGCTAGTGAGGCTTCCAAAGGGGCCTATTTATCTGGGGGCTGTCCTAGAGGAGGTAGGGAAGATCCCAGAGGCCCAAGCTGCCTTCTCGTATCCAGCATGTGCACACACATCCATGCACATCCATCCATACATACCCTTGGGAACCCCTTCTGCCCCTCATCTGGAGAGCAAAGGTCTAACCTTGACCATCACAAAGGTTCTAGCTTTAGACTTAGTCCCCTAGGCAGTGACCATTCTGGAAAGATACCCATGCCTTCTACTCTGGACACCCACAGAGGACACAGAGGCAGAAGAACTCAGCCCTGCTTTGTCCAGAGTAAACTCTTATAAAAAGGCTCTCCCAGAAGGAGCTGCCTGCCCGCCCAAGAGGCTAGCTCCCAAGCCCAGCACCGCACCATGCAGAGCTCCTTCCCGCAGCCCTGCTGGAACCCAGCCTGGCTTCCTTCCCCACGTGGCCCATTGGTTCCCTCCAGAAAGCCATTTTGCTGGAGAAGGAGCTCGTTATTGGCTGGGTAATAGAAAGTCTGCCTGTTTCGCCTCATAGCTTTATATGCAAATTGCATTTAGATCGTTAAACCTGCTTCCCTCTCATCCTCCAGCAGGAATAGAAATCGGTTCAATTAACACACCAAACAAAGGCGGGTGTGGGGAAGAAGACGCCATCTTTGAGAATCATGGGTTCTTGTGTGTGAGTCCTGGGAAATGAATGCCTGTGTTTCCCATGAAAGCTGGATGGGCGAAGGGACAATTGTGTGGGAGGGGGCAGTGCCTGGGGCCACTTCCAAGATGAGTGAGATGCCGGGGTGCAGCACTGGGCTGGGTCAGAGCTTAGGCCAGAGCATCCTGGGGTGTCCAATGACCTCATCTCTTTCCCATGTGGGAAAAGAAAACTGGGACAGGTAGGGTTTTCTGCTCCAAGCACCCTCTGTCTGCATCTGTTTGCTGTGAGTTCACTCATGTTTCATGGGCCAGTCAGGACCCAGGACCTGAGGGTGAGTTTTCAGGGGCATAGATAGCGGAGATGGGAGCATGAGGGAGTACTCTCAGGGTCTTCACTCTGCCCTTTCTCTGACTGTCCTTCTGGCCCCCTCCCTCTCTTCCTCTGCAGGCTGCAGGCCTATGTCCCTTCGCATCCCTCCAGCCTCAGCTCCCAGCTCTTTCTCAGGAGATGCAGGTGGGCTCCTGGGACAGGTAGAAAAGAGTGAGGGTGAACAAAGGGGGCTTTTAGGAGACCACTGAGAGCACAACCAGGATCCTAGCCCTCCCAGAGAGCCCTTCCTAACAGTGCTGCTGACAGCAGTATCCTGTATTGTCTTCCTTCCAAGGGGATCCATCCAAAGGCTTAGGAGACAAAGTAGGAACACCCCCTACCCCCGCACTGTGACTCACAGTGAGCCGATGAGCTTCCTTAGATGCAGCCCCCCTCCAGGCCCTGAAACCTGATTTGCTTTATCCAAGAACCTGGTGGTTGGCAAGGCAGCATGGGTTGGGGAGGGAGCAGGAAGATGGGGTGTGTCAGTATGGTACTAGAATGGGAAGGTAAGTTCTAAGGTCACAGGACAACCCTGGATGCCATGGCCTGGGCTGGCCTGGAAATGGCCAGGAGGTTTCTGCAGAGCGGATTCTGTGGGACCTCAGGGAGGTGGGCAATGTGTTCGTATGATTTCTGTCCCCTCTGTCTCCTCTGCCCCCTTTCCCTACCCCAACTCTTCAATTTTTTTTTCTGCATCTGTCCAAAATGAGCCAATCAGATTCCAGGTGCTGGGAAACCAAGTGTCTTGGTCCACTGTGGCCCTCAGGCTCTGCCTGGAAAGCCAGGTTGGTGGGCCATGGCTGGCCTGCAGATCACCATGGTGCTCCTCTCTGTGAAGTGCTGGGAGAGTGCTGAGCGCACGGAAGGGCTCAGGAAATTAAATGGATCCTGAATGTTATCTCTGGTTTTATCTGTGCTCAGACATCTGCACAAACACGTCATTCCTCCTCAAGTTTCTGCTGTCTCCACATCCCTCCCTACCCCAGACTCTGGCAGTTCCTAGAATGGGGCGATCTGCCCAGCCTGGCATTGGAGACTCAGTGGAACCTCTTCCCTGTTTCCTCCCTTTCCTTGTCAACCCTCCATCCTATCCCAGATATTCACCCTAAACCTAGAGTCAGAAAAGTACTTACATAAAGATCTGGGTTCCAAACATTAAGGACACAAAGGCTGCTACCATGCTCTGATGAGCCGAGACCACTGTGTTCCAGCGAGGCGTGGTCCTGGGCACCAGACCTGGGACTTCCTGGAATATTCATGTGTCTCAAAAGACTGTTTTCTTCTGATCTTTTCCAACCATCTACAAATATAGCAAACATCCTTATCATGCAGGGTCTACAGAAATAATCAAGGGTTGCACTTGGCTCTAGTTTGGTGACCCCACCTTAAAAGATTTCCCATGCAGGCTCTCACCTCTTTGCCATCCACACTCAGAGTCTCAAGATCCTCTTTCCACTCATTTCTGTGTTCTTGGACTAGGGTGGCCACTCCCTGCAGAAAGCCCCACAGATGGACCCTCACAGATGTAGGGGAATGTGTGCATCTCCTAGCTAATCTGTGTCTGCCCAGCTGTGGTGCAGCACTTAGCTCTTCAGGTCAGCATGTCCCATCTATTCTTCTAGAGGAGCAGAGCAGAGAGCTGGGGACCACTAACACTTGGCAAGTACCTACTCCATCTCTACTGTCTGTGACTCTAGGGCTCACCTTGGGGTCCAGACAGCTTGCCTATCCAGTGGTACTGAGCTGGTTTGAGGAATGAAAGATGCCTAGCACGTGGCTGGTAAGCTGATCAGACTCAGGCTCAGGAAGCCAGCAATTGCCAATAGCAGGGACGGGCCACTCCGGGCCATAGGCTTCTTTTCTCTACTCCAGACAGATCTTAACAGTGTTACCTGAGTCAAGAGGTCTCACTCACATGTCCCCAAAATATTTCAGGTCTCGTTGGATCAGCCAAGGATACACCTCCATAGTCTAAAATGTCTGTGTCACGCTACATGGTAATCTAGATTTTATAAGCCATGCCTTTTGACTAGACAGGAAATTTCCTGTTTGCCTCTTTTGAGTGGAAATTGCAAGGTCAACATCTGTAGTTCTTGACCAGTGAAGGCTCTGTGGGGAATATTTACCAGCATCTAAAGATGATTTTGGTTGCTGGAACCGGAAGGAGATCGGGGATGTGGTTGAGTGTGTGCAACACACAGGATTCCACTAGGGCAGTCACTCGACCTTAAATATCAGCGGTCGGGACTGGGAAGCACTGGCCGCACATTCGGGACCAGGAGACCTTGGTGTGGGTCTCCCTCCCCACACGGAGACTTTGGATAGAACTTGTCCATAGTCAAGGCACTGTCTATTTCTGTTACTTTTCCAGAAAGGGTGTTTTGTGCAGGATGTTGGCATCATTTTCCCAGAACCTTATCACACTCTTATCAGCCCTTTGCAGGTTCCCAATGAGCAAGACATCTCCAAGCTCTTGTGGAAGATGTGCACGCTCTGCCCTCCCAGCACACAGAGCAGGATGCCCTGGCGGCTGTCTGTGGTATGGGAGTTGGTGCCACACTGGCCTTCTCACACCGTTCTCAGCTCATCACCACCACTCTTGCCCTGAGATCACATGGGGAGTGCTCTGAGCACCCAAGCTGGGCTCTTACAAAGCAACACCAAAGTTTAGGCATGCCCCCACCCCACCAAACCCTGGCTTCCTCTTATAATTCCATTAGAAGTTCCTAAGTCTTGAATTTATTATTTTCTAAGTTCCTCTGTGCTTCTATCCAGTATCATCTCTCAGATGTGAAAAACTTCAGACCTTTATTCCCAGGACGGAGAAACCGATATGGCTGTACTAGGGAGAGAGAGCTCATCTGCATTGGTCCTCTGTCCTTGAATTAATGATTCTTCTCAGCAAGATGTTGTGTGTGAGGAAGATGACGTTGCAGCTCTCTTGGACCAAGGAAGGATGGGTGAATGTCTGCTCTCACTCAGAAGCACATGGTAGGGGGTGGTGTCAGAGGCAGATTTTAGGGTCTCCACCCACCATCTCAAAGCCCTACTCTCTTAAAACTATCTCCTCACCCCCAGTGCGGAGTAGAGGCAGCTATAGGGTGCCATATGCCCATGTCCCCCTGCCCTCTAGGTTCAGGCAACCAGAGGAAGTCACCTGACCTGAGGCTAGTTTACCACTGTCTGACTAGTAACAGGATAGAGTCTCCACAGTCCGAGTTAAAAGAGGCAGAGCTGCAATTTGTTAGCCACAGAGAGCTAAAGTAAAACAGGGCTAGTGTCCTTGCTCATGAGCTGCAGAAGAGGTGGTTTGAAAAGAGTAAGAGAGAAGAAGCCAAAAGGAGACAGGAGCCCTGGGAGAGCCAGGTGGGCCCCAAGCAAGGTAATGAGGATGCCCTTGATGGCTCCTTGTCCCTGGTCTTACACCCCAGCTCCAGCCCTCTCACTGTGGGATGTGATCTCTCATCCCGTCTATACCCTCTCAGTCTGAAACCCTTGAGTAAGTTTCTTTGCCTTGAAACCTAAAGGCCCTTGAAGTGCAAGGAATTTTCTAAGGTGGAACATGGACAGGTTTACTGCTCAAACTTCTGCTTAGTCATTGGGGTGGGGGAGATTGTATCACTGAGGCAGTTCCTTGACCTTTCTGAGCCTCTGAGGTGCCCATCCAGAACCCTGGTGCAGGGGCTCTAATGAAAGAAGATGCTGAGCAGAGTGCCTGACACTCAGAGATACTATGGCCCACCTTCACACCTCTGACTCCAGCAAATGAGTCCAGAAAGAATGAAATGATTCATGTACTTCCTGGAGCTTGGGTAAGAGCATACTACTGAAGTAGGAGAAAAGGGAACAGAGTATGGTGGAGGGAGGAGGGTCCGGGGGCCTAGCTGCCCAAATTTTACCCTTGTGCCTTTGATTTTCTGAGCCACATCCATATTCTCCCAGGAAACCTTCTTGACCAAACTACTTTGAGTTGGGCTTTAGTCACATGCAGCCTGACTCAGAGTATGTTTAGTGCATTGCAACTTCAAAGCCCCAACCTGTGACCCCAGAGAGGCAGATGAGTCACATGGCAGATCTGAGAGTTGCAAGAGCTTATCTCTATGAGTGACCTCAAGCAAGGAATCTGGGGCTCTGGACAGCCACCCTGCAAACTGGGGGTGATGATTTCTCTTCTAACTCCCTGAGATGGTAGGAGCCTCTGGAGGTAAAGGTTATGAAATAATTTTGAGCCAAAAGAAGTTTCTAAAAGGGAAGGGATTTTTATCACCGTGAATCCAGCCTGTATCTCCATTGAAAATTCACTTCTAATCAATTCACCACCCTTGCTAGTTCTGTCTGCATCTGCATTCAGTGCTGCAAGTGGAAAGTCAGCTGAACGTTGTTGGTTTTTTTTTTTCTTTCCCCGTTTTTTCTTTGACTGAGTGAAATGTCCTGACACCACGGTTTACAGTGCCTGAGATTTTCATTTCAGCCTCGTCACCAAAAAGGGCCTGATGTGCTGCCTCACCTTGGTGCTCTGTTCCCCAGCGGTGTGCCCGTATCTCTCCTCCGCCAGGAGTGAGGAACCCTTGTCTCCCTGCCTGTCCTCCCCAGTAAAGATGGTTCTCCACCACCCCCTTGAGGTGCCAGTGAAGTCATGCAGGTGCTCCTGCCTCAGCCTGGGGGGTGCCTGGCAGGAGCTACCATTCATCCCCTTGAGCCACAGATGCAGCGAGGGCTGACTGGCTGGACATGGAAATGGTTCCTGGTGTTCAGAGCAAGCAGCGTGCCCTAGGGTTCTCTTCTCAAAAGATTCTGCCCTCAAAAGTTTGGAAATAGATTTCTGTTTCTGCATCTGCCAGCCTGACATGAGTAGAGTCCCGCAATTGCCGAGATGCCCTCAAGTCATCGTTGCCCAAAGCACTTGGCTTCTTTTAACACTAGCAACTGTGGCTGCATCCTCCCTTCTTGGGACTTTGCATGAGCTCCTCTTCTGGCTGCCGGCCCCTTGGTCTTCCTGCTCTGCTCCTCTGCTCTCCATTCTGACTGTAAATTTGGTTGAAAGCTGCCAACAATACTCATGCTGCAGCATGGATGTCGTACCGTCCTCAAATTTCCTCTGCCAGATAAACTGCTCCGTCACCTTGAAACTCAGCCTCACACCAAGTCTGAGGGATGAACGCAAATGCAGTCAAATTCTTTGCCACGGTGTATCAAAAATAGCCTCTTATCCAGTTCCGGTGGAATTCTCATTTCTATCTGTAACCTCATCAGCCTGGCCTTTACGATTCCCCTCATTTCTCTCAGCATGCTGGTTTTCTGAGCACTCACCAGAAGCACTCCATAAGGTCTGCTTCCAGCATTTTTCTGTTTTCTCTAAGCTTTGCCAAGCTTCGTCTCTTGCAAACTGACTCCAAAGCCCCCCCCCCATATCAACAACCAACACACGACAGTACTTCTCTGTACGAATGTTCTGATAGGCAACTTCTTGATACTGTAACAAATACCCGAGAGAGTCAGCTTACAAAGAGCAAAGGGTTGCTTTGAGTGATGGTTTTGAAGGTTTCAGCCCATGGTTAGTTCTCCCATTGCTTTTGAGCCTGTGACAGGGCAGCTCATTATGGCTGTAATGCCGGGCAAAACTGTTCACCCGGTGGCCAGAATGCAAAGGAGAGAAAGGAGAAGGAGCTCGGGTCCCAATCCAACTTTCAGGGTACATCCCCAGTTACCTTCCCACCAGGCCCCATCTCTTCAAAGCTCCATCGCCTCTCAATAGCACCATGGTCTGAGGACGAAGCCCTTAGAACTGTGCCTTTGGGGGACACTTAATCAAACCATAGCATTCTTCTACCATGCATGCTAGATATTAATCTCCGGACATCCTTGCCTTCTCTGTAAGCTAAGATTCCCTCTGCACAACAGCTGGGAGACAAACCAAAGTGACTCAGCCTTCTAAGGAGCCACACAGAACCAAAACAAAAAACAGAACTAAAGATGGCAGAAATTCAGACTCCTCCAGGTATGTGGACCCACTCAAGGTGTGTCCTGTCATGACTCGTTTATATCACTTGGTCAGAAGTCCTTAAGGCTCATCCCTGTTGACATAGATGGCAGGATTTCCCTTCTTTCAAAGGCTAGACGATGTTCTATTATATATATAGACCACATTTTAAAACTTTATGAATCCCAGCATTTGGGAGGCTGAGACAGGAGGATCTCGGTTCGTGGACAGCCTCAACTACTTAGTGGGACCCTTTGCAACTCATTGAGACCCTGTTTCAAAATAAAGGATAAAAAATAGTAATGGGGTGTAGCCTGGAGGTATAATGCCCTTGAGTTCCATCCCCAGTACCACAAAATAAAAATAAATAAATAAATAAATAAATAAATAAAAATTTAAAAGTCCATTAATTTCTTAAAGTACATTTAGGCTGTCTCCTCATCTTGGTCATGTTGAGATTAGATATCTAAAGTAGTCAAACTTACTTACAGAAGCAAAGAATAGGATGGTGGTGGCCAGGAGCTGGGATTAGAGTATGAGAAGTGGCTACTGAATGGTCACAAGAGTCTGGGTGTGCAGGATGAATACGCTGTAGACATTTGCAGTCCAACATTATGCCATGGATAACGATGCTGAATGCACATTTACTGCTCTGCTAAAAGGGCAGATCTCAGGATCACTAATCCTAGAGGGAAAAGAGGAGGAAGAAGAGGAGAAAGAAGGATGCGGGGGAGAGGAGAGAATGGGGAGGCAGCAGGGCCAGGGGAAGGACCAGGAGGTGGCTCCCCAGCCACCAGCAGGCAAGCCCCGGGCACCAACAGTGTTCTCCACTGGATCCAGCGCCTTGAGTCTGTACACTGGCTTCAACTGGATCCTGGAAGCTCCAGCCCTCTTGAGCACCCCGCTTTAACCCCAAGTCCAAATCATTTTTCTTGATTCCCTTGATGTGCTGTCAAAGACACACATTTCCAGCAGAAGCAAATCTATTAAGAAAGAAACATGCCACCCTTGGAGGCCCACGTCCACTCCATCAATAGCTCAGCCTCTGAGATGGACTCACCCAAGAACACGTTTCTTTACTGAGGAAAATAAATGGCCCCGTGTGCAGAAACGTGGCTCTCAGCTCTAGGCATCGGGCACATGTCAGGAAGGATGGCGCCCACGTGCATGAGTGTCACACATGGGCTGGGGGGCTCAGACAGTCATTTGAAGTTGATCTCAGGTGTGGAATGTTTTTCCTGGGGTGTAGGGTAAAGCAGACGGGGGAGAGGGAGGATAGATGTCTGAATATTCATGACATGCAAATGTCAGGAAGCGAGACTGCCAGCTATTTACCTGCTCCCCCCTCCGGAGTCTCCATCTCCCCCTCCCTCCAAGCATCCTCTGGAAGGATGAACTTTTGCCACGGCGGGAGCTGTTGCGGTGCCGGTGCACTGGAGCGGACCCAGCGTGCAGGCAGAGCTGTCTCTGCCAGGCGTTCCTGCTCTCCCTTGGGAGGGCGGCTGCTAATAGAGCGGTTGGAGGTGAAGGTTAACTGCTATTTCTTGCGTGGGATTCTGAGGGTCCTGGAGCAGCAGCTGTTATGGACAGGTGGCTTTTCTCTATCTCTTGCCATTTGTCATTTTATATTCTTTATCAGGCATTGACCCTTTTAAGGTCCAGACTGTGGGGAAATGCTGGAGCGGATGTGCTCTGCTTCTGGTGACTGTTCTCCAGGGCAGGTGGGGGGTGAAGAGAAACCCCAGCAGAGTAGGGGATGGGGATGTTCCTGAGTGGCAGGGCCAGCTTCGCAGCCTGTCTGGTCCTCTCCTGGATTACACCTCACACGAGAAGGGCTAAGCCTGCCCTTGGCTGAAGGCCTGGCTATTACCATCTTGAAATTCCTAAAGTTGCCGAAAGGGGCCCTGCATTTTCCTTTTGCACTTGACCCTTGTCTCAGTCCTTTAAGGCTGCTGTAACAAATAGGTTATTTAGGTAGGGGCTTAGACAGAACAGAGTACATTGCACAGGGTTCTAAAGCTTGAAAGTCCACGGTGGAAGAGACAGCAGATTGACTCTAAAGGGCTCCTTCTAGCTGCATCCTGGCCTAGGGGAGGGGCAAACAAGGCCCCTGGGACTTCTCTTTTTAAGGCACCAATCCCCTTAACGAGGCCCTACTCTCCTTAACGAGGCCCTACTCTCCTTATCTGCTCAACTCTCAAAGAGTCCACCACCTAAAGACTTGAGGTTGGGGGGTTAGAATTTCAACATATGAATTTGGGAGGACATACATATTCAGTCTATGGCAGCCCCCAAAATCAGATTGCTGGTGGTGACTATGTTGTCCGGATCACAGATCACAGTCAGGTTGCTGGTGTCATTGCTGGTGCTGCTGCTAGTTAGGGGCCTGGATCACACCCATGGAATGAAAGGAACCTCTCATTGAAAGGAAACTTCTCTGCTCCAGGAAGAAAGAGCCTGCCCCTGCAGGGGCCAGGGGCATGCCAATGGACCTCAGCAGTACTGGGAGACCCGAGGGTGAATCTGAGCAAGACCGGAGAGGATGCTGTCACGACAGCCTGACACTCTGCCCCTCCTGGGCCGAGCATCTTGTGACTTGCACTCCAGAGAAGTCTGTGGGAAATGAACAGGTTCTCGCCTCTGTGACTGAAGGTTGCTAGGACCTAAAATAAACAGCAAAGTCATTAACACATATGCAAACGCCACCTGCTCAGAGTGCGAGGACCTGAGTTCTGAGCAGGAGTATCTGGGTCCAGCTGAGCCCACACTGGGTTTCATTTATCAGTTTTTAAAATTTTTTGCACATGTTAAATAATATCGATCTTATGGATAATTCTAATTTAAGTTGCGCTAATCTGTCCCCTGGTGTCCTTTATAACTTACTTTTGGAATCCAGGATCCGATCGAAGACCTGCATTGCGTTGAGTCCACGTGGCTCTTTTGTCTAATTGAGTCTAGGACAGCTGCCTTGCTTTGCTTTTTATTTTGTTTATGTTTCGCGATTGGTGTTTTGAAGCATCCTGGATGCTTGTCTTGTGGAGTGCCGCCTAGCCAGGATGTGTCTGATTGTTTCCTTACAATTAAACGCAGAGGAAGCATTCTTGTCCAGATGCTGAATTCTTCTTCTCAGTACCCACGGTGTCTGTTTGTCTCATTATTGATCAGAATGGTGCTCCTGATCTTCCCATCAAAGGCTCCTATCTGCAGCTGATTACAGTCCCTGGGAAGGAGCGTTTCATGAGTTCAATTATTTCATATAAGTCAGCAAGGGCAGCATAAGAAATATTACATACAGATACCACACACTAACATAACAAACACACCAGGAGCCTTTAACAACAGAAATGCATCTCTCCCAGCTTGGAAACGGGCAGTCCCAGATCAAGGTGTGGTAGGACTTGGTCCTTCTGAGGCCCCTCTCCATGGCTTACAGGCTGCATCTTCTCCTCCTGTCTTTATTTCTTACAACCCTTGTGTGTGCCTGCATCTTGATCTCTTTTTTTAAAAAGGACACCAATCAGGCTGGTTGAGAACCCACCCATATATCTTCATTTTGACAAATTACATCTTGAAAAACCCTATCTCCAAAAAGAGTCACATTCGGAGATCAAAGTCATATGTTCATTCAACATGAGAATTGGGGGAGGGCACAGCCCAGCCCATAACATCCAGCAACTTCTACTCAAAGGTCTCAGCATCAGGTGACGGCCGCTGCTTGCTTCAGTGCAGACAATCATGGCTATGGCGGCAGCAAAGCAGTTGAATTGTGTTCTAAGGAATCCCTTCTTTCCTGGGTAATACCTAGTGGCGGTCTCCATGCTCTTCTGCCTGCAAGCCATTTTGAATGCTACTGTGCGTGTGTGGATTGTTTAATCTCAACACTGTCATCCATGGCCACCATGACTCCTCCTAGGACATCTTCCAACATTGTGCAGTCAGATGCTTTCTGGATGGTCCCCTTCCTTCCAAACTGCCCTCTGAAAAGGCAAGATGATCCAGGTCCCCTGTCTGCTCTCTCTGCCCTGGACCTGGACCTGGAGTCAGCCCTTTCCCCAGGTGCTGGTGAGTAGGAAACAGTACTCAGAAGCCAACACTGGCCTCTATGGTCTTGATTTTACATATTTATTTATTCACTTATGGTACAAGGGATTGAATCCTGGGACATTCTGCTTCCAAGCTACACCCCGAGCTGTAAAAACAAAATTATTTTGAATCAGAGCCTTGCTAACTTGCTGAGGCTGACCTTGAGCCTGCCACTCTCTTGTCTCAGCCTCCCAAGTACTGGGATGACAGGCATGCACAATACCCAGCTGATTGTGTTTATCTATTTGCTTCTAGGGTAATTCAGGGCCACATGCTTTTGAGAGAATCGACGGAGGGAATATAGACTTTTGGAGTTCTTTCAACCAGATCTTATAATAAGGCTGTTACAAAAGAATTAAACTGTCCTTGGGGCAGCATTCTGTCACACGTAGAGAATAACATCAACGGTGGGAGAAAAACCAGAGTCTGTGTGGCACCGAGCCAGTGGTGGGGCCTCCGAGGGTCCACCACCGACGAGATCAAATGTTTCTACAATTTTACAAATTCCCCAGAAGCGTCACTGTGTGGCAGTTTCCTCTGTTGAGAAAGGACTGACAGGTTTCTCTTGAAGTGGAAGTCCCAAGTCCACGGGATGGAGTGGAGAGGCTTCCACAAGGAGACAAGACAAGGCAGAGAAGAGGGGCGTGTGGGGATTGGCACAGACGAGCACAAACAACACTGGGAGAATTGAGCCCGATGGGGAGGCATTTATATTTGGCTAGGCTGGGCTTTCGGGGGAGATGGGGGCGGTGCGGGCCGGAAGGGAGGCAGCTCCAAAAGGAGCATGCGCAGAACAGTAGGGTCCAAGGGAGCATGCGCAGAACAGCAGGACTCAGAGAAGCATGCGCAGAACAGCAGGGCTCAGAGAAGCATGTGCAGAACAGCAGGGCCCAGAGGAGCATGCGCAGAACAGCAGGGTCCAGAAGAGCATGCGCAGAACAGTAGGGATGTCCTTCCCCCGCCTTCATTGCTCCAGATGGTGCTGGTGGTGAGCTAGAACGCTGTATGCATGGGCCATGGGGTGTCAAGAAGGGCAGATGAGGGACCAGAGGAGTCGAGGAGAAGGTCTTGGGCTAATCCTGAGCTTCTGAATGAAGGCAGAGACACATCATGGAGAAAGCACGAGTGAGAGACACAGGGGTCAGGAGAAGCCTCTCCTGCACGTCAGCCTCGTTCCTGGCGTGGGTTTAGGATCTGGGAGTGCAGTGACGCATGGGCTCATATGTTAGCCTCCCAAGGGGAGGACAGACAAGAAACAGGAGGCCGTGCAGCCTCGGCCACTCACCATAGTTCTGTGGAAAAGTCTCCAGCCTATATTGCACCTGCTGAAGGTCAGGTGATGAGATGTCTCAGGGGGTCGACCGAGGGCACAGCCCGCAAATGCTGGGAGTCCACTCATTTAGGTGTGTTAAATTCAGATAAAATCAATGGTCAGGGCCGTTGGCTTGAATTAACAAAGGTTGGCCAGGTGTGGTGACGCACGCTTGTAATCCCAGTACTTGGGAGGCTGAGACAGGAGGATCACAGGTTCATGGCCGGCCTCTGCTACTTAGTGAGGCCTTCTGCAACTTAGTTAGACTCGGTTTCAAAATAAAGAATAAACGAATAGGTCTGGAGGTGTAGCTTTGGTGTAGAATGCCCCCGGGTTCAATCTGCAATACCACAAAAAAAAAAAAAAAAAGAAATAACACAACAAAGGTTGAAGATGAGGTCTTCCTGAAAGGCGGAAACAAAAAGCTGAACGTGCCCAGACACTGAGATGTTCCCTTTGGTCATTTTGAGCTTGTGAAGACACCCCAGACTATGGAGGAGTTCTCTTTGGATTCGCCCCAGCCACCCTAGGCGGGAGGATGGTGTTGAGTTTGGACCTTGCTGCAGAATGACGAAGTATTTTGTATTATTTTGTTTATTAAGCAAGTTTCCCCGAAAAAATATTCAGGTAAACATGGTGGAATTGTAGTGATCCACCACAGGCCCTGAAAGCTGAGTAGGTTTTAACCGCTTTATAGAAGTTGCCGTGTATAATTAACATCTATAAATGGTATATAGTGAGCATAATGATTATCTTTATTTCAAGATGAGAAAACTAAGCATGAAGACTATAACGGAGTCCCGCCGTTGGGCACCGAAACTGTAACAGTGCCAAAATTGTAATGGTGTGAGATGGGAGCTGCGGGTTCTTGTTCTTAGCTAATTTAGAGAAAATAGCCAGAACTATACTGCTGTGAGCTTAGGCAAATTTTATTATTACAAGGTAGAAAGAAGGGACAGAATTATTAAAGCACTATATCAGAGGTATGACGTAGTGGAGTGCCTTGAAAATAAGACACTGGGGTTTTGAACATGGAGCAGTTTTTATAAAGATTCACTATCTCCCATCCTGCTTAACCAGCAGTCTTCCTGACCCGACATGGGTGTTACCCATTAGCTTGGTGCAAGCCTTTTGATATGATTATGGGGATTCACTATCTCCCATCCTGCTTGACCCAAACCCTTCTGCCTGCCCTGATGCAGGTGTGGGCCGCCCCGCATCTCTGGTGCAAGCCTTTGTTAAGACCAAGATGTGTTACTTGGTTAACAAAGTCAGGGGTCCCATGGTATCTATCCAGAGGGAGTTTTAGCCTATCTGCTAGAAGTTATTTATTATGTAAACTTGTCTTTATAATATGAAGGCCCTGGGTTACAACTCTTCTGTGTACTTGATAAACACCTTTGGTGAGCTACCTCCCCTCCCTGCCTGAGTGCCTGCATAGCACCCAAGCCCTGACTACTTTTCACATTTTGAAATTAATACCAAAGCATTTTTCCAATATTGGCACATTCTCCATCAAAGACGAGACACAGATTGCTCAGACCAGCCTGAACAGCCTGCCACAGCCTGTAAGTAGAACTTGAATTTGAACCGGGTCCGGGTTGTCGTTGCAGAGTCTGCAGCCCACCGCCCCTTTTGCTTCTCTCAATACCAAGTCATTCAGGGACAGGGAGTTTGGGCTCAAGGACCCCTGCGTCTGCTGCTTTGCTCTTGTCCCCTGGAAGCAGGTTGATCCACTTACAGGATCTTGCTGTTGTCTCTTCACTCCGCTCTGCACCTCTCCTCCTGGTGGAGATCAAAGCCACTCCTACGTAACCTTGGCAATTCAATTGTTGACTCTCTCTTCTCCAGCCTAGTTATAAAGGCGAGGAATACAAAATACATCTTGTGCTCAGTGCCTGGGGAAATCTGACTTTGTATGTTTTCGTCTTGAGTCGCATTCCCAGATGTAGAATCTTTGGTAGGTTTTTCTGTTGTCACCATGGGTGACGTCTTTGTTTTTTTTTTTTCTTTGTTTGTTTGTTTTGTTCCTTTGAGAGTCCTAGTCCGCCTTCTCTGGACTTCCCAAATCATGAGAATAAAGTCCAAGGCTTCAGCTTGAAATCTCAGGATTGATGGGAAAAGCACACCCCACGGGTTCTTACAAAGCCCACATTTAAGAATATCTTCTCAGACATCATCAAAAGTCAACTGTTGCCGGACGTGGTGGGCACGCTTGTCATCCCTGCGCTTGGGAGGCAGAGACAGGAGGATCGCACAGGTTTGAAGCCAGCTGTGCTGGCGTAAGAGACCCTGTTTCCAAATAAAAATATAAAAAAAATAGGTCTGAGAGTGTAGCCCGGAGGTAGAAGAGCTTCCAGGAACCCCAGTACCACAAAAAAAAAAGTCAACTGCTGTCTCTGCACATGCCCTGAAAAGCAAGTTTCTGCACCAGCTGCAGGAGTGGCAGGAATAACTCAGGCAGGCAGAGCCAGGCTCCATCCAGGAGACCGACGGCGCACAGGCCAGTGGTACAGAGTGCTTCAAAGTGGAGTGGGGGCGCAGTGGGAGCAGAGGGTACCAACCAGGATGGTGTGCTCTGGGGCCTTCAGAGAGGAGACCTGATTACACAGCATTTGAGCCCTGCACTCAGAGACCCAGGGTGAACTCACACGTGCAAGTGTCAAGGGATCAAGAGGGGATCCCAGGAGCAGGGAAGGTCCAAGCCTAACGTTGTCTAACACTCTTTGATTGTTGAACATGCACCTCTGTATTTTGTGGCTGCTTCTGGATTCCTGGGGGCCTTGTCTTTTTCTGAGGTTGCTTTTTGGGTAATTTGTCAGACTTTTGGAGAAAAGCTACGTCCATTTGGGGAAAGCTCACAGGGCATAAACAGCAATAGAGAAGGGGACAAGGGGACATGGAGCTCTCCCTGGGAAGGTGGTGCGTTTGGAAGCGTGGAATCATGTGCCGTCTTCTTTCTTGGTGCCTCTGCATAGCAACGACAACTAAGGCCTGGTTAAAGATTTCTTTATAAGCTGGGCATAGTGGTATACACCTGTAATTCCAGTACTGTGGAGGCTGAGACAGGAGGACCATGGATTCAAGGCCAGCCTTAACAACTTAGCCAGACTCTGAACAACCTAGCAAGACCTTGTTTCAAAAACAAAAGAATTAGAATTGGGCTGGGGGTGGGGCTTAGAAGTAGAATAGCCTTGGGTTCAATGTCCAGTGCCACCAAAAATAAAGAGGGTTTATTTATTTATTTTTTTTTTTACATAAACTTCAGACGGTAAGAGATTATCTCAGGGAAGAAAGGCATGCCCACTTCACCTGAGGATATCAACCACAAAGGTGGTAGCACTGAAAGCAGATGTCCCCTAGCAGTTTGGATCAGTACTTCTGCTGTTTCAGGGGGTTCAAAGTCCATCCTGCCACTGGGGTTTAAGCTGGGAAAGGTCACCAGATCTCCTGCAAAGAAGGGGCTTCCTCCTGCTGCTAGACAGGACACGGGGCTGGCCGCGACACTGGCCCAGCTCAGTTCGGTGGGGCTTCTGTTGCACGTAATATCACCAAATGCTAGCTCTACTTTAAATAATTGCGTCCTTTGGCCATGCTCCTAACAAGGTATTATATAATATAAAATCTGACTGGCCTTTGTCCCTGGTTCCTGAGGGAGACTCTAAATCCTTGGAATTTTCCCAGTAATTGGAGCATTTTTGTTATTCATGACCCTCTGGGATGCACTTGAGTTCTGGCTGCTAACAAGATGACCTGATTCAGGAGGGGGCCGGTCCCAGGAAGATGGAGGGCGGAGCAGGTAAAACCCGCCGGATGCTTAGGGACAGAAAGGGGCTGGAGGTTGAGTTTAGTCACCTGGCTAATCATGCTCTCGACAGTTCCACGTAATGAAAATCTAACATAAACTCTGGACGCTGAAGCTTGGAGGGCACAGAGGGTAGTGGCAGCCGTGCTCGGGGCTCCTCTCGACCATGCCCTCTGGATGTCTTCCAGTGGCGGTTCCTCAGTTGCATTCTTCACACGAAAGAAAGCTCTGTTATGCGCACAGCATGTTCAGAGTTGTGTGAATTATCCTAGCAATTCTCAGGGGCTCTTGGTAACTGCTGAGCTTGTGGCCAGTCGGCCAGGAGCGCAGGTGATGGGTGATGACAGCAGACCCCAAAGTGTCTCTGATGTCTGATGGAGGGTGTCTCCTGGGGGGCTGGGCCCTTGACTGGGGTCCACACAGCTCAGGGTGGTAAGCATCGTGTGACTGCAGGGGGTAGATCAGAATCGGCCCAGCCAGCTGTGGGACCTGCTGTCCCGCAGTGATTTAGTCCTTGTGCCAACGTAACCCAAGGGCTGGACAGGCTCCAGAGCCATGATGGAGTGATGACATGGAGCCTGGTGCACAGCTTGGAGCAACCGCTTCCTAATCAGAATCAAATCAGAATCAATTCATCTTGTCACAAAGGCTGAGGGGGGGGGCGGTCACACTGAGCTGCTGGATTTTCAGGTTGGAGGGCCAGACAGCTCAGCTGGGGAGACGGCCGCTGACACGTGGGCCTCAGGTCCAGCACCAGCAGACTGGGGCCAGCTTTGCGCGTGAGTGGTCACCGCGCTGCGGAGGCCAGTGGCAGTGGACAGGAGCGCCTGTCCTGGTCCCTTGTGCTTGCCGGGTGCTGCCGTGTGAGAACATGGATCACACCAGGCACCACACCTGCAGTGGCAGCGTGGGGGAGTGTGTGTGTCGGCACGAGAGAGTAGGTGAACATGGGAGGGGAGAGAGTTGTGTGAGTGTGTGCATGAGTGAATACACATGAGAACATTCTGTGTGTGTGAGCGTGTGTGTTTGTGTGAGTGGGAGAGAATGTGTGTGTTCATGAGTGTACATACATGAGAACATTGTGTGTGTGTGAGTGGGAGAGTGTATCAGCATGAGTGCAGGTGTTTTATTTGTGAGTGTGTATGCGTGTAGATATGAGCATGGCTGTTTGTGTACACGAGTGTGTTCATGTGAGTATGTTTATATGTGAGTGCATGTTGATGTGTAAGTGTGTCGTATGCGTGTATGTGGGTGCAAGTGTGCTCATGTGTGTGCATGGATAACTATGAGCATATTTGTATATGTGAGCATATGTGAGTATGTTAAGTGCATGTGTGTTTTATTTGTAAGTGTGCGTGACTGTGTGCGTGACTGTGGTTGTGTATTATGCACTTGTGTTCATGTGAGGGTATGCTTTGTACATGAGCGCACATTAACATGTATGTGTGTTTACGTGCATGCGCATGCATGAGTGTGCACACGCGAGTGTGCTTGTGTATGTGTGAACATGTGTGGGCGTGTGCACACACCTACTCCCTGTTGAGACGGTCTCTCGAGCATCCCCCACACTCCTGACTTCGCCAGCTGCCGCGGGCCGGGCCGGGGGAGTGACAAGCCCCAGCAATTCATCATGAGTTCTGCGACCTCCGGAGCAATCCATCAGCGACAGAGGAAGTCAGCAGAGCGACGGCAATTTGCTGTTTACCCACACTGTGTGTTTTATCAGCTTCCCGGCATCTGGCCCCAATATCAACATCCACTTCCGTCCATTCATCTTATTCCAAAGGTGCTTGTGGAATCTCACGCGCATGAACACACACGTGTTGCGATGCACAGCTCTACCACCTTGTCTATCTCATAACACAAACTACACGTCGTGCTACTGTGTGTGCATATACAGTATGTGTGCAGTAATACACGCTGCGTGTGTGTCCATGCATACATGCAGTCGTCTCTTTGTGGCCACAGGATATTGGACCCAGGACTTCCTCAGATGCCAAACTCGGTGGCTGCTCAAATCCCTCCTATAAAATGGTGCCATTTGCGTACAGACTAGGCTCATCCTCCCATACACTTCCCAAATCGTCTCTAGACTAGTTATGAGACCCAAAACAATGTAAATAGTTGATCTACTACATCGTTTAGGGAATAGTTACAAGAAAAAGGGCTGCACATATTCACTACAGACACAATCACAGTCTGAAAGACTCTAACCTCGGGAGATCTATAGATGCGGAACCTGCAGACCTGGCCCACCGTGTGCACCTCACAGCCCTGTCGGCTCTGCGTGTCTGTCCACACATATTACTTCTCATTTCTCTTGTCTCTCTGTCACAAAGTGCCCCACCAAGGGCAGAAGGAGGTCTGAGCCTCCCCTCCCCCGTGGGGAGTCTGGAGAGAAGGAAGGTGAGGTAAGGATGGGCTTGCTACTGGGACTGCTGTTCCTTCTCCAGAGTCTGCAGAAGAGAGAAGGACTTACTCTTCCCTGGAGATGGGGAAGGCTCAAGACAGGCAAAGGCCGGGCTGCCTGGAGAGGGGCGGTCAGAGGGAATTCTAGACACAGACGGCCTGCGCCACGCTGCCCGCCCCCAGCCGCCCGAGCCTCCATCCTTGAAACTGAAATAATCTCCCGTGCCGGAGGCAATGAAGGAAGAAGCAAAAATGGAGTCATTCATCTTGGTGTCGCAGCTGCCATCTCCAGCCCAGAATGGAGATGGGACAAGATCTGGGCGGCAGGGGCCCAGAGGCGGCATCCCAAGGGCTGTGCAGCCACCTGGCACTGGATGCCCCCACTGGCTGAGCTCCCTGCCCAGTCTCCGGTTCCCACCACCCCAGAAATCCAGGGGACACTCTTTTGCTCTTTGGACAAGGAGGCGGGTTTTGGGGGCCCAAGTGGAAATAAAGCCATGAGCTCTATCCTCCAGACCCAGAGAGGAGGGAAAGGCAGGTGCCCAAACTACTAGAGCCCCACTGTGGGGGTGGAACCTTAGCTCTGCCCCTCAACCCCACTTCACTTGGAATCAGGGAGACCCCAACCCCAGACTCTGCCATGAATTCATGGTACAGATGTTGGTAGCCTGCAATGCCCTGGGGCCCCTGGCACACAGGGTGGCTACCTCTGCCTGGGTATTTCCCATGACCATCTCCTGTATGGGGCTAGCAGATTGTCAAGCAGGGGGCCTAGAGAGCAGAGCAAGATTGCCTCTGCAAAGACATGTGTCCCTGACCCTCTGGTCAAGGGTCAGTAGCCAACTTGCCTCCCTCCCGCCAAGTGCAGGAAGTCTAAAGCTGCCAGTAAGCTAACACCAGCCCAGACACCCCAGTGACTTAGGGATCCATCTCTGGGCTCCAAGAAAATCCTCCCCCCTAGAAGAGTCTACTGAGGACGCCCCGTCCATGGGCTAGTCAGAGACAGAGGCCACGTGGAAATAGCTGGTGTTTCTGCAGTTCTTAAGCAGACCCCAGACGCCCTGGAGAGCCCACCTTCATCTGTACATGAGGGCAAATAGAGCTGAGGTGGCTGGCTCTTAGGGAGGTGCACACTGGGTCCCATGGACAGGAGACCCTTGGTTGGGCTTGAGCACTTTGAGTGGAGGGTCTCACTGTACACAAGACACTAGCAGGCCTCCTACAGAAGGGCCAGCCTCGTGGGGTGGGTGGGCATTGGTGAAATGGATGCTAGGGTCCATGATGGGGTGCAGATCTTGCTAGAAACAGTGCAGGATGAAGGCGGGAGGACCTGTCACCAGAGGCCAGAGAGGGACTCTCAGAGGAGGGGACACTGTCACCAAGAAGGCAGAGTTCAGCTCTGCAAAGAAAGAAGTGGGACACAGGGGTCCTGGGCAGGGAATGCAGCAGGATCACAGTGTGCTGGTGGCAGGAGGGACAAGTTCCCGAGGATATGGGTGGGAGCTAGGGCTGTCAGTCAGGCAAATACACAGGGAGCCCAGGTACAGCTGCATTTTAGGTAATAGCAATGCGCTCTAGCCTAAGGGTAGCCCATGCAGTACGGGGGAGATACTTATGCTAGTGTGTTTGCCTTGCTTGTCTGGAATTTAAGTGGAACTGGGTGCTCTGTCTAACAACCTCGTCTCCATCAGCATCCACCTAGGTAATAGGTGTGGGGCTGGTTTTGGCAGGGATCCATTCCCTCTTTCAACAAATACTTACCGTGTAACTACTGTATACCAGGTGGTGGTCTGGGAATACAGTTGTCAAGAAGGACCAGCAAAGCCCTTGCCTGCATGATGTTTATTTTCTAGCCCCGATAATAGAGAATAAATATATAAACAAATTCAGAAAATTAAATCAGGTTAAAAAGCAAGAACTATCAGGTTAAAGGGAGGAGGATACAGATGCTGAGGGTTCTGCAGACAGGGGCTTAAAGTCACAGCAGCAAGTGGCTCGCAGGACATCTAAAAAGCCCCTCGTTAGCTTTTGAATGCCCTGCGATGCCCGCCTCGGGGAAGGGCATTGGTCTCTCTGATGTTCTTCTAGCAACACTGATGCCACCGGCCATTATTGATGCCAGATCTTGCTCTGACATCCTCCTAGAGTCCTGCTGATTCTGGCCCAAGCTCTGCTCCCACTCCAGCCAGGACAGCACTGGCCAGCCGGCCACAACAGCCACCCAGTGGCTGCCCCAGCACCCCTAGGAGGGTGCACCTCACGCACCCCAGGGGCTTCAAGAGCACTGTGGAGCTAGTGCCTCCCACCATGCCCAGCAGCCTCCCCCTCGCGTGTCCCCAGTTGGCCTCCTGGGAAGATCCTCATTGTGCCGCCCGCGCTGAGATGGGAAATGGACAAGAACTCATTTGCAGCCTGCAACCCCCAGTTATTGGATTTTTCTCACTCGCTGCAATGTTTCTTTTGATCGATGAACGTGAAAGGATCTTTGGGGAGCGATAAAGGGAAAAGGTCTCAGAGCTGCGTGGCTTTTCCTAGCCACATCCTCCTAGCAGCTGCCAGGGGCTCAGTGGGGGCGGTGCGGCCTTGTGTGTTGAAAGGTGCGAGTTCCTGTTTGAGATCGCGGGTGGGTGGCCTCGGCCTCCCTCTGCGGGCTGACCTCTCTCTGTCCTCCGGTCCTCTGCCCACCAAGCGACAGCCGGCAAGATATGCCCAAGAGGGCAGAAGTGCCCGCTCCAAATGTTTACCCCAAATAGAGAGCAGGGGCAGTTACGTCCGGGTAACGCCCCACCTCCTCCCTTCCTGTCATGTCCCCATGAAGCCGGGGAACAGAGTTGGTCTTGCATGAAACCACTAATAGAGTGAACCTGGGGGTGGTGAGGAGCCCCAAGGGCAGAGCTGGGCATCCAAGTCCCCAAAGATTCAGCCCAGAGGAAGGAGACCTGGGCTTCAAGAGCTTCCTCCCTGGCCATGAAGCTGGGTCTTTCATTCCTGCAAAGGAAGCTGTCCCTGCTTCTCTGCCCCCCTCTCTCAAGCAGGAATTTGGTCAGGTGGGAGTGGCCAGCTTCAGACAAGCCCACCAGGACAGCACAACATGTCAGGGACAACCGAGCAATGGGCTGGAGTGCAGTCCCCACCTCCTGACACCTCCCTGCCAGGACTTCCACATAAAAGACACCAGGTTGAGGCCACTATTATTTAGTCTCTACTAAGAGGTTGGGCTGACAAAATGCACAGTGTCCCATTTTTCTTAAGATAATGGCAAATCCCAGCCTTGCTTGGTGGGCTTGATTTCTGTCTGCAGCCTTGCCAAGCCTCTACCACCTCATTCATTCCTCTTGAGCTTCCTTGATGTGATTCCCTGGCTCTGCCTCCTGCCACAGGACATTTGCACAAGCACTTCCCTTTGCTGGGAAATCTCACCCTGTTCTGCCTGCCTTCACGAGGCCAATACCTGCCGGTCACAACTTAAATGTCCCTTTCTCTGGGGGACACTGTCAGAGTCCTCAGCTGGTGTCCAAAGATTTTATTCGGCCAAGTAATTAAGATTCCAACAGAATTCTCATTTCGCTTCTCTCTGGTTCAAATTTGTATTTATAATAGTAATTATACTATAACATTTACTATTACCTTATTATATTAAGGCTATGTTGTGGGTGGAAATGGGTTCCTTTAAAAGATACCTTCAAGTCCTAACCCCAGAATCCGTGCATGTGGTCCTTCTTGGAATAGAGACCTGGCAGCTATGACTGAGTTAAGATGAGGTGGCCCTAATCCACTGACTTTTGGGCCCTTGTAGAAAGGACAGTTTTGGACACTGATGCGATAGAAAGAAGACACAAAAACAACAACATGGGAAGGAAGAGACGTTGTGAGGAGGAGGCAGAGACTGAATGGACACCCTTGTCTCCAGGGGACCCAGGCTCGTGAAGGCAGGGCGGGTCCCGCCTGCTCCTTCTGGGTCTCAGAGCTGAGACAACAGGGAGACCCCCCCCAGAGCACCACCCGGGGCCTGTTAATACAGATAACGGCACAGAATGATGGCAAACACAAGGACGATGAGCCTCAGAGGAGCCGAGTAGACGAGGTGAGGCGCGGGGGCCGCCCTGCTGGGACCCCCAGCCATCTGGCCTTTGTCCCTTCGTTCTTCCTTCCTTGCCTCCTTCCTCTGCCCCACCCCTCTGGAGCCTGTCTAGTACCCTCAGCCCTCTGCCTCCTCACTGATGGATGCCCCATGGCCACCCACATGGCCAGCCCTGGCAGTCCCCAGCACCCCCTGCCTGGGCCCCACTGCAGCCACCGATGACTGAGCTGGGAGTTACATTTTGACCCCAGGTATGTGGTGTGGTCAGGCAAAAGCGATGGACAAGCTGCCTTTGATGCCTGGCAGCCTTTGGCCATGCTGAGGGTCCGCATGGCCAGGAGCCTGAGCTGAGGCCACCTGTCCCCAGGGGCGAGCGCTGGCCATCAACTGCCCTATAGGCACCCAGAGGTCAGGGTGGCGCTAACACCCATCTCAGGTGGCACCAGGATCAGCCAGTCACTCCCCTAAAGCCTTCTGCAGGCGAGGCTGGTGCTCAAAGCACCCTTGAGATCCGGGCCCTGAAGCCCCCTGGGTAATCTTGGGAAATGGAGCCAAGATGGGGCCTGAGGGAGGGAGGGGCCGCAGACCTGACGGGCGGGAAGAGCCGGCTCTGCCGCAGCCCAGCCCGGCACACAGCTGCGGTGCTCCTAGTTTTACTGTTTGTGGTAAAATCACAGGTTTTTTTTTTTAATGAACCATTCTCAGGTATGCAAATAGTGGCATTTAGTACATTTGCAATTTTGCGTGCCTACCACCTCCGTGGCTTGAAAAAGCATTTGCTGTCACCCCAGAGGAAGACGTTGTGCTCGTGTAACACACAAAGGCCTGCGTGTCGCTGGCTCTCGGGAGCTCTAGGGCGCAAAGGGTACAGATACTTCTCCTTCACCTTCTTTTTTTATTTTGACCCATGATCACACTTTATTTCACTTTGTTACACACCTTGAGCATGGTCACTTCTTATGTGTATCAGTCGTCAACCAGCATCCTTGAGTTTAAACGGTATTGTGATTTATTTATATTTTTGTACTGAGGGCTGAACCCAGGGGCCTTCTATTTCCGAGCTACTCCTCCAACCTTTTAAATATATGCGCATGCACGCGCGCACACACACACACACACACACACACACACACACACACACTTGTTTTGTTTTGAAACAGGGTCTCTCTAGGTTGCTGAGAGACTAAGTAGCCGAGGCTGTCCTTGAACCTGTGATCCTCCTGTCTCAGCCTCCCAAGTACTGGGATGACAGGCCTGCTCCACCATGCCTAGCTTAAATGGTGTTACCTTCTTTAGTTAGCCGGCAGCCGGGAAGGTTCAGGGATGAGGACTCTGGGTGGGTGGAGGATGGAGCCCAGGCTCTACTCACCATACGGCCCTGCCTCCCGTTTCCCAGCCCTCCTCACTCCAGAAACTGGGATGGCACGGTGCTCTGCACCCCACAACCCTGACGGAGGCCTGCAGGAGCACAAGGAGGGCTGCAGCAGATTTGCGTGCATGAATCTTGGGGCCAAGATCCTACCCCCCATAGCCTAAGGGGCCTATGTGGTGTAGCTACCGATAATCCCCCATCCACCCAGCAGACACTCGGCCAAATGCAAGACTGCAACCCCATCTGGTCTGCGCTTCTCTCTCTGCCTCCTGTGCCTTTCTCCATCCACCCCGGGCCGAGCCCCTCTGGAGGCTGGGAAGCAATTTGTTGCCATGACAACCTGTCTCCCACTCCAGAACGCTCACGCGCCAGCCTTCCTCACTTGCTCTTCTCGGGGACTCTGCAAAGTGGCTTCCATGAGGAGGGAAAAGGAGAGGCGAGACCTCATCCCCTGTTCCCGGGATAGGGAGCGGCTGGTCTGGTCCCCAGTGAGGCCGGAGGCATCTTCCTGCACTATCTGAGCATCACACTCAGCTCAGCTCTGATCCACCCTGGAGCCTTCCCTTCCGCCGCCGTCCAGACCTGGCTCCTGGTGTTCCATCAGAAAGAGAACATGGAGGGCAGAAGTGGACTCGAGGCTGCTCTCCACTGGGAAAGCCAGGGTCCCAAAGGAGAGGGAGGTGCTTGAGGCCAGGCAAGATCTGTGGCCCAAGCCAGGTGCTGGGGCACACTTCTGTAGTCCCAGAACTTGAGAGGCTGAGTCAGGAAGAGCGTGGGTTCAAGGCCAGCCTCAGCAACTTATTGAGGCCCTCAGCAACTTAGCAAGAGACTCTCAAAATAAAAGGTAAAAAGGACGGGGAGTGTAGCTCAGGGGTAGAACAATCTAGGGTTCAACCACCAACATCACAAGGGAAAAAACCCGCAGGTGTACACCTGTAGTTTGCTCTTGGTGGCCGTCACCTCACTGTGGGCTGGATGTGATTTGAGGGAGTCCCCCAAAGGTAATGTTTTGGGTATGATCCTTAGTGTAGCCATATTGGGGGAATATTCAAGAGTAGACTATGGGGTGCTCAGGTCAACTGAAGAATTAAGGAGGATCTTGAGAGAGAAAGAGCTGTGAAAACAAGCTGGACCTTGGCAGCTTTCTGGCTTCCTGACTGGGACGTGATTTCTTCCCCCCATCCCATCCCCACATACACATCTCTGCTATTGTGATGCTATGTACCACAAGGACTTCACCAGATGCTGAGCGAATGGGGCTGCCCAGTCTTGGATTTTGAACCTTCAGAAATGTAAGCTAAATTGTAGAAACCTCTTTGCTTTATGCCAGTAGCCTGCCTAAGGTATTTTCTTATAGTAACACCAAATTGACTAGGACTGATGAGAGTCCTGTGGCAAGACTTGAGTCTCTGGTTAAGTCCAGAGCAGCAGGAAACTGCCCAGAACTCCAGCAGCAGCCCCACACAGAATACAGGACCCTCTCTTCCTGCTCAGAGGTCTGAGAGGTGAGAGGGTCAGGGCCTGTGCTTTGAACAGGAAGGACAGAGAAAATCCTCAAGAGCCACTGCATTACACACTCAGAAAATAATGGATAGCACCTGGGCTTCCTTTTTGTAGGATAACACAAACAGGATGGCTACTTCTAGAAAATCTCAAGGGCAAAGAAATCGGTCCTCCCCGCTTCTAAATGTGTGGCCTTTCCTCCTCCTATCGATAAGGCTGGGAGAGTGATCTATTTATTCTGGGAAACCCTTTCGCCCCAGCCCAAGTGGGCTCTTATTTACAAGCCAATCCTGACTTTTAAATGGAGGCTGTTAAATGCCAATAGCTTTGATTTTGTATTTAAATCAAGTTGAAAGCCTTCCTGCTTCCTAAGAGAAAACCATGGTCAAAGGGCCACCCTTCTCCACCTGTTTCTCTCAAAGAATCTCTTTGGAAACCGTAACTGCCACTTGTAAATTATAGATTCTGTCTGTGGCCTCTCGTGTGCCATGGCATAACCTTATTATGTTAACATAAAAACTAAACGCAAGCAGTGAAGCACTCCATTGGATTCACTTATATAGATCAGACGCTGCGGCCCACCGTAGGAAGAGGTCCTAAACGGATCCGGGCAGGACTGGCATCTTCAATGGATCTCGATTTGCAGAGGGAGAGGGAGAGGCCGCTCAAGGAAGGAAAGCCAGCAATCAGGACTGGTGTGGTTTCGGACGTGCTTGTTTTGCATTCCAGATATTTGGAAGAAGACCTTGACTGTCTATCATAGAGTGAGGAGAGGAGTTACCTGGAAGATCCTGGGGGAGGGGCGACCTGGAGCACCCTGGCAAGGCACCTGGGCAGACCTGGCATGTGTCCCCCTTCCCAGACCCAGGGCAGGGCTGGTGGGAGGGAAGCGAGCTCTGTTGCCCCAGATCTGCTAATTGAAGTGCGGCCAAACGGGCTTCCGGACACTTTGTAAACACAGGCTTCCTCAAATAGAAAAGAATCAAAATCAAGTCACCTCGATCGTTACCAGTCTAGACGCTGCTTGGACCTAAGTGTCCAATCTCTGGCCCAGACTGCCATCCCTGGTGCCATTCCCTTCTCTGCCGATCCATCCCACACTCTGGCTCCAGACACCCAGAGCTGCTGCTCTTTGGCCAAACACATCTTGTCCTAAAACGTTGGACCTTTCCCTGTGCTCTCCTTCATCCAGCTGAAGACTAGCTCCCCTTCCTGAAGCCCCACATTCAGCCTGTGGGGCTCAGTGTGGCTGCTCTCCCCAGAGCCCCTCTGCACTGAGTTAGGGATCATCCTCTGTGCTACAGAAGCCCTTGGCTTTGCCCCTCCCCAGGGTCTTATTGAATCATTTGATGGTAGTCTGTCTTCCTGCCTACTGTCCCCCTGGATGTCAAGCCTCTGGAAGCCGAGGTGGGTCTCTCTTCATGGGTGTCACAGGCTAATAAGAGCAGAGAATTCGTAGTAATCTTGAGGCTGGACCTGGGGTTCAGTAGGACACGGCCAGGGTCCTAGTGGACCCTGTGTTGTGAAGAGTTGCTTCTCGGTGATATATCGGGTATGGCGCCTCAGTCTGATCACCTCTTCATCCTTTCAGAGAGGATTGCTCCCTGGCTGGGAGGCAGCGTATCATAGTCCGCTGGAGTCTGGTCACAGTCACAGGGGTTCAAGCACTGGCTCAGCTGCTTTCCAGAGCAAGCTTTAAAGTCTCTAACCTGAGCCCTGGGTGTCCACCGCCCCCATTATGGTCAGGGTGCAGCTCCAGCAGGAGGAGGAGTCCCATGCCTCTCTTGGACAGAGCTGGACATGCCAAGCAGGGCTGGAAGTAGAAGCAGCATGGTGGCTGTGTTAGGGAGTCTCTGGGTATGCATTTCAGGAAGCAGAGACAGTGGACTGGTGTATCCACCAGAACTCTCACCACACCATAGGGTGAGGCTGACTTCAGGGGCCTCCTTGAGGAGGGAGAGGACAACTCCCATTGGATCCCAGTGATGTCACATGACTGAAAAGTAAGTATCCACTGGTTCCCTGATTCATTGGTTCCTCTGTCATGTGACAGAAAAGATAGTCCCCTTTGGTGTCAGAGGTATCATGTGACTGAGAGGAAGCTCCCATTGGTTTCTAGGGGCATCATGTGACAGAGAAGGCAACGACCATTGGTTCCCAGGGTCTTGTGACTAAGGAAATGTTACTGAGAGGACAGTTCTCATTGGTTCTCAGAGGTATCACGTAGCATTGGATAGCTTCCATTGGTTCTCAAGGGTGATTTGTTTTTGTTTTTGTTTTTGTTTTTGTTTTTGTTTTTGTTTTTGCAGTACTGGGGATGGAATCCAGGAGCACTGTACTTCTGAGCTGCACCCCAGCCCTAATTTTTTTAGTCTATATTTTTTTCTTTATTTTGAAACAGGGTCTCACAAAGTTGCAAAGGGCCTCACTAATTAGCTGAGGCTGTCCTCAAACTGCAATCCTCCTGTGTCAGCCTCCCAAATGCTGGGATTACAAGTGTGTGCCACCACGCCTGGCTAGTCTCTTTTTAATTTTGAAATAGGGTCTCACTGTTGCAAAGGGCCTCGCTAAGTAGCTGCGGCTTCTGCAAACCACAGTCCTCGGGTCTCTGCCTCCTGAATGCTGGGATTACAAGTGTGTGCCACCATGTCCCAGCCTGGTGATTTGTTTTTCATATGGTGAAAATAAGGAGATGACCACAGTATGGTTTCACAAATTACATAGCCATTGCCATACAAAGAAAATTGTTCACAGTGATTACAAAAAAAACTCTCAAAGAGAACACCTGTGAGACAGGTATGTTAACCACAGAGGGTCCGGCTGCTCAGTGAGGATCAAAAATAAAATCTATTTGAAGTCTGAGGTCCACCTTTTTACCGCCTTTATACCAGCTGTTCTCAGGAAAGCCGCTTGACCACTATGGTGGCGACTTGAACTATGGAACTATGGTGAGGTCCTTGGATGCAGGAGGACAGTGCCGTTGTGAGCAGGAAAGGATTCCAAGATGAGCTCCAAGGTTAACCAGACGTGGCCCTACAAAAGCTAGTGCTTCCAGTCATTGGAGAAGTAGCAGGGTGGAGCTTGCCACAGCCAGTACTTGAGGGTTCGCACATGTTTTGAAGTCCAGTAACTGAGGTTCATGTGACATTCCCAAGGGAGGGGAGAGCTCACCCCAGCTGTTCACATGTGGGATTTAATCAAATGTGGCCCCTCGAAAGGAGAGAGATGCACTCAAAAAATAAATGTAGCAAACTGTGCACGTGTGTGGGATCATTTCAGAGCCACACGACAGCACAAGATGGAGAACAGTTCCCAGGGGTTCCAGGGTGGGCTGTGAGCGAGCCGTGGCACCTGAGAGCAGCCCCCACTCTCCCTCGGTGGGGTGGCCATTTTCCCCAGCATCTCCAGGGACCCCTGGGGCTGTCTTTTTGCATACAGAAAGGGGAATTCACTTTGCGTAGACTGAAGATGGCCACAGGCTTCCATGCCTCCCTTTGAGAGAGGAAGCCCGGTTCCCTGGGATCTGGGCAGGCCCTAGTGACTTGGTTGATGGCTACAAAACAGCACAAGTGATGTTGGGGGCTTTCCAAGACAGATCATTAGAAGCCTTGCAGCTGCTGCCTGGGTGTTTTGAAAGACCGCTCTTGGATTCTTGCTCAGAGGGAAGTCAGACACCATGTGGCAGGCTGACACCCTGTCAGTGCTGTACTGTGAAACCCAAGCCTCCTGGGGACCCCAGGGTGCAGACATCGCAGAGAGACTGCGAAGCCAAGTGCACGGGCTGTGTAACTGAACAACCCAGCTGACTCCATCACCAGACTCAGCAGCTGAACCCTTCTCCAACATCTCAGATGCACAGTCAACCAAATCGTGAGCACAAGAATCTGTTCCGAGCCTCCAAAGTTTCAGAGCAGTTTGTTCTACAGTAAAAATTAACCAGAACCCGAGCCCAGACTCAACTGTGCAAGGGGGCTTAAGAGTCTTAAAGCAAAAATTCCAAAGACAAAGATGATTAACAGCACTGCGCACCCCCCACCCCTCAGTTTCTATATTTTTTGCAGGAAATGTCACGCTTCAAGGGAGTCTAACCAAGGAAAGTTCAAAGTAATAATACCAGAAATCTGCTTTCTTTTTTTTTCTGTTGACATTTTATTGTGATAGGAAGTGGAAGATGAAGGCTCTGATGGGTATATTTAGTCCTCTGTTGGTGAGTGTTTCAAAGGTGGGCTCTTTGTTGCTCTCATTAGCATCCACTATGCAAATAGTTAAGCTGCTTCTTTACCATGCTGAGTCATGCTACAGACCAAGAACAGATCCATCCCCTTCTCCCAAGAGCATCTCATTAGTGTGTCTCCTGGCACCATCCTAGAACTTGGCTCAATCAGAAATACACCCCTGGCTACTGCTGGTGCTTGGCCTGGACAGTCCCATCTCTGCCCTCCACAAGCCTAGGCCATTGCCTTCAGATCTCTAGACCCCAGTGGACTCTGCCTCAGTCACTTGCCACCTCTAGGAGCCCATAGGAGCTGTTGTTAATGTCTCAGTCACATGATACCTTTGGAAACCAGTGAGCACTTTCTTCTCGGTCACATGACACACGGGAGCCAATAGAAGCTGTTGTTGTCTCAGTCACATGACAGGTGGGAGCCAATGGAAGCTGTTGTTGTCTTAATTACATGACATCTAGGAGCCAATGGGAGCTGTTACTGTCTCAGTCACATGACACCGGGAAGCCAATGGGAACTATTATTTTCTTAATCACATGACACCTCTGAGTACAGTAAGAGCTATTGTTTCAATCATGCGTCACTCCCAGGACCCAATGGGGGCTTGTTAGCCCCTGGCATCCTCTGGCAAACTCCATTCTAGAGCAGCCTTGTCTGAGGAGCAGGAGGCTGGGAACGAGGTCCTGACTCATATTCAGCCCCGGCAAGGACACTCTCACATCTCTGTCCTCTAGGTCTATAGAGGACAGCGTGGCCCAGCAGCTCATTGGGGCTCAGGGCGTGCTAGCTCTGGCCTGGATTATGGAATGGGCTGTGCACCCCTGAGGTCTGGCTCCTGCTTGTTACTATTTTGGCTTCGTCGTCTCTTTTGACGGCTGGCTCCTGGAGCATTATCCCTCCCAACATCACATGAGCTCTCAGTGTCCCCCAGCAGAGGGAGAACGTGACTGACATTCTGAGGCTCCAGTTGCTACCCCCACCTATCCATGGAAGCCATTAGAAGTAAATCTGCCTGGGTTCCACATCCATCAGCAACATCTACCAGAGCACTCCCCATGTGCAGTGTGGCGGGGTATCTGTCTAGCTGAGGTCTACTGAGCAGCCACATCATGGGAGATGCTGGGCTCTGCACTGAGAGTTTACTGGTAGAAGGAGAGATAAGGTCATCCCCCCCACTGGCCTAAAATCTAGGGGGCCAAACAGCCCATAAACAAATCAATCCACAAGCAAGATAAATGCAGAGAGTGAAAGTGGTATAAAGAAAATAAGACAGAAGGGGTGACAGGGTGCCCAGGAGAGGGACGAGACTATCTGATGGGGTGGTCAGGGAAGGCTTTGCAGGAAAGGACGCAGCGTTCTGAATGACAAGAAGGAGGCGGCCTGTAGGGACCCAGACATGCAGGCAGAGGGGTTGTGGGTGTCAAGGTTGAAAGCAAGAAGGACCTTGGAGCTTCAAGGATCAGCAAGGGGATTGGGAGGGCTGGCAGGAGAGCCAGGGCGTCTGGCTGTCCTTATCTGAGCCTCAGGTCCAGCACCACCTGAGGCCGGCTTTCCCTGGCCTCCCTCTGCATAGCGCTGCCTCCATGCCCAGCCAACCCAGGACCTCTGCCTTTCTGTATTTTCTTGGTAATGTGCCACTGTTTATAACTCATTTTAGCTGCATTGCTTTGTAAGGTGAGGCCATTTCTTCCATCCTCTGCCATGGGCCCAGTGCCTCCTACAGTGCTGGGTACATAGTATGTGCTCAAGAAATAACTGCTGAATGAACAATGAAGAATTCTTCACATTCACCAGGGGCCACAGTAACCCCCTTATCCCAGTAGCTGTCTGAAACCACAGATATCAAACCATACAAAATGTTGGGGTTTTTTACATAACTACTTATGATAAAGTTTAAGTTATACATTAACTATGGTGAAGGATTAACAAGAACTAATCACAACTGAATGATTATAATTGTATAATAGAAGTTATATGATCTCTCTCTGTGTGTCTGTCTCTCTTTCCTCTCTCTCCTCCATCTTTCGTTACACTCTACTGACCACAGTTAACAAGAAAGACCACTGTGTTAGCAAAATGGTGATACAGGTTCATCAGAATGGGTCTGCTATAGCTGGGGAGAATTTAGACACATCAATATTTATCTTTGGGCCTGGCGGACAGCGTTCTCATTGTACTTATGTGCTCACACATGCATGTACATGTGCATGTGCGCACACACACACACACACACACACACACACACACACACCAGATAAAACAGGCACAGCCTCACTTGCTGTTGGGACCTTATGCACCAGGTCTATCTGATAAGTTAACTGCCTCAAGAATGGGGATCTTGATGTCTCCGTTTCATAGATGAGGTGATCAGACCTGGGTTGGCCAGTGTCATGTGGATATTGAGAATGACCCCAGGTCGGTGTCTGTTCATCCTGATTAGCTCTGATTCCCATCAACACATGGCACACGGGTTTTGGTTGGCTCGTTGCCCCTACTGGGTGAGATTTGTGTCTTGTCTATAGCCACTCTACTGCTGAATATCTTTAGCAGGATAAGTCTCCCAGGAATTTTCCTGCCTTAAAAGCGGCAGGGTGGTGCGGTGTAATCAGCACAATTCTCTCCAGCCAGCCTGCCTGGCTCCACATGCTTATCTCAAGCAAGTGACTGCACCTCCCTGTGCCTCAGTCTCTCGTCTGTAAACCAGAAGTAACAAGAGTAGCTGCCTCAAGGATTTGTCAAGAGGTGGAAAATGTTCCTCTGTGAGCAGGTCTGCTTTCAGAGGGACAGCTGAGTGAGGACATTTCTCCTGCCCTAAAAATCAGAAAAGGCTCATTCATCAAGAAAAATGACGACTTCCGGGAAGATGGTGACCGAGAAAAGCGGGGCTTAAGAGCCCCGCTAACAACAAATCTCCATTACCACAAAATCAGCGCCTTTCATAGCCAGAAAACACCATCACCAGTGAAACAAAAAATCACCAGGCTCCAGAGAGAAAGCGGACTGAGAACAGAGCCACAGAGGAGATAACCGGCCTCACGCCCGAGGACGCAGCAGAGGCGGCAGCAGCGCCATACTGCCGGCGGCACCGGCGAATTCACGGCTATAGCAAGCCGAGGTGAGCCACTGCAGAACAGCCAGGCGGGATTTCTCTGCACAGAGAGCATCTAAAGCTCCTAGTGGCCGAGCTCAGCACACACTGCAGGGATTCAGAGTGGAAATCAAAACCAAGAAGAAAAACACCAGCCCCACAGCCGAGGGCGTAGCAGCGGCGCCATATTGCCACCGGCGGCAGCAGCAGAGAATTCACCGAATCCAGTACAGCTACATCTGCGTACTCAAGAACAGTGAGTCAAATTGCGGGCCACAGAGGAGAAATCCCAGTACTGTACTCCCTGGGACTTGACCCAGTGGGGGAGGGGCGGTGGCAGAGATATCACACCATAGGAGAACGTGCAACCTGGCACCCCCCACAGTCTAAAGCAGCCTCTATCGACTCTCTGGGTCAGAGACTCTGTGATAAAACCCAGTAAAGGAGTAGTAGGGTCTGAGATACTACTGACTCGAGATCCAGAACACCTTAAGTGAAGTCATAGTGACCCAAGGGAAGAACCCAGTGAAGGCACAAACATCCGAAATCATGGGAAAGAGGAATAATACTGGAGCAATGAATGCCCACAACCCCACAACATCAGAACCCGATAAAACAGAAAATCAGAGATTTCTAGAAGATCAAATCAGGAAAATAACTGTAGAAATAATAGAGGTGCTTCGAAAAGAACTCAGAGAGAGCCAAAAAGAGATAAAGGATACCATTAATGAAGTAAAGCCCTCAATTCAAAGCACAAACAACCGATTAGAACACATGGAGAACAGAATCTCACTCTTAGAAGATGAGCAAACCAAAAATAAACGCATAGTTTCTAATCTAGAAAAAAATATCCGACAGCAGGAATCTGATATTGAAGAAATATGGGCCCATTTTAAGAGAGCTAACCTAGGAATAATTGGAATAGAGGAGGGAAAAGAAGTGAAACCAAAGGGATCAACAATCTCTTCAAGGAAGTAATAGCAGAAAATTTTCCAGACATAGAGCAAGAGGTCGATACACAGGTCCAGGAAACTTATAGAACTCCCTTTAGACAGGATCGGAGAAGAGGATCCCCACGCCACATAATTGTCAAAATGACCAATGTGGAAGCCAAGCAGAGACTCTTAAAGGCAACAAAAGCAAAGGGCCAAGTGACATTCAGAGGCAAACCAATTAGAATCACTCCAGACTTCCCAAACCAAGTCATGAGAGCCAGAAGGGCTTGGAGTAACATATTCCAAACTCTGAAAGAAAACAACTTCCAGCCAAAAATTTCCTACCCAGCAAAACTTTCTATCAAATTAGATGGAGAAATAAGAAGCTTCCATGACAAACAGAAACTGAAGGAATTTATGTCTTCAAAACCAGCACTAGAGAAAATACTCAAAGAGATTAACTATAAAGAAGAAATAGGTAACACACTCCAGAACTAGAGAAACAAGAGTTTCCATCCAACAGACAACTAAGATTGGTTATCTGTGGAGATTCATTATTTATGTTAGTCTTTTACCTATCTCTAAAGGGTATTGTTTGCCTTTATTGTTGTTAATTTCTAGGATTTCTAGTTGGAATATTAATATACCTTCAGATATAGCATTTGGAAATATTTTATCCCATTCTATTAGTAACTGTTAACTCTGTTTACATTGTCTTTGGATATACAATTTTTTTTATTTTTTATTTTTTAGGGAGTCATACTCCTCTGTTGCCTATGCCATTGAAATCATAACCAAGAAATCACTGCCAATTTCAATCTTGTGAGGTTTAATGACCCAGATTTTTTCCTAAAAGTTTATAGTCTTAAGATTTATATTTAGGTCTATTTTCTATTTTGAGTTAATATTTGTATATGGGATTAGGTAAGGGTCCAATTTTATTCTTTTCCATGTAATTATTATTTTTTAACAATATTTAGTTAAAAGATTAATATTTCCACCAGCAAATGTTCGTGGAAACCTTGTCAAAAATAACTTGACAATATAGGGAAGGATTTAGCTCTAGGCTTTTATTTAACTCCAATGGTTTATATATCTGCCTTTAGAATAGTACTACACTGTTTCAATTATTGTAGCTTTATATGGTTTGAAATCAGAAAATATATATCTTCTAGCTTTGTTCTTTTTCAAGATCGTTTTGGGTACCTAGAGTCCATATTCCATTTTAGGATAGATTTTTTTCTGAAAAATAAACATATAAATATATGATAGTTTCACCTAAAAATAGAAAAAAATATTCTCTGGTAAGAAAGAAAGCAAAAAGAAATATTGAAATGTTATCTTTAAGTCACCAAAAGCTTGGTATCAGACAAATGAAACTGTTATGTGAGATTATCATTTTTAATTTTAGGTAAATTGCCATAATACTAGATGTCAACTACTAAGCCAAGCATGGGAGGGAGGGATAGGGAGAGAATGGGGTGGGGATTGGGTGGGGGCTGACTGGGAAAAGTGTGCATGTATGTCTACAAAAGTATGTATCCTATTATGATGTATGAATACAGTGCACCAATAAAAAAAAAGAAAAAAAAAAGAAAAATGACGACTTTGTGGAGCCCTTATAGAGCTGGGGTAGTAAGACAACCAGGTGAACTGGTCCCCAAAGGGTGACCAGTTCCTCCTAAGAGAGATGGGACCCAGGAGCTGTTTTTTGTTAATAAGGACAGGAGGACCATGGGGCCCATGCCACTGAGTAGGAAGAGCAGAGTGAATGCTTTACAAGTTCCTAAAGACTGTGTTGGGGGCAGTGTGGCAGTAGAGGGCCCCTGGGAACCAGACAGGGTTCCACACTCACTGATATCCCTTCCAAGCTCCTAATGGGGGAGGGATTCAAGAAACACTGGAGCAGGTGATAGACTAGGAGAGGCCCTCTTGGGCGTGTCCAGGTGCCTGCTTAATCCCTAGGATGCCAGTGCCCGGGCGAGGGGTAAAGAATCCTCCATCCCAGTTATCAAACTCTATGGAACACTGAAGGTGGCAGGGGACCAGCTGAAGCCATTTGAGCATCAGACAAGGCAGAAAAAGACATGGAACTGGACCAAGGATACTGAACTGATATCAAACTGAGTCCCCTGTCCTTAGGGATGGGAGATTCTCTCCCACCCAAGTTCTTCATGGAGGCAAGTCAGAGAACTTGCTATGGAGGGAAGAGACTCAGGGACTGTAAAAATCTTTCTCCACCCCAGGACCAGACTCAGAAAGCCTAGGATGGAGGCTTCAGCCAGAGAAGAAAGAGCTCTCCTGACCATATCACCATTTTCCACTGGTAGACAGCCAGCAATGACATCCTACCTCTGGGGAAGGGATCAGAATAGGGATAGGGACACACCCTACTTGTAACACAGGTGGTGAGGGACTGCAGGGAGGAGTGCTGAGGCTGGAGCCATGGATAGAGAACTTGTAACCAGAGCAACAACAAAACTCACACCTCCTTCAGCTACAGACTAGGGCGCCTCTAACTCTGACACCAGTGGCCTAAGAGAAAAAGAAAATTGCCAGTTGAGTGTCAAAACTACTGATTTCAATTTCTGCTATCATCTAATTTAGATATATACGTATGAATCATACCACAAAGTCAGAATTAAACAACCTATTGTCAAGAGATAGAGGAGTCAATAGAACTAGACCCAAGATGATCTGCACTGATCAGGCAGGACTTTTAAAATAACTGTCATTAATAGACTGAATACATAATGGAAAGATGGCATGCATAAACAGATGGGTAATGTCTCATCAGTGGAGAGAGACTGTAATCCTCAAGTTGGAGTGTCAGGAATAAAAATCATGATGTGGAAAATAAAAAGTCTTTGACATAGGAACTGAGATGGGACTTGGCACACCACTGGTGCTCCATCTCGGTCACTGGGCTGGCTGGGTTTCCTTCACTGCTATAGATATCTGTGATAACTAACTTGTAAAGAGAAGAGATTCATCTGGGCTCACAGTTTCAGATGCTCCAGGCCAAGGTCAGTTTTGAGCCTGTGGCAGAGAAAAACCACTCACCTAGTTCAGAAAGCAAAAGAGAGCAGGAGGAAGCTGGTGACATTTTAGAATTCGCCCCCAATGACCTCTGATGACTTCCCACCAGGCCCCACCTCCTGATGTTTCCACTACCTCCCCGCCCCCATCCTGAGACCATGCCTTCTACACACGGGCCTTTGGGACATTGCATCCCAAGCCGTGTCAGTCAGCTCTGGTCGTTTCAGAGGACAAGGAGCGCACCTCACCTCCTCTCATGAGCCCAGCATTCAGAGCAAAAGTGGACTCGGAGTTAAAGCCACCATCAGGATGTGCAGAGAATGCGCTGGCATGAAGGTCTGTTGAGAGCATTTCCTCCAAGCCCAAACCATACAATAGGAAAACTGTAGATGGTCACTAATAAGACTTTTGTAAAAAACGAGGTGCAGGTTTAAGCTCCCCATGTACAGAAGCTCCCTTACGAGGTATCTTACAAGGTGGGTTCTATTAGCAGATGGAGAAACAGAAGCCACAGAATGAGAGGTGGCAAGTGTGGACCATGCGGATGGCAGAGCCCATCCTGGGGCCACACCTCAGCCCTGTGCTTATGCAAGGGCAGTGTCTTGTCGCTAACAGACTTCTTGATCAGAAGAAGCAATGACAAGAAGAGCCAGCCACACTTGTGCTTTCTAGCATGGTGCTTACCAGCACCTCAGATATTTGTTGCAATTAGCTCATGACCCCCCTCCCCCAAAGTGCTATGCAGAAGACCTCTCCTCGTGCCCTTTACCCTGAGGAAATTGAGGCACGGAGAGGTTAAATTACTTATCCACAGTCACCTGGTACTCAAGTAGTAACTTAGGACCAGTTTTCCTGACTCTAACCTTCCCACTAAAATGAGGAAGGAAGTTTCAGAGAACCAGCAGACACTGCACCCTCACAAGAGAAAGGTAGTGGAGAGCAGGGTCACAGAGTAACACCCAGAGGCTTAGAGCCAGCACCGCTGGTCCTCCAGCACTCACTAAACACACAGCGACTCTTTGACTAAGCCACTCTGAGGTTGACTTCCATGCAACTACCCTGATGACTGAGCACCTGGTCTTTCTCAGAAGAGGTGCAGTCTGGAGAGGACTTGGCCTGCAGGAGCCTTGGTTCTCAGGTGTCCAGAGTCTGCTGGACACAAGGAGATGGCCTTGAGCATCCATGAAAAGCCTGGATTCTATGCACAAGAAAGCAACTATGCATCTTGTGTGATCAGCCATCACCCTGTGAGACACTGGGTCCTGAACAAACCCTGCACTGGGCCTTATAAAGGCCACTCACATTTTTAATGGTGGCTGGCAACCTCACCAGCAGCATGGTCACACTGAGCTGAGTTTCTACATGATGAGAATTCAGTTGGGTCTTTTCCAGAGAGATGGCCTGGAAGGAAGGGCATGGGCCAGCTTTCAACAGTGTTTTGGGTTCTCCATGACAGTCTGGGCCCTCAGAAGCACCTGACTCCAAGGCACCTCCCAGCAGCACATCATCTGCCCCAAGCCTTGCATCTTTTCCCTCTCTTCTTTGAGATATGTAATGGGTTTCTCACACCCACTTTCAAGCCAAACCCCGTTTCCTAAGCGTCCCCGGTGACTCCTGTCTGGTTAGTCATTGAGCCTCTCAGCTTCAGGTCTTCTCTTTCAAACAGAAAAATGAATGATTCCTCATCCTTCACAGAAGGACTGAGCAAATTAATTAATGTGTGGACGAGGTGTTGCCATCCCGGGGTGCTTTGATATGGAGGATGAATGCTTTGTCAGGATGGTGGTGAGCACCAGGCTCAGCGGGGATACAGAGCAAGTGGCCCTCTGTTTGTTAGGTTGGCTTCTCTTCCACCCCGTTCTAACACTTAACAAAGTTTTCTTAAGATTTTTCAAAGTTAAATGCACTCCTGTCAATGTCATTTCTTTGATGAAGTCATCCAAAATTAAGTTGCTTTTAAAAAAGAAACAACTTTCATACAAATCAGAGACTGGAGGTGGAAGTCTGTTTCTTGACAACCAGAAATCTAACTGTGGTGGTGGTCTCCTCCTCTTGCCACCTGCTCCTGCCTCCCGAAATCATGGCATCCCCGCGATGCAGGCTCAGCCCACTCTGTGTGACCCCTCAGAGCTCAGGAGAGAAGGGCACAGCGTGTACTAAGTTGCTTTGTCCAGCAGAGGAGTCTTTGTTAGAGATTGTGTCTCCTCTCCTAAGGTTCATATATTGAAGTCCTAGCTCCCTGCTTCAGAATGTTTTATCAGGAAATAAGGCCCTTACAGATATGATTAAGCAAAATGAAGTCATTAGGGTGGGCTCCAATCCAGTAGGACCCGTGTCCTCATAAGAAGGGATTTGGACACTTAGAGAGACTCCAGGGTGCGTGAACAGAGAGACAACCAGGTGAAGACAGAGGAGGAAACGGCATCTACAAGCCAAGGAGGGAGACCTCGGGAGGAATTGGACCCGCTGTCACCTTCATCCCGGACTTCAGCCTCCAGCACTGTGAGGACATAAATCTATTGCTTAAAACATCCCTTCTGCACTGCTTTGCATGGTAGCTGGAGTGGGTGAATGCTACATCTGAGCCCACACGCCACCTTCACTGGGTGCTCTGCGGCGGTGACCCGGGGCAGGGATTTTGAGAAGCAGGGGTCCCCGCATGGGGCTAGGAATGCTACAGCAGTGCTCAGTTTGTCTGTCCTCTGTACTTGTGTGAAAGTATGTGAGAAGAAACTGGGATCAAGGGTGGTCAGGAGTATCATTTCCTGTAGAAAGCTATTTTGCTTGAAGTTTTGTTCTAAATATACACATTGTGGCTTGCCAAGGAGCTTGTCCCAGACCCTCCTCTGTGTTCCTCCTAAAGAGAGACCTAGGCAAGATTTTCAAGTCTGTTCTCGATAGTCTAGAGAAAGGAAATGGAAGGAATCAATGATCTGTACTAATGTTTTGAGGTACATTAAATCTGGCCACAGAGTCTCCCCTGGTTAAGAATTACTGTCCATTTCCACTCACCTGGAATCTGGGAGTGTGATTTATATTGACCAATAGCATGTGGTAGACATGACATGTAAGTCAAGGATCTTCACAGAACTCTTTCTCTGGAGATTCCTGACTTCCATAGCTATATACATACATGTGATATATATGTGCATGTACAAACATGCACATACATGCATGTATATGCATACATAACCACAAAGATAGTATAAAGAATTGGCTTGTGCAATTATGGAGCTAAGCAACCCCTCCATCTACAGTCTGCAAGCTGCACATCCAGGACAGCTCATGGCAAACTACAGTCTGAGTCCAGAGACCCAAGTCTCAGGAGAAGAGGAGACTAATGTGGCAACCCAAACACTCAGGCCAAGAGTAGATCCTCTTCCCTCCACCCACACTGGGCAAGGCCATCTGCTTTACTGGGGGAACCAATTCAAATCCCAGCCACATTCAGAAAAACACCCACAGAGTCACCCAGAAATGTTTAGCCCTATCCCTGGGCTCCCCATAGCCCAGTTAAGTTGTAAGATAACCACCTTGGGAGCCTTGACCTTCTTCCTCTTGGATGCTTCCTGAGACCACCATGCCAGAAGGAAGCCTGGGACAAGAGGCTAGGTGCAGCTGTCCCAGCCCCACTGACCCCCAGTGCAGCCCATCCCTCTGGGAGAGCCCAGCAAAGCCAGCCCAGGGAATCAGGAGGTGTAGTAAGTCACTAAAAGTTATCTAGTTATATGCTTTTTATTCCAACTAATGAAACAAAGACATTGTCCAACAAAATTGCTCAGAGTCACAGGGCCCCGAAGCAATGGTTTAAGATAATTTGTAATGTCTTATTAATCATATGCAAACGATGCTTCCAGAATACCAAGAAACAATTGATTGGTTTAATAATTTAAACAATGCCTCTGAAATTCTTTGCAACATGATTTGCTTAGCAAAATTCTTTCCCATAACTTGTTTAAGGGGGATCTTTGATTCTCCACAAATCACACCATCATCACCAATCCCCCACTGCGTTTGACCCAACGAGCTTTCTTGCTTTGCCTTATCTTCCCTTGTGGGGCACACTGCCCAAAACATGATGGCTCACTTCAAACTCCTCAAGTCGTCACAGCACACAAACCAGAGGGCTTGGTGGCACCACATTCCACTCTGTGTGTGTGCACACATGTTTGTGTATGTGTGCATCTCCGTGTGCATATGTATGTGTCTATATATGCGCATCTGTGTATGTGTATCTGTGTGCATATATATGTGTATGTATTTGTTTATTTATGTGTGTCTCTGTGTATGTGCTTCTGTATATGTGTGCCTCTGTGTGCATATGTGTATATGTGTTTATGTATGTGTGCCTCTGTGTGCATATGTGTGTATGTGTTTATATATGTGTGCCTCTCTGTGAATATGTGTGTATGTGTTTATGTATGTGTGACTCTGTGCTTCCATATGTGTGTCTCTGTGTGTACATATGTGTGTATGTGTTTGTGTGCATATGTGTATGTATATGTGCTTACGTGTGTGTCTCTGTGTCTACATATGTGTGTATGTATGAGCTTGTATGTGTGTGTGGCTTTTTGTGTACCCGTGCAAACATGTGTGCTCACTCTTTCCACTACTCCCAGCTCTTACAAGGCGACCCAGGCCTGCGAGGTGACACGGCCCAGCAGGTGGGCCACATCCCCGGCCAGGCAGAGTGACTTCAGAATCTCTCATGGTTTGTTAGCTGCTCATGTGTGTCATCCCACCTCAGGAACGCCGCTCCCTGGAGTGGGATGGAGGGAGCTGGTCTAAAATAGGAAAGTCCCTAATTACCCTGATGTGATCACTGTGCATCAGATGCATGTATCACATTATCATACTGTGCCTCATAAACGTGCAGTTATTATATGTCAGTTAAAAAATGTAAACTATGAACTTCCCCCAGTGCCTTGGATAGTGAGGAACAAAGTTACAGGGCCCATTACTCCAGAGATGGGCCGTGCACGGCCCTCCTGGAGGAGTTTCACCGAGCCCGGGAGCCCCCAAACCAAGTACAAAGATCACTTTATCTGTGAGCCCGACAAAGGAACAGCAGGGTGAAGGCTGAGAGATGTTGCTTTCACCAGAAGAGTTTTCTTGCATGCCTGTGGGGTCAGGAGTTGCGCATCCCCCCCACCTTGTGCGCGATTCCTGGTCCTAATTAGCCTGCGAGGTTATCTCGTTTGTGGCTGAATGGCGGCAGCCCCTCCATCAGCCCTGGGAGAATGATCAAAGAGGGATTTAATTAAATTTTCATATTTGATTTTCCTCTTCCATTTTAACTTTCTCCTTTTACTCAAAGCACGCTATTCTCAAGGAGCTGAAAAGTTGCTCAAGACAGCCGGACTCAGTAGGACGGGAGAGAAACGGGGGCTTTATGGGTTTTCTTTAAAAGACCCAAATCTCCCATCTCCGCTCAGCTCAAAACATGCATGTAATTTAGGGCAGCAACGTCTGAATTATGAATTGACTGCTCCGGCTGTAAATTAAACATTCAGCAAACGGCTTCCATTTAGGCGTCCACTGGCAAACCGGGTCGAGTAATTTGCACCCAGAGTGGAGAATGCTGGCAAGCCTGAAACCCACCCACCCCCTTCCCTGGCCTGTGCACCTGGCTTTCACAAAGGGAGTGCCCCATGCAAGCAGTGCCTCCGATTTATAACCTACATGGCTCATGTACATGCATGAAAATGGTACATCAACAAAGGACAAACAGTGATGTCTTGTGGGGCGTGTTTTTGCTTTGGGGGCCCACAGAGGATGAGCTTCAGTGTTTCTGTCACTTGTCCCAAGACCAGTGATGGGGGTCCCTATATTCTTGCATGGAAATGTTGACCCCTGTCAATCTACAACTGGACTTAGTGGGGAGATGGGCCTCAGAGCTGGGTTGGGGGCCTGCAGGCCTGGGCAGTGGCAGTGTGCGTGTGTGCACCTCTGTGTTGGGAAGGTCTGCTCCAAGACCTGTCCCTGCACAGTCCTCCCTAGCCAAGGGGCGCAGTGAACAAGATTTACACGGCTCTCTGTGTCAGGGGAAGAAATCTCTTTGCTGACACTTCCGGAGCACTGTTTGCCTACTCATAATTCATGTGTTTATTACACATCATTCTTATCTACTCATTAGAGCAACTGTCCCCACGGATATCTTCCAGACTACTTATTCTCATGTTGCCTAATTGAAACCATAATTTAAATAGAGGAGGAGCCTCCTGCCTGCAGGATGAGGCAACAGACGAGTCCCCCAAGTCCTGAGCCCTCTGGCGTCGCACATGTCCACGGTGAGATGTGGCTCAGGCTGGCACACCTGTGCAGTCAGGTGAGTTCTTGCTCCAGGGTCTGGAGAGGCCACCTGGCAGTAGTGAGGGTTGGACTATGTGCCCCTAAAGATGTTCCGGCTGTAACTCCCAGCACCTGTGAATGTGACTCTATTTAGCAACAGAGTCATTGTAGATGTGAAGATGAGGTGTGAGACTGAATTAGTATGCACTCCAAGTACAATGGCAGATGTCCTTATAAGAAAAACAACTTCAGAGGGGTTGAGACCATCAAGATGAAGGCAGAGGTGAGAGACGGGTAGCCACAAGCCAAGAAATCCAAGGATGACCATAACCTCCGCAGCTAGAAGAGATGAGAATGAGCCCTCCCCTAGAGGCCGAGGAGGGAGCACGGCCCCACAAACACTTTGACTGGACCCGTGCCCACCCAGTGCCAAGCCAGATTCTGTGTGTATCAAGAACAGAATAGGACATGGAGCAGCCGGGTGTGGTGGTGCATGCTTGTAATCCCAGCATTTGGGAGGCTGAGACAGGAGGATCATGGTTTGCAGACAGCCTCAGCTACTTAGTGACGCCCTTTGCAACTCATTGAGACCCTATTTTGAAATAAAGAATAAAAACTAGGGCAGGGGGTGAAGCTCAGAGGTAGAATGCCCCTGGGGTTCCATCCTCAGTACTGGGAAGAAAGAAAGAAAGAAAGAAAGAAAGAAAGAAAGAAAGAAAGAAAGAAAGAAAGAAAGAAAGAAGAAGGAAGGAAGGAAGGAAGGAAGGAAGGAAGGAAGGAAGGAAGGAAGGAAGAAAGAAAGAAAGAAAGAGAGAGGTATGGGCTTTGGGGAGGCAGTGGGCAGCCTCACTCTAGGCATAAAGTAGGAGCCATCCCTTTCCCATCCCCTAGCTGGGAAGGCAGAGCTGGAACAAAAACTTGAGGAAATGCTGATTCATTGGGGTACAATTCTGTGCCATACAATTTCCTGTGCACGTCAATGGCTCTTAGTGCAGTGTTCAAGAGTACACCCATCACCTCAATCTTCAACATACATCACCCCCAAAAGAAGCTCTGTACCCCTCAGCTGTCACGTCCCAATCCCCATTGCCCACCCACAGCCCTGCCCCAGGCAGCCTATTTCTACCTACAGGATATGGAGTCGTGCCCAGCGCCACCTTCTAGATCCACTTGTACTGAGCACGGTGCTTTCTCAAGGGTCCCCCGTGGCCACGTGTGCCGGCATGTCACTCAATTTACTACCAATGACAGTCCAGCGTCTGGACATGGCCCGTGGGATTTATCCCTTGTTCATCAGTTGATGGGCTTGCGGGTTGTTTCCACCTTTCAGAGATGTGAACGCCGATACACAGGTGTACGTGTGAGCATCCCTCCTCAGTCCTCTTGGGCATGTGCCTGGGAGTGGATCTGCTGGTGGGTTTTCTTCTGGAGTGTACTGGAGGATACGCACGCGTAGGCTCAGTCATCCAAATTAGTCCTCGTTGCTAGCGGTGCCTCCTCAGCAACTAAGGGAGAGATGAGTGTGCAACCCCCAGGCCACTGTCTGCCAGGAATTATCCTGCACCTTTGCCTGCGGCCCAAACAGGAGAAAAACAAATGCTCAGGCACTTTCCCCCGTATCCATTCCATATGCCACTTGTGTTTGACGAGAAGAGAACTGAGTACCTGGTCAGCAGGAGTCCCCAGCCCCGTCCCTGAATCTCTCTCCCCAGCCCTCTGTTCTATCCGGCCTGGGTCCCAGGGCAGGCACAGAGCTCTCTCCTCCGCATCCCAGCTCCCGTTCCTCTGAGCAGGTGACACTCCTGGGAAGCCATCAGACATCTTCAGTGACAAGCCAGGCTTGACCGTCTCCCCTTCCTCAGTCAGGCTCTGGACATATCCTGTGTGCAATGCAGTGTGTGTGTGTGTGTGTGTGTGTGTGTGTGTGTGTGTGTGTGTGTGAGAGAAAGAGAGAGAGAGAGAGAGAGAGAGAGAGAGAGAGAGAGAGAGAGAGAGAGAGAGAGAGAGAGAGAGCGCGCCTGGGGTTGGAACCCAGGGGCATTTACCTCTGAGCTATACCCCCAGCCCTATTTTTATTCTTTATTTTGAAATGGGATCTCACTGAGTTGCAAAGGACCTCACTAAGTAGCTGAGGCTGTCTGCGAACCACGATGCTCCTATCCCAGCCTCCCAAATGCTGGGATTACAAGCGTGCGCCACCATGCCCGGCTGCAATGCATTTTATTTGCATGAGTTTGTAACACACAGTGGTGAACTGGAGTGAGGGCTCTACAAACCCCTGGCCCTTCCCATTGTTAATGGGTTAATCAGAAGGAACTTCTACCTTCCCCAAGACCGGAGTGGTAGGTGTAACTGGACTGAGGTCTACCAATTTCTTCTCCATTCATCCCCCTTTGGCTAATTCATTCAACAATCAGTCCTGTGCTAGACCTTGTATCAGAATGAAGGAGTGAGCTATGAACACAGCCAGCCCCTGTCCTCAAAGCCTCCTTGTCCAGTGGGCAGAGACTCCATGAGCAGAGCACCCACCAAGCTTGAAACTTCAGAGTACGGCCCTTGGCTCCCTTGGGAGCTCCAACTGCTCACCTGGCCTTGCTTCCCACCCAGGTGGACAGCTGGCCAGGCACAATCTCTGTCAGTCTCTCTCCTTTTCTCTGCAGATTTCTTCCTGCGCAGCAGCATGACCCACTGCCTCCTCTCCATCCTGTTCATGGGGGAGGGACTCCTACCCAAGGCTGGACCATGAGATCAGTGATGTATGAGTCACAGGGACTCATAGCTGAGAGGAGGCCATGCGGGCCATGTGGGACCACGTGGAGGTGGAAGGGGCACTCAGGTGCAGGGCCGTGGGAGGCAGATCTAGCAGCGACGGGAGGGTGGGGTGACCTGGTCCCCTGGGTGCGTGGGATTGGCTGATTGCATAGCTTCCTGGGCTGACAGGGCAGAGAAGCACCTGGGCAGCTAATAAGAGGAACTGCCATTTCGGAGCCTTTCTACTGAAGGAAGGTCTCAGAAGGGAGAGCAGGAACCTCACAGTGAGGCCTTTGGGGTCCCATGCACTCCAAGAGTCAAGGCTGCCTGTGACATTTCAGACCTTACCTCCCAGAAGATGAAGATGTGGAGGTTGGGCTATGCTGGGCACCCCCCCCACGCCACCAGGAAGGGGTTAATGGATGCGGCTGGTGGAAGGAAGGCAGGGCCAGTGACAGTGTCCAAAGCCTGAACAAGCGGATTCTTCTGCAGACATCCCCAAAGGCCTTGCCAGGCCACGGCACCAGGCTCCTTGCCCCGACCCATAGAACGTCCCTTTGCTTGGACATTTGGTTTTCCAGCCGTGGTCTATTTTTAACTTGTCCAGACTTTGCCCTTGGAAGATGGCAGCTGTGTGTCTCTCTGGAATTCCTGTGCCTCCGACACACCTGGCCTCTCTGGACCATGCAATCAGTCAACACAGAAATCCCAGCTCAGTTGCCCCTCCCACCATAGGGGCTGCTCTGCCCCTCTGAGCTGCTCCTCCAGCTGCCCTGCAAAACCTTGGGGTGTGTGGAAAGATGCCCGGACAAGTCAGAAAACCTCAAAGTGCGGACCCCCAGGGCCATTCTGAGTTTGTCTGCCCCCTGGTGTGAGCTCTGGGCCACCCATTTTGTCCTGGGCAGTTTGCTCATCCGTAACTAAAAGGACCAGAGGAAGAGGACCTGAGATTCCACCTCACACCTGCCTGGTGGCTGTGGCTGGAGGTTCAGGTGTGTTGCAAAGAGCTTCCCAGGGACTGGCTCCAATGCTCGTCCTTTTAGAGGAGGCCACCTGAGAGGGTTGGAGGGCCCTAGACAAGTAAGCAGGTATAGTAACACAGGGACCCGGCCACTCTGTGGAGGGACAAAGTGCTCAGGGCCCCAGTTACCCTGCATCTTGCTAAAGGTCAGGGAAGAGAATGTCCTCTGCAGACACAAGTTAGGGACACAAGACCCACAATGTTCATCCTCCTGTAGGTGTGTGTGTGTGTGTGTGTGTGTGTGTGTGTGTGTGTGTGTGTGTGTGTAGAATATGCATTATGTTAAGCAAGTTCTGGGAGACAGGTGATGTGGTTACATGAGCCCAGGGCGACATGATTCCCATGGGGTACCGTGGAGGATGCCATTCCAATAGGACCAGGCAGGGCAAGCTTTCCCAGGAAGGCACTCCTCATAGGAGACCAGGAGAGTGAGGAAGAGGTTCTCTGTGGTTCTGTCCACATTGTGACCACCACCTCCCTAGGCCACATGCAGGAAAGTCATCTGCCCCTTGTGTTTGGGTTCAGGGAGAGCAGTGCCATCAAAGGACGTCCTTTCTAGAGACCTCTAGGAGGAGTGGGGGGTGACTAGAACGACCCTGTGGCAGGAGTGTGTGGGGAGAAGCACGGGGGCCCTGGAGTGCCCACGACCACCAGCAGGGCTAATGACTGATGGGACACAGAACACTGGAAGACAGGAGTCTCACTCACCCCAGCCTCAGGACAGCTTTTCTGATTTTTTTTTATCATTCTATTTTTCAGATGAGGATTTGAGATTCAAAGTTTAAACAACCAGCCACATCCTGCTTGTACAAGGGTCTTATCTGGATGTTGAATCTCTGGGGCTCCTTTAGTCCAGCCACTCGCTATCAATACAGTCAAGTTGATGCCGAAACCACCCATGCCTCCATCCATCCATTCCTCCCTCCATCCATCCCTCCATCCATTCCTCCATCTATTCATCCATCTACCCATCCATCCATCTATCCATCCATCTATCCATCCATCCATTCATCCATCTACCCATCCATCCATTTATCCATCTAGTCATCCATCTCCTCATTCATCCATCTCTCTATCCATCTATCCATCTCTCCATTCATTCCTCCAACTATTCATCCACCATCTGTTCATCCATCCATCTATGCATCCATCCATTCATCCATCTATTCATCTATCTATTCATCCATCTATCCATCCATCCATTTATCCATCCATTCATCGGTGCTGTTTGCTTTCACATATTTCTTGAGAGGGGGGAGAAAAGTTCTTCTTGAGTTTTGAAAGTGTGTTTAATATCCATCTGGCACTTTCCCTGTCCAACGTGGAGCTGTTCGTGGTCTGCCACGTGTCAAACCACTTTGCAAAGCCCTTGGCCCTGTGTCAGCAGTCGCCGGCCTGGCCATCGCACAGCCTCCTCCAGCCTCCTCATCATAGTCCCTTCTTTGGGCCAGCTGACTCCCGTGGGCTGGCTCTCGATGACAGAACTTCCTGGCATCTGTTTCCTGCCCTCCAGAATGCTCTGCCCTTCCGGAGAATATGCCTTTGCACTTGCTGTGGGCTGGTCAGCCTCCCACACACTTGGAGAGGCTGAGGACTACAGACCAGGTAGCATGGCACCACCTGCTCTGGCTCCCCGGGGCCTGCAGCGACCTCCCACCTCAGAGAGTAATGACTGCACACAGGTGAGCACTTCTCTCCTTGGGAACTACGGGTGCATCCTGCCACTCAATCATTTTAAAATAGTTCACTAGCTGTCTCTATCCCCAATTTCATTTTTCTGAAGCATTTAATTGCATGAAGCTGTTAGTGGCATGCACATTTTAATTTTCCTGCTTTACTCCCAATAATAAATAGTGACAGGGTAATCAAATGGCCTCTGCCCTTGGCCTTCTCCTCCTCCTCACTCCCATTTCTGTGCATCTTGCTCCCAGAGCATTCTGAGGGTCTCGGGCCTCAAGCATGAGGCCAAGCCAAGTGGGTTGGAGTACAATGACCACACACCTGCTGTGCTCATGTCTTGGTCCCCAGGTTGTCAGGAGTAGGGAGTAAAAATCTCAGAATAGCTACATCTCTCTTGGTAGTGAAGCTCAAGGCAGATGGTTGCTTGGCCAGAGTTTGAGGAGGGTAGTCACTGTTGAGGCACCCTGGCCACGGAGTGTCATCACCTCTTCTTGGGCCAGCTCAGACACTCCAGTGCAGAGTAGACCACAGGGCCGGCTCCCTGACTGTGCGAGCCAGTCTGAACCCAGGGCAGTCCCCAAGATCCACCCTTCAGTAGCACGAGAAGAGTGGTATCTTTGTTCCCTGGGCCTTTGGTTGGATGGAAAAGCAATATACTCAGCCCTCTGTATCCAGGAATGCTGCCTCTGGAACTTCAACTAACTTCAAATCAAAAATATTTTTTTTAAAAAATTGCATCTGTACCAAACATGTAAAGACTATTTTCTTGTCGTTATTCCCTAAACAATACATTATGACAACTCTTTACACAGCATTTGCCTTGTATTAGGTATTATAACCAATGTAGAGATTACTTAAAGTCTTAAGAAGGATATCCGTATCTTCTATGCTGACAAACAGCATGCTATTTCATACAAGGGACTTGAACATCCTTGGGTTTGGTATCCTTGGGGGGGAGTCCTAGAACCAAATCCCCCATGGATACCAAGGCACAAAGGTGCTGGCGAAAACAAAGGTGTCATTCAATCATTTCTCGAGGTCAAGTTTTGCTCGAAAGCATGTCGACACATTATTTTCTGTAACCTTCACCAAGTTCTAAGAAGATAAATCTGGTGATGCCCCCAGGAGCCCAAGAGTGTCCCAGGCAGGTGGCAGCCGTACAGCCCAAACACTAGCTGTAAGTCTGTGTACTTTTTCCCTCTAACCATCTGTCCCCAGTTCCCTTCCCCAAGGAGGTCTTATTGATATTTCACATAACTGTTCAAAAATGATTAAGTTTTGCCCAGACTTTTCAGCAATTTCTCTCTGAGGTGTAGCCTACTAGGGTCCTGGGTGTAGAGTTAACAGGATTGAGAAAATCCCAAGAGAGCACAGGAATCATACCGCTGAGGGGGGTTAATTGTTTGTACACCTCCTTTTCCTTCCTTCCTTCCCTCCTTCCTTCCTTCTTTTCTTCCTTCCTATTCCTAAAGCTAGGAATAGTCTACCTCCAAGCTCTACCCCGAGCCCTATTTTATTTTTTATTTAGAAACAGGGTCTCACTAAGTTTCTGAGGACCTTGCTAAGTGGCTGAGCTGGCCTGGGACTTGCAATCTTGCTGTCTCAGCATTCCAAGTCCTGGGATTGCAGGCCTGTGCCACCACACCCGCCCACTGTGCACAACTTCTTAGTCATGGGCTCTTGGCCAGGTCGCAGCCATTTCATCTCTCTAGTAGGAACAGCAGCTCCAACAAGAAAACTCAAAACTGCAACAGCTTCCACAAGATAAATGTTTGTTCTCCCTCACCTAATGACCCCCAAGTATGTGGTCTTGTTCTGTTAGCTCAACCAGGGACCAGATTTGTCCCATGCTAGTTTTTTATTGTTCCATAATTAGAAAATTGTCCTCTGTGTGTGAGTAAATCCAGCCCACCATGCCCTCATGATTCCAACAGTGGGAGGAGAATGGGAATGAGTAGAGGGAAACTTTCCTCCTTACTCAGGATCTCTTTCTAAAAAGGTTGGTGACAGCTTCACCCCATGGTCACATCCGCAGCAAAGGAGTCTGGAAAGAGGCTCTCTAACCAGGCAGCTGAGCAGCCTATTGAGAGGGCGGGGCACTACTGGGGAAATTGGCATGGGAGGAATGATTAGCTGTCTCTGTCAAAGGCAGTGAGTACAAGACCTGCTTGTTTTCTGGGAAGATCAAATGAAGAGCACATAGAAAGTTCTGAGGACATAAGGTTGCCATTGGCTAAACCCACTGGGATTGGACATATTACTGTCACCATCAGCATCTGGTTCTCAGTTAATACCTATTCTAGCAAGGACAATGGTCCGTCTTTGGTTAACATGCCTGTCTCAGACTGCTGGTGTATTTGACTAGTTAGAGCCTCCATTTGTGTTCCGAAGCCTAACTTCTCATTATATCAACCTCAGTAAATCCTATTTTTGTCTGTTTGTTTGTTTTTCTTGTTTATGCCACTGGGGGTTTGACCCAGAGGCATACTACTTCTGAGCTATACCCCCAGTCCTATTATATTTCTTATTTTGAGACAGGGTCTCGCTAAATTGTAGAGGGCTTCACGAGGTTGCTGAGACTGGCCGTAAACCTATGATCCTCCTGTCTTAGCCCCCCAAATACTGGGATAATAGGTGTGTGCCACTGCACCCAGCTGCGAATGTTATTTTGGTACACTACTTCCAGCAGGCTTTAAAAACTGTTCCAACCATCAAAATCCACAGTAAGATTCATAAATACGTGCATAGCTTTAAAACGGTATACTCTTTGACCCAGAAACTTCTTTTCTGAGATTTTTTTACAAAGGAAACAACCACAGAGAAGCTAAAGGATTTATCTGTGAGGATGTTTCTCGCAGCAATATTTATAACCATTGAAATATTGGAAACAACCTGAATGTTGAAGAATAGGGGCCTGGTCAAATAAATTTTACTACACCCATGTCATAAAATACTGTGTGGCTCTGAAAAATTATGTCGTCGGAGGATATTCAAATATATGGAAAAATATTCATGATATATTTGTTAAATGGAAACGCAGGTTTCAAAACAGTGTGTGAAATTGTAATCTCGGTCTGTGGGGGCAATAACAACTGTTAGCAAAGAGAATGGGCTCTGGAGACAGAGAGGCTGGAATCCTTCCTCAGCTGTGTGCCCAACGCAGGACCTTGGACAAATTACTTCATTCCGTGACTCAGAGTTCTCATCTGCAAAGTGTGGATTGTAATAATGACCTCCTGGGGGGCATCCAGGCCAAGCCCCACCCAGATCACAAGTGGCCCACTTATAGTGGGCCCTCAACCTTCATTCACAAACTTCTACTAACGCTCTCCATACTGGAGACAAGTCTGTTGGGAAATGATGCTTCAAAAGAGCAGCTCACGCTAACTGGGTGATGTGTGCATGTGTGTCTCCACCATCCTGTATCCCATTAAGATGTGTGACTACAATGCACCAATAAAAAATTTTTAAAAAGAGCAGGGCAGGGTGTATTCATTTCGCGTCACCCCTCCTTGCCAGTCTGGTATGGAACTGTATTTCTATTTTCTGTATTTCTATCTTTCTAATAAACTTCTTTAAATCTTAAAAAAAAAAAAAAAGAGCAGGGTGTGGTGGTGCGCTCTTGTAATCCCTGCACTTGGGAGGCGGAGACAGGAGGATCATGCAGGTTCGAAGCCAGCCGTGCTGGCTTAAGGGACCCTATTTCCAAAAATAAAAAATAGTATAAAAAATAGGTTTGGGAGTGTAGCCCAGAGGTACAAGGCCTTCCAGGAACCCCAGTGCCACAAAAAAAAAATTAAAAAGAACAGTTCGCTTTAAGTGAACTTGAGAGGGGAACTTACCTTCTCAAGTGTATGACTCATGTTTCCATTGCTCTTAGCAATGAAAGGTCGCTGGAGGATTCATGGGTTCACGTGATTATTTCAGGGACTTTGTTTCTCTTTTGGACCCCCAGAAAATGCATGCTGTGTTGTTTTTGGAACCACCTATAGACCGGCCCAGGGGAGTCATGTTGGTGACCATCATCCTTGGTTTATTGTTACTGGTACCAGGCCAACTACAGACTAGCTCTGTCTTTGAAGAGAAACTGGACAGAGTCAATGAGATATAAAAAGCAAATGTCTGGTGTGCTGTCTGATCAGCTGAGAGCTCGGCATCAGGCCCAGCTGGACCCTGAAGAATCAGTCTCCTTGGCCAGGTCACTGCATGGAGCTTCCTTGGCTGAGGAAGGAGAATTGCAGAGTCAGTGTCTCCAACATCTTTGGAGGCAGGGTAGCAGAAGACCAATCAGCAAACAAGAAAAGATGCTCTGGCCAGAGCAAGGAAGCACAAGGACTGGAACATCCCCGAGTCCTCCCCGTGCACACCCAGAGACCTCAGGACTCTGAGAAGATGCGCCTTCACCTTCATCCTGATTGCACCATAATAACCCCGGGTGCTCTTGTTCTTGAGACAGCCAAGGGGGAGTGACAACCCAAACATCTCTGGTGGATGGACGTCAGGCAAGCAAGTCACGTGCCTTCGACACAGTGCAGTCTCACAGGGTCAAGAAGGAATGAAGCACTGGCACCTGCCAACCTGGATGAGCCTTGAAATCAGCTGGGGGTTTTCATATAAAATGTCCAGAATAAGGCAATGCTTAGAGGTGGAAACTAGGTTTGTGATTGTAGTGACTAGCAGGAGGGAGAAATGGGAGCTCACAGGCAGGGCTCCCTCTGGGGTGATGCAAACATTTTGGGTTTAGGTGGAGAGGGTGGCTTCACATTCCTGTGAATTTCCTGAATGCCACTGAACTGGAAACTTGAAAATGGTTGCAATTATATGGATTTTATCTGAGCATGGAAGTCAAAAATAAAAGGACAGTACCTACCTCCACATCCAAAGGAAATGGTGCTCACTTAACGTGCTTGGCCCTCGATAGACTGCTTTTGCACACCACACCTGTTGAGTTCACCCTATCTGTAAGGTAGACATCTCCCTCTAACAGGAGCTGCTCTATTCCACCTGCTCACAGTCATATGGCTCAGCCATGGTTACTTCCCAGACCCTAGGCTCCTAATTGGATGCTCTGTTCCCTCTGGTTACTGCCCCTCCCTCTCTCTGAAACATGCTCCCTCCATGTTGATACCCCAGGGGCTACTCATGAGGCTTTGGAGAGATGAGGGGCATCTGACATGGCCACACAGGCTACTCAGGATGTGAGTACAGGAACTTATGATTTCAGGCTCCCCACTATCAGCAATTTGCCCCACGTCCTAAATATTTCTCGCCCAATCCTGACTGAAATTCCAACAGTGGAAGGAGTCGCCCCAGTGTGCAGGGATGATAAAAAAAAAACCTTAGGGAGAGTGGAGCCAGCAGACAGTGTCATAGGAGAAGAGCAGAAGTCCAGGTCCTGGATCTGGGATCCTTGACACTTGGTAGATAGTTAAGGATGAGCAGGAGGAGGAAGTTCTGGAGAGAGACCCTAGGGCAGGCAGTGCAGGTGCGCTGGGAGGGCAGAGGCTCACGTAGCCCATGCACTCTACAGGTCATCATGGCACTGTGGCAAGTGCAAAGACTAGCAGGAGCTCCAGGGCCAGCCTCCAGCTGTGCACTGAGCTGGGGAGCCCCATCCTCTGCCCTCACCCGTCATTCATGCCACATGCCTTCAACCCATTGAAGAGGCTGAACCCAACTCAGTAATCATGTTATCAGCATGTAGTCTCTGTGCAGACCCTCTGTGGACAGGTTCCAAGGGAACCAAAGATACAGGAGCAAAGAAAGGCCAAGTCCTCCCCTCAGGGTGGCAAATGCACTTCAGCCCCTACCATGGACAGCGCTCAGCAACTTCATCCTCCTTGGCTAAGAATGAATGGCACTGGGTGCCAGCCAGGAGGAGAGTGGAGAGTTGCAGGAGTGTTCATCAAAGGACACAGCATCTCAGTTAGGAAGATGAAGTTAGAGTCACCCTGCGCAACGTGGTGATTCTAGTTAATAACAATGTACTGTGCTCTTGAAAATTGCAGAGAGGAGAGACATCAAGTGTTCTCACCACCATAATGCATAGATAATAAGTTCCATTGAGCCATTCCACAATCTTGACATATTCCACATATTTCATATTGAGCTAGTCCACATATTTCAAAACACCATGTTGCACACCATAAAAACACATAATTTTTATTTGTCAGCTTAAAAGAAAAATACCACTTGGCCTTGCAGGGACCACCCAATGCCTTTCTGAAAGTTGCTCTGAGCCCATGGAGACTTAGCTTAAACACAGGTAGTGGCCTGAGTGACTAGACATGAGTCAGCCCCTAAAGGTCCCTGTGCACTTCAAAGTCCCTGATTTTACTGGAGGCCTACTATGTGCCAGGCTTTGGGGCTACAGGGATCCAAGCTGCACAGCCCTCCCCCCATGTCTCTTCCATCATGGAAGTCGGGGATCAGTGGAATAAAGATGAGCCCAGCACATAGTAGGTGCTTTTGACACTGTGTCTGAATAGCCCCACTGCATCCTTAAAACAGTTTGTGAGGTAAGTCCATCATCTCCAGTTGCACAAAGGTGGAAGCTGAGGCAGAGAGGAGTTGAGCAGCTTATGAAGGTCCCATAGCCTGAAAGTAGAATCACGTCCATGCCGGGAATCCCACATTGGTACGCTGTGTGCCAGCCCTCAGGAGGAAGTGCAGAAAAACAGCTTTAAAGTCAATGGATGCCTGTTTTAAAGGAGCTTATCTAAGAAAGGTTGGCACATGGTCGTAGAAACAGATGCAACGGCCCCACCAGCTTCTATTCCATGCCCAGGCTCAGATGTGCTCCACCTGAAAAATATTTAGTGACTCGATAAAAAAAAGTCCAATAAATTAAAAATAGATTGACTGAGGCTTAATCGAGCAATTCATTTAAACATCTCTGGAAATGGAATGCACCAAAGTATGAAAATCCAGCGTTCACCGTGGTTCTCCGTAAAGCATTTCTGGGGAGCTTGCTTTGTATGCAAATAGGATCGGAGAGTGGATGGAGCCAGCAACTTTTTTGTGACCGGACTCTTTGTTCATAAAATTGATTTTTACCTCAAAAATCTTAGAATTCTTCATAAATGGCTCATGTACATCTCAGAACCCTGTTTTACTTGGGGTCTGGCTTTCTTTTATCGATTTCTGAATCAAGAACCCTCTCTAGATCCACCAGCGAAAGGAGAGTTGATAGAGTGGGGGGTCTCTCCAGCTTCGGCACAGCCACAGTGGCAGGGGTGGAAATCGCCAGAGATGGTACCAAGAGCAGGAAGCCTTAAAGCCACCCGAAAGCTTTCAAGCACAGTGGCAGATGCATTTCAAATGCAAATACAACCTCATTCTGTGAGAATAACTGAATAGTCAACTCCAAAGCCATTTTGCAATTAGCCCTGCTTCCAGCCACCATCGGAAAAATCAAACCCACTGCTTGAACAAAGGCGTCCTGAAAACTTTCCTTTTAGCAGAGCAGGTGGACTCCTCAGGGCTCTTAAGTGCAGTTGTATGGATTCCCATTTGGACTGAGCACTCGCAATCCTGCACACCTCCTCCCTGGGGCCCATTTAAGGCCAGTGCTACGATGAGCTGAGAAAGCAGGCTCCTTCACGTGTTATCACAGTGTGCTCAGGGCATTACCCCACGTGACCACCCAGCAGGCTTCATGGCACACAGAGAGGACTACGATATGTGCTTGAAAGATAAGGAAACTGAGGCAGGAATGGGCAGGTGCTTTGCCTAGGCTGCCGTTCTTACCTTGAGCTTAGCATTTTCAGGCCGGTATCATAGAAAAAGAAACTACTGAAAGAAAACACATACATGGAAATGCTTCAAGACATTGGGACAGCCAGTGATTTTTCTGGATGGGACCCCAAAAGCACAGGGGGGAAAAAAGCAAAAACTGACGTATGGTGTTACATCAAACTAAAACAACACTTCTACACAGCAGAGGAAACAATCCAAAGAAGAGGCAGCCGATAGAATGGGAGGAAATCGTTGGCAGCTCTTCATCTGAAAGAGGGCTGATATCCAGAATATAGAAGAAACTCAAAAAAGTAGCAACAACAAAAACAAAATAAGCCAATTTAAAAATGGCAAATGATCTGAGTAAATACTTGTCAACAGAAGAAACACAAATAACCAACAAGTACACAAAAAAATGCTCAGTGTCATTAGCCATCAAGAAAATGCAAATCAAAGCTACAATGAGATACCATTCACCCCAGTTAGAATAGCTGTAATCACGAGAAATAAATAACAAGTGCTGGTGAGGATGTAGAGGAATAAGGAACCTTTATGCGCTGCCGGGGGGGATGTAAATTAGTACAGCTATTATGAAAACAGTATGGAGTTCCTCAAAAGGCTAGATCTCCCATATGATCCGGCAATCCCACTCCTGAATATATATCCAAACAAAATAAAATCAGTGCACCAAAAAATCCCTTCATGCTCATGCTTGCCACTGCACTATTCGCAATAGCTAACACATGGAATCAGCCCAGGTGCCCATCAACAGACAAATACAGATCATGTGGTATGGATACACATTGATGTATTATTCTGCCATAAAGAAAAAGAAAATCATATAATTTGCAAAAAAATGGATAGAACTAGAGGACATTATGTTAAACAAAAAAGCCAGACACAGACAAGTATTGCATATCTTCTCTAATGTATGGAAGCTAAAAATTTAAAAATTAAAAAATCAACCTGAAAATAGAATAGTGATTACTAGGAACCAGGGAAGGCATGCAGGGGTGGGAGGTGAAAAGGAGCAGTTGGATTTGGTCAGAACACACTCTATGCGTGTATAGAAACATCACAAGCTGGGCATGGTGGAGCGAATTGTAAACCTAGGACTTGAAACCTTGCAACAAGAGGATTGCATGTTTGCAGACAGCTTCAACAACTTAGTGAGGTCCTCTGCAACCTAGTGAGACTCTGTTTCAGAAATTAAAAAGAATAAAATAGGGCTGCAGGTGTAGCTCAAAGGCAGAATGCCCCTGAGTTCCATCCCTAGTACTGCACACAGGAAAGAAGGAAAGAAAAAAGAAGGAAGGAGGAAGGAAGGAAGGAAGGAAGGAAGGAAGGAAGGAAGGAAGGAAGGAAGGAAGGAAGGAAGGAAGGAAAATCATCACACTGAGCTCTATTCTTCATACATGTCATATGAGTTAATAAAAAAAAGAAATATGTACCTGGGACATAGGATGAAAAAGCATGCTCTCTGGATTTCCTGAGGCTTGCATAATTCATAGCAGAGTCAAGGACCTCTTGTTAAAAAAAATCACACAGAAAATATTTTTCCACTTTTTTTAAATTAATTTATTTATTTTTATTGGTGCACTGTATTCATACATCATAGTAGGATACATACTTTTGTAGACATACATGCACACTTTTCCCAGTCAGCCCCTACCCGATCCCCACCCCATTCTCTCCCTATCCCTCCCTCCCATGCTTGGCTTAGTAGTTGACATCTAGTATTATGGCAATTTATCTAAAAATAAAAATGATAATCTCACATAACAGTTTCATTTGTCTGATACCAAGCTTTTGATGACTTAAAGATAACATTTCAATATTTCTTTTTGCTTTCTATTTTTCCACTTTGATAACTGCACAAGTGCCCATCATAACAGCTGAACTTTCCAATTGTGATCTGAAAGCAGCTGTCCTTCCATGGAAATGAATGGGCCTGGCCATGTTCCAATAAAGCTTTATTTACAAAAACAGTCAGTGGAGCCAGAGGATGGACAGATATGTCCCTCGAGCAGTAGTGCACACCAGCCCGGGATCTGTGGTGTGCAGGTGCTTAGAGAGCTGAGCATCCAGGGAACCAAGAACACTCTGAACGAACAGGATGCTAAAGCTAGGTATTCTCATTCCATTGAGTGCAGAGAGTTCTCTCAAAAAACACTATTATTTGCATTTATGTGGACTGTGTTGTCATCAGTTAATATTCTATGGCTTCATCAAGGGGCATGGCTGTAGAGTGGCCAACTGACCACCATTCAATATGTGACCGCCATCAGCCAGCATTACTATTGGCAGCACCAGTCTGGCGTCCCAACCTCTTGTCCTGGGTCTCTGGTCATCTGGCAGGGTGGTCTATCAGTTTGCCCAAGAGAGATTTGAGGCAGGGGCCGCTAATGAACCACCTTGACCCTCAGCAGACCTAGTGTGGGTGACCACCTCCACATCTACTCCGTCACTATGCCAGCCACCCCTGTGACTCTGGAGAAGCACAGATCAGCCAGATTCATGTACACTGTGTGTATATGCAATCGCCTCTGTCCCCAGTTGTCCCCAGACTTGATGGGAAAGTTCCTGGGCCAGGAGAGAAGAAGACTTCCTAAAGGAAGAATATGTGGACAGACTCTTAAAAATGCAAAAAAGCTGGCCAGACAGAGGAAATTCAAACTCTTGTCAGCACTGAGATGGCAGCGTCAGAGCTGCCGGGGTGTGGAGGAGCTAGCTTCTGGAAAGTGTTAGCATTCTAAGGTTGCTGGAGAGCAGAAGCTTTTGGGGGAAAATATGTATCTGATAGACTTGTCTGCCCTTCTATCCTAGATTTCTCCTTACTAGTAATAGACCTCTTTATTTACATTTAATTTGTTAGTATTTACTACCTAATTGCAAGCCTCTAATGAACTGTTTATCTTACAGTGAGGCTCACTCTCTGCAGCCAAGTAGTAGAGACACCTCAAGGAGACAGGTTTAGATCTGCCAGTCATTATCTATGCTTTAAACAGTAACGTTCTGAGTGTGTGCTTTCCTATGCCCACAACTGATGTCTGCTAAAAAACAACCAAGTCCATCAAGCCACACACAGAGCACTTACCAAGCAGGGTTTTAAGCTATCCCTATAGAGAGCTCTGAAAACTTCTGTTATGGTTTAGCTCTAGAAGTTCCCAGTTCAGCAAGGATCAGAGGTGGCTCATAGGATCATTGGGGTTGGGGCCTTGGGGACTATACCTGTCTATGGGCCCCCTCTTCTCTCTCTCTCTCTCTCTCTCTCTCTCTCTCTCTCTCTCTCTCTCTCTCTCCTCTCTCTCTCTTTCTCCTCTCTCTTCTCTCTTTTCTTCTTCTTCTTCTTCTTCTTCTTCTTCTTCTTCTTCCTCTCTCTCTCTCTCTCTCTCTCTCTCTCCTCTCTCTCTCTCTTTCTCCTCTCTCTTCTCTCTTTTCTTCTTCTTCTTCTTCTTCTTCTTCTTCTTCTTCTTCTTCTTCTTCTTCTTCTTCTTCTTCCTCTCTCTCTCTCTCTCTCTCTCTCTCTCTCTCTCTCTCTGCCTTGAAGTCATCTTTAGTCCTTCTCTTTCTCTGAAGCTTCCTACCTAACCCCATTTGTGATTAACACACAAAACAAATTTAATTCCAGCTAAAAAAATATCTCCCCACCTTATGAATCACTACAGTAATGTTATTTTTGTTGTTTTTTTTTCAAACTACTGGTTGCCATACACTTTAGGGTTGATGAAGGAAAATATCACAGAATTTAACACACTTAATGGGAAAGGATAAAAGGACAGGATAGGATAAGATAGGGTAGACTAGAACAAGAGAAGAATAGAATAGAATAGAATAGAATAGAATAGAATAGAATAGAATAGAATAGGATAGGATAGGATAGGATAGAATAGAATAGAATAGAATAGAATAGAATAGAATAGAATAGAATAGAATAGAATAGAATAGAATAGGAGTAGAATAGAATATCCTGTCAGAACTTGTGTCCTGCAGTCAGGTTAAGTCAGGGAGTGTCTGCTCCCAGCCTCTGCCTAGCTTACCTGTGCACAGGCAACATCCACAGAACCAGAAGACTGCTTTTTTGTTTTGTTTTGTTTTTCTGCTGTGGGTCATGAAAGCCACTGTGATCGTGTATATTTATCAGAACCCATGGTTCAAACATTGTATTTTATGGAGACATGCCGGCAATAGTCATTTTAAAATCAGGAATAAGACAAAGATGTGTATTTGTATTCAGCATTGTGCTGGAGGTCCTGACCAGCACTGTAAGACAAGAAAACATATAATAAATAAACATTACAAGCATTGAAAAGGAAGAAACAAAAACCCATCATTATTCACAGCTGTTCTGGCTGGCAACACAGCAAACCCAGGAAAATGGAGGTCAACTTGCAGTATAAATAAAAGAGCTCCTCTAGACGCCAGTTCCAAACCCCCAAAATTGACAGCATGCTGTTATTCCAGCAATAAATTGTACAAAATATATCACTCCATAATAGGGACAAAAGGTAGAAGGCACTGAGAGGAAGTCCCACACAAGATGTGCAAGACGTTCATAACATGATTCTTGCTCTTGGAGGAGACTCACCAAACCTACACAAATAGAGTTGACACGATGTCATGAAATTTTCCATCCTTTCCAAATTATAAAACCAATGCAATCTCAATAAAAACACAACGGGAGTTTTCATAAAATTTAACATTACATATTCTGAGACTTGCCTCAGAAACAGTCAAGACTCTATTTTTAAATCAGGAAAAGAAGGGGTCTGGAGGTCCTTTACGGCATACTAAGACAGAATCTCTAGCCATCGCAGTGTGGAGGAAAGACGGACCTCAGCACAAAGCCAGCACCCAACTATAATCCAGCGGTTGGGTGTATAATCCTGTATAATCCTGCCTGTACCACCCTGTATGGGACAGGAGTGCCATTACAGATAGCAGAGTGGAAACATCTCATCCCTAGATAAGGGAAATTGGGCACTAGTGGGAAAAATTATGAAATTAGATTCACACATAAATACTTCTCATTATTTTCTTGGGGGTGGAATAAATAGCACCTTTTACCCTTCTGGCTTCTGGACACACAGAGACATTAAAACAGCTACAGAACGGAGCTTTTGTAAAGGACCAAAACTCTTTTACTGATGGAGGATGGGGCTGGCATATGCTGGGGGTAGGTGTGGTTAGAGTGTTCACCAAGGTTCACGTGTAGGGAGCTTGATCTCCATGTGGTGGGGTGAGAGGCGGTGCTGAATCTCTTAAGAGGTGGAGTCTGGTGGGAAGTGGCTAGCCTATGTGGGCACCCCCCTCAGAAGAACTCAGTGTATTTCTTGCAGGACCCCAGAGAGTTCCTGTGAGAGCAAATTGTCGTTAAAAGCACAAGCCCAGGCCTGAACACTTCTGGCTTCCTCTCTGGATATGTGATCTCTTCTTCTCACCCATATTCCATCCATGTTGTGATACAACCAGTGTCCTCACCAGAGGCCAAACCCAAGAATGCATGATTTGAGATTATCTCTCTCCCAAACTGCCAACTAGATAAATTTCTCTTCTTTGTATCCAGCCTCAAGTATTTTGTTATAGCAGCATAAAATTAGCTAATACAACATAGAAATGGGCAGTTTTGCTATCTGTAACCTAGAAACGGCCATGTTCCTTGTTCAGTCCTAGAAACTCTGGTGGGCCAGGCTTCCTTCAGGTAAGGCATTATCCCACCAGGAGGAGAATTAAATATTCAGAGAACAATTCATAGGAGCCAAAAATAAGCTGCTACACTAAGGTTGCTTCCCAGGCTTGCCAATCTGACAGGCTCCTTAATTTCTCTATGATGGAGAAAGCCTGCACAAGTCACCCACCCAGAGCTCTCTCCGGTGGATGAAAAGGAGACCCCCTCCATCACATGCACATAAATACATCTCCAGTGAATTAAACATCTACATATGAAAAACTGACGGCGCGATTTTTTTTTTCCGGGTTTGGGGATGGAACCCAGAGGCATTCGACCTCCGAGCTACACCCCCTGCCCTATTTTTTATTATTTATTCTGAAACCAGGTCTCACTGTGTTGCAAAGAACCTCACTAAGTAGCTGAGGCTGTCTGCAAACCGTGATCCTCTGGTCTCAGCCTCCCGAATGCTGGGATTACAAGCATCGCCCCCACGCCCGGCCTGATGGTGCGATTTATTTTAACATAAAACATGGGAGCCCGTATAACATCAGAGAAGAAAGGGTTTTTAAAAACAAGATGCAAAAGACAAATCATTATAAAAAGAATTGACTACATTAGAATCATTATAATAAGAGATTTCTTGTAAGATTTTCTTATATAATGAGACATCACAACAAAAGTCAGAACATAAAATGTTCATAACTCATTTGCCTTGGTCTGTCCTATCTGCCATGACAAGATGCCACATATTGGTGCCCTAAACCACAGACATTTTCTCACAGTTCTGGGGTTTGATGACTGAAGTCAAGGTGCCAGCAGGGTTCGTTCCTGGCTCGTGAGTGGCTGTTATCTCACCCTGTCCTCCTCTGTCCTCTCCTCTGTGTGTACATGGGGAGAGAGGACCAGGACAGAGATCTCTCTGCTATCTCTTTTTATAAGGACACTAATCTTGTAAAATGAGGTCCCCGCCTTTCTGATCTCATATAAGTTTAGTATTACCTACTAAATATTCATGTTATGTATAAAGTTATGTATGTAATTATTTATAATGGAATATATATGATTTTGTATAAACTATGTATTAATCTCTAAAAATGAGAAAGTCAAACCAAGCAACAGAGAATAGGCCTCTATGAGCTGTTTACCTATACCAAGGCTGAGATCTCAGAAATTGGGTCACAGACCTGTCTGTGGATATATTAAAAAAATCCCTCACTGCTAAGTTATTTTTGAGAGTGGGCTTTGACTACCATAAAAATGGGAATAGGCGAAAATTGGTGGGTGGTCCCTGCCATAGGCAATAAACAAGGCAAACACATAGCAAGGATAAACCATTAGTATCAAAAGCTAGAGAAAAGACTACGGAGCAAGAGGATATTAATGGAATGTGATCAAACAATGGCGTGGTCGAGGATTTCTGCTTGTCTAATGGTTATTATTGAACTCATTATGGTGGTTGACAGTGGAGATGAAGAAAATGTAAACCAACATTATAAAGACAGAACTGGAGATTAAATAAAAAAGTAAGCCGGGCATGGTGGCGCACACTTGTAATCCCAGCATTAGGAAGGCTGAGACAGGAGGGTCCAGGTCCACAGCCAGCCTCAGCTACTTATGAGGTCCTTGCAACTCAGTGAGACCCTGTTTCAAAATAAAGAATAAAAAATAGGGCTGGGGTATGGTTCAGAAGTAGAATGCCCCTGAGTTCCATCCTCAGTACCGCAAAAAAAAAAAAAAAGAAAGAAATATCTGAAGATGAGCCTCTTGTGTGGGATGAGGAAGACACACAGTCCAGGGTAACTCGCAAGACCCTGAAACAAGCAACTGGTTGGTGATTGTGCCCTTTCCCTACATGGAACCCACTGGAGAAGGAGAAGTGGGCACTCCATGCAGGGTGGTTAAGTTTATATCTATTTGGGCCATGGCAAAAGATTGCTGAACAAGACTGGTAAAGTATCTGCCATTGTCAAAGCAGGGCAAAGCCTATCTTCAGCAAAGAGGCTGTGGTGACTGTCAGTCATCTTGTAGAAATTTCTTTTTTTATTTTTTATTGGTGCAATGTATTCATACATCATAATGGTAAAAAGAAAATACTTTTGTAGACATACATGCACACATCGCCCATTTAGCCCCTACCCAATCCCCACCCTGTTCCCTCCCCATTCCTCCTTCCCATGCTTGGCTTAGTGGTTGACATCTAGTTTTATAGCAATTTATCTAATATTAACGATGATAATATCACATAAGAGTTTCATTTGTCTGATACCAAGCTTTTGATGACTTAGAGATAACATTTAAATATTTCTTTTTGCTTTCTTTCTTACCAGAGAATATTTTTTCTTTTTTTATGTGAAATTATCATACATTTATTTATTTATTTTTCAGAAAAAATCTACCCTGATATGGAATATGGACTCTAGATACCCAAAACAATCTCGAAGAAGAACAAAGCTAGAAGATGTATATTTTCTGATTTCAAACCATATAAAGCTACAATAACTGAAACAGTGTAGTACTGTTATAAAGGCAGATATATAAACCATTGGAGTTCAATAAAAGCCTAGAGATAAATTCTTCCATATATTGTCAAGTTATTTTTGACAAGGTTTCCATGAATATTTCATGGAGGAAATACTAATCTTTTAACTAAATATTGTTGAAAAATAATAATTACGTGAAAAAGAATAAAATTGGACCCTTACCTAACACATATACAAATATTAACTCAAAATAGATAAAAGACCTAAATATAAATCTTAATACTATAAACTTTTAGAAGAAAATCTGGGTCATAAAACTTCACAACATTGAAACTGGCAGTGATTTCTTGGATATGATTTCAATGGCACAGGCAACAAAAGGGTAAATAAACTCCCTAAAAAATAAAAAAAAATTAAAAAATATTGTATATCCAAAGACAATGTAAACAGAGTTAAAAGTTACTGATAGAATGGGATAAAATATTTCCAGATGCTCTATCTGAAGGTATATTAATATTCCAACTAGAAATCCTAAAAATTAGCAACAATAAAACCAAAAAATACAATTTAGGTAAAAGACTAATTTAGGTAAAAGAGATAGGTAAAAGACTAACATAAATAATGAATCTCCACAGATAACCAATCTTAGTTGTCTGTTGGATGGAAAATCTTGTTTCTCTGGTTCTGGTGTGTGTTACCTATTTCTTCTTTATAGTTAATCTCTTTGAGTATTTTCTTAAGTGCTGGTTTTGAAGACATAAATTCCTTCAGTTTCTGTTTGTCGTGGAAGCTTCTTATTTCCCCATCTAATTTGATAGAAAGTTTTGCTGGGTAGGAAATTTTTGGCTGGAAGTTGTTTTCTTTCAGAGTTTGGAATATGTTACTCCAAGCCCTTCTGGCTCTCATGACTTGTTTTGGGAAGTCTGGAGTGATTCTAATTGGTTTGCCTCTGAATGTCACTTGGTCCTTTGTTTTTGTTGCCTTTAAGATTCTCTGCTTGGCTTCCACATTGGTCATTTTGACAATTATGTGGCGTGGGGATCCTCTTCTCCGATCCTGTCTATAGGGAGTTCTTTTCCCGGGCCTGTGTATCGACCTCTTGCTCTATGTTTGGAAAATTTTCTGCTATTACTTCCTTGAAGAGATTGTTGATCCCTTTGGTTTCACCTTCTTTTCTCTCCTCTGTTCCAATTATTCTTAGGTTAGCTCTCTTAAAATGGGCCCATATTTCTTCAATGTCAGATTCCTGCTGTCGGATTTTTTTTCTAAATTAGAATGTATGCGTTCATTTTTTGAATGATCATCTTCTAGGAGCGAGATTCTATTCTCCATGTGGTCTACTCAGTTGTTTGTACTTTGAATTGAGGCCTTTACTTCATTAATTGCATCCTTTATCTCTCTTTGGCTCTCTTTGAATTCTTTTCGAAACACCTCTATTATTTCTACAGTTATTTTCCTGATTTGATCTTCTAGAAATCTCTGCATTTCTGTTTTATCAGGTTCTGATGTTGTGGGGTTGTAGGCATTCATTGCTCCATTGTTATTCCTCTTTCCCATGATTTCGGAAGTTTGTGCCTTCTCTGGGTTCTTCCCTTGGGTCACTATGACTTCACTTAAGGTGCTCTGGATCTCGATTCTGTGGTATCTTGGTCCCCACTACTCCTTTACTGGGTTGTTTTGCAGAATCTCAGACCCTGGCAGTCAAACGAGGCTGCTTTAGACCATGGGGGATGCCAGGTTGGGCATTCTCCTATGGTGTGATATCTCTGCCACTGCCACTCCCCCACTGGGTCAAGTCCCTGGGAGTACATTACTGGGATTTCTCCTCTAGGGGCCACAATTTGACTCACTGTTGTTGAGTGCACAGATGGAGCTATAGTGGACTCAGTGAATTAGCTGCTGCTGCTGCCGGTGACAATACAGCGCTGCTGCCACGCCCTCAGCCATGAGGCTGGTGTATTTCTTTTCTGTTTTTGAGCTCCGCTCTGAGTCCCTGCAGGGTGTTCTGAGCCCAGCCTCTGGGAGCTTTAGATGCTCCCTGCACCGAGAAATCTGCCGAATTCCTCCCGGCTGATCCGCAGCAGCTCACCTCGGCTCGCAGTCCGCCGCTCCTCTCTGGAGCCTGGTAGGCTGTTGAGTGCGTTGGTCTGGTGCCATCTGATGAGCTTGCCGCTGCCGCCAGCAGTAAGGCACTGCTGCCATGTCCTCGGGCGTGAGGCCGGCTTATCTCCTCTCTGCTTCTGAGCTCTGTTATGAGTTCCCCTCCTCTCTGGGGCCTGGTGCTGCAAGGGAAAATGGCGCCCACAGCTTCGTGACTCGGGTCCCGCTGCAGCACTGCGGTCTGGTTTCTGGTGTCTTGTTTTTCCAGCCCTCTTTTTCTCTGTCCCTTGAAATTACATTTTTTGTTTCTCTGCTGATGGTATTTTCTGGCTATGAAAGGCGCTGGTTTTGTGGTAATAGAGATTGGTTGTTAGTGGGGCTCGTAAGCCCTGCTTTTCTCTGTCGCCATCTTCCCAGAAGTCTTGTAGAAATTTCAAATGGACATGAGTCCAGAGCTTGGCAGAGTAGTCTGGAGTTGAGGTCTGGATTTGAGAATGATCAACCTCAAGGTACATGGAACTGTCCAGGAAAGGTTTGCAGTGGGCTCTGTGGCTTGAGTGACTGTCATGAATTCCCCCAACCAAAAGCCACTTGACAGTTGGTCAATGAGGAGTCCGGATGGAGTCAGCCCGCTGTGCTTAGGCTCCTGTTCACTGTGTTCCCCCAGTCTCTGCTCTGGGTACATCCTCTCTACGACTCAGCCCTCTTCCCACCATGTCTCATTTCTGGGTGACACTTGTCACGCCCTCCTTTGTCCTCTGCTCACCTGCCACATGGATCCCTTACTGAGCCTGCTGTGAAAAATGTAGGAAGAATATTTGGAGCAAAAGGCCAACATATGCATAAAGCTCTCAATGAGCTTTATGGTGGGCAATTATCTGATCTCTCTGACCCTGAAAAATAAATATAACATCATGAAGATATCATAACAATTTCCTGCACGCCTAATTAAATTAAACAAAGTTTTTAAAATTTTGTTTATACTTTCAGACTATAAAAGTGTTTACAGAGTGCAAATATGTAAGCCATTGTTACTATAGTTTTTATTCTTGGGCTCACAAATTTCTGACCTCTCTATCACACCATTTGGTTAAAAATCACCCTTCTTTCTTTCTTCATTTTATAGATCGTACAGTAAATATATTCCTGTAATTCTACCATAATTTTTATAATATTCATATTTTTTCGCATAGTCCATATCATATGGTGTGAATATCAGATTGAGAAGCTCTCTAGGAGAGCCCTGGAGGTTTGGGGGCAAGTGAGTATACCAAGCTAGTTAAGTGCAGGATGATGTCGCAGAATCGAGGATCACAAGTGTGTCACCTTCCACATGTGGCTGGCTGGATGCCTTGAAAAGAAGCAAAACTCCTACAATGACAAACTGCTCAGGACCAGGTCCTTCAAGTCATCAGAGCCTCATAGAAACACGGTGGCCAGGGTGAGCTCTGGGCTGAGAAGCCTGAAGGACTGGACTGTTCCAGAAGTTAATGGGAATGAAGTGTAGGGTTCCCAATTGCCCCCTTTCACTCAAGTCTTCTGTCACACAGACCCTTGGCCCTTGGCTTAAATATTGGTGGAGTAGCCATGGACATTGAAGACCCAGTCAAGAGGAAGTTGAGTTGGAGGTAGCTTTAGTTTGCTTTGATTGGACATGTTCATAATCACAGCCACTTCTCCACTTAGTTTAGTCACGGTTAGTATGTTGGGGCTGCATACCAAATACAAGACTGGGTGGCTGAAACAGCAGATATTTATTTCTTCTAGTTCTTGAGACTGAGGTTTGAGATCAAGGTGTGGGCAGATTGTTTCCTCCTAAAGTGTCTCTCTTGGGCTTGTAGATGGCAACTTCTCCCTATGTTCTCAGATGGCCTTTCCTCTGTGTGAGTCTGTGTGTAAATCTCTTCTTATAAGGACACCAGTCCTATTGGATTATGGGTCCCATTGCCAACCTCTTTCTAACTTAATACCTCCTTAAAGACCTTATCTCTAATATTGTCACATTTTAAGGTCCTGGGGGACAAGGAGAAGCCAATATAGGTACTTGCTGCACTATGTTATTGAATTGTTTTCAGAACAAGGAACTCAGATCTCCCATTTTTTTACCACACCTGTGCTACCACTTGACATAAATAACAGAAGATAGATGCTGGGGTGGTGAGGTCAATCCTCACTACCTCTCTAAAGGCTGGGGCTAAAAGTCTGCAGTGTCATTTCTCTTCTTCTTCAGCCTTCTAATCCTAGAGCCTGCAGACACTGTAAGTCTGTTGGTGCTTGGAAGGGCTGAAAAACGACCTCCCTTGGAGCCAGAAAGAAAGAAAATGCCAGGGGAGTGGCGGGGTTGAAGGATTACAAATTTTAGATAGGTCACATTTCATCTGCTGTGAGTTATAAGGCTGCTTTCCGCTATGATTTTTCTGTAAAAGCAGGACAGTTTTTCCTGGGATGAAGACCTGGCCATACATTTAGATGAAGCTGAGTGCACGGTCCTATCACAGGGGGGGTTGGAGACACTGTCATTGGCAGTGGCCTGCTCCCAGTGGGCCATCCCAGTGTCATGGGCACCCATCTCATGGTTGGTTTCCAGTAGGAAAGCCAAGAGGAGTCCTGGAGAGAAGGCAGGAAATGGCCTATTTCCCAACATCTCCAAAGTGAACAGCAGCCCCTGTCACTGCTTCACCCTTTAAATCCAAGTCATCGGAGGTCAGCGACCTGAGCACACATCAGAATGCTCCAGTCTGGCCAGTATGCCCCCATGGGGAAATCCAGTTGCTTCTCCTCATGGAACTGTGATTTACATCAGCGCTGAAGCTGATCGTCTCCATTTCATTCAAACCAAGGACTCCAGGAAAGTCTGGAGGCCCAAGAAACAACTCAAGATTTTTCTCCTGAGTGCTAACTCAGCAAGGTCTTGTTGTACATAACAGGAGCATCTGGGGATTTGTGTCCCAAAGAACAAACCACTAGAACAATCTCAGAGTACAATGGGTTTCTATGAATCTTCATGGAGAATAAAACATGTGGGCACACAGGGGCAGAGATATTCCTAACGGGTGGCTAAGCTCTTCCCGTGCACCATGGCAAGGGCCATACACTATAGCTCATAGGTCCATGGGGAACCCTTTCAACTGACCTCTGTGCAGCAGACCATAATTTTACACAACAGTTGTCCTGGCCTTAAAGACCCAGGGCACTCAGACATGGAAAGTGTGCTTAATGGCTCTGTACCAGCATGACTATCTTTTCTATGTAAAATTGAGAGGGAGATTTTTCTGACTTTCAGGTCATACCTCACTACATCAATGCATAGCAAGTGTTGACCATCTCTAACCCTGCCGGGCCATGTGCACACTGTGAATGTTTCCACAATGATCTGAATTATCAACAGACTTAGGACAGTTTGCTGGATTTTCCCCAAATATGTTCTGCAAAAAGTTGACGGACAAAGGGTTCCATGGCCCCAAAAGATAGAAACGCCATGTGTATTTCTGTATTTTGTATTAGGCCAGCTGCTGCCACAGAATGTTGCATGGGGCCACCCGAGATGCAAAGTCAGTGACGGCCACTGCCCACACACCTGCGGACCAGCTGGGGTTTTGCTAGCTCAGGCTGGCCTCAGCAGGGCTGGGTTCTGAGCTGGTTAGGTCCTGTTCTGATCTACACGTATTCTACCCTGCCTGGATCAGTGATTGCCAGAGGTATCATATCTTGTGGCAAAATAGGACAAAGCCAAGCATAGAAGGCATTTCAGGACCCTATTTCATCATGTTCTAGACAACCCCATCCCCAAAGCAAGTCCCGAGTCCAGCAGTAACTGTAGCAGAAGGAAGTACGGGACATCCGCCACACTGAGACAGGACACTCTACAGGGGAGTGCTGAGTTGAGACCTATTTCAGCCTGCCACAGAACCGTGGCCTCTCCTTGGAGAACCACAACACAACACGGTGTGGTAATGCTCCAGAGGCCCTGCAGTGACAAGCCGGTTCCACACAGCCTGGCATCCTGTATTTAAACATGTGTTCCATATTCAGAGAACATCTTTTATCATCCACATGAGTGGTTTCCTGCAGAACACACACTGAGAGACGTGGACATAATATAAAGAAGGTGGAATTCATTGCTGGATTCAGCCAGCAAGCCTGGCTGAATCAGAGTTTCACTGTCACCTGCACTGAAAAAGTCACTTGACATCCCTCAGTTTAGTCCCTAAAGAGGGGATGTGATCTGCCCTGCACACCTGCCCAGGTTGGGAGGAGGATGGGCTGAGGTGGCAGGTCAGAGCTCCTAAAGATGGCAGACAGGATTCATCTGTTGCTGCAGTGAGTGACAAAATGCCAGGGCTGGAAGCAAGAGATGCCGGATTGGACCCGTGCCCAGAACTCCTGAAGAAGACAGCCAGTGGACCAGGTTGCTTCTGCGCTCAGCTTCTTCTCATTCCAACACACATGTGCCACTAATCATGACAGTTTCATGATAGGTTTGTTATAGTTAGACGTACAATGTCCCCTAAAGAGCTCATTTATTAATGCTTAGAGCTGATGTGATTGAATCATGAGGGTCGTAAGCCCAGAAGTGGATAAATCTATTTGAAATGGATTTATCTGGGTGGTGACCCAGGCCAGTAGAGTGTGGCAGAAGGTGGATTCCAGGGTGTGCAGCCTTGGGGGTTATTTAAATGGTCCCTCCTCCCCCTGCTTGCACTCTCTAGCTTCCAGCCTCCATGATGTGAAGAGCACAGCCCATGTGCCCTCCCTCTCTCCACTTTCTACTGCCATGCCCTGAGATCTGCGGTCCCCGGCCTCACATGGACTGAACCCAAAATGGTAGGAAAATATATCTTCTTTCCTATAAGTTATATGGCCAATATTTTAGATTATAGCTGCAAGAATGCTGACCTGAGCAGGATTAGTGGCACTTCTTAAACATTTCAGAGAAGAAATGTGCACTGAACAACTAATTATTGAAGCTTTTTTTGTGTGTCAGTGAGTCTTGTGAGTGTTGGTGGCTGGATATGTGGATTCTGGTTCTTGTTTTTATGTGAAAACCTCTGTTACCTGGATCCACATGGCTCCCAAGCTTCTTCCCAGGAGCATGCTAGGACTTGGTGTCCCAAATGAGGATGGAGGACACAATACCAATAGAAGCCAGCCTCCACCAGAAATGGCTGCTATAACAAACAACCCCAAATCTCAGGAGCTCACACAGCCACAAATTTGGATTCCCCACTCAGGGACCAGCACAGCTCTGTTCACATGCCTGATGATCTAGGAGCCACCCTTTCTCCTGGCACTGGGAGGAGCAAGAGCAGATGGAACCTTTGCTGCCTCAGAGGGTCTCTTGCAGGAGACATCTCTGGACCTGCTCATGTTGCACAGCCACACCTCATATCAGAGGTGTTGTCATTTGGCAGTAGGTGAGGGGTCCAATCTCCTTCCAGAGAGAAGGGAATAGCCATTCAGCCATGACATCCTATGGGTGTCCTGAAAACACAAGGAGGTGATTAACTGAATGTAAAGTTGATCACTCTCCAGCTGACAGGCAGAGACTAAATTCACCTGCTTGAAAAACATGTATGTAGGGAGTATTTGAGTGAACCCAGCAGCCAGGACAAGTGCTAAGAACTGGGAGGTTACAGGGAGCAAAACCTCCTCTTCCCTGGTTCTTGAGGCTTGCAAGTCCAAGGTCAATATTCCAGCAGAACATATCCAATATATGATAGAGACCTGTGTCCTGATTTATGAATGGCACCATCTTGCTGTGTCCCCATGAGCTTAAAGGGCCAGGCAGCCCTCTGGGGTCCCTCTCACAAGGGTACTAATCCCACCCATGAAGGTTTTGTCCTCCTGACCTGGTGATCTTGTAATACCACCACCACGGGGGTGAGATTTCGATTTGTGAACTCGAGAGCCCGGATGTCCATCCTGCAGCAGAGGTGCCATGTTTCCATCACTCCTCTGTGCTCCCCAGCACCTGTGAGCCCTCAGCTCCACACGTCCTCTCTCAGGGGCTCTCCTGCTGGGATGCTCCGTGTGACGACAGACACGACTGCCTGCAGGTCTTATCATAGCTTTCCCTCAGTATCTCCCTTCTAACACTGGGCTGGGGCTTTCCCACACACACACAGTGGTGTTCCCACAAACACCAACATGGCGCACGATTCAGTCCAGACACCCTGGTGTGTCCCATCCCTAAGGCTCCGACCTGCAGAGCCCAAGGAAAGAAGACACAAACGCCGAGTCTGTTGATGATGCTTCCTCTTTAATGCTCCCCCTTCAATGCGCACCACAGGCAAATATATATCAGTCTCATAACCCCTCCCTCATCACTCCACCAACCCCAAGCTTCCCACAGCTAGGGCTGCACATTTCTAACCCTCTCATAGGTGGGCTGGTGGTAGCATGAGGCGCTGCGTCACTGAGCATCCGTAGGGCGCCTGATAGGGCTCACTGCGCAGGCTCAGGGCACCGCCAGCCTCGTGAGCCTCGTGACTTGGCAACATGCCTAGGCACCATCTTGAGCCACCGCCCCATCCCGGTCTAGCCGAGCGGGCCCCGACACTGGTGGTCTCAACCAACAGTCTCAACCCTCAGGTTAGTCCCGCAGGACTCCCCACTTCAGATTCCAATTGTAAGTCTGGCTATCCAAAATTTCTTCCCAGCTTAGCTATAAATCAGAGACTCCCACAACCCAAATTTCAGGTTTATCTTACTACAGTGGTTCACAGAACTCAAGGAAACACTAGCCATTTACCAGGCTATGGTATTAATAAAGGAAATTGCAAAAGATATGGATGAGAATCTAGATGGATAGGGCTTCATGTAGCTTCAGTGCCCTCTCTGGGCATGCTACCCCTGGACACAACCCAAATGCCACTGGAACCCTGTAGTTAGGGAGTTTTACGGAAGCCGAGTTTCAAAGAGATATGGCCAATTATTAACTCAAGCTCCAACCCCCTTCTCCCTTCCTAGGAAGATGGGGTGAAGCTCAAATTTGCAAGCTTCTAAACATGCTTTGGTCCTGGTGACCACCCCCATCCAGAGGCCCACCAAGAGTTGCCTCCTTAGAACAAAAGATGTCTGTACTACCCAGATAATTCTGAAAGATAAAGAGCTATGGGTCAGACACCACGGCAAAGACCAACTATCAAAACAAAAGATTCTCCTGGCACTGTGTCACTCGGGGAATACAATGCTTTTAGTTACTTTGTGCCAGGAACTGGGGACAGAGATGTATGTACAGATATACTTAGTATTTCACAGAGTTCTTGTGCAATTAAAAGCCGAAGTTCCTGTACTGTGAAATGCCAGATTCCAAAGGCTCCAGTCCTCTTCCACACACATGTCACAGTTCTCTGCAGAATGTGAGCCCAGAAGTGTCTTCACAGCCCCTCATTGTGTGGCTGACATCCCAGGTCCCGCCCCTGTGCTAAGGGGCGTGCCCATGCAGAGAGGAACAGGAGCAGCCAGGCCACCGGGAGCCACCAGCACAGCACACTGCGGGCTCTGCTAAGAGCCAAACATACTCAGGAGGCAGCCTGTTCCACGCAGAGTGGAAATATCAGACAGGGGGGAAGAAACAAAGTGGAGCCTAAGCTCTGAGAGAGCATCTTGGACAGGAGAGCCAGGGTTTAAAAGTAATGAGGTCATGACAAGTGTGGACAATGCAGTTATCAATGAAAGCACAGTTGCTGTTTAACTGTGAAAGTCCTGTGCACACAAGGCAGACAAGTGGGTGCACGACAGCAGCACTGGAGCAGGATTCACACCGGTGGGACCACCGTGCAGAGAGGAGACCCCGGAGCCGAACGCCACGCAGGCCTGACTCACCAAAATAGCACCAGGCACACCCAGCCTCCCGGGGCAGACACGCTCTCCTCCAGGGGTGTCCAACTGCACCCCGACCAGCACACACGCCGCCCATGTGTGCACATGCACCATGTATGTCCACATCTACATCCTGCATGAGCTCACACACCATAAGTATATAATAAGCAAGTTTAAACCATGCACAGCCACATGTATGCACCTACATAACATGCATGTGCTTACACGCATCAATATGCACCTGAACATCATGCATATTCATCCATACACACAGCACACATACACATGTGATGTATGTTCATAAGCATATATTATATACATGTTTATGCACTTAACACATATATACATATATTTCCTAAATATCACATACAGACTATATATATGTTTATATACACACCGTGTATACATGCATATTACACATATTTTATACATATACATCAATATATACACACATGCCACATGCACATTTATACATACATCACACATATACATGCACATGCATATTTAACACTCACCACACAAAACATACTAAATGCATGTCTGGTTGGGTTTTTTGGGGGGTACTAGGGATGGAACCCAGGGGCATTTGATCTCCAAGCTACACCTCGGCCCTATTTTTTACTCTTTATTTTGAAACAGGGTCTCACTGAGTTGCAGAGGGCCTCACTAAGTAGCTGAGGCTGTCCGCAAACCGCGATCCTTTGGTCTCATCCTCCCGAATGCTGGGATGACAAGCGTGCGCCACCACGCCTGGCTACATGTATGCTATACACATGCCACATCTATGTGCACGCATACGTAACATACATTTACTCACATACACACACTCTCACCTTGTACACACGTTCACAAGTGCACTTCCTCACACTCTTGCACACCTATGTCAAAGGCACGCAGCTCTCACAGCTTTACTTACTCTTAAACTTGCCCATGTGCCCAGGCACTCACTCACACACTGTCACGAGTACATCTACACCACCTCACATCCACGCCACACACACACACAGTCAAACAGGCAGGACAGTGACAGTGGAGGCCCCTTAGGTCAGCACCTTCCTGATCAGGAGCCCAGAGCACAGGCATCAATACACACATGTCTATCGTGCCTATCTCCAGGGCTGGGACTGGAGCACAGGGCGGCCATGCTTCTGACTATCTGCTCTCCTGATGGTACAAATTAAAAGATGTGTCTTAAGAGCTAAGTCCTCCTGCAGCAGCCTGTTTCCTGCCATTATTACAAACATCCTCAGAGTGCTCCCGTACCATAGGTCCTCCCACGGAAGACGGGGCCGTGCGCTGCCCCTGTGTGCGCCACCCCTGCGTGTGCCAGCCTCTGCCCCAGTCCCCGGCAGAGGGGCAGTGGCTTCCCACAGACCATCCCAGCGTGTGAGAGAGTAGAATGCAGAGTATCGCTGTGGTGATTCCCTAGAGGTGGAAAAGTGGAGCGAGGTCCTGAGAGCCTTGGAGGGGTTTGGGGAGGCTCCTCTGGACACCAACCCAACAAACCGGCAGGGAGATGGAACAGCAATGTCAAAGGCCAGGGGAGGGGACAGGCCTCAAGACGAGATGCATCACTGAAGTAGGCGGGTGACAACATGGCCCCGTGGGGCTCGGGTGGCCCCCATGTTTCTCTAGGGAGTCTGGAAACTCCTGGAAGCTCGGGAGTGAATCGATGCATAGAACCACAGAACAGACGGTTCTAGAGATGAACACGGAGGGGTTTACCCAGAAGACACTGTGGGGGCTGAGGAGGGGCACGATGAATCTCTGGGGAGGGGGTCCTAGGTGTAAAACAAGCAGGAACTAAGGAGTCAAAGCAGATGTTGGGATATTCTCACTGAAGAAGATATTCCTGAGAAGATAAAGGCAGTGATGGAGGGGGGCACTGGAGCCCAAGCACTGGAGTTTGGGTATCACTTAACCATTTCCCTGGATTTTCTCCAGTTCCTCTCTTAATCCCACCGCTACTTAACTCGCTGCTACCAGCCCAGGGCAGGCACCCCCGAGCTGGTAAGACGCTCCAGTGAACTGGCCCGAGGCCAGACGGCCTGTGCTATCGACACTTTATGCAATCATGGGCCAACAACATAAAAACAATTCCCCACACAGAGATCAAATATTCAGACACAGAGCGAAGGAAGGGAAGGCAGGCTTTATTAAAACGCCTCCATCATGCTGAACTGGCACCTCCAGGACCTCTTCTGCAACTCTCCCTTATAGATGGAAAATGATCTTCCAAGGAAGAATGTTAATAAAACTGACATTTCCCCATCAGTCAACTTAATTCACAATGTAACACTTTTCCAAGCCAATTATGTTTCCCTGATGACTGACACCCAGCCCAACACTGCTGTTCATGTGGAAAAGTGCACCCGAAAGGCCCCGCGATGATTTATTGCGGATGGCTGCCTCTTCCAAGCCGGGGAAGTGAGTTGAGAGGTCGGGCGAGCAGGGGAAGTGCCCCCCAAGCGCCCCTCCATTGGGATAGGCCTGAGTTGCAAACAGGCTCCTGAAATCTAGTGAAAGCCAGTCTGGAGACTGTGACAGCTGTATGCAGATGTTCTAACAGAGAGAATCCAGCTCCAGTAAGAGCAGCCTTCGCACACCCCCTCTCCCCAGCAGAGTCCAGCCTCCCTCTCCTGCACATCCTGCTGAGTCCCTTCCCGCACCCTGTGGGTCTCAGCTCTTGAACAAAGGATCTGGGGCTCAGCCCTGAGAGTCTGTGGGATTTACCCACCAAGAGGCAGGGATGATCAGATGGGCGGGGTAATTCAAAGTAAAAATGGCAGTTCCCTGCGGCTGCCGAAACAAAGGAAGCAGCCAAAATCGCAGCAATTTCCCTGCCGCTGAAAGCCGTTCAGGCTGTTTTCAGGATACAGCACAGAAGCCCGGGACTGCCCTGGAATAGCCGGAGAGCCAGGTCGGTGGAACCGGAAGCAGGAGCGGAGGAATGACAAGGGGCCTTGATTACAGCCGAGGCTGCTGTCAATCACTGCAGGACGGCAGGACAGACCAGAACGTTCTACAGCTCTCCCTGTGCCAGTGGGCCAGGCGTGAACCCCCCAGGAGTGGGCCATCCCATGAGACTCCAGTTACGATCACGCACCTCTCTCTTTCCTGGTTTGCCAACAAATTGGCAGGCTCCTCCTGTCTTCTTATGTGTGGGTCTTCCCCACACATAAGTTTATTTCTAATAAATAAACTTATTTCTAATAAATAAACTTATTCTAATAAACGTATTGGTTGTTTATTTCTACCTCTTCTTTGTTTGGGGGGTGTGTGTGTGTGTGTGTGTGTGTGTGTGTGTGTGTGTGTTTGTGGTACTGGGAATGCAACCCAGGGCATTTTACTTCTGAGCTACACCCCCAACCCTATTTTTATTCTTTATTTTTGAAAAGGGGTCTCACTGAGTTGCAAAGGGCCTCACTAAGTAGCTGAGGCAGGCCACAAACCTCGATTCTCCTGTCTGAGCCTCCTGAATGCTGGGATTATAAGCGTGCACCACCACATCAGGCATGTATTTTTTTTATCTTTTCTTTTTTCCTTCCTTCTTTTTTCTTTCTTCTATTTTTCCTTGGAACTGGGGATTGAACTCAGAGGTGTTCTATCTCTGAACTACTCTATGCTCCCAGCCCTGTTTTATTTTTATTTTGAAACAGGGTCTTGCTCTGTTGCTGAGGGCCTCGCTAAGTTGCTGAGGCTGGCCTCGAACCTGCGATCCCCCAGCCTCAGCCTCCCAAGCACTGGGATTGCAGGAGTGCTCCACCACGCCCAGCTGCACATTTTCTTTCTTTTGGCAAAAGCCCAGTGCCGTAGCATTGGCATCTAAGTACATTGCTTGCTGTACATCAATAGAACCCAGACTGGGGCATCACCACAGGAACGGACCCCCCATGGATCTGGAGGCCAGAGTCTGAGGCTGAGGTGTGGGCTGGGTGGGTTCCCTGGGAGGTTTGAGGGAAAGCCTCCTCCAGGCCTCTCCCAGCTCCTGGTAGAGCTGGCTTCCTTAGTGTTTCTGGCTTGAAGGTGTCTCCCAACTTCCACCTCTGTCTTCACGCAGACTTCTCCCTGCATGTATGAAGGTCTATCTCCCTCTGTGTCCAAATTTCTATGTTTCATAAGATGTTACAGAAAAAAGTCATTGTGACCCTGATAAAGCACTAAGGAAGACTTTGTCCCAGTCGCTGGCACTGGGGAGAGGGTGCGCTGGACGCCGGGATCAGCAGAGACACCTGGGATTTGGCATGAAGGAGCCGAGCAAGTGTGGGTGGTGGACACTTGCTAAGAGGAGGGAGACATCGAGGGGGCTTCTCCCCACACTGACTGCAGGATTCTCACCCAGTGCAACTGGCAGGTTGGAGACGGGGCAGGAGTCAAGGCGGAGGCCCAGAGAAGAGTGCTCAGGTGGAGGACGGCGTCTTCGTCAGATTGCCAGTCCTGCTGGGGCACAGCCCACCTTGATGACCTCATCTTAACCTGCATTTATCACAAAGATCCTGTTTCCAAGTTTCCAAGTAAGGCCACATGCACAGGTACCAGGTGTGGGGACTCAGCATCACTGGGGGACACGATGCACCTCATAACAAGGGGTAGCTTTACCCTTAGCGAATCCAATGAGGAGGACCATCTGCAGGTCAGGGTCCCCAGAAGCAGAACCGGACACAAGGCTGGGCTTGGGGAGGAACTGCGCTCTGGGGAAACCTAGGGCGGAGGGAAGGAAGGAAGCAGGGGAGGAGAAGAGACCGTCCATGGGTCTCAAGCAAGGCAGAGGACTCAGTCAGGGCTCTGAGCAGGCACAGTATAAAACACAGCAGACACACTGGTGTCCCACTGTCCTAGAGGGGCCGCTTCCTCCTCCCCTTCCCCTCCAGGTGGTTCCTGGCAGCTGAGGACGCCTTCTTTGAAGGTGGAGACAGGCCATGCACACTGGGAGCCTCTCACTGGGCTGGGGCAGGACGCTGCGGTGCAGCCCGAGGCTGGTTCTAGCCTTTGCCAGCCTCCCTGCTACAGTGGGACTGCCCAGTCTCTGATACCCAGTGCCCAAAACCGATGCCCCTTAATGAAATAAAGAGACAGTGACAGAGCCCCTAATTTCACATCGTCTCGAATTCCAACTGCAGTGCGGTGCCCTTAAGAGGTTTCTGTGGAGCAAGCGCCATTTATCTGGACTGGAAAGGGCCCGAAAAAGGCAGCAGCGGCTTGGTGGCTGTGTGCGGAACCCAGAATCCGCTGCCTGTGTTTATCTGTCTCCCGCGTCCCTGTGGGTCAACGCCTGTTTCCTTGGTGGACAATTTCCCAGTCAACCAACCCCAGGAACAATTCCAAATTGCTAGAAATCGGAGGAAAGAAACATCTCTTTCCTTTAGGACTCTGAATCTGCAGAGGAAGAACTTTGTTTCCAAAGGACTTTTTTTTTTTCTTTAAGCCCACCCCCAAGGGTGAAGTCGGACATGCCACAAAAGTAACATTTTGGTTGATACTTAAAAACTAAGACAAAGCCTTTGTGAATGTGCAGAGCAAAATACGAGATGCGGGCCATCTTAGTTCTTCCTTTTAAATTATTATTATTATTATTATTATTATTATTAATTATTATTATTATCATTATTATTGTGTGTGGTACTGGGGATAGAACTCGGGCATTCTACCTCTGAGGTACACCCCCAGCCCTATTTTTTTAATTCTTTTTATTTTAAAACAGGGCCTCACTAAGTAGTTGAGACTGGCCAAGAACCTGGATCCTCCTATCTCAGCCTCCCAAGTACCGGGGTGACAACTGTGTGCCACCATATCCAGCTTATTGGTTTCTTTAAAAAAATCTTTTTAAAATATATTCTTTCAGCTGGGTGTGGTGGCACATCCCAGTACCTGAGAGGCTCGGATAGGAATATCATAGACTTGAGGCCAGCCTCAGTATTAATGAGATCCTTGGTAACTTAGGAAGACCTGTTTCTAAATGTTCTGTTTCTTTGCTATATACTGCGGTTGAACCCAGGGGGCATTCTACCTCTGAGATAAACCCAAAGTCCTATTTTTTATTCTTTATTTTGAAACAAGGTCTCATTAAATTTCAGGGGGCCTCACTAAGTAGTTGAAGCTAGCAATGAACCTGGGATCCTCCTATCTCAGCCTCCCAAATACTGGGATTACAAGCCTGCACCACCACGCCCAGGTAGCAAGACCCTGTTTCAAAAAAAAAAAAACAAAAGCCAGTAGTGGTGGCACATGCCTACAATCTCAGTACTTAGGAGACTGAAACAGAAGGACAAGAGGTTTGCAGCCAGACTAAGCAGTTTTATAGTGAGGCCCTCCACAACTTAGTGGGGCCGTTTCAAAAGAAAAGTAAGGGCTGGGGGCATATCTCAGAGATAGGATGTCCCTGGGTTCAATCCCCAGTACCAAAATGAATGAATGAATGAATAGATGAATAAATGAACAAGTAAACAAACCAATAAATAAATAAATATGTAAATAAATGGGCAGCACTGGGAGATCGAATGCAGAGGTAGAACACCACTGGATTCAATCCCCAGTACAAATTAATTCATTAGCTAATTAATCAATCAATTAAAAAGCTGTTTTTCCAAACTGTAAGGTAAAATTACCTTTTGGAGGATAAAATTGGGGGCTAACCTAAAAAAAATGTCTGCGCATATTTGCACTGCCCGGTTTCTATGGGAACCTAAAGAGAAACCCCATGATGCCCTGTGAACATGCATTTCTGTATTAACCCTTCCTTCACATCACAAACACAGGGAGACAGAAGGAGGGCAGAGAGCCCTGGGGCAATCCTCTCCTGTGGTTTGAAGATGGCCCAGTGCGATCTGATTGGAGAGGTATGCCAGTGTTTATCAGCAAAGGGCAAGCCGACCGGTCATGCGCAGACGCTGTAGAATGATTAGTGTGAGCCTCGCTGGCCTGCTTACCTCTCTCCTGAAGGATGCCCATGTTCCACCAAGCAGCACCTTGCCATCGGGATCTCCCAACAGAGCGAGGGCTTTGATCTCTGGGCAGTGAGCACGTGAGCAAGAACTTACCATGACAGGTTTACCCAGAACTACCACCCACTGCCTGGCCGATGCCCCTGGGCCTGGGTGTCCCGCAGCCCTGAGCGCACCAGGAGGACTCTAAGCTACAGGCATGTGAGGGAAAGTTGCCTCTTAGGAGATTACGCTGGCCTCTGCCTGAACAGGGCCTAACTTGTTTGCTGAACCTGTTTGAGAGGCTCCCAGTAAATGCAAATTTGGGGTTTGTCCTTATGAGAAAGGCAATCTGGGAGAAGACACCCAGGCTTTAACACTAGGGTGGTTGCAATGTGGCTTCATTTACGTGTTTAAACCTCCCCACTATTGTGGGAAAAACACCAACATTACAATAACAGAAACAGCAACCAAGAGTAAATAGGAGTGGGGATTTTTCAGGTCACATTTCCCCCAAAATAGACCTATTTTAAAAATAATATGTGAATCAACAGGAAGCTGATGAAGCTAAATGTGAGCACCTGTTCTTTTTTTCCTACACAAGAAACGAAAATAAACTCACTGTAATGAAAATCAAATGCAAAAAAATGATTGCCTCATTAATTGAATGCCTGACTGATTAGCCGTGCCTGATAAATGTCTCTGTGTCTTTCCTATTGATTGACGGCACAGGAGAAAGACAGGCGCGGCATCGGGGCTGAGCGGGCCGGCCTCAGCAGGGCCAGAAGCACGTTGGGTGTGTGGCTTTGATGAAGGGTCCACACCTCCATCCTCTCCCTCGCAGCCCTCATCCAGCATTCAGCGTCGGCTACAAAACGCTCAACAAAATCGGCGTTCAGAACGCAGAAAGAGGTGATTTGTATTGGGTGTGTTTCTCCTGCTGCTGTCACAAAATAGTGCATAAAACAACACAGATTGATTATCTCCTCGCTCTGCAGGCGAAGTCTGAATGAGTCCCACATGACTCAAAACAAGGGGGGGGGGGCAGGTTCCTCCCGAAGGCACCGGGGAGAATCCAGGAGGAATACCTTCAGTTTCATGTCTGCTTCCTCCATCGCCAAAAGCAGCAGCACTGGCAAGCCTGTCTCGACCACTTCTCCCTGATGCTTTCTTCTGAGCCTTTCTTCCTTAAAAAGGACCCTGGAGTTTACACTGCTGATCTGGGATGGTCTCCCATCTTGAGGCCCATGGATGACCAGTCTTAGTTCTAGCTTCAAACTTGCCTTTTGAGGTAACGTAGTCTGGTCCCAGGTTCCAAGAATTAGAACATGGGCATCTTTGGGGGATTGTTATTCTACCAGGCAAATATCATCAGACAAAATGGATTTTTTAAGATTGATTTTGTATCCAGATACTTTGCTGAATTTGTTGATCAGTTCTATAAGCCTTTTGGTTGAGTTTGTTGGGTTTTCTAAGTATAGTATCATGTCATCAGCAAATAGTGAAAGCTTAAGTTCTTCTTTTCCTATTTGTACTCCTTTGATTTCCTTTTCTTGCCTTATTGCTCTGGCTAGAGTCTCTAGTACTATATTGAAGAGAAGTGGTGATAGTGGACATCCTTGTCTCGTTCCAGTTTTTAGGGGGAATTCTTGAAGTTTTTCCCCATTTAATATGATGCTGGCAGTGGGCTTGTTGTAGATTGCCTTAATAATGTTGAGATATGTTCCTTCTATTCCAATTCTCTGCAGTGTTTTTATCATAAATGGATGTTGAATTTTATCAAATGCTTTTTCAGCATCTATTGAGATGATCATGTGGTTTTTGTCTTTGATTCTGATTATATGATGAATTACATGGATTGATTTTCGTATATTGAACCAGCCTTGCATCCCTGGGATGAACCCTACCTGGTCGTGATGAATGATTTTCTTGATGTGGTTTTGAATACGTGTTGCTAGTATTTTGTTTAATAGTTTTGCATCCAAGTTCATCAGAGATATAGGCCTGTAGTTTTCCTTCCTTGAACTGTCTTTATTCGGTTTGGGTATTAGTGTGATGTTGGCTTCATAGAATGTATTTAGGAGAGTCCCGGTTTTTTCTATTTCCCGAAATAGTTTGAGTAGTATTGGGATTAGCTCTTCTGTAAAGGTTTTATAGAATTCACTTGAAAACCCATCTGGTCCTGGGCTTTTCTTTGATGGTAAGCTCTTTATTGCTGTTTCAATCTCTTTGATTGTTATTGGTTGGTTTAAGTGTTCTATATCTTCTTGACTCAGTTTAGGAAGGTTGTATTTATCTAGGAAGTTGTCGATTTCCTCCAGATTTTCCATTTTGTTGGAGTATAGTTTTTCAAAGTAGTTTCTGATAATCCTCTGGATTTCTACACTGTCAGTAGTAATGGCTCCTTTTTCATCCCTTATCCTCATAATTTGGGTTGATTCTCTCTTTTTTTTAGTTAGGTTGGCCAGTGGTTTATCAATCTTGTTAATCTTTTCAAGAAACCAGCTTTTGGTTTTGTTGATTTTCTGTATTTTTTATTCTCTATTTCATTAATTTCTGCTCTAATTTTAATAATTTCCCATCTTAAAAAAATCAGAAGCTTTCCTGTACACCAACCATAAATCCACTGAAAAAGAAATTCAGAAAACACTTCCACTCAGGATCTCCCACACAAAAATAAAATACCTAGGAATAAATTTGACCAAGGACGTAAAAGATCTCTACAAAGAAAATTATAAAACACTGAAAAAAGAAATCGAAGAAGATCTTAGAAGATGGAAAGACCTTCCATGTTCATGGATTGGCAGAATAAATATCATTAAAATGGCCATCCTCCCAAAAGTGATCTACAGATTTAATGCAATGCCCATTAATCTACCAAGATCATTCCTCACAGACATAGAAAAATCAGTCCTTAAATTTATCTGGAATAACAAAAAGCCCAGAATAGCCAAGATAGTTCTCAGTAACAAAAACCACGCAGGAGGCATCACAATACCGGACTTTAAACTATACTACAAAGCCATTGTAATAAAAACAGCATGGTACTGGCAAAAGAACAGATATATAGACCAATGGAGCAGAATAGAAGACCCAGAAACAAGCCCACACACTCTCAGCCAATTGATTTTTGACAAAGGGGCCAAAAACACACTGGAAAAAAGATAGCCTCTTCAACAAATGGTGTTGGCAAAAATGGTTAACCATATGCAGAAAATTGGATGTTAATCCCACTTTTTCACCCTGTACAAAAGTCAACTCACGATGGATCAAAGACTTGGAAATTAAACCAGAGACTTTGAAGCTCCTTGAAGAGGGCATAGGTCCAACACTACAACACATAGGCACAGACAAACATTTCCTCAATAAGACCCCAAAGGCACAACAAATTAAAAGGAGAATCAATACATGGGATTGCATGAAACTGAAGAGCGTCTGTTCAGCAAAGGAAACTATCAAGAACCTCAATAGAGAGACAACAGAATGGGAGAAGATTTTTGCCACCTACCCCTCCGATAGAGGACTAATATCTAGAATATACAGAGAACTCAAGAAACTCAACACTAAGAAAACAAAGCATCCAATAACAAAATGGGCAAACGAACTAAATAGACACTTCACAAAAGAAGAAATTCAAATGGCCAATAAATGCATGAAAAAATGCTCAACATCACTGGCAATCAGAGAGATGCAAATCAAAACTACCCTGAGATTTCACCTAATTCCAACTAGAATGGCAATCATTCAAAACACAAACAACAACAGATGCTGGCGAGGATGTGGAGAAGTGGGAACTCTAAGACATTGTTGGAGGGATTGCAAATTAGTGCAACCACTTTGGAAAACAGTATGGAGAATCCTCAGAAGAATGGGAACAAATCTACCATTTGATCCAGCAATACCACTGTTGGGTATCTACCCAAAAGAAAAGAAACCAAACTACCAAACTAATGCATGTGTATCTATGTTCATAGCTGCACAATTCACCATTGCCAAACTATGGAACCAGCCAAGATGTCCATCAACAGATGAATGGATTACAAAACTGTGGGATATGTACACAATGGAATTTTACTCAGCCATCAAAAAAAACTCAATTATGTCATTTCCAGGGAAATGGATGGAACTGGAGGACATTATGCTAAGTGAGATTAGTCAGTCACAAAAAATAAGAAATCAGATGCTTTCCCTAATATGTGAGAGTTAGGGAGAAAAGAGGAGCAAACAAGATAACCTAAAGGAAGAGAAAGGAGGGGGAAGAGAAAAATCTCTAAAGCACACAATGTACTTAAACATATCGAAGTCAATCACTAAGCCAAGCAAGGAAGGGAGGGACGGGGAGGGAATGGGGTGGTATTTGGGTAGGGGTTAAATCAGCGATGAGTACATGTTTATACACACAAGTTTTTTACCCCAATAAGTTGTATGAATATAATGCACCAATTAAAAAAATGGAGAGGTTTTTTTTTTTTTTTTTTGGTGGTACTGGGGTTCCTGGAAGCCCTTCTACCTCCGGGTTACACTCCCAGACCTATTTTAACATTTTTATTTGGAAACAGGGTCTCCTAAGCCAACGCGCACGGCTGGCTTCGAACCTACGCGATCCTCCTGTCTCTGCCTCCCAAGCGTGGGGATTACAAGTATGCGCCACCACGCTCAGCAAGAGTTTATTTTTTAAAGAAAAACAGGTGACAAGTATGCTGAGAGGTGCCTCGTTCATCTGTGTGTTGAACATAGAGCCCAGCAGAGGAAACACGTAGCAGGTGCTTGATTCAGAAATGTTTGTGAAAAAGATTCATGCACTAGTCTCAGCTCTCAAAACTACAGCCACCTAAGCTCCTGCGAGTGCTGAGACTCATTAGAACAGAAAGGAGGTGACACAGAACGCATCTCTGTGACTGTGTTTGTACCCGGTGAGAGAGATAATGTGCAGTGTCGTCCCCAGCTAGCTAGCAGGCAGAGCGCTTTCAGACCTGCAAGGTCTTTTGCAAACCGTAGCCCACGGGTCTATGTGTCCAGCCTGTGGGGTAGTTACTGTTTCCCTTTTGCAGATGGGGAAATGAAGTTCAAAGGCACGGAGTAGCTCAGTCAGGATCTAATAGCCAGTAGGTGCCAAGGCCACATTGCTTACTGTCCACCCAAAGCAAGAGCCACGCCCTCTTTGCCCCAGGAATCAGAACAAATATCAGCCCACTTTTGGTTGCATGCTTCAAACTGAAAGGCTGCAGGTAAGAACTGTGGTTTGAGGGAGGAAGAGAAAGGTCAGAGGATAAAAATCAAGGCCACATCACATCCTATTAATCCACAACGAAAGCCACTCCCTCTTGGTCACACTGACCCACTGTACGAAGAAGGGATCAGGAATCTATTTGTTGCATGATTCAGGCTATAAAGGCTGCAGAGAAGAACAGTGGTATGAGGGAGGTAGAGAAATGTTCAGGGCTGGTGGAGCAAAAGGAAGCAACAGTTGTGATGGCCACAGGAGTCAGCAGTTGGGGGGAGATGCAGAACCCTAGGGCTCCCCATTCTCATCCAACCTGGCGCTTCTAAGTCGCTCCCCAGCACACCCGGCAGGTACCTCCAGCTCCATCTCATGCCCACCTATGAGATCCCTCATCCTTTAAGACCCTGCCTACACAGCCCCATGGAAAGTCACCATCTGAGGCCCCATTGGCTCTGACTTCCCAGCACAGTCATAGCAACAGGTAGGCATCCGGTCCTACGTCAGTGTGGAACCCATCAAGATACCATCTTCCCGGTTCATTCTACTTGAAGCTGATTGTGTTCAAGAGAAGGGGAAGGGGGAGGGAGGAGGAAGAGGAGCACAGTTAAGAGCAGGCACAGAGTTGGGGCCTTTTACTCACAATGATGGATTAGAACAGCCTCTTGGCTTCCAGAGCAAACCCCTTGAGCAATGTTCTTTACCTCCCTGCTCTCTCTATGACCCAGACTTCTGTTTTAGATTATTTGAAAGAATACGCATAAGAAACAACAGGGACAACAATGTCAAGATGTGAAAGTTGGCCGGGCTTGCCCTCACCTAAGTTAGTAATGCCTGGGAAGGGAATTTCCAATTACCTGTGCATTTTCTCTCTGCATGGCAGAGCCCTGCTGTCTCTAACAACAGAGGGGACAGCACAGACTCTGCGGTGTTGGCCAGCAGGTGATAAGAACCGTGCTATGCTCACACACGAGGCGCCCACAAGCATCGATTGAAAAGTAATAAAGAAACTGAAGACATGGCCCTGCCCCGGAGAAATCATTTAGTTGGGGAAAAAAAGGTTCCTAGTGATCCATGAAATGAGTAAAGGACAATTAAAGGTTCATTCACCAATGGGTAATTGTAACATAAACTGCATATGGCAGAACAGGGGAAATGATTTAAAAGAATGGGACTAAGATGACTCCAAAGTCATCACCAAGTGAGGCCAGCTGGCAAAGGTTTCCATTGGTGTATTGATTCAATCATTTGAAAATCTGACCTGCTGAGGATGCCAAGGTCTCACCCGCATGGACACAGGAAACAAATGTGTATAGCGTATTGTGAGTGAGAAGAAAGGGGACACAGGATGAGAGTCCCCTCCCCAGGCCCACACGCCACCTTTCCTTTCTTCTCTTTATGTCCTAGCAACCATCCTTACCTGAGGTTCACATCTGTGATGACTTATTTCTTTAATTCCAGCCCCTCACAAAAATGCAAACTAAATTATAATAGATGGCTTTTCTGGAAGGTTCTTTATGGCATCCTTTTTTGCTAACGTGACTTAAAACATAGTATTGAAGCCCAGAATTACTTGTGAAGGAATCAAAGATGAATTATAAATGTATCATAGTTGGTGTGTGTGTGTGTGTGTGTGTGTGTGTGTGTGTGTGTGTGTGTTACTTGGGATCGAACCCAGCGGCATTCTACCTCTGATTTATACCTCCAGCCCTATTTTTATTTTTATTTTGAAACAGAGTCTCTCTAAATTGTTGAGGGTCTTGCTAAGTTGCTGAGGCTGGTCTCAAACTTGAGCCCCTTCTGTCTCAGCCTCCCAAGTTCTGGGATTACAGTCATGCTCCACCATGCCCAGCTGTGATAGTTCATTTCAATCCAATGGAGGCTATCCCTATGTAAAAAGGATGTTTAAGAGAGAATGTGTGGTTGGCAACTGGCCGCTGTGGCCAACAGATTGGACTCTGCTGATGGTGTTATCTGTCTTTCTAAAAATCAACACTCCCAGGTCAGCACAGCCTAAGGCCATTCAGTGTTTCTGACCATCTTCCCAGGACAGGTTTGGGCCACATTAAAAAAAATAAGATTAAATCCATCTCATTTTTTAGAGGGAGGAAGCTTGGCCACATTTTTATTGCTTCAACATGAGTTGTGTTGCACAGTACGCCCTGTGAAGTCCTTTGCCATGTAGAAAGGATGCTCCTTCATGGCAGAAGAGGCCTGTGTGGTTCACATCACTGTCTATTCCTGCCTCTTCCATTTTTTTTCTTTTTTTGTGGTACTTGTGATGAAACCCAGGGGCATTCTACCTCCAAGCTACACCCCCAGCCCTATTTTTTATTCTTTATTTTGAAACAGAGTCTCACTGAGTTGCAAAGGGCCTAAGTAGCTGAGGCTGGCCCTGAACTGTAATCCTCCTATCTCAGCCTCCCAAATACTGGGATCACAAGCTTGGGGCCACCATGCCTGGAACACCTCTTTCTTTCTAATCCACTTGAGAAGCTCACTGAAACAATGTCTCCTCCAGCCTGTGTGCCAAGGGCACCGGGGAATGCTTATGAAGAGGCTTATACACATATGATCAGAGATTCTTCAAAGTTGAAATCCTGGCCTGTTTGGATCTGAGTAACTACACTCTGGGGCAGGTTGATCTGGAAGCTACACTCTTTAATAATTGTGTGTAGTGTTCCAGGCTTTGGGGATTCCTCCTCTCTTTCCTGGAGTCCTGTGGTACCCTCAACACTCCAATCTCTTCTTGGCAAGCCCAACATCACCAGCATCATCTCTGAGTCTCTCAACTGTTTCTCATGTCAGGCAGAAGCCCACCGGTGGACTGTGAGATGGGGATTCACTGCTTATCTTTCCCACATCCGTGAAGCCCGTTGGCCACAGCTTCCTTTGATATCCTGTAGTAAAGGTGGCATTGCTGGCCAATAGAGAGCTTTCTGGGCTCCTTTTAGAGCACTTGCCTCCCACCCTGCTGGACCAGAGCATCCTGTCTCTAGCAGGCTGTTCAGCTGCCCATGCAGCCTGATATCTAGACCCAGATGAAGAGCCCAGTCTTGTACTTCTGGTGGCCTTGGGGTTGGATGTGCAGTTTGCCTGGTTCCTTTTTGTTCTAGCAAACACCCTGTCTGTAACCTCAGAGGGAAGAGACTCGGAGCCCCCAGAGCACATGAGATTAGAGAAATAGATGCTGCTTAATGCATTCACTGGGGGACATCTCTAATGACACCGGGTTTGGGGGTGACAGGGATCTAGACTTTCAGGCCAATTTGAATCTAAGTTTAGGCTCTGAATTGCCCACTCTTCTTCCACACAGAAGAGGTCATGTATATATATATATATATATATATATATATATATATATATATATATATATATATATATATATATATATATCGTCAATGCTTATCAATGCTCTGAAAGAAAAGAGAGCTCTCCATGGATCTGAAATATAACCCTGTGGGAGAAAGGAAGGAGGCAAGGCTAGGCTGAAGCTGAAAGAGTCTCAAACATCCTTATATGGCAGGAGACCTGGCTAGGTTCATGTGTGCACCCGGGCAAGGAGGCTGGGCAGTGTTAGTTAGAAAGGGCTGGTCTAAACACCAGAGTCAGTACTTGGGTCAAAAAGCCAAGTGTCCATGAGATCAACAGAGATTAGGAGCACAGAGCCTCTACTATGGCCCAGGATTCTCAGGAACACAGGAAAGATCATCTTAAGTCACAAAGTATGGTCAGAAAAAAATAAAGGAGAGAAAGGGAGATAAAAAGAGAGAGAGAGAGACCCACTCAATGCATGGTTCTAAGAAGTATAAGGAAGATTTATGTGAACAGGGAGAACATAGCCAACATACTGAATAATCAACAAAGACATTTTCTGCTGATGAAAATACAAAGATATCAAAAATGACAACAAAGTCCTTTGAAGACTCTCAAAGAGATAAACAAAGGAATAGCATTAAAAAATCAAGATGTTATGAGTTAGATATGAATTAAAGATAAATCCATTTTTAATACCCAACTAAAGGTCTTAGAAGTGAAAACAGAGTCACTGGGAAGTTACTTTTTAAGTCATAAATGAATTGAACCTGGTCATAGAAAGAATCAGTGAACTGGAAAGCAGCGTGTGAAGCTCATGGTCAGTTAAACCCATAGAGACAAAGCCGAAAGGCATGTGAAGGGCAGGAGAGATGGGAAAGATGAGACTCTAGAGTACAGAAAGAAGAGAAGATGAGGAAGGCAGACAAGCAATATTTGAAGGAAGCATGGGCAGAAAATTTCCAAGATTTGATGAAAAATAGGAGTTTTAGGAGGAACTCTAGACAAAGGAGGAGAAATCATAGATGAGCAAATAAGAAGGCCTAACTGGCAATGATGGGAGGGGGAAGAGGGAAATTCCCTAATTTACATAATGTACATTCACAAATATATCAAAGTCAATCACTAAGCCAAACATGAGAAAAAGGGGAGCAATAGGGAGGAATTGAGGAAGGGCCAAATGAGTGATGTGTGCATGTATACCTCTACCATCTTGTACCCCTAAAGATGTATGACTACAATGCACCAATTAAAAAATAGGAGCTTTTAGTTAATGAAACATGCTGAGTGCTGAATCATAAGAAAACTCAGTTGCAGCACAGAAAGAGGGGAGAAAATGCTTAGAGATACTGAAAAGAAAAGAATGCTATGAAAGCATGACAATGAGACCAACGCCCAAGTCTCCCCAGCAATCACATCTGTGTGAAGACAATGGGTAAGCAGCCTCCGTGTGTCAGGAGAGCTGGGAATGAAGTCTTCAGTGTTACTGTGAAACGACTGCTCAAGAATAAGAGCAAAAGAGACCAAAATACTTTTAGACAATGGAATAGAAAACATGGTTTATACTCATTATATCACTGCAGAGAAAACTACTAAAGGGTATGGTTCAGCAAGAAGACAAGGGGGCGTTTGGCCTGCTATAAACAATTCCAAGCAAAGAAGCTAATAAAAATGTTTTTCCAAATCTACCTAACCACAGATTAGGAGTTTTTATTTAAGATGACTAAATTAAAATTCCAGACAAGATTGTAAAGTGGGGGCAATAGGAGAGAAACATCAAGTAACTTAACACCCCTGTTATGTTAAAAACATGTATCTACTTACTAAAATATATGACGAGAGATAGTATAATGGCTTACAACCTGAAGGGTAAAAGGGCATAAGAAAAACTTCCTCCAAACACCAGGGTCAAATGTGGAGAAAAGAGAAACAAGTACAAATGAAGAACAAAAATAGACAGAAAGGTGCAGACACAATAAATTATCTGTAAAAAGCAGGTACTATCTAGTTAGATAATGCAGGAAGTGTTATATAAGTCATTTAAAGGAAATGCTGAAATCCAAATGACATTAACATTAACAATAGTCAGTAGAAAAAATATGCACTCAAATATGTGTGTTATAATTCATAAAGAACAAATCAGAATGGCAATATCAAAATATTTAAAACTGCATGAAAGAAATGCCATCTTTTATCAGAATTCATGAGCCATAGCTAAAGCAATCCTTAAAAGTAAGTTATAGCTCTAGACGCATTTTTAAATTAAAGCTATAAAATAAGCTAATCATTCAATTCAAGAACTTAGGGAAATAAGAAAGTAATTCTATAGAGATAAGAAGAAAGGAAATGATAGGTAAGCTCAAATATTAACAAACAAACAAAAAACCCCAGACAAACAAACTACTGATGATCAACAAAATCAAAGCTATTTCTTTGGAAATTTTTTTTAAAAAATCAACTGAGTGGAAAGATCAAGATGATAAAAAAGAGGCTATGAAAACACCTTGGGAGCTTAAGCGCATTCATAGCCACAGATACATCAGGAATGCTAAAAATCTTAAGACTATTATGAATAGTTGTTTTATCAATAAATTTGGAAACCTAGAAGGAATAGCATTCTAGGCAAAACAAAATTTATAAAAATCATTCAGACACCAGGTTCTGGTCATTTTTCAAGGAGAGTTTTACAAAAGCTTCAAAGAACAGAAAATTATTTTCTTATACAAACTGTTCCAGGGAATAGATGAGGCAAATAAAATAACCACCTCATTTCTAATGTCAACATAATTTGATATCAAAATTGGGCAAGAACATTACAAGATGAGAAAATTACAGGCCAACCTCACAAAGAATGTAAGTGCAAAAGTGCTAAATAAAATCTGTGAAAATCCCATCTCACAGTGTAGTAACAATAAATACACCACAGTCGATTGGTTTATTTATCCTGGGAAGAGAGAGATGGCCGAGGTGAAGGAGACTCTTGCTGAAATGAATCTGTGTTCATGTGGAAAGGGTTGGCTGGGCCAGAAGGCCTCTCCTCTCCCCTTGCAGAACCCAGAATTCCCTGCAGGTATAAAGCAAACAAAACAAAGCAAAACAACAAGCAAACAGAGACCTCTGGCAAATCCAGAACAGAAGAGAGAAGCATTCTTCATTCAATAAACAGTAACGAGATTGGTGAATATTATCTTTGTGATGAGTTTTTCATAATTTGTTTCTCTAACTGAATTGCTGTCTCTCACCTTTTATAAAAATCAACTCAAAATGGATCAAGGGCCTTCCTTAATACAAAACTTGAAGCTTGAAAAGAAAAGCCATAAGGGAAATAATTCAAGGTTTTGGCACAGGCAATGATTTTCTGAATAGGACTCCAATATTTTTATCCTCAAGACTTGGGAAATAACACCCAGAATTGACAAATGAGATTCTATCAAACTAAAATCTTCTGCACAGAAAAGGAAACACCCAACAGAGTGAAGAGATGGCCCACAGAATGGGAAAGGATCTACCAATTGTTCATCTGACAAAGGATTAATAATCAGAATACATAAAGAACCCCAAAAGTTAAAAATGAAAGAACACACAATCTAATGAATAAATGGATAGATGACCTGAATAGCCACTTCTCAAATGAAGTACAAATGGTCAAGCAATACTTGAAGGGATGCTTAACCCACTACCCATCAGGGAAAATTAGTTCAAAACTTCATTGATATTCCATCTCACCTCAGTCAGAGCAGCTATTATAAAAGAACCAAAAATAATAATAAATGCTGGCAAAGATGTGAGAAAAAAGCAACTCTTAAATACTGCTGGTAGAAATTTAAATTCATATAACCGCAATGGGAAACAGCATAGAGGTTCCTTCAAAAACTAAAAATAGAACTACCATATGATCCAGCTCTACCACTCTTGGGGGCATACCCAAAGTAAATAAAGTCAGTATACAAAAAAGATGCCTGCATACCCATTTAATTGTGGCACTATCCTCAGTAGTCATGAACTAGCCTAGATTCCTATCAATAGGAGGAAGAGGTAGAGAAGAAGAAGCAGGCAATACTAAATTCTATGTTGCTACTTTGGGACCACAAACTATAATGATGTCAGGAATCCTAGCACATTGCCATCCTGTCTGGGTGCTGGGCAGTCAAATGTAAGAACAAGTAAGAGAGCATAAGGGCTGGCTTGGAAAGATGCAGATGGATGGACTGTTCACTGAGAAAATTCAAGAGTTCCTACCAACTACCCATCAAAAGCAGTAAGTGATTCAGTGTGCTTGCTAAAGTCAAAATCAATATATGAAAAATCAAGAGTACTGTACGTTAGAAAAAGTCCATCTGAAAGTTACATAAGAAAGAAAAAACAAGATTTACCAAAACTACAAGATACTCAGGAATAAATCTGAGGAAAGATGAGCTAGAAAAGATAGTCATAAAATATTATCGTAGGACATAAAAGAAGACTTGAATAAATGGAGTGATGTTCTGTGTTCACAGGTAGAAAGAGCAATACCGTAAAGAAGTCGATACTGCCTCAAATTGATCCATCATTCCAGTGAAATTTCACAATCAGAAGTGTTGTCCTGCTTGGTACACCAGCTCTTACTAAAATTCATGGGAAGAATAAAAGTCAAAGAAAAACCAAACGACCGCTAAAGGGAATAGAAAGAAAATTATGGCTGCCTGGCCCAACCGGATATCAAGACTTACCCATGGTAATGAAGAGGCTATCTATTGGGATAGGAAACTAAAACAAAATAAAAATCCCAGAAAAAGCATGTGTGTGTGTGTGTGTGTGTGTGTGTGTGTGTGTGTGCGCGCGCGCGCGCGCGCGCGCGCGCACATCTGCAGCATATTGCAGATGTAGGAGATGTGGCAAAGACTGCTAGATGTCTACTAATATCTTGTTACCCAATCTCAGAACAGGTTGTATCTGAGCATGTGGCCTTGTGGACTTCCCAACATATTTGCAATGATGTCTGACCAAAGTATGAAAAAGAAACACCAAAGGTGACCTGAATGGACAAGAGGGGCTTGTCATTCTTGTTTTTCTTCCATCCTGGTACTGGGAACCTGGATGGATGGTGGGACTTCATCCAGGGACAGGACCTGGGGTCAGGCCCTACCAATAGAGGAGCCTGAGTCCCAGCAAGAGGCCCAGAGCAGCATGGGAAAGGCTTCCCAGCCCCTGGCATGAGAGAAAGAATCTTCCCTTGCTCCAGCCTCTCGCTCCAGGGCTGTGTGTTTTCCTTCACTCATCCATATCCTGACCATCACAGAAGGCATTGTGAATCAGCGGGGCCACTTGCTAAATTTTCCAGGGACAACTGCTTAGCCATCTGAGAAGAAGATACAATCAGATGCTCACACCATGTCCAGAAATAAGTGCCAGATGGATTTAAACCCAGCGTGAAAAATGAAACTTGAAGGCAAGTATACAAGATCATAGACCACCTTCATCACACCAGCCTCAGATAGGATACCTGTCACAGTTGGGATTTAAAATGACCCCAGACCTCATGCCCTGTAGGCCATCATGTTTAGAGGTGAGTCACTGGGGGTGCAGCCAGGTACAGCGTGTGCATGACTCCCAGCCCCACCCAGCGGTGGCATCTGTCTCTAACCTGCACTCTCTGACGTTTTCCCTCCCTCTTTGCTCCCCACCACCACACCCTAAGGACATAATGCCCAGACTTCTTGGCAGCCACTATAAAATTGACTACATATATATATATATATATATATATATATATATATATATATATATACACATACAGATTCTTAAGCAAATAAATCTTCTAAGTTGTGTGCATGCCAGGCATGTGGATCATAGCAGTCTGAATGAAACTCTATCTCAAAGAAGACCAAGGCAGAAGTGATACAAGAAGATGTAGACATTTGACCTTATAAAATTATAACTTCCCTGCAACAGGTGGCCACAGGCAAAAGACAGTACAGACAAAAGGAACAGGTATTAGGGGACAAGACTAGGGATTATAGGAAAGAGTGAGTTTCCATAATACACACAGAAATTCTATAAAACATACGAAAAAGACAGCTCGACATGAATAGACTCATGAAGTCGCTGCTGGGTTCTCTAGGTAGCCATGGGCACAGACACAGATGCCCAGCTTCTCTAGGCATCAGAGGATACAACGGAAACAGTAGCAGTCTACCCATCAGACTGTACACAGGTGAAGTACACACAGCCTGTAGTGGCAGAGAACACCTGAAAGTGTAGGCTTTAGATCACCAAGGACAGACAAGACCTATCTGAGACGGTGACCATCAGGTGGACTTGACCATGTGAGAGTCAGAAAAAGAACATTCCCAGCAGAGGAGCATGAAATCCCTGGTCAGGGAAGACTGCTCTGTAGGAAGCTCTGTGGGAGAGTGCCCTACTAATTGGAACTGGGACCTGAGCTGTCAGCTACCTCCCAGGGCCAGTGCACAGTCTCTCGCTCCATGGTGCTGAGTGTATTGGAGCTTAGAAACACCTGTGACATCATGGATAGGAGTGACCCGCTGTCCACAGCTCTCCAGAGGGTGTCCAACCTGCACAGTGTAACCCTGATGGCTCATTGATTTAATTCTCTGTCTCTCCCTACATGTGGGAGGACTTGGGGCCACGTGCTATTCCTTGATGATAGCCAGCTCCTCTCTCAGCTCTACCCCTGGGCTTTTCCTATTCTATACACTAGCCATTCCCTCCCCACTCATCTCCTCTTGTCTAAAGCTTCCTTGTGCTCTCTGTGCCAGCTTATGCTCTGTGCCTGGCAGATCAGGAAGCCTCAGCCATCTTCCAGGGAGCCCCCTTGACCCCACCCACACCCGAGGTCAGGAGCTTCTTGGTGTGTACCACGTGCAGGCAGCCCCAGGAGAGGGAAGAGCCCCGACCATGGTGCATGGCTCTTCCTCTCAGATCTCCACATCCTCCATGTTTAATGGGAAAAACAACAGCCCCCTACAGAGTGGGGGTGACTGTCTAAACAACATGTCACAGGTCTGCATTAGTGTGAGGCAGTTAACAATCCTTCCACAGACAGTCAGCTCTGACCCTGTTGTGGGCTATGGCCTCCTCCTGCTCAGCCCCCAGCTGTCAAACCGGGCAGGGCCTCCGTTTTCATCTGCTTTCATGTCCACCAGTGTGCGCAAAGGTATCTGTCCATTTAAATCAAACCAGAAAACATTGCCAAGCTAGGTAAGCACTTACTGAGGGAATGAAGGAGCGAATCATATAGCACCTCCTCCCATGACATCAAAAGCGGATATGGTGGACCCCGCGGCCCAGGTGGATTGGGAGACCAGCTCTGTGGCTCCTCCTGGAAGCTGCATCCTGGATGCCAGTGTGTCCACGCATGCACAGTGGAGGCCCTGCCTTGCCCCACAGTCATGCCCAAGGACCTTAAAAGTCACAGGGACTAAAGCTGCCTGACTCAAGGACAGCAGGTATGCACACTGCTCTGACTGTGCTGGGCTCGTGACCCTCACATCTTCCTTGATGCCTGGGCTGGATCGCCCTGGATGGCCTTGCACAGTCCAAAAGCCCAGCCTCGGGGATGAGGTGTTAGAGCTCGCTAAGTTTTAACACATCAGCCAAGGGAACCCGATGATGTTTGCTTGGCTCCAGCATATCATGCGTTTTTACTGGCTTCTCTCTCAGGGTGATGTGGACAAAGACCTCGCCCATCCAGAGTGCCTCAGTGTGGTCTAAGACCTTGCCTATAGAGAGCTCCTGGGTTTCGGGGACCCTGGTGAAGCGGGTTCCTAGTTAGCTGCAATATCCATAAATGTCTCTTTGTGCCAACGCTGCTTGGAATTTTAAAAGGTTCTGGATGCTTTCCGGACCTCAGGATTTTGAATGGGTCCTAAAGCAGCTCTGGCCCCCTCCAAGTTTACCCCAAAGGCTCTGTCCTGCACCCCAGGGAGCAAGCACAGCTTCTCAGCTGCCCCAGAGGTGTACCCCAGTAGGTCCCGCCCCTCTCCATTTGAATATTCTTCTTTGCTAATGAGGGCTCTTTGTTTAAAGACAAAGAATCTCATCTGATCATTACACACAGCCCTATCTTAGGTCTTAATGGCTCTTTGGGGATACAATTTGTATGTCATTTTAGTTTTTATTGCTTTTTATTGGCTAAGGGACTGTTGGAAAGAAAATGAAGACTATTTATCATGCACAGGGGAAGTCTGCCACAGAACATGTGAAGAGCTGTCACCCCGAGGGAAGGCAGTGAGTAAGAGGGACACCACGGGGTGAAGTCACCACGGGGTGAGAAGGCTTGCCCAGGAAGGGGCATCTGTGTGTTCTCTGCTCTGGGGTGAGAGGGAAAAAGTAGCACAGGGCTCTGTGGCCCGCACCCGTCCTCCCAGCCACACTCCTTGGAAAAACTAGAAACGAGAAAGGCGATCCATTGATTCTCCCAGTTGTGCTAAATAAGGGTGCTCTGGTCGGTCAACTTCACGCGGACACAGTCACCTTCTGGGTGCTGCATGGGGATTAGGGTCTGATGTTGAAGCTGGGAGCAGCCTAGCTGGGTTGGAGTCTACAGAGAAAGTCAGGCACAGAGTGTGAGCAGTGTGTGCTTCCCCGCACATGGGGATATTGGAAGTAAACTTGTTCCTGGGCTGGGGCACCCCAAAGGCCCCAAAGCCTGGAGGACAGAGGCAAGCAGGTTTTCAGGACATCCCATAAACACGTGGAGGCTTAAAAGGGGAACAGGCCTGCAGCAGCCAGATGAAGGAGGGAACTTAAAAAGACTAAGAATGATAAAATACATATAACATAAAACACACTATCTGAACCATTTGGGGTACAGCTCAGAAGCATTAAGTATATTTACACACTATACAGCCCCTCCAACCATCTATGTACAGAGCTCCTTTTCAGCTTGCAAAACTGAAATTCTGTCCCCATTAAACACTAACTCTTCTTTGTCACACACACCCCGCCCCCCCAGTCCCTGGCAACCACTGTTCTACTTTCTGTCTTATGAATTTAACTAGTCTGGATTAAAAAAAAAAAGAAAGAAATTCTTAAGTAACTTTTTTCTTGAGACCCTTTTATTTTAGAATTATAAAAATAAGCCCACCAATAGATCAGAGTGTTCCCATATACCGCACACCTGGTTTTTCCCATGCCCCGCATCTTGCACAAGTGTGTGCTACGTTTGAAATAATCAATGGACCCATCTTGACAGGTCATTATAAACTAAAGTTTCCATTGTTTGCCTCTGTCCTTTCTCTGTCCCAGGGTGCCACCCCAGATGCCACGTGGCATTTGGTTGTCAGGTCTTCTTGGGGTCCTTTTGGCTGCTATGATTTCTTGGAATGCCCGTTTCTTATGACCTTGACAGTTTTGAGGAGGGTGGTCAGGAACTTGCAGAACATCCATCCATTGGGATGTTCTGCTAAGTGCCCCAGGAATAGCCTGGGGTTGTGGGTTTTCAGGGAGACCACAGACAAGAAGGGCTATTTCCATCCTGCCGCACCCAGGCACCTGCTCCCCACAGCACTCACTGTGCTGAAGTGGCCTCCATCCCTGGCAGAGGAGCACTTGTCAGATGTCTTCACTGTAAAGAGACTCTTTTCTCCTCTTTTCACGCTGTGGTCTCTGGAAGGAGTCACGATTCACAGCCCACACTCAAAGAGTAAGGATTCCAATGAGAAATTTTATGTTTCTTTCCTTCTTTTCTTTCTTATGTTGCTGAATTGCAGGAGACTTTCAGATCCCAACATGCTGTCCAGATACCAGACTCTGGGCAAAAATGAACAAGTGTGAGAAGGGTCAGCCCAGGACCCAGAATCTTAGAAAATGCACATCATCTCAAGGACCAGCCCCGCTGGCTGACCAGAGCTGACCACAGTCACTAGGCACAACTTCCCCGTGAGGGACCACGTTCCCTGGACCATCCTGAATGCCCTGATGCAGCCCTGCCCCAGCTGGCAGAATGTTTCAGTGATAGTGCCACCACACTCACACCCTCTGAGCCGCTGGGCATGGTTCAGCATCTACTCCTGCATGTGACCTTTGACTACTGGACGGTCTACAGAAAGAGAAGGGGAGGAAGATCTGCTGCCCGATGTCCACCAGAATTATTAAACTTATTCTGCACCACAGCACCTCCACAGAGTGTTGAGAACAGCTGAGGAAGGCCTCACATACTTATTGGCAAATGGCCAGGCTGGTCATCTTCAGACTGAGCTCAAGGAAGACCTAAGTTATCCTAACAGTAATTTCTAGTAACTAATTTATTTTTGGCGGTACTGGGGATGGAACCCAGGGGCATTCTGCCTCTGAGTGACACCCCCAGCCCTATTCTTTATTCTTTATTTTAAAACAGGGTCTCACTGAGTTGTAAAGGGCCAAATGCTGGGATTAGAAGCATGCGCTACCATGCCTGGCTTTCAGTAACTAAAATTTAAATTCAATTAGGCAGGTGTTTGCTGGTGAAGAATCCTTCAGAGATCAGTGCCGAGTTGAGGAACTAGCTAGGAACACTGTACAGACAGGGCTGCATCATCCCCGGGCACCGCTACCCAGAGCAGGTACAGGACCCATCTGTTCCCAGAGCCTAGGCTAAGGACAGGTGGTCAGTGCACAGCTTGGAGCATAGCAGAGCGCTCAAGCCCAGGACTCCTCACCCAGGGCTGTGCAACAAAGGTTCAGCCTTGGCCACCTGCAGCTTTTAAATACTCGAAACTAATCAGAATTGTAAAGGGTTAAGACATTGGCTTCTTACTGGACCTGATGCTCTCCAAGCATGCACAGCATGTGGCTGGTGCCACTATGATAGTCAGTAACCACAGAGAACCTTTGGATCACCCTAGAAAAATCCACTTGGAAACCAAGAATGAGACTCATGTGCTATGGACCTGGCTCAGAATTCTGCAAATCTGACTGAGGGCCAGTTTTCCAGTGGGAAGTCCATGGATCCTCTAGCTCCCCAAAGGCTTCTCAACCCACAAACCAAGGAGCCTCAGAGTAGGTAACATATCTGGAATGCAGACGCAGGCTGTGCAGGGGTCTGCTGCCTCCTGGGAATGCCTAGGTGTAAGCTCCTGGCCTCACATCTGGCTTTCTCTGCTGTCTTTCTCTGTCCCAGAGAATGGATCCAAGGTGTTTGAAAAGTCCTGTGTAGTGATAAAGAGGTCAGGTTCCTGAGGAAACCCCAGGGAACCTAGAAGAGGTGCCCCCCCCATCCTTGATGAATGAGGCTCTTTCTCGCTAATTCTCCAGTAGACTTGATGGGGTGTCTTCAGTTCCCATGGCCCTCATGGGAGGATGACAGCCTGGGAATCGAAGTGCAGTGTCCTCTCTGTGGGCTTTGCCTATTCTCTATGGAAATCAAATAACTGATCCCTTACTGTGCTCTAGGAAACAGGACTGTTGCTAAGCCAAATGTAAGGTTGGGTGAGAGACACAAGGAGTTGAAATTCTGTCCTTAACTGAAGAGGGACAAGGAGGCAACAGATGCATTGTGTTACATCAATGCTCACAAATACTTACTGGAAGGATTCTTCTCTTAAGGACTGCAAGACCACTCAAACGGTCAGCTAACTGGATCCCTTTCCTCAACTTATTGTGGAAACAATCCTTTCTCTCTCTCTCTCTCTCTCTCTCTCTCTCTCTCTCTCTCTCTCTCTCTCACACACACACACACACACACACACACACACACACGTGTGTGTGTGTGTGATCCCCAGCCCTACAGTGATGGAAATGTTCTGGTTCCTGCTGGTTCCTATTTCCAGTTCTGGTAGCACATGTCTTTATTTTGTCATCTTCTCAATAGTTGCCAATAACAACCTGGTTCTTTAAAAAAAACACTTTAAGATGGCTCATAGGACTTTTCAAAAAGTTTCCCCAGTTGCCAAAGCTTCTCAGTCAGTGCAGAAGGTTCAAATATCCGCCTCCACCACCTCCCACAGGGAAGGCTTTGTGGCCACCTCTACTTTTTCCCCTGGCTATGGAGCAACCCCATGAATTACCTGCCTGACCTGCATCCCTACTCACCCCGTTCTTTCCCTGGTCAAGTGTCATCCCAAACAGCTGGGAAATTTCGGAGCCAGGAGTAAGGAAAAGGATGAAGGCCAGTATGGTCCCAGAATAACAACTCCAGACCTCAGGGAAGGCTTATCCAATTTTGACTGAGATGTTAATGTGATCACAGAGGGTTATTTAAATTGTAAATGACAAATAATTGACCGCATTGACTTATTTGCTCTTCCCGCAGGCCTCCCTGCTGGCTATTTTGGGGTTTCCAGGGCTTAGAAGTTATTAATCCAGTGCTGTTCACTCCACAAGATGCAAGCCAAAATTGCCGAGCTGTGCCTTGCAATGTTGAACATCCTCGGTAAATGTTGTGGTTGAATCCATGTTTTTCGATCAATGTCACTTAGAAAGCCAGGTTTGGCGACATGGGGTGGGGAAGGCATTTGGCACACAAAAGTAATTGTGTAGGAAGTTTGCGTGTGGACAAAAAGATAGAGGGAAGCCAGAGGTGCCCCTGCCCAGGGGTGGACCACAGTCCCTGGCGTCAAAGCCGTCTGTGACCCTCTTTGGAGAGGTTTAGCTACCTCTCTTTCAAACCTTGCTCCAGCTTTAAAAAGGGGGGAAAGAGAACATTCAGAAACAGAACACAATTTGGACCCACACCAAAAATATCTACATTGGATCGTTATTCACAGCTCTGTTGGTGAGAAAAGAAAGCCGATCGTGGTCACCACTCAGTCACGTGAGCCGTGAGCCCGGTAACCAAAATAGAATGTTTGGCAACTAGTCAAGATGCAAAGGAATTGATTGGAGCTCTGAGAAGCCCAGGAGCGGGGATGGGGCCGAGGGGCTTCTGCTCTCTGCCACCTGCCAAGGCCCTGGGTCTGTATGTCCTAGCACAAAGACTGGAGCCAGGACAATGACGAGTGAAGGGAATGGGTAGGGTGCCCTGAAGACCCCCCAGGAGGATGCTGTCAGCTTCTAGGGGAACTTTTCCCATAAATGTTTTGTAATCTCTTTGGGCAGAAATGTTCTGGCTTCCCTAGAGAAGCCCAGGTTCCCTGAAGCTAGGACATCAGGTGGTGGGCGGGCTACTTCTAAGCTGCCACAAATTTATGTTTCTCACTTTGCAAACCTTCTCTGGCTTCACTTTATGTCTTTCGCTATTTGTCCTGCCCTAGTTTCAGCATAGTTTTCTCACATCAATTGACCAGGAGACTCGAAGACCCCAAGCATACTGAGAGGGTCCTGCTTTAAAAGGAACAGCACAGGAGTAACCACATCCCCAAACCCAGCTCCCTCCCAGCTCCCCGTCTGCTCCTGAAATGAGCTGCTGAGACACGCTTGCCAGGTCTTGCCTCTGGCTGTGGGAAAGGGGAATGAAGACATCCTGCATCTCGCCATGGCCCGTCCCTGGGACCTTTGTTCTGCTTGTCTTCCCATCAGGAGGTCCGTGAGCCTCAGCAGTCAGCCGTGGCCACGCTGGGTTTCAGGAACATGGTCCACAGGCACTCCGCGCTCTCTGCAAACAGGAGCTTTCATTTCTATTTTCCTTTCTGTGTGCCAGGAGAGTGATTTATAAATCAAAGCTCAAATCTTGGCAAGGTCTGACTGGTGCTTAAAGAAAAAAAAAATCGGGTGGTTTTTTGGTGGTTAGCCTTTGTTGAGAATGTTTCTGTCTAAACTACAGTTTACTGAAGGAAAGTAAAGAGATTCATTGCTTGAAACGGAGAAAAAGAAAAGGCAAAACACTTAAAGAAAGGGGTTGGGGCTGAGGGCTGGTGACAAGAGGACCAGGCAGCTTTGCACAGTGCCTTGACTTTCCTCCTCCACCTCCTTCTGCACATCTGTCTTACACCCACTGGTGCACGCCCACGGTCCACCCTCATCCCTCATATACGGACAATCCCACTCCTATTTCTCCAGCACCTGCTGCCCCCTGAGCGCTACACCCACCCCTCAAGTCCCTTCTTGGGGCTGTGGGCTCAGCCCTTAGAGTCAGCATCTCCAGCCTAGACACATCTATTGCCGTCCCAGCCAAGTATGTAGTTCAGGATGTGAGGGGCAGCTCTGAACAGAGACCATCTGAATATGTGGGTGTTTACCAGAGGGTTCATGAAAATCAAAATGAGAATTCTTTCTCCAATACTCTTTACCACCTCTCTGGCACACATAAGTATTCAGTCCTGGTCATGTCTCATCACTCTTATCAATTACTCTGCAAGTCATCCAGGCTGAGAATTCAAGGAAGATCCATTCTACTCTCGCCTTCCCAGCTTGCACTGGAGAAGGATAAATTGTACCTCTGAAGTGCCCTGTGCATCTGTTGATTTCATCTGTTCTTGGTGCTGCTATCTGGCTCAGCGCTCCCGACCACCAGCCTGCCCAGGTACAAGAGCCTCCTTACTGCGGGCTGCAGTCCCCAGCCACCCACATCCTGCCGCCTGGTGGTCTTCCTGAGGCAAAGTTCAGTCCTGTGGCTCAGAGTCATACAGCAGTCCTGTCCCTGCAGGTTCAAGTATGCCCTCAGTAGAATTCAACAGCACTGATTAAGCCCTGAGCATCTGTCTCTTGGGGCTCTCAATGAGGTTCTGACTGCTCTGATTGGGATCTAGAGTGGCCCTGCAAAAGCTCTTGTGTCAAAACCTGGTCCTCCTCCCCACCCGTGCCGGGCGTGGTGGCGCATGCTTGTGATCCCCGCGCTTGGGAGGCGGAGACAGGAGGATCGCGCAGGTTTGAAGCCAGCAGCGCTGGCTTAAGAGACCCTGTTTCCAAATAAAAAAATATTAAAAAATAGGTCTGGGAGTGTAGCCCGTGGGAGTGTAGCCCAGAGGTAGAAGGGCTTCCAGGAACCCCAGTACCACCAAAATAAAACAAAACCTGGTCCCCAGTGCAGCAACATTCAGAGGCCCTGAGAACTACATCCCTGGCCTATTGCTCTCAGAGAGAACTCCCTCTCTGTTTCCCAGCTCCCATGAGCTGAACAGCTCTCCTCCACCACACCCTACCACCATGACATGCCTGCCTTGGAGCATGCCAACCATGGACCACACCTCTGAACCATGAGCCAAATAAACCTTTTCTAAATTTTTTTTTTGTCAAGTATTTTGGTCACAGTGGCAATAAAGCTGACAAATGCACTGCCCCATCTTTTTCTTCATAGCTAAAAGCACTACAGTGTGAAACTGTTTTTCACCTGTTTTAATCCATCTGAGCTATTATAAGAAAAAAATACAAGCTGAGTGGGTTATGCTATGTCCGTGTATGAATCACTACTAATTTCACTATTGTGTAAGATGAAGAGTGGGCAGCAGGGAACAGGATGAGATCTGCAGAGAAACACACCAACACCTGTGTGCATGTGTGTTTATATGACTTTGAACTTCACTTAGATGTATAACTACAGTGCACCAATAAAAGTATTTTAAAAAATTTGCGGTACTAGGAATGGAACTCAGGGGCACTCTACCTCTGAGCTACACCTCCAGTCCTTTTTTTTATTCTTTATTTTGAAACTGGGTCTCACTGAGTTGCAAAGAGCCTCACTAAGTAGCTGAGGCTGGCCACAAACCACAATCCTCCTGTCTCAGCCTCTCTCAAATGCTGGGATTACAAGCTTGCATAAAACCAAACACCAGGAATGTGTTTCTCACAGTTCTGAAGGCTAAACAACCAAGATCCACGCAGCAGCAGATTTGGTGTCTGGTGAGGGCCTGTTTCCTGGTTCACAAGATGGTTCCTTCTCCCTGCATCCTCCCGTGGTGGAGGGGCAAGGGCACTTCTCTCAGGCCTCCATTATAAGGGCACTGACCTCATTCATGAGGCTCCACCCTCATGACCTAATCTCCTCCCACAAGCTCTGCCTCCTCACACCACTGCATTGGGGTTAGGGTTAGACATAGAGATGGGGACCATTCAGACCATGGCAGTCCTCACACCTTTGCCCTGGTTTGTCCTTACTCTACCATCACCTGTGAAATCTGTCTGCTATAGTTCATCCCCCACGGGTCCAGGTATTGGGAGTTTGGTCCCAGTATTGAGATAAAGTGGTGGTAGGACCTTGGAGAGGTGGAGCCTGCTGGGAGATCTTTAGGTCACTGAGAATGTGCCCTGGGGAAGATTAAGTTAGATCTCCAGCAACCCTTTGGTAGTTCTCCAGAGCCAACGGCTGTACAAGTCTGATGCTGGCTCCACCCAGTCTTAGACTTCCCTTTTCCAGATGTAAGAACTCATGGCCACATGTGCTCCTGCTATTGCCTTCCCTATGCTGTTACAGCCATGAGGTCCCTTCCCAGAACCAAGCCCATGAACACCACAGGCTTGAACCTTCCAAACTATATGCTGATAAACCCTCCTCCTCCTCCTCCTCCTCCTCCTCCTCCTCCTCCTCTTCTTCCTCCTCCTTCTTGGTGGTACTGGGGTTCCTGGAAACCCTGCTACTCCCAGGCTACACTCCCAGACCTATTTTTTTATATTTTTATTTGGAAACAGGGTCTCTTAAGCCCTTGCGGCGGGCTTCAAACCTGCGCCATCCTCCTGTCTCCGCCTCCCAAGCGCGGGGATTACAAGCGTGCGCCACCACGCCCGGCTAAACCTTTCTTCTTAATACATTTCCAGCCTCAAGTATTTCATTAGAGCAACAGAAAGCGGAAGAATACAATGTTAAGACCCAGGTGGAACCCAATGGCCATGCAGCCATCCTAGAACTGTCCTGGAGAGATCTCTAGCTCCCTTGCTCCACAATCAAAATCACAGATCATGAAAAGGATTCCCCAGGTGTAAATCATTGCTGCTAATATTTGTCTGGTCCCCAGATCACACCCTTAGTCTGTCTCCATCTCAATTTCTCCCCTTGACTCCTGCCACAGGGTTATATAGCTAAGCCCAGCAACCAGCACTGGTTGAACTAAACTGCATCAACCTGAGCTGACCAGAGAGTGAGCCTCCTCTAGGCCTCGCCCCTGGGCTTTGCCTCTGGTACCCACTGGCCCTTTGCTCTGTCTCCTTGGAACGTGCACAGAGCCTCTGAGCACACGCTGCTCAGATACAATATTCTACAGTGGGAGGAACTCCAGTGCGAGCCTTCAAATTCTGATGGGCTGATGCTCTAAATATAAACACACTCCAAGCTCAGAGCTGCTGCATCAATGGTGGAAACCTCATCCTTTCCCAAAATAAGGCAGGCCAAGCCATAGGACATGAGGCACAGAAAATGCTGGCTTTTTGCAGATTCAAGGGAGAAATCTATTTTTTAATCAAGGGATCCAAGGCAGAATTCTATTTTTTAATCAGCTTTTCTGAGATATAATTTGTATTAAATAAAGCCCATCATCTGAGTGAGTTTGACAAGTGCAAACAACATCACAATCAAGATGCAGAATATTCCCATACTCCCAAAATCCTACTTTTTTAATTAAAAAATACTTTTTTGTTTAGAGAAGTTTTAGGTTCACAGAAAAATAGAGCAGAAAATTACAGAAGCCTTGTGAGTATCACACACACACACACACACACACACACACACACCACAGCCACCCCCATGATGAGTACCCCTCACCAGGGTACAGTGTTCACCCCCATGATGAGTACCCCTCACCAGGGTACAGTGTTCACCCCCATGATGAGTACCCCTCACCAGGGTACAGTGTTCACCCCCATGATGAGTACCCCTCACCAGGGTACAGTGATGGTCACAGTGTATGAACCTGCATGGACACACGACCAAGTGGGAGCCTATGGTTGGCACAAGGTTCACTCTTGGTGTTGTTCAACTGTAGGTCTGGATAAACATAAAATTCACCCACAGTTATGGTATCACACAGAGTATTTTCAATGTCTTAAAAATCTTCTGTACTCCTCCTATTCATCCCCCTTTCTACCCCTGGCAACTGCTAATCTTTTTGTCCCCAAGGTTTTGCCTTTTCTGTGATGTCCTACAGTTGGAATCATACAGTGAATCTAATATTCAGATTGGCTTCTTTAACTTAGTAGTATGCATTTAAGCTCCTTTCTGTCTTTTCGTGGTTTGGTATCTCATTTACTTTTAGCACCAGATAATATTCCATTGTCTGGATGCACCAGAGCTTATTTATTCATTCACCTACCAAATCTGTCTTGGTTGCTTCCAAGCTTTGGAAATTATAAATAAAACTACTATAAACATCTGCATGCAAAGTTTTCCTGTGGGTATATATTTTTTACTCCTTTGGATAAATACCAAGGAGTGTGATTGCTGGATCATATGGTAAGCAAATGTTTAGTTTTGTTAGAAACCACCAAACTGTCTTCCCCAGTGACTGTACCTTTCTGCATTATTTTCATCAATGAATGAGAATTCTAGGTCATCCCTGCTCATCCATCAGTATCCTTACCAGCACCTGGAGTTGTCAAAGTTAAGATTTGAGCATTCTAGTTTGAGGTGCCTTGTTGTTTTACTTTGCACTTTTTTTAAGATTTAAAGAAGTTTATTAAAAAGATAGAAATACAGAAGATAGTTACAGTCCTATGCCAGAATGGCATAGGGGGGGATCCAAGCCAATTCACCACCCCAAAGATACAGCACATGGACCGGACTTTTTATACCCATGACCTCCATCTTGTTTACGTAATTCTGACGTAGTAAACGTCCCTGTAAGGTACCTCCCCTTACCCTGTAAGGTACCTCCCCCAGCAAGGTGTGGCAAGGTGTCTCCTTTCAGGAAGGTCGACACCTCCTCCCATCTTAGCTACTTTATCTAATCACGTAGATCAGCTTCGTCCCTGTTCAGCTAGAAGCAGTTTATGACTGACTCGATGTCCTTATTCCTTTGCTGAGGGGTATATTCATGTGATAGAAATGAGGGGAAATTGATAGGAAATTAGCTCATGTTAAATGTTTGTATAATTGTAAAAGTCAAAATGTATTGTCTGTATCTACCTTTGGCCTGACAGGTGTCAGGAAGTTACTAGACAGGGGGGTGGGGGATGGACTAGTATTGGGAATGGCCTAGGAAGATTTGAGAAAGCTATGATTATTAAGAGTTTTCTATATTTCCAAAATAAGATATATTTCAGAAATAATTGTGTCAAAATGGCAGACCTGGAGAGAGAAAGGCTTGGCTTTGGTCAGGAAACAAACAGCTATTGAAACTTAGATTGACTTAGCTAAAAGTAATTAGCAAGTCAATAGGAGAGGGGAACTAGGACTTTTCTAGTAGTATACGATGCTAAGCATCTTTTGATATCTTACACACTTGCCTTGTGTATGTCTGGTGAGGTGTCTGTTCTGGTCTTTGGCTCATTTTTATTGGGTTCTTCCTCATTTTCTTGTTGAATTTTAAGATTCCTTCACATATTTTGGATAACAGTCCTTTATAAGATGTGGGGTTTTTTGCAAATATTTTCTCCCACTCTCTAGTTTACACCTCCCATTCTCTTGACATTGTCTTTGACGAAGCACAAGCTTTTAATTTTAATGAAGTCTAGTTTATCAATTCTCCTCTTCAGGGACTGTGCCTTTGATATTATATCTAAAATGTTATCACCAGACCCAAGGTAATCTGGGTGTTTTTTCTATGTTATCTTCTAAGAATTTTATAATTTTTCATTTTACATTTAGGTCCACAAGCCATTTTTAGTTAATTTCTGTGAAGGTTGAAAGGTCTGTGTCTAGATTATTTTTTCCATGTGAGTGCCCAATTGTTGCAGCACCATTTGTTGAAAAGAATCAACTGTCCTTGTTTCTTATATTAACTGCGTCGCTTCATCAGTATCAGGTAACTATATATTTATGTGGTCCATTTTGGGGGTCTCTATTCTGTTCCATTTATCAATTTGGTTTTTTTTTTACCAGTATTGCACTGTCTTGCAGCTGTATAGTAAATCCTGAAAATAGTACTGACAGTTTTATGACTTTGATCTTCAATATTTCAGTTCTCTCTTCTGGATCTATTACTTCTCCATATAAACCTTAGAATCGGTTTGTTGATGACCACAAAATCATTTTCCCAGTGCTTTGGTCACATTTTCAGTGCTGTGATGAAAGATGTAAGAAAAATCAACTGGAGGAAATGTTTATTTGGTCTCACAGTTTCAGAGGTTTCAGTCCATGGTCATCTGGCTTCATTTTTTTTTTTCTGGACCTGTGGTGAGGCCAAACATTATGAAAGGATGCATGGGACAGAACAGCAGAGCTGTTCACCTTCTAGCAGTCAGAAAGGAGAGAGGAAGAAGAAGAGGGAGAGGGAGAGAGAGAGAGAGACCAGAGATAGAGATAGAGATAGATAGAGAGTGAGTGAGTGAGTTCAGGGACAAGATATAATCCCAAAGGGCTCACCTCCAAAGACCCACTTCTTTTTTTGTGATACTGGGGTTCCTGGAAACCCTTCTACCTCCAGGCTACACTCCCAGTCACCTATTTTTTATATTTTATTTGGAAACAGCATCTCTTAAGTGAGCAAGGCTGGCTTCAAACCTGCATGATCCTCCTGTCTCTGCCTCCCAAGTGCGGGGATTACAAGCGTGCGCCACCACGCCCGGCAGCCCACTTCTTTTAACTTTGCTCATATCCTACAGTTTTCACAGTCTCTCAATATTCTATTCAGCTATAAACTCATCAATAGTTTAATCCTTTGATGAAGTTAGAATTCTCATGACCCACCGGGCGTGGTGGTGCATGCTTGTAATCCCAGCATTCAGGAGGCCGAAACAGGAAGATCACAAATTCACGGCCAGCCTCAGCTACTTAGTGAGGCCCTCCGCAACCTAGTGAGACCCTGTTTCAAAATAAAGAATAAAAAATAGGGCAGGGGGTGTAGCTTGGAGGTCGAATGCACCTGGGTTTCATCCCCAGACCCACAAAAAAAAAATAGAATTCTCATGACCAAATCATTTCCCCCCATCTCTGGACATTGCTGCTTTGGAGACCAAGTTTTCAACATATGAGACCTTGGGGGAAATTCCAGAACACTGAAATTTCTAAAGATTGCTTTGAACCTATAGCTTAGGTTGAAAAGAACTGACATGTTGACAATACTGGTCTTCTATCCATGAACATGGAATATTTCTTCTTGATACCTCTCATCAGAGTTATATACAAACTCTGTTAGATTTATAACTAAGTAGTTTTTTGGAGAGGCAAATGTAAACAGTAATGTGATTTTAATTTCAAAATCCATTTTTTCTTTCGTGGTTTATAGAAAGCCCATTGACTTTTCATATTATCTCTCTATCCTGCAATCATTCTATGATTATGTGCTAGTTCTAGAAGGCTTTTCTGTGAGTTCTTTCAGATTTTCTACATACATATCATGTCATCTGTTAAAAAAGACAATTTTATTTCTTCCCAATCTGTGTACCTTTTATTTCCTTTTCTTATTGCATTATCTAGGCTTTCTAGTATGGTGTTGAAAGGAGAAATGAGAGGGGGCATCTTTGCATTGCTCCTGATCTTAGAACAATTCAGGAGTCAGAACTTTCTGCAGAATGCTAGCACTTGGGGCATCAGAGGAGCAGAGGTGATGAACCAGTGATTGCAGCCAGGCAGGTGTTGGTGCACCAGGCTGGTGCAGAAGATGTCCCAGAACATTATGGCCTTCTGCTTTGCCATAGCCAATCACCAAGATTGGAAGTGTAGACTACGTGGATTTAGGGAAAAGAGGCTACATCTTTTAAACATGAAACTGCTAAGCAAAGAAAAAGGGAGCACAACTGAGGGTGTTGAAAGGATGGCTATAGCTACTAGTTCCTAGCTTGGCCTAGGTATTCATCCTCCAAAGTGATTTTGGCACCTTTGAAATAGATGCAGGAAAAATAGTCAAGGAGAGAAAAGGGATGCCAAGGGCTTGGTACATATGTTCTTAGTCACTGGTACTTTTGTTATCAGCCAGAATACAGAACCTATTGGCCAGGGTGCTAAAAATATGGACATGTGGACCAAGTCACCAGGAATAGTCAACTGTATCTGCTTACTGACCCCTCTGGGAAACCCTGGACTTGTGACGGAGATAGAGGAGTTTTCAGAGAGTCCATAAATGTGAGACACAGAAAACAAGATGACAGCAGACACAACCATTGGGAGGAACAAAATGCTATGTTTTGCAGACATCAATAAAAGTGCCCGGTGTCCCAATAAATTGCCAATATGGCCTAAGACACCCAGAGAGCTCTATTTTGAGAGTCCGTAAGGAGAAATGAGAGGGGGCATCTGTGCATCATGGGGAGTTCCTGATTCTAGCTGACCACATGGTTGGTGATATGAGAGCTTTGGGAAAGCAAGTTTAGGACAGTGTGTACCCCAGACAAGTTTTGATTGTTGGGAAGAGGGTATAGAGGTAAGAAAGGGAGACAAGTCGGAGTACAGAGGCCACAGCCCAGGACTCATCAAGGGGTGGATGGGGGAGACCACCACTTGCTCCTCCTCCCATGAGCCCAGCCAGGGGTGAAGCCACAGAGCCTACTAGACTTTTGCCACCATAACCAGCTCTCAGCCTGGTGTGGCCATATCCTGGAAGCCAATGGTCACCTCTCCTTGCCAACCCGCACCAAGTTCCAGGCTGTGCGGATAACACAGCTCAGCCTGAGTGCAAAGGAAAGACCGGCTGGTATGGAGGAGTGAGAAGAGGTCCCACATGGTCTTCCTGGTGGCTGGGCAGGAGGCAGCGCCAACTGGGGAACAAAAAAGCCAAACCCAGTTCTGGTATCCTCAGAAATGAAGTCCACTGCACAGGGACATGTTAGAAAAGTCAGGAAGCAATTCCCCAACCTTGATGAAGTGAAAACGCAACACCTTGACAAGTGTGAGCAGGGCACCCCTCCCCACAGCCCTGCACAGTCACTGTGGCTAGCTCACTCTTGGATGGGACACCGAGGCCCAGGGGGTTCAAGGGGATTGGGGCCAATAGCCTCCCTCTGGGGATGAGGATCTAGGCACAGACCAAGCCTCCACCATAAAGTCTCACAGCCAAGTGACCCAGGCCAAGCTGCCTGGCCTCAGAGTGCCTCAGTTTCTACAACTGCAAAATAGCCCAAGCTTTCACCTTCATGGGCCCTCCTCAGAAGTCACCAGTGCCCCCTGGGGAAGGAGGGGCCTCCGCCCTGTTTGTGTTTAAGACACATAAAAATATAAACTGGTCACGAGAGCCAGAGTTGGTCTGCTGTGGTGCTCCTGGGGTCATCGCCCCAAAACTCGGAGCCAGAAAAGACAAGTAATGGTGTATTCCAGGATCTCCAGACCCCAAGATTCAGGTTTACTCTGGAACAGCTGCAGTTGGCAGATATGGAGCTTCAGGGTCTGCTGGAGGGATTTGAAAGGTGTCCATCCCTGGGCCAGAGTCATGCTAGAGCTTTGCAGGATGTCTAAGCAGCTGCCTATTTAGAGAAAAGTTTGTAGGCACTGCCCTACAGCCCAGCAGGAAAGATTCTCAGCCCACTACGTCTGTTCATCACCCAGCGGTAGAAGTTCTACATTTTCCTAGGGGAATTGTGACAGGACAGAGGGGCCTGGTACTGGGCTTCTAGCCTCCTACTGGGAGGCCACCAGCTGAGTCATTATAGAGGTCCTCAATTTCATCTCAACACCCAGCTGATGTGCTTCCTGCCCATCCTCAATCAGAGTGAAGACAGGTGGGCAGCATGGGGCAGGGGTGCAGGGGGCCCACCCAGCCGAGGGCCCTGGGGCTGCTCAGGGCAGAGTCAGGACTAGAATCAGGGTGACCTCTGCAGTTTAACCAGGAGAAGGCCCAGGAGATTTTTCACAAGGAACAGTGGGTTCTCTTGGGCTGTAAGGAGTTTGCCTTCATGGGAGCATATGCCAGGTGTCCACCAAATGCCCCATGTTTTGATTTTCTCTGGCACTGTACTCTCCCATTCTGAGTTAAAGTCTCTGGGCCCCTGATGATAAGGATGAGCAGATGATGTCAATAACCATTCTTCCTAGAAATGTGTCCATTGGAGGGTATTAGGGATTGAGTTACGTCCCACAAGATTCACCCATTGAAGTCCTAACCCTTGGTACTTTACAATGTGACTCTGCTTGGAAGTAGGGTCCTTGCAGGTGTAATTAGTTGAGTTAGGGGGAGATCACAGTCAAGTAGTACATACTTAGTTCAGTGCATCTGCTGCCCTCACAGAAGGTGCAAGTGAGCAGGCCTGTGTGCTTGTGCAGACAGAATACCACGTGAGGAGCAAGGGAAGATCAGGGTGCTGTTTCTATAAGCTGAGGAATTTTGCACATTGCCAGTCAATGCCAAAAGCTGGGAGACAAGCCTGGGACATGCTCTTCTCTCAGCCCTCAGAGGGAAGAAACTGGCAACACCTCGAGCTCAGACACCTCCCCCCCCAGGCTGTGAGAGAAGAGCTTTGTACAGTGAAAGCCACCCCCTCTGTGGCATGGAGCAGTAGGGACAGCATGCAGCATCTTGACATCATTGCCAGCTATGGCCATCTCACAGCATTGGCAATGGAGCCAGAACAGTGGAACCTTGGACCACAGCTATCCATCATATACAAGAGAAAACCAAGTCCAGGAGTGAAGCTAAGTGAAAGCCAGAGAGAATCCTGATAGAGACTAAATCCTATTCCTATCCCCACAGTTTCAGGGATGAGCCCTGCCATTTCCTGGACTCTGGCATTCCTTCCAATGTACACCCTTCTCCACTGGGTCAATAGGAGTAGACTTTTGGGAGAGCAAATGACAGAAACCCACTGAAGCATGAGTTTGCTAAAAAAAAAAACCCATATTAGGCAGGTGGACTCTTGAGGACCCAGATTGTGACCTCAGAACTAAATCCTTAAGGAGAAACTCAACTCTGAATGTTTTCATTGCACCTGTCCATCCTCATTTCTGCCTTTTCTCTAGCACAATACAGGATATTATCTATGGCTTCCTATTTGTCAGGCTCCAAGGTTTCCTCCTATCAGCCACTTACCTTCTTCCCATGGCATAATCTCTGCAGCCACATGCTCAGAGTGAGAGGACCATTTTTACCCTGGGATTGAAGTGTGATTGGTCTTGGCAGATATTTTCTCTAGCTGTAAACTGGTACTATGCACATTAAGTACTATGGCATAACCCAGCATGGTCAATGGCATTGAGTAATATTTACTGTGGGCTTAGAGAAAGTGCATTGCTTCCCCACCCACCCAATTTAGAAGGAGAAGGAAGAAGAAGAGAAAGAGGAGAAGAAAAAAGAAGGAAGAGGAGAAGAAGAAGGAAGAGGAGGAGGAGGAGGAGAAGGAGGAGAGAGAAATAAAGAAGGAAGAAAGGAAAAAGAAGGAAGAGGAGAGGAAGAGGAAGAGGAGAAGAAGAATAAAAAGGAGGAGGAGGAGAAGCCATGAGGACCCAGATATGCCCATGAGGCCCAGATCATTACAAATGTTTTTCATTTCTGGACAGTGACAGTAGCTGATAGCACACACTAGGAAAATAGGAAATTTCCATGTCTTTCATGCTACTGAAATTGTAGACTATTGATCCTTAGCCCTGGACTTTTGAGCTTCTGGGAGAATGAACATCTTATAGTTAATTGTGGAGTCTTTTAGTGGAGTCTTCCGTTACTTGTAGTCAGAGTATCGTCTTAACTTCTCTGGGCATTGGCACTAATTCACAACAGAGACAGGCATATCTTGAGAAGGTGCATTGAGGCTGCTGTCCATGGTCCTGGACCTATGTGAGTCAAGACAGCAGAAGACCAACAAACCCAAAGAATGACAAGAGGGAAACAGGGCATTGTAGGTTTCAAAATGATGCTTCTGGTCACCTCTGAGTTATGTCCTACAACACTTCATCTCCAAGGTTGACTCAAGAGGCTTCTTGCCCTGGGAAACTTGGATGCAGGCAAAACAGACCCACCAATCTGCCTGCATTGTGGAAGTGAGCTCATTAGAACCCTAGGCCTAATAGGAGAAATGAGACTGAGACTGGTCCATGTACATTGGGTAGTCTCTTTCTTGAGCACAACAGAGCCAGCCTCAAAGGGTTTCTCCCCTGGGCCAAGGGAACCTCCTGCTCTGCTACAGGTGGACCACATGGTGTGATCTTGCTGTTTAGGGAAACTTAGGGGAAAGAAGCATTATAGACACAAGGAAATCTGAGTTCTTGATTTAAACAAGACCTGGAAGTCTCTTACAGAGACTGTAGAGATTTAGGGGGAGCAGACCTACATACTCTGCAGTATTATCTTCCTAGGAATGCTGTAACAAAATACCACCAATTGGGAGCTTAGAACAACAAAAATGTATTGTCCTGCAGCTCTGGAGACCAGGAGTTCTTGATCAAGTGTCTGCGGGAAGATATTTCTGCAGTTTGAGAAAGAGTCTGTCCTAGGCTTCTGTCTGGTTTCTGGGGGCTACTGGCCATCTTTGGGGTTCCCTGGCTCATGGAAGCATCGCCCTGGCCTCTGCCTTTATCTTCATTTGACCTTCTCCAGATGTGTGTCTATGTCCAATTTCCTCTCTTCATGAGAATACCAGTCCTATTGAATCAGGGCCCACCCTAATGAACCTATCTTATCTTTACAGCCTCTGCAGACACCCTATTTCTAAGTAAGAGAGAGATTGGGATTAACCTATCTTTACTGGATAAACTATTCAACCCATGGTAATATCCAGCTTCAGAATAAGTAAATGGTTTGTCAAAGAAAAAAATGGAAGCCTGTGGCTGTTGGTAAAGTTGATCAGAATCATGCTGCTTGGATCAGCAACTAAAATGGGCTCCTCAAATTAAACATGGTCCCAAAACTTTCCAGGAAAAGTCAACACACAATAAAGAATGTAAAATGGTCTCTATCTGGGAACAGACTAATGCAAAGACAGAGCTTGACCCTTCTCACTCATCAGAGCATCCTCACCCCCAGGCCTAAGGGACCTCCAGGTGATGTCCCCTCAGGGCCCACCTATCCACTCCTTATACACAGGCCCCTGCACCATCAACAACCAACTTCCCAGCAAGAGAAGTACAAGGGAGGAAATACACCTACGTGGGTAGAAATCAGGACCTGAATTTTTTCTGCACTTTGGTGCACAACATTGTTGTTAGAAAACCATGACAGATGGTTAAAATTATGTGATTCAAAATAAAATAGCTGTATGGTTTCTCTTATATGCAGAAGCTAGATGGAGATTTGAAAATAAGGGTAACATCAAGTAGAAGGGCAGAGACTCCAATGGAGTGATAGGAGGGCTTAGGGGAGGGAGGATGAGGGACAGAGACATAAAAATGTAGCAGCTGAAATAATGCTACCTGTATACACAAAAACATCAATTCTAATCTCAAAGACATGTATGGGGAGGGTGAGTTAGGGGGGTGAGGACCTGGAGGGAGGGAAGTTCTCCAAGAGTTGTATACATGTATAGCCTATCACGCTATACCCCAGTATGATATATGAGTGCCATGCACCAAATAAAATTATTAAATACTTAAGTAAAATATAATCAAGTAAATATATAATAAATATTTAAATATTTGTTAAATATTTAAAATACTATTTAAATTTAAATTTAAAAATCAAATAAACTATACCAAGATGTGTGTGTGTGTGTGTGTGTGTGTGTGTGTGTGTGTGTATCCATAATGTATGTCACAGAGTCTAAACAGAATGACACAAATTCATGCTACTGTCTGGGGTGGAGCCTGGATACCCTGCTTACTGGCACCCCTGACCTGGGAAGGTTCTGAATAAATGCCTGCTGTATAGCCAGAGGAACAGATGTAAATGGAACAGAGGCCAGGCTGAGCTGGTAATTAAATGTCTCTTTTCAACATTTTATCATGAATCATTTTTCAATTTTATGAACCTGAGTATGAATGGTAGCAAGTAAAATGTGGGAGTGAATTTTAAACATTGAATTCAATGAAAAATGACCTCATAGGAACTGGACCAGCTGCACGGTCTGAGTGGCCAGCCCCATAAGACCACCCTCATTTCAGATACAGCTGCCAGGCTGGGTGTCCCCAGAGCCACTCTCACTTCAAACTGCAGGAGCTAAAAATGTAGGAGCTGTCCCCCAAAATTACCCATTTTGATAATTCACTGGAATGACTCAGAACTAGGTAGAACTACAGGTACAATCAGAGCTTCACAAGAGAATATGATATAAGTTAGATCCACCCAAGCGAGAGACTAGTGGGAATAGAAAAAAGTCTGAGAAGCTCCCACATGTGAATTTCCTCTGTCTTCTGGACGTGTTACCTTCCCAGTGTCAACATGTGATAACTCTCACCAAGGGCCACCAGGCACAGGTCATCTGAGAGTCATCATACAGGACGTCCACGTGGACACTGCCCACTGAGTCACTGGCCATATGGCTACACCATCTCCAACCTTCTACTCCCCCAGGAGTAGAGAGTTGGGTGGATTTCCCCTGTCCTGAGCTCCCATCCTCCAATCCAGTCCTGTGGTTGATATTTCTGGTGTGACCAGTACTCATCCTGAGCCAGCTCACCGGCATGTAATATGTAGGCCACCGTAAGTCACATCATAAGTGTCGACCACTGGGTGTGCTCCAAGGAGCTACATAGCTACTGTCACTTAAGTCATTTCAAGAGGTCAGAGACCATCTCCCAAGACCAAGACACAAAGAGCATAACTGTGTTCAGTGGTCCACGGTCCTCAGATTTCATCTGTGCACATGATCTCACCACGCAACCCCAGGATGAAGAGATGCAACTTCTGGATGCAGAAGTAGAATTCCTTTTGGAGGTGTATTTACATTTGTTGATACCTTGTGGTTTGGAGGTATTTTGGAAGAGTTCTCACATACACCAGTGTGCTGTGAAATACAGAAAATTTCAGAGTGTTTCTGTACGTTGGAGATGATGCATAAGACAATTTATGTCAGAAAGTTGTTGAATGTCATAGAGATGAGGACATGAGTGGCCACACATTGCTGCTAGAGAAGCTCTTCCTGAAACAGTTTCCGTCGACAAGGAACTATCAGCAGCATGGTCAGGCGACTCATTCGATGGAAATTCAGTGCCTACTATCTGCAAGAGAGTGATGAGCTTTGTGAAGCTCTCCCTTCCTTCGGAACCCAGAATTTCTTATCACAAAGTTGTCCCAAAAGAGAGCTCGTCTCCAGCCTTCTGTGAGAATCACTGGTTGGCCAGGCATGGTTGCACCTGCCTGTGATCCCAGTACTTGGAGGATGAGACAGAATTGCAAATTCAAGGCCAGCCTCAGCAACTTAACATAAATCCTGTTTCAAAAGAGAGGAAAAAATGTTGGAGTTGTAGCTCAGTGGTCAAATGGCCGCAGATTCAGTCCCTAAACATACATACACACACACACACACACACACACACACACACACACACACACACACACGAACAACTACTAGTTCACTTTTAAATACTCAAATGACATTCCTTATGTACCAAAAATAAATTGAAGAAAGGGCCAGCCACTTGCTAAAGAATCAAATCACAAACAGCAAGTGTTACGAGTTTAATGATGCCCCGCCCAAATTCTTATGTCAAAGTCCTGAACTCCCAGCACCTCAGAATGTGACCTTATTTGGGATAAGGTTATTGCAGAGAAAAATGAGTTTTGACTAAGTCATATTGGACAAGGGTGGCCTTAATCTAATGTGTCCGATGTCCTTATAAAAAGAGATCAGAACAGACAACACTGGAACACGAGTGTGTGCAGACACAGGGAGGAAGGAGCATCTACAAGCTGAGGAGAGAGGCCTCGAGAGAAACCAACCTGCCCACATCTTGATTTTGAACTTTAGCTGGTCTGTTGTTAGGGCAGCTCCAGAAAACCAGTGCAGGCTACTCAGATGCCCCGAGGATGCTCACTGGGGAGAAACCACAAGGAATGCTGATTTCCCCAAAGCTCCCACTGCAATCATGTGATTGGTGTTTCTGACTTGAAGCAGACACTCCTCGCCAAGTTAGGAGGCAACACGAGTCGGATTTCTTGCACAGAACACAGATAGAAAGATAAAAGAGAGAGAAAGGATGCTGAGCTTGCCATCTTTGGTGTGTGTGGACCAGCTTATGCAGAATCCTCTCTTCTCTGCCTTTTGGTTTGGGAAATTTGGCATCACCAGTCAGAGTCCCACAAACAGTCTCAATCTTTGAATTTTGACCAATATATGGCTGCTGGGGTAAATGGGGTCATTCTGCCCAATCCCAGATGCTGGAAGTCCTTGAGGGAATCACTGCATCCCAAATCCAGTGACAATCGAGGAAAGAGGGCTTTGAAAAGTTGGAGAAGGGGAAGATAGATGGACCATCAGTTGTTTAGAGAATTGGGATGAAGGGCCTATAACACTGATCCCAAACATTACCATTTCAATTTGTGGTATTGTGTGCAGCCCTATCAAAGAGGGAGGAGGAAGAAACAGGTGGGGGAAAAAAGAAAGGGAGACTGGGCAACACTGGCCTGATCTGTTTCACCTCTTTGTGTTTCTGATTAGAAGAGTAATACACAATTATTACATGAAACTTGCCAAGTACTTTGAAGAGAAAGATGGTGTTAGTTAAAATGTCTCATTTAACCCACAGAAAGATTGCCAGTGTGAAGTTTGGGCATAATATTCATTAGACATCATTTTTGTGCATTCTTCTTACTAGATATGTTGTGATTATGTCTATCATGGAAAGAAAGAATTCTTCAAAAGGTCACTCACATGACCGTGTAATAATCTACCACATGAGTGAGTTACGGTCAACATCTCCTCTATTTACAGGGATTAGGATCTGGGCTCATTCCTTACTTGAAGGAATACTTCCTTTGACATATGCACACACACAAATCTTTATTCGTGTCTACAATCATTTCTGCAGAACGGAGCCCCAGAAGGGGAATTGCTGAGTAACAAACATCTCAGGACATCAGAGCAGCTCATCGGTAGGAAGACTGCTCAGATTTACACAAAGACCAGGGATACACAGGAGGGCCAGTCCTGAGGGGGCCTAGGGCATTCATTTCCAAAGTCAAAGCAAAATGAGATAATTGTTGCTTAGAGAATTTCACAATTGCTTCTGAAACAAGTATTAACATCTGGAAATGTTAGAATGGGCTACAATTGGGAATCTAATAGAATGCCTCCAGCCCTCGCCCTGTGATCTCTCAAGGTCGAGTGAAGAGATTGTGAGGTCTCATACTTTATTTTTTCTTCCCTAATCTTCACTGGCCCTTCCAGCAGAGACCTGTCAGCTCCGGGCTGGAACCAGGGAACAGAGCCCTCTGCAACTCGGATCTGTTCAGAGTCCTGTCCAAGTGTGCTCCTGGCAGCAGAAAACATATTTTTTTTTATTTTTGCTTTCTGTAGGCACGTTTGGCTTTCTGGTAAATTTGGGGGGATCCAGGTGCTTCCAGGCACATGGTCATGCACCTTAATCGATGACTCCCTTCACTGCCAGCTGATCTGGTTGGGCGCCTTGAATCTCCCCTTTCTTTCCCCGGGGCTGCACATGGCAGGCATCAGTTCTCACTGTTCCTTATCCAATGGCCACACACTAGAGTGTGCTTCCCAGAAACCATCCCTCGCTCTGTTGGGGAAGCAAGAAGTGGCTGTGAGATTCAAAAGAGGCTGAGGGCATAGGCATCTCAGGCAGGCAGAGGTCCGGGGAGCTTTTCTGAGGAGTCTGCTTGCAAGGGCAGACTCCTCCTTCAGAGGTCCCCCCACCCTTGCCACAGAAAGAAAGGTAGGCAGGCATTACCTTTCAGGCAGGGTCATCACTAGCACTCACCCCAGTGGATGCCTGAGTCCATCTCAAGGGACATTGCTAAGTTCTCCTAAGATGTCTTCATGCCCCACATATTGGACCAGGAGAAAATACAGTGACTGGTACAGACTCAGGATCTTGGCATGACCTGGATTTATGCCTCAGCTCTATCACTCACAAGGTGCCACTGACCTTGTGAGTCCTCAGCTTCTCATTGGATAGCAAGGGCTACTGAGGTACGGTGCCCATGCAGAGCTCCCCAGACCATGATACAGCACAAGCTAGCAGTGGACATGAGCTTCCCCCAACTCTCCTCTCCCTGGCAGGCTCCTTCCCTACTTCTATACTTCAAGAGGACAAGGGACCCACTGCTGAAGGGCAGGAGACTCAGCACACCCAGGCTCATTCCCCACCTAGCAAAGGTGATCCTGGGGAAGGGGATGTGCAGTGTGACGGGCTTTACTTAGAGCCCAGAAGTGCCCATGGCCCCAAATTTGCCCCAACACAAAGAGGCCTGCAGAAAATGGTGTTATTTGCTCCTCTTCTCTGACTGACTCTCAGGGCCTGTAACCACCCTCTCATGGCTGCTGGGAGTTCACTCAAAAACCAGCACCACTCTGAGTGTGCTGGAGACATGGGCCCAGAAGAATCAGAAATTCCCAGGCTAACTGGACACAGGCAGGGTGGGTCCCTTGCAGCAGAGGGACTATGCTGTGCCATTCACCCAAGACGGACCTGGCTCCAAGCTATATCGGAGCCCCCACCATCTCCTTCCTCCCTCACTCCCTCCTTTGCTTCCTTCCTCCTGGCTTCTTTCTTTTTAATGTTTCTTCAAAGCACAGTCTATGTGCAGTGAAATGCCAAGGTTCTCAGGATGGCTTTATGCATTCTGACAAACACCTATGTAAGCACCACCTTGGCAAGACAGAACATTCCTACCACCCCAGGAAGGTCCCTTCAGGCAACCACTGGCCTGTTTCCTGCCACCACAGATTAGGTTTTCCTCCTCAGCACACCATATACATGAGATCACTGGGTTTTCCTTCTCCTTCAGCCTCCCTGGCTCCTGGTGCCCGTGCACTCACCCCGCTGTCGAGCTGGAGTTTGCTGCCAAGAGATCTTCCATTCTGTGTGTGCATCGTGGGCTGTTTCTCCCCTCACTGGCCTGTGGGGTACATGTGTTGTTCCTGGTTGAAGTAGCCATGAGGAAAAGCTCCAGGATCCTTGAAATGGTGCACCTGTGAGAAGTTGTGGGCTTTCATCCTCCTGAGTAAATCCCCAGCATCTGGGTTGGAGCCTGGCAGAGAAGGTGCAGTTTGTACTTTATAAAACCTGCCAAAGGCTTTCCCTGGCTGGTGCTGCTATTTCCCGCTGCAACCACCTCTTCTGAAGGCTCCAGCTGCTCCACCAGCCTCAGGTCTCAAATTCCCCTGTGAGGCCCGATCCGCCCCAGCAACCCCCCACCAGGAAATGGTGCATTTACAGAGAGCTGAAGTGTCCCATTTGAGTCATGTTCTCCTAAAGAACTTCAGCAGCAAGCAGCAGATAGACAGACAGACAAGGGACAGACCAGTGCACATTCCACGGCCCATTTTAGCATTCTCAGCACCGTGACTCAAACACCTGGCATGAGCAACTTTAGAGGGAGGAAGATTGGTTTGCTTATAGTTCTGCAGATGTCAGTACATATTACATTGACTTCCAAGCAGAATCCAGGGCTGCAGGTCCTCAGGGCATAATGGTGGGGAAAGAGAGGAGAAGGAGAGAGCTTGTTATCAGCTCATGGTGACAGAGGAGAAAGAGGAGCAGGAAGCTGAAGTAGCCAGCCCTGGAAACACTGTCACATCTTACAGATGACTCCTCAGTAACCAAGTCCTGCCTCCAACATGGCTGCTTAGTTTACTGCATGAGGTATGGGGGATATTCTAAATCCAAGCCATAACTTGGCCATAGATTTCACTTCCCTGGAGAGAAAACACTGGGAATTAAACCCTGCCTAGGCCTGAGTTCATTTCACCCGGGTCCTATTCCATCCTCTCTATTACATCCCTGACACCCATCTAGGCCAAGAAGATGAAATATATTTACATCCTGGACCTGTTCCCTCTTGCCATTTGGGAGACCTTGGGCAAGTTATCTAAGCTTCTTGTGCCTCCATTTCTTTGGCTATGATCTAAGGGTGATAGAAATACCCACTTTGTGAGCACTGGAAAGGCACCAGGAGAGAGCTCCCTCCCAAGACACAGGATATCATGTGCACACATGGAGCAGAGGTTACCATGATGGTAGTGACAGGTAAAAACAAAGTAAAATATGGCTACAACACCTGTATTTACTACCCAAATGATGACCTCTCCCCAACCAATCCCAGCCCAGGCCTGATGATGGGGGAGGCGTGGTCTTCCAGGGTAGCCTTTGCAATGCAGCCTGTCCATGACATACCCACAATCTTCAGATTAAGTTCAAACATGGTGACATCCAGCAATGCCTCTGAGATCTAACACTTGCTGCTGTTCCAGCTCACTACCCTGGTACATCCACAGGTGTATCCCTGCAGCCTGAAACTATTATCCCTCCTCAAAGCCCATGGATGCTCTGCCCCAGTAGACCTGTGAATGCTCCTCCTTCTGAATGGCCAATTACTGCTCTTTCAAATCTCCCCCAAGAACCTTTCCTAACTTTCCCAAATTGAATCAGTTGCCCTCTGGGCTACTACAATGCACCATTCAGACTCCTAGTTTGACTTTTGATTTTGATCTAAACTCTTAGGTAAAAGTGGGCTTTTCCTGAGCATGGAAATGGCTTATCATTTCTACTTTCTGCCTGTCATAGAGAATGGGCTCAAAAATCACCACTGAGTGGATAATGGGTAGCTGTATAGATAGTGGATGGATGGTAAATGGGAAGTAGATGTGTGGATGCATGAGTGGGTAAATGGGAGAATGGTTGGAGTGGATGGAGTGACAGGTTAATGGATGGATGGATGGATGGATGGATGGATGGATGGATAAGGAGTGGGTAGGGAATGGTTAGAGTGAATAGAGGGACAGGTAGGTGGATGAAGGGAATGGATGGATCAATGGATGGATGGATGTATGGCTGAATGGATGGATGGATGGATGGATGGATGGATGGATGGATAGGTGGTATGTGGGTGGATGGATGGATGGATGGACAGATAAATGGAGGAGATGAATGGGCAGGTTTTAGATGGATGGGTGAGTTGATAGTTGGTGGGTGTGTGGATATATAGATATGTAAGAGTGGTGGGACTGAATTGAGCATATGACATCTTTGCCTCACACCCACTCTTGATACAATACCCTCCACAGTGCACTGCTCAGATACAGACAGGCCCAAGCCAATCATCATTTGAGTGATTATTTTTCCAAATGTCCAGAGAGGAATAAAAAAAGGATCCATTTTCTATTTCACTCCCCCACTCCCCCTGAGATCTTATCTGACCTCCACCATCAGACCAGCTTTCCTCAAGAATCTCTTCTTATTAGATCCTTTCTGCAAGTCCCACCCTCTTAACAATGGCCTCCAAACCCCAGGAAAGATGTAGTACCATTGAGGATACGGACTGCAGAGTATCAGGAAACTGTACAGACACTCACCCATCTCAGGCCACTGGAGTGAGCTGATGAACTCACAGAAACAGCAAAACAAAAATAGAAACAACAGCAAATGTGCATCAGGCATTGTTCACAGAAATCTCCCTAAGAGTTTGCATTCTCCCAGACACCAGATGGAGGTTCAGCCTCCTGGGTGCACACTTTCCCAGAGACTTTGTCAAGGGGACAACTCAACTTTTGGATCAATTCAGTCTCGTGACAATTGATTCTACAAATACCCAGAACTAACTGGTGATGAAGGTCATCTAAGGCCTTTCTCTTCTTGCATACAGGATAATGGAGGGATGTCCTTTGTCTGGGATCACTCACCACCCTGAAGGAGAAAGAGACACACCTGCTATGCCGGAGGGGCCTGGGTGCAGTAACATTCTCAACAAGGGGCAAGAGCCCTGACTTCTTTTGAACCAGATGCCAATATCAGTGACCAATTTATCATGCTGAATCAGAAAACTCACTAACATCCCTGCCAGTCTCATGGGAGCCCAGGAGGAATAGTGTGGTAATTAGTACAGTTTGTCCTAAAAGCCACATTTGTGAGAAGGGGATTACAAGGAGCAAAACCCATCTGTGGTTTCCCTTGTAAATGGCTGAGAGCTTTTTGACCTTTACAAAGGGCCAGTGCAACTGTTCAAAGCTTAGTGCCATATTTATTTTTCTCTGCTATCATGCCCATCAGGGACTAGCACCACACTTGGCTGAGCTCTCACCCCAGAGCTGTTGCTGTAGGCCACCTATATACTCCAGCATCTCCCTTCTCGACCCTTGACAAGGATGACCCTTGATCAAACAGTATTCAAGCTCCTCTGAGTCCTCCTGTCTCTAAGACTTAACCATGATCCACCTCTTGAAAAAAGTATTTCTAAGTCAAGTTAGCAAAAATTCCCCACCTTTGATATCTGATCAAAGTCCTCATTCCCACCTGGTAAATCTTAGCACTTGGTCTGCCCTTAGCAGCAACTCCTTGACCCAGATGGCTATTTCTATCCACTATTAATCCCTCACTCTGCCCATTGGTTATAAATCCCCATTGCATCATCATCACCTTCATCACCATCATCATTCTCAGCAGTGCCATCACCACTCTAATCACCATCCTCATCTTCACCACTACCATTACCACCACACTCACCATAACCACCATCTCCACCACCATCATCACTATCCTCGCCATCATCATCAACACCATCACCACCATCATCATCAACACCATCACCATCATCATCATCACCACCATCAACACCATTGCCATCATCATCATCACCACCATCAACACCATTGTCATCATCATCATCACCACCATCAACACCATTGCCATCATCATCATCACCACCATCAACACCATTGCCATCATCATCATCACTACCATCATCAACACCATCATCGTCATCATCATCACCACCACCATCATCAACACCATCACCATCATCAACACCATCACCATCATCATCATCATTAATCATGAAGTGACTCTGCCTTAGGCCCTATGCTGGATACTTACACACTTTTCATGTAATTTCACATAACTCTCTCACTAACACACACACACACACACACACACACACACACACTTCTTTGACATAGGCATTGTTTTTCTAGTTTTACAGCCAATATACCATTAACCCAAAGAGTTTATGCCTAAATTCTGGAATCAGATTGCCTGGTTCTGCAAAATTACCTCTATGTGACCTTAGGGCTAAGTTGTTTAATCTCACTGTTTCTCAGTTTTCCCACCTACAGGATGGATAAGTAATAATGCTTACTTCACTAAGTTGTAAGGATGCGAAGAAGTGGTTCACATGAAGCAATTAGCATGGCACTTAGCACAAAAAGAGTACTCAACAAATTTTAACCAGCTGGTTTAAAAGGTAAATGGAGGCTTGCAGGGCTTCAGTTATGGTTAAGGACCTTGCTCAAGGTCCTACGGGAAGGGGCTAAGATGAATCTCTTGCTACCACATGCTTCTGCTACCTGTGAGTACCAGGAAACGCTTTCTCCCCAAAATTATTGAATGAATACATGACTGGGCACCAAGACCTATCATCCAGCTCTTTTGTTTATCAAGATCCCAGGAAAGCAGGATACTTCCTGTAGTGGCTTCTATAAATGTTCTGGAAATAGAAAAAGCCCTGAATTAGACTCTTATTGTTTTTACAGCTTTGACCTTTTGAAAATATCCTGTCTTCCTCTCTGTGCCTGCCTTCACTGTTTCAGAGGAAAAGTGAGACTTTGGAAGTGATGGTGCTTCACAGACATGAAATTCATCCTCCCTCCTCTTAACTCTCCCAGACAGCATTCTAATCACCTCTTCTATCACCCACTGACCTCCACACACCTGCTTTCAACCCGCCGGTCCCCAAGACCAGCAATTCAAGAACAGAGATGAGGAGGCTGTGATGTATTGATGACATTTGCTCCTCCGTAAATTAGCTTGTCTGCAAGGCTGGAGAAATTACTCTGAAAGGAAGTTTCTTAAAGTTCATTTTTGATTACAGTGTAGAAACAGATATAGTTAGGAGCCTTCCACAGCTGAGGAAAATAGAAAGAGTCATTACTCCAAGCAAGGGGGAGCATTTAAGTCCCCAAAGAGGGAAGAAGCCCAGAATCTGCACTTGACCCTGGAGGAGGCATGGAGCTTAGGGACTCTGAGCCCATGTCGGATGGCCTCTGAGATCCATTCAGAAACCTGTCCTTTACAAAATCCCTGATAACTGTACACAGGAGAAATAGATTCCTGCCTCTTACCACTTCCCCATCCCCTACAGATCCAGCATGCTGTTGCTCATGACATTCCGTTTTCATGGACTGCTCTTCCATTCCTTTTGACTCCTACACACCTCTGGTTCTGAACTGGGGGTTCACCTCCTCCAGAAACCCTCCCCTGAAGCCCAGGGTAGGTGAATTCCAACTCTATCAACGTCTTTTTATCCATTCACATTCTCATAGGGCTTACTATGAGAACCCCTACTCCCTCTAGATAATAGCTCTTGGTATCTGAGGCCCCTGGAACATCCCTGGGTAATCCTCACCAGAACGGGTGAGTTCTTTGGCACTTTCTTCTTTTTAAGAGCAGGGGAGGCTTAGAGTAGAGTGCTTCTTGGCCCTTCATGGAAGCCACTAGACTTCCATCTATAGCTAATGATGAATAAAAGAAGAATTTGATATCCCCAAACCTGTGGAGACAGATGGGGTCAATCCTGCCTGTTTCCCATGTCGTATCTTTCTCTTCTGCCAGAGGCCTCAACTAGAAACCAGAGTCCCCCATTCACCCCCAGGTTGCTCCTGTGTCTGTTTCCAGGATCTGCTGGCTTAGCCTGCGTTTCTCTCCTGTCCTCTCGTATTTCTCCTTTCCTGGCTTCAGGGTAACATCTGCTTCCATCTGGATTCTTGGAATGGTCCAATTGCTCTCTGGTTTTATTCTTAACTTTTTACTCAGTATGATCTCATGGAAGAAACATATGTCTCTGAGTGTGAGCCTTTCTCTGCAGTGTATCGCTGTGGGCCACACATCTCTTGACCTGGCTAAATGCCCCTCCAGTCTCCCCGCCAGGCCTCCAAGCTTCCATGGCACCATGAAGCCAAGCTCTGCCCACCCATCTCTATCCAGGAGAAGCCAGAATCCTGCCAAGTTCTCTGCCTATTTGAACTATATGTCTTTGCCTGCCAGAAGCCACTGACATGTTCTGAAGTAGAATCTGCTGAAACCCTGCTCTGCAATTGCCTGAAAATTGGAGCCTTCTCTGCAGGGAAGGCCATCCCTGGCCTAGGCACCACCCCCTCACACCTCAGCACCCATGGTCCTTCCTGGAATCCCTCTCTTGGTGGGAGGATTGTTAGAGAACTCAATTTGCAGAAACTAGAATCCATGAAGCCCTTCCCAGCTATATTCAAATCAGCGTCGACATAAAAAGAAATGCAAAGCTTCACCTTCTACACTTCAAGCACTGAGGCTTGATTTGTGGTGTCTGCCTCTCCTGGGCCATCTGTTAACAGGCCAGGAGGCAAGAGCCATCCCCAGTCTCAGGAAAGCAGCAGCACCATGGAGGGATTTGTGATGTTTTGCCAGACCTATTGCCTGACAAAGTACCATATGCTTGAAAGAGAGAAAGAGGTGCTTTTCACGGGGTGGGTGTTGGAGGTGAATCCTGGGTTCAGGAAAAGATGAGCATTGTATCCAAGGCATTCTAGACAGGCTTGCATGCCATGACTCTGCAGACGACCACAGCAACCCTTCAGAGGAGGAAGATGGGGACACACAGGTCAAGGAGCACCTTTCACCTGCCAAGGGCAGCTCCCCAATCTCACCTTACCCATGGTACCATGAATCCACTTTGAACTACGATGCCCCTGAATACCCATGACAGTGGAGACAGCTCGAGATGATTCTGCATCTCCATGGCCCCCAAAACTCTTCAGGGCTCCTGGCCTGGCTGCAGCAGAATCCACAGGTGGTCCATGTTCATTTTCTAGGGCCGTTGTAACCAAGTACCATGGACCAACAGGCTTGATCAATGGAAATTTCTTCTCTCAGTCTGGAAGCCAGAAGTCCCAGATGGTATAGATGGTGGAAGGATCTGCCCCAGGCCTCTCCAGTTCCTGACAGCTTCTGCAACTCTCTTCCTCCTGATTGTGAAAGCATCATCCCAAGCCCCACCTCCATCTTCCAATGGACATCTGCTTCCTGTGTGTGTCTGTGTCCCAGTAACCACCTTTTAGTAGGGCCTCAGTCATATTGGAGCAGAGCCACACCATGGAGCCCTAATGAGCCACCTGTAGAGATTATTGTTGTTTGGGTATACAATGGCCCCTGGAAAAGCTTACGTACTGGCAATGCAAAAATGTTCAGAGATGGAATTATTGAATCATGAGTACTCTCATCTCATCAGTGGATGAATCCATTGATGGTTTAATAAATTGAATGGATTTATTTAGTGGTAACTAGGGCAGGTAGGGTGTGGCTAGAAGTAGTAGGTTGCTGGGGTGTGTGGCCTTGGGAATGTATGTTTCTGGTTACCTCCCCTTTTCCTCCTCTTCCTCCTCCTCCTCCTCCCTCTCCTCCTCCTTCTCCTTCTCCTCCTCCTCCTCCTTCTTCTTCTCCTCCTCCTCCTCTTCCTCATCCTTCTCCTTCTCCTCCTCCTCCTCCTCCTCCTTCTTCTTCTTCTCCTCCTCCTCCTCCTCCTCTTCCTCATCCTTCTCCTCCTCCTCCTCCTCCTCCTCCTCCTCCTTCCCCTTCCCCTTCTCCTCCTCCTCCTCCTCCTCCTCCTCCTCCTCCTCCTCCTCCTCCTCCTCCTCCTCCTCCTTCTTCTTCTTCTTCTTCTTCTTCTTCTTCTTCTTCTCAGCTAGCATAAGGTGAATAGACCTCTTCTGCCACACCTTCCCACCATAATCACTGTGCTGCTTACTAGACCAAAGCAAGAGGGACAAATAGCTATGTACTCAGAAGCCACAAGCCAGAATAAATATTTCCTTCTTATAAGTTGGTTATTTCGGGCATTTTGTTACAGTTATTCAGAGCAGACTAGCACACCATGCAACCCGAAGCAAAGGCTTTTCAAAGTGCATCTCCTAGGCCTGTAAGTCCTGATTGTACCTGTATGAAATCCTACCCCACAAGTGTCTCGTGACAGCCCAAGTGCTTCCAGAAAGGACTGATGGTTCAAGTGTGAGGCCTCATAGGACAACCCAGTCCCCGATCCCAGCTGCAGAGGCAGGAGCAGTATTCTGTGTCTGGGTCTGTAAGACTACTGTGCAGCAGAGCTCAGAAAACACCTGCTTTTCTATTCTATGTCCATATTTTTATGATGAAAATTTTAAAGAGATACACAAATCCTAGGACCCTGTTTCTGAACCACACAGGAGAGTGAGGTGTTCCACTCAGTCCACATACCTTCCCTGGGGTGAAGCGTCCAGGCCCAATATCCCCCAGGGGTGTAGCGCTCCCCACCCAGGGCCTTGGTGCCGAACCCCAATCGTACCCATAGGCATGGTCTCCAGGCCCAATGCCTTGTGTCTCTGCTCAAGCACAAACAGGAAGTTATGTGGATCACCATCTCAGGCTGGCTGGCCCCTCTGTGATATGCAGGAGGTAGCATAGGCAATACTAAAAGCATTTTATAAAGGGAAAGCCCCAAGCATCCCATGTTGTGCTTTGGGCTAAGCTGGAGAGGTGAGGCCCTCTACTTCCACCTGCCCTGCTCTGCCAGGGAGCCTGGATTTTCAGGGTAACCTGAATTGAACCTGTGGAATGAGAACTGAGAGGGCTTCTGGGAGCTTCCAGCACACTGCCTGAAGATGTCACTTGACACAGCCCTGGACCAAGAGCCTGAGAGAAATCAATACTGAACTCGCAGGGCGGGCTGAGCCAGGATTAGCCCCAATTGCCATCGCCGCTGCAAATTGTCCCAGGCTCTTACGTTTTCCTGGAATCAGGGAAGACGTGATAAGCTCTGGAGGCGATTACCCCTGTGGCATTCAAGTCACCCTTGTACCAAGCTCAAATCCCACAAAAGTAGGGCCAGCTCGTATGGGAAGTGGGCGGCTGCTCTTCATAGCAGCAAAGACATCTGGGCCTTCACAAGCCCCTGCCCAGGGCACCCCTTCTCATTCCCTAAATGTGGCTGGGTCATTACCCCACTTCCATTTGGAGCATCTCTTTTCTGGCCAGGATGTCCTCTGTCCTTTCATGGGCTACTAGGGGTAACTAAAGTTCTCTCTCTCTCTCTCTCTCTCTCTCTCTCTCTCTCTCTCTCTCTCTCTCTCTTCTCTCTCTCCTATTTCTCTTTCTCTCTCCTCTCTCTATCTCTCTTTTTCTCTCTCCTCTCAATATCTCTCTCTCTCCGTCTCTCTCTCTCTCTCCTCTCTCTCCATCTTTCCCCCTCTCTCCCCCTCTCTCTTCTCCCTCTATCCTCTCTCTCTCCATCTCTCTCCCTTTCTCTCTCTCTCCTCTCTTCATTTCTCCTCTCTCTCGCTCTCTCTCTCTCTCTCTCCCCCCACCCCACCAGATCACATGTGCCTGAAGCCTTCCTCTCCCCCCTCCCATAACCATACACTTTCTCATGACTGTAACCTTAGAAGGTACATCTTGGCCCCAGCACTACAGATCCCACAATGGACAGAAGATCCATCCATTTCCTGGAGCTGCCATTGCAAATCACCATGAACTTGGCTACTTAAAACAGCACAGACTTATTCTTGCCTGATGTGGAGGCCAGAAGTCTGAAATAAAGGTGTCCACAGGGCCGTGTTCCCTCCCAGGGCCCCAGCACAGATCCTCCTGCCTCTTCCAGATTCTGGTGGCACCAGGCATTGCTTAGCTTAGGGCCACATCACTCCAGCCTCTGCCTCCACCTTCACATACCCTTCTCTTTGTATCCCTTTTCTCTTTGTATCTTGTGAGATACAAGATAAATCCACTGGGTCTAGGGCCCATCTTGGTCACCTAAACTGGTTCTGATTACCTAATTACAACTACAAAGACTGGTCAAAAATATCGCACTCATAGTTCTGATAGGAGACATGGACATGTCTTTGAGGCAGCCAGCAATCAACCCCATAGAGCAGTGTGCATTTTGGTATGATTACAGGCCAGAGTGGCACCCAGGGGGAGATGCTGGGCAGGGATGGAGCCCTTGCAGCTTATGAAAGGCATAAAAGGCAAGAGCAGGGTCTGGCTCCTCAGTTCAGACAGAACTGGCACTGAAGAGACAGTGGAAGCAGGAGTCATGACCATGGTTCTAGGAATAGACAAGGTGAATCCCCAAGGGCTGAAGCCTCGGAGATCATTCTAGAACCTTCCCACAAGAAGCCTTGGATGACACCCCTTCCCCACCTCAAGCTCCAGTAGCCAAAAGATTGCTTAGTAGCTGCACCACAAGTCCCCCAGCATCTGAGGAAGAAATCCTAGTGGAACCTCCATGGGAAATGAAGCTGGGGAAATATAATTACTTAAGATTGACGCTGAGCTCGAACAAAGCCAGTCTCAGTAGTCTGGGCTAAGCCCCGATTAATCCAATTACATAAAAGGACTAAATGAAGCTGATCTGGGATAAGCAGGAAGGAAGGCCAGCCTCTGTCCCAGGTGGAGCCCTGCTGCCGAGCCCTCCACCACCATGGCTGCCAGCCCCGGTCCACGTTTCTGACTCCAGCCAGTCCTGATGATATCAGGGTGGCGTTTGACAAGATAGGGCCTTCCACACACCTGCCTGTTTAAGTGTGCACCTGTGCACACATGTGGAAACCCCACCGTTCTGTCATTCATGGATAATTTCTCATCCAGACACTGGGACCAGCATGGCCTGGAGGAAGCCAACGTGGGTTAACCAGAAGAGGGGCAGCTGGGCAGCTGGGGCACCTCCAAGGTCACCCTGGGACCTGGTTGACACACAGGTGCTCACGCAGCGGGTCTGGTTGGACCTGGGAAGATGCACTTCTTCCTAGACCCTGATGGAGCCATTCCCTGGTCCCCAGAACCAGACCAGGTAGGGAACTCCGCAGATGGTGATTGGAGTCTGCCATAGAGTCAGTTCAGTGGGCTCCAAGTGGGAAAGGTGATGCAGGGCACTTTTGAGCAGATAGCAGAAAGAAGGCAGGTGGGTCTCCAGTGACGCAGGCAGGAAAGCAACTCAGATAAGACGAGGTCACCTGGGTCATCATAGGATACAGCAATGGGGGGAGCTAGGGGTGGACGAGTGGTGCTGGGGAGTGCTCAGGAGATCCTGAACACCTTTCTTAGCACCTCCTGCTCTCTTACCCAGTCCAGCAAGGGGAGAACTCAGGAAAACCCTTCCTTTGGGGTCTTGATCCTAGTTCTGCACCACAGGGTCTGAAGGCTGCGGAGGACATCAGCAGCACCTCAGCCTTCCCACCCCTGCCCACAGGTGTTCCTTAGACTGGGGACTTTCAGCTCATCCTGCATCTGCCCATGGCCCCAGAGTCATCCTCCCTGCCTGACAAATGATTCCTTTAGGATGCCCAGAAAGATAGACTTGGACCCTGACGGTGAAGAGTTGGAATCTCCTCTAGACTTGCATTCAGCTCATCTTTGGAAAAACACAAGCAACAGAGCCTGAGACTGAACCACCCACAGAGCTCAAGTGAAATGCTTCCCTCTCTCCACTTGATTCACATAACCTGCATGTCTTTCCTTACTGATGATTTCATTAGAACAAGGGCCATGTCTACCAAATACACAGTGCTAATGATAATTATAGGCTTTCTGGGACACAGAAAACTTACACTGCATTAGAGGTGGGTGCCATTTAAGTGCTGGGAGAAGGAGAGGGAACAGCTGCCCCCACTCCCGTTGTATACCTTGGGGTAAATGATACCATCACTTCCAGCAAAATAAACTGACTCATGATGGTCCAATTTGATCAATGTGGGCAATTCCATTCAAAGTAGAGCTGCGTCCACCAGACGCATGAGCTTCTCCAGATAGGATGGAGTGGGGAAAAACAAAAAGCTGACTGAAAAGTAGATTTTTTAATCTAAGTTGAGCTGTGTGGCCTGGGCCTGCCATTCAACCTTTCTGAGCCTTGTTGATCCCAGACTCTGTTCACAGAATCCAGTAAGTGTCCAGCTGGGTAAAGGATATGAAGGGACATTTGGAGAAGACAATAGGAACTTTCTTGGAGGTGGCCGTGAATATTTTATCTTCCTGTAATTCTTGTAATGAAATACCTGTAGTGAGAAAGGGGGCTGAGAACAATACCTATTCCACAGCAGTCTGGAGGTCGGAGTGTGGGGTCCAGGGGTCAGCAGACTCACACTCCCTCTGACATTCAGGTGAGGTCCCCTCCTGCCTCTTACAGCTTTAAGTGGTCATCCCACATCTGGTGTACCTTGGCTTGTAACTACGTCACTCCAATTCTTGCTTCCAACTTTGCTTGGCCGTCGGCCTCTGGCTTCTATTTTCTCTCTTATAGGGACACCGAGCATTGGGTTAGGGCCACTCTATTCCAGTATACCTTCACCCTAACTGATGACATTTGCAAGTACAGCCTCACCCAGAGGTCCTAGGTGGGCAGGTTCCTCAGGTATACACTGCTCCATCCACACCTGTGAAGCACAGAGAAGTGAGAACATGAAGAGCTGGCCATTATGTTTTTTTAGATAACTACATGTGAAGATGTTCCTCGACTTACAAGAAGGCTCTGTCCCAATTAACACATTATAAGTTGAAAACATGGGAAATAAAAAAAATGCATTTGAAGAACTCTGAAGTCCAGGGTTCTGGCCCCAGCACTACAAAAGTAAATAAATAAATAAAACTAAGTGCAGCAGCATACACCTCAGTCCCAGATACTTGGGAGACCGAGGCAGGAAGATCTCTGTACGATGGGCAGAAAAATGAGACCCTGTCTCTAAGAATTGAATGAATGTAATACATCAGTCATGGTAGTCTGCCTCAAACATGCTCAGAACACTACGGCTGGAGAAAGTCAACCAACACAAAGCCTACTTTATAATAATGTTGACTATCTCACCCAGAATATCAGTGCTGTACTGAATACGAAACAGCCTGGCTGAGCGGACACACTTATACTACTGTGAAGTTAAAAAAAAAAAAAATCACAGGTCAAATCGGGTACCGTATGCAAGCAAGTGGATTGTTTGACTTTTCTTATACAACTATTGGTTATTCCCTTAAAGGTGTTCCATTGCTGACAACAGCCCTCTCTGTGTGCTATAGACAGGACAAAAATGATGTGCTTAGACACCAGAACGGTTCTCCCCCGGCGGGGCACCAGCTGATGGCCCCTCATCATGCCTGCCAAGCCAAGCCGTCCCTGTTCTCCTGATTGCGTCCACCACTGAGAATCATTCCGGGGAGCCCCTATATCCTGATTTAAGCCCTCCTGCAGAGAAAAGACTAAGAGAAAGGGGCTTTCCCGAAGCCCAGCCTCAGTTTCCCCTCCTACCTCTCCCAACTGCTTTCACGGAGTATTGTGGTAATAGCTACCATGTGTGTTTTGAAGGATTTTACATATATCTTAGGTTTCTTGATATGACTACCATTTCCATGTACAACCATGAGTGAAACACTCACCCCAGGCATGGCCTGCTGTTCCTGTGGTGGTGATTCAATATGATCGAGCCATAAAACCCGGTAACCAGAGCCCCACCAAATTACGGCCTAATTATGCTCAGCAGAAGCTAAAGAAAAAGCCGCCGTCATTGTTGCGTGGTTTGGGAGCCTGAAATAATCTGCCTGCCATTTGTGTGACTCGAGGGTGTTTGTAGCACGTGGGGGGATAAGAGGATTGTACCCTGTAATTTTGAGAGCTCCCCACTCTTTCCAAAGGAGTAAAATTCTGATGTGCAGAAAGGGTGTGTGCTCTGAATAAACAGGCGGCTGTTTATTCAGAGCACTGGGGGCTGATTCTGCGGCGAGCAATTGAGGACACATTGCTCCTTGGCACCAACGTGACACTTGTAAATGTGTATGTAAATATCCCTGAGCCATCTTGGAGGCATTATTGAGCAGTCTTGTATCAGACTTCACGAAGCTCCTTATTAAAGTTGAAAGCCCAGTAAATGGTTACCCTTTGGGACTTCCTGAAATGAAGGAGAGATTTTCCCCCCACCTCTCATCAGCCAAATCTAAATGGAGTGCTGTGTTAAAGTGGCCATAAATGTTGAAATGGGTAAGTCCTATTTTAAAACACTACAGACGTTCCAGAAAATACAGCCCAGCGTGGGTTGGGTGCTGATGTTGCTCCAGGTCTAAGACAGCGCGTCCTCTGCCTTCACTCCCAGAAGCTGATAGACTCATGCCTGGGGTCCCTTGGGCACCCTCGAACCACGCACCGCATGTGTTCAGTTAATATATTTTGGAGTCCGTTTTCCGGATCTGGATCAGAGATGCCAGATGTGTGATGTTGAAGGACCATGCTGCAAGGAGGAAAGGCATGTGTCTCCTGTTCCACTGGGCCGATGCCTCTGAGACTCAGGTTTGAAAGCCTCTGTCCAAACCATTGCAGCAGCCAGTGACTGGCTATTCTGACTCCCTGTGTCAGCCTCAAAACACAGCTCTGGTCTGTCTGCCCGCTCCTCCTGTCTCTGTCTTGGACCCCAAGTTCTAGCTGGGGCTTTGGTTTTCTTGCCTCTATCCTACAGATGCTTAGACTTGTGTTCAAAGTCTGGTGAGAGTTTGAGAAAATTTTGTTGTTTTGTTTTGTGTGTTTTTTGGGGGGACGGGTTAGAAGAGAGTACTAGGGATTGAAGCTAGGAGTGTTCTAACTCTGAGCTTCATCCCCAACACTATTTTATTTTTATTTTTGAAACAGAGTCTCACTAATATTGCTGAAGGTCTCATTAAGTTGATGAGGCTGGCTTCAAACCAGTGTCCTCCTGTCTCAGCCTCCCAAGTACTAGTATTATGGGTGGGCACCACCATGCTCAGCATAACAAAGGTTTCTGTAAGACAAAGGGAGGTGCTAATGGCCAGAGTCCAGAAAGGGACAGAGCTCCAGGGGGGGAGAGCTCTAGGTGGGGCTGCCTTTGTGGAAGGCAGCTCTCTAGGCTCACCTCCCATTCCCTGTAATGCAGTACATCCACGGAATACACTGGGTCTCCGCCCTTCTATTTTCTCCTCTCCTTCTTCTCTCCCTCCCTCCTTTCTTTCTTCCCTTCCTTTATTCCTTCCTCGTGTATTTATTTCCCTCCTTTTAGTCTCTCTTTCTTTCTCATTCTCTCTTCTCCTCTCTCACACTCTCCTTCTCTCTCTGACAAAAGGGGAATGCTGTCCAGGCTGAAAGGAAGGGGACAGCTCCTGCCCCTTTGCTCCCCCTCCTGACAGCCTCAGCCAGGAAACACTCCTTGTTCTTGTGGGGTACCTCCCGCACAGCAGGAGCTAAATCCATTTTGCTGTTTGTTTGAGACCTGTAGACCCAGCCTGGTGGTGTCCAACAGGACCTGAAGTAGCAGCTGCATCCCCTCCCCAGATGGCTGAGCTCAGGCCCATGGCCCCTGCCCAGGGCCTCACTCCTGCGACATCAGGCCCACTTCAGCCCCCGGACTAATGAGCAGATCACGTTAACAGAAAAGTGGGCATCGACCATTTTGAGGACTTCCGGGAAGATGGCGACCGAGAAAAGCGGGGCTTAAGAGCCCCGCTAACAACAAACCTCCATTACCACAAAATCAGCGCCTTTCATAGCCAGAAAACACCATCACCAGTGAAACAAAAAATCACCAGGCTCCAGAGAGAAAGCGGACTGAGAACAGAGCCACAGAGGAGATAACCGGCCTATCGCCCGAGGACGCGGCAGACACGGCGGCAGCAGCGCCATACTGCCAGCGAATTCACGGGACGGCTACAGCAAGCCGAGGTGAGCCACTGCGGAACAGCCAGGCGGGATTTCTCCGCGCAGAGAGCATCTAAAGTTCCCAGTGGCCGAGCTCAGCACACGCTGCAGGGATTCAGAGTGGAAACCAAAACCAAGAAGAAAAACACCAGCCCCACAGCCGAGGGCGTAGCAGCGGCGCCATATTGCCACCGGCGGCAGCAGCAGAGAATTCAACGAGTTCAGTACAGCTACATCTGCGTACTCAAGAACAGTGAGTCAAATCCCAGTACTGTACTCCCTGGGACTTGACCCAGTGGGGGAGGGGCGGTGGCAGAGATATCACACCATAGGAGAACGTGCAACCTGGCTGGCACCCCCCACAGTCTAAAGCAGCCTCTATCGACTCTCTGGGTCGGAGACTCTGTGATACAACCCAGTAAAGGTGTAGTGGGGTCTGAGATACTACTGACTCGAGATCCAGAACACCTTAAGTGAAGTCATAGTGACCCAAGGGAAGAACCCAGAGAAGGCACAAACTTCCTAAATCATGGGAAAGAGGAATAATACTGGAGCAATTAATGCCCACAACCCCACAACATCAGAACCCGATAAAACTGAAAATCAGAGATTTCTAGAAGATCAAATCAGGAAAATAACTGTAGAAATAATAGAGGTGCTTCGAAAAGAACTCAGAGAGAGCCAAAAAGAGATAAAGGATGCAATTAATGAAGTAAAGGCCTCAATTCAAAGCACAAACAACCGATTAGAACACATGGAGAACAGAATCTCGCTCTTAGAAGATGAGCAATCCAAAAATGAACGCATAGTTTCTAATCTAGAAAAAAATATCCGACAGCAGGAATCTGATATTGAAGAAATATGGGCCCATTTTAAGAGAGCTAACCTAAGAATAATTGGAATAGAGGAGGGAAAAGAAAGTGAAACCAAAGGGATCAACAATCTCTTCAAGGAAGTAATAGCAGAAAATTTTCCAGACATAGAGCAAGAGGTCGATACACAGGTCCAGGAAACTTATAGAACTCCCTTTAGACAGGATCGGAGAAGAGGATCCCCACGCCACATAATTGTCAAAATGACCAATGTGGAAGCCAAGCAGAGAATCTTAAAGGCAACAAAAGCAAAGGGCCAAGTGACATTTAGAGGCAAACCAATTAGAATCACTCCAGACTTCCCAAACCAAGTTATGAGAGCCAGAAGGGCTTGGAGTAACATATTCCAAACTCTGAAAGAAAACAACTTCCAGCCAAAAATTTCCTACCCAGCAAAACTTTCTATCAAATTAGAAGGAGAAATAAGAAGCTTCCATGACAAACAGAAACTGAAGGAATTTATGTCTTCAAAACCAGCACTAGAGAAAATACTCAAAGAGATTAACTACAAAGAAGAAATAGGTAACACACTCCAGAACTAGAGAAACAAGATTTTCCATCTAACAAACAACTAAGATTGGTTATCTGTGGAGATTCATTATTTATGTTAGTCTTTTACCTATCTCTAAAGGGTATTGTTTGCCTTTATTGTTGTTAATTTTTAGGATTCCTAGTTGGAATATTAATATACCTTCAGATATAGCATTTGGAAATATTTTATCCCATTCTATTAGTAACTGTTAACTCTGTGTACATTGTCTTTGGATATACAATTTTTTTTTTTTAGGGAGTTTGTATACTCCTCTGTTGCCTGTGCCTTTGAAATCATAACCAAGAAATCACTGCCAATTTCAATGTTGTGAGGTTTTATGACCCAGATTTTCTCCTAAAAGTTTATAGTCTTAAGATTTATATTTAGGTCTATTATCTATTTTGAGTTAATATTTGTATATGGGATTAGGTAAGGGTCCAATTTTATTCTTTTCTATGTAATTATTATTTTTTAACAATATTTAGTTAAAAGATTAATATTTCCACCACCAAATGTTTGTGGAAACCTTGTCAAAAATAACTTGACAATATAGGGAAGAATTTAGCTCTAGGCTTTTATTTAACTTCCATGGTTTATATATCTGCCTTTAGAATAGTACTACACTGTTTCAATTATTGTAGCTTTATATGGTTTGAAATCAGAAAATATATATCTCCTAGCTTTGTTCTTTTTCAAGATCGTTTTGGGTACCTAGAGTCCATATTCCATATTAGGATAGATTTTTTTCTGAAAAATAAATATATAAATATATGATAGTTTCACCTAAAAAATAGAAAAAAAATATTCTCTGGTAAGAAAGAAAGCAAAAAGAAATATTGAAATGTTATCTTTAAGTCATCAAAAGCTTGGTATCAGACAAATGAAACTGTTATGTGAGATTATCATTTTTAATTTTAGATAAATTGCCATAATACTAGATGTCAACTACTAAGCCAAGCATGGGAGGGAGGGATAGGGAGAGAATGGGGTGGGGATTGGGTGGGGGCTGACTGGGAAAAGTGTGCATGTATGTCTACAAAAATATGTATCCTACTATGATGTATGAATACAGTGCACCAATAAAAATAAATAAATTAAAAATATATATATATAAAAAAATAAATAAAATAAAATAAAATAAAATTGGTAAGATAAAAAAAAAAGTTACCATTTTAGCTCAGCATGTACTTATCATGAACAAGGCCCTATATTTGATCCCAAATTAACCATTTTAAAAAGAAAAATTTAGTAGCATCTAGTACATTCATAATATTGTGAAACCATCATCTTATCTAGATAATTTCAAAATAATTTCACTACTCCAAAATAAAACCTTATACCTATGAAAAAAAAAAAAAAGAAAAAGAAAAGTGGGCATCCATGTGGCCAGGCAGTTCTGGCTCCGTGCGTTGCTGTGAGCACATCCTGTCGGAGCATTTCTGTGCCAGCACCCACAGACCCCATTGTGGCTTGACCCATGGAGGAGAGGGAGCCCCTTGGCTCCCAGGGCTGCCAAGAGGGGTACAGGTGTTGGCACGGGGTCCACAGGCGGGGACCTATACCAGAAAGAGACAGGAAGAGTGGTCAGCAGAGGGTAGAGCAAGGGTGGGAGAGGCAGGCGGGCCATGGCTGACCTGGCATGAACCAGACGCTCTGGGCCCATACCCCCAGGTCTGGCTTCAGCCAATCTGCACTGTTTCCATCAGTTGAAGCTGAGTGACAGGTCAGAATGCATGGTACTGGAGCATAGGCAGCCACAACCTGGGGAGTACGTCCCCACTTCCCCTCCAGCCCTGGGTTGGACAGTGTCCCCCAAATTTCAATACCCCCAGACCTTTCAACATGGCCTCCTATCACATGCGAAATAGGGTCCTTGCAGATGTCAGAAGTTAAATCAAGGTCATGGTGTGGATGGGGACAAACCTAAGTGCAGTGACTGATGTTCTTAAATGAAGATTTAGACCCAAGTGCACAGTGGGGAGATGCCGCAGGAGGAAGGAGAGAACACAGAGGACCAGCCGGCCACCAGGAGCTAGGTAAGCAGGAGGATCCTTCCTGAGCCTCCGCAGGGAGAGGGCTCTGCCCACACCTGGACTTTGGGCTTCTCTCCTCCAGGACCATGAGAGAACAACCCATTGTTCTGACCTCCCCTGTGTAAGATCATTTGTTTCAGCAGCTGCAGGAAACTGATACCACCTGTAACCTGCTCTCCACCTGGCAGGAGGATAAACTGCAAAACAAAAACCTTTCCCGTCAACCCCTTCTGCTCAAAACCCTTCAATAGCGTTCCATCTCCCTCAAAATAAAAATTAAAATCCTTAACACAGTCATCTCCAGGGCCCTACATGGCTGGATCTTGCTGGTCCACTCCTAGCCCTGACCACAGATGCACTACCTAAGCTGTGCCCTCTGCCCAGTGGTGTTTCCCTCCCCTCTTGGCCCAGGAAAAACTTCAATTCCATTCATTCTGTTTCTTTCTTACATGTTTTCAATTACACAGAGCTTAAAAACATGAAAGAAAAGACCAACGTAGCACAAACCCATTCCCTACACCCGGCATATCACCCTTTCACATTTCGCTGTCTGTGCCTCAGACCTGGTTGGTGTTGGTATCGTTGCTGGGGATTGAACCCTGAAGCATGCTACCTCTGAGCCGCACCCCTAGTAGCCCTTTTCATTTTTTCTTTTGAAACAAGGTCTCACTAACTTGAAGAAAGTTTTGCTAAGTCGCTGAGGAGGCTGGTCTTAAAGCTGAGACCCTACTGTCTCAACCACCCAAGTACTAAAGTTACAGGTGTTCACCCCCTTCTCTCAATGGTGGATGGAAGGTAAGAGAGCAAAGGAAAGTGGCGAGGGATGGATAGAGTCCAAGGCCATACCCCCAGGGATCTACCTCCTCCAGCCATCCCCACCTGCCTAAGTTACCACCCACTGAATCCACTCAAATTGTTAGCCTTTTAGAGGGCGTGTCCATCCCTGTCTACCTAAGTTGCCATCCAGTGAATACACTCAAATTGTGTAATCAGTGCATGAAGAATAGAGCCTGAGTCCTGCTCCCCAGTCCCTGACCCACCTCCATCTCCTTCCTGTTCTCATTTCCATTCTCTCATTGACTCTTTCTCAGTCTGCCTCTTCTCTTTCTTTCTCTACACACACACACACACACACACACACACACACACACACACACACGCCGTGTTATTAGGAATAGTTATACATTTACATAAATAATGTACACAAATCCTTTTGCAACCTGCTTTTATTTTAATAGTGTCACTTGAGACCCATCCCTGTTCATAAATACTGATTCAACTCATACATCTAAACTGTCCTGATAGCCCATTCCGGGATGCACCTTTGTAGATTTATCCAAACTCTCTTAATTCAAAGCCATCGGCTTAGCTCCATTTCACACGAGGGCTCCCTAGTACAACCAGATCACAGTGGATATTCTTCTGAGGGTCTATAAGTAGGTGTGTGAATGTTTCTCTAGGTTATAGTCCCCAGAGTGGTGCTATAGATTGCAAAATGTGAGTAGTTTCAATTTTACTGAGTATTATCAAATTACTCTCTTAAGGGTTGTACCAACTTACACTCCCACCAGCGGTATATTTTTCCATGTGTTCTTGAATTCACTCATTCGACAAGTATTTATCAAATGCCTACCGGGTGTAACAGTGCTGGACACTGAGGAATCCATCTATGCCTGCAATATAGCCTCAGGCTGTGAGTGACAGGCCAGACTCTGGGCCAGGCTATCTGGATTTAACCTGTGTCCACATCTGACAAACTAGCTGTGTTGATCAGCATTCTCACTGCTGTGACCAAAATGCCTGACTTGAACAACCTAGAGGGGAAATGTCTTGTCTGGCTCATGGCTTCAGAGGTCAGTCCAGAGGCGGCTGACAACAAGGCAGACATGGCGACACAGCATGGTGGAGGACACCTAAACTCCATTCAATGGTGGCTGGAAGGTAAGAGAGCAAAGGAAAGTGGCGAGGGATGGATAGAGTCCAAGGCCATACCCCCAGGGATCTACCTCCTCCAGCCATCCCCTCCTGCCTAAGTTACCACCCACTGAATCCGCTCAGATTGTTAGCCTTTTAGAGGGTGTGTCCATCCCCATCTACCTAAGTTGCCATGCAGTGGATACACTCAAATTGTTAACCCTTTAGAGGGCGTGTCCATCCCCACCTAAGTTACCACCCAGTGAACACACTCAAATGGCTAACCCTTTACAGGGTGTGTCCACTGATGAGACCAGAGCCCAGTTCAATCATTTCACTTCTGAATATTGTTGCACTGAGTCATGCGTTCAACATATGAAGCTTTTGGGAGGCATTCCAAGCCCAACCCATAACAGTGCCTGACCAATAGGACCTAGATGGGGGTCACACAAGATCTCTGGGCCTCAATTTCTCCATCTTTAATGTAGGCTAAAGTTAAAAATACATATGTGACTATAGATGTATGTATCTGTTTTTACATATGTAAATAGCAGAATGTGAAAGGTGGTGTGCCAGGTGTAGGGATGGGTGTCTGCTACATTGGTCTTTTCTTTTATGCTTTTAAGCTCTTTGTAACTAAAAACATTTAAGAAAGAAATAGACAATGTATGGAAGAATTTATCTCTAGGCTTTTAATTAGCTCCAATGGTTTATATATCTGCCTTTATAACAGTACTACACTGTTTCAATTATTGTAGCTTTATATGGTTTGAAATCAGAAAATATACATCTTCTAGCTTTGTTCTTCTTTGAGACTGTTTTGGGTATCTAGAGTCCATATTCCATATCAGGATAGATTTTTTTCTGAAAAATAAATAAATAAATGTATGATAGTTTCACCTAAAAAAAAAAAAGAAAAAATATTCTCTGGTAAGAAAGAAAGCAAAAAGAAATATTGAAATGTTATCTTTAAGTCATCAAAAGTTTGGTACCAGACAAATGAAACTGTTATGTGAGATTATCAATGTTAATATTGTATAAATTGCTATAATACTAGATGTCAACCAGTAAGCCAAGCGTGGGAAGGAGGGATGGGGAGGGAATGGGGTGGGGATCGGGTAGGGGCTAACTGGGCGAGATGTGCATGTATGTCCACAAAAGTATTTTCTTTATACCACTATGATGTATGAATACATTGCACCAATAAAAAATAAATTAAAAAAAATAATAATAAAAAAATAAAGAGAAAAAAAAAAGAAATAGAATAAATGGAATTGAAGTTTTCCCTGGGCCAGTATGTATTTATATAAGTAAACACAGATATTGATATTTACAAACAAGTATAAATGTGGACATGGACACTGACATAGATATAGACAGACTCTACCTGGTATAAGTGGATACAAGTACAGGTATAGACATCCACAAGCCAGTCCATATTTAGACACGCATATCCAGATATAAATACAAACTTTCACAGAGGTATAGAGGTCAACCAGTTTCCCCTGTGCCTGAGCTTCCCACCTTAAAGTAACTACCCCAAGTTTGATGAGAAGGATAATATGAGATAATAAATATAGATTACTAAATTCAGCACCTAGCACAATGTAATGTCCACGCTGATAACCATGGTCATTTCCCTTTGTCAATATGTTGCCCCTAAAGACCACCAGGGATGCACCTGTGGGCAAAGTTGGGTCCATTGATCATTGCAGTAAGGGAGGTCACACACCAGGGGGCGCCGTGGAGCAAGTCTCTGAGAGGTGGGGTAGGAAAAGCTGATTCTAGAGTTGGGGGTGTAGTAGGTGATTTGGGAGGGACTCAGGGCTTTTCTCTAGATTAGATGTTGACAGGAGCAGAATCATTCCTGTCCCAGTTGCTTTTACATAGAGGTAAGGGCTAAGCTGTGATTGGTAAAGAATTAGGAGTCGCTCATCAGGTCAGGTTAGGGGGCCACCAGCCACGTTGTGGTCTATGCTCACACTTGGTCATGGGGCAGCCTTGTGGGATGTTCATGTACAGTGAAACCACTTTTGATCAACAAGAAAATGCCAAGGCCCTTCCGCCCCACAGGGCTGGGCCAGCTCTCACCGTCGGTCTCTTTCACGTTCTCTTGCCTGCTAGACGGATTTCCTGACTTCTTGCTCAGTATATCTGCAGCTTCCTGGGAGGGCTGGCCATATTCTGCTTACCTTACCTGCCCGTGTATTTCTCCTTCCTCTGAGTCAGATCCTGTTTCTGGGGTTCAGCTCTTGGTCTTGGGAGTAATCCTCAAAGAAGGAAGCTCCCAGCCTCCCTTGTGGGATAAGATAATGTCTTCCTTCCTCAACAGCTGGAGGATGCCATAGTCAGGGAAGTAGCTGAGTCCTCTTTCAGCTATGTGCACCCCTCTGTGTGGGCACAGGGAAAGCCTTTCAGCTCATCTGGCCAGCGTAGGTGACCCTGCAGACTAATGAGTGTCTGGGAGGCAGCGCAGTCATTTGGAGCAGGTGTAGGGCATGGAGCTGGGGTTAAATCTCAACTCGTTGATGGCAGTGGGGTCCATGGTCTCTTCCAAAAAATTCATGTCCATGCAGATCCCGTGAATGTGATCTTATCTGGAAGTAGGGCATCTGTGTACATCACTAATTAAGAGGATTGGTGTGGACACACATATGATAATTGATGTCTTTGTGGAGAGACACAGGGAGGAAAGTCGTGATGGTGGAGGCAGAGACTGGAGTGACCTGTCTACATGTCAAGGATGCAGAGGATGTCGGCAGCCACAAGCTGCAAGGAAAGGGGCTCATATAAGACTCCCCTTCACTGTGCCCAGGAGGAAGCACACCACCCACACCCCCTCCTCAGACCTCTGGTCTACAGAATTGTTACCTTGAGCTATTCCCTCTGTGGTGATAAGACACAGCAGCTCTGGGAAGCTCACACAATGACCTCGTTGGCCGTTCCTCCTGCCCCCAGGTCTGTCACTTGGGGTGAAGGGCCAGAACCCTCCGCGATGCGGCCTCTCCTCTCCTGGGATGTGTCAGGTCCCGTGCCCACCTCCCTTCTGAGACTGCCACCCAGGCATCTGTCTCCGCTCCTGCTGCTCAGCCCACGAAACCACCATTGGGTAATGACTGTCATTATGTGATCATGGTGTCGCTGGCACTGGGGATTTGTCATTGTTAGCATCTATGAAGTGCCTAGTCCATCTGCAGAAAATGATAATAATAAAAAATAAGAATAGCTTCTTTCTGCTGGTCATGGCCCAGCACGGATCAGAGTCTGGGAAGAAAGAAGCCCACAGCCGTGCCGGGGTGGGGATGGGGGATTAACGATGATGGAAGATCTGAGCCATGTGTCCCCTGAAAATGCTTGAAACTGCTGGCTCAGGCTGACTTCGGGCTGTCCCCAGGGGTGGGGCAAGAGAAGGCCGTCACCGGTCAACGCTCCTGAAAAACCCAGACAGTGCTGGGCCAGCTGTAATGGGTGCAGGGGGTGCATTAAAAAGGGGGGATAAGCTGGGCATGGTGGTGCACGCTTGTAATCCCAGCATTTGGGAGGCTGAGACAGGAGGATCTCAGATAGCCTCAGTTACTACTTAGTGAGGCCCTTTGCAACGCAGTGAGACCCTGTTTCAAAATAAAGAATAAAAATAGGGCTGGGGGTGTATCTCACAGGTAGAATGTCCCCGGGTTCCATTCCCAGTACCGCACACAAAAAAGGGGCGATAAGCCCATCCCTGTGTCCCTCTCTAGAGACAAGGAGATGGAGCAAGTGCCCAGGGGACACGAGATTCTGCGACCATTAACTTCACCCAGGTGTCTTCCACAGGGGCACTTGGAGGTGAGCATACCAACCTACTGAGCTGTCCAGGGGACATCCAGGAGGACTTGGGGTCACAGGAGTTAGATGGATTCTAGCTGGATGACAAGAGCCCTTTGGGACCTTCCCTCCCCATCCTCCCTGTCACTATGTCTAATATGGACCTCCCCAGTTGGGTGGGGGCCTGCCTAAATGAAGGACGCCTAAACTCTCCAAACTGTAATTATCACAGTGGGCAGGGAACTATTGCAGCGGCAGAGAGACTATTGCTAAGGGAGAGGAGATCATTCCAACTGTGAGGGGCTCCTGATCTGCAAGCATCCCCAAAGCAGGCAGAAGGGCCGTTCCTTTATTGGGAGGCCATGAACACATTCTGGAAAGGACCAGGTATGGGGGGATGAAGGTTGGAGGTGGCTCGATGGAGCAGCAGATGGGAGGCTGAGGCTACCTGTCCTTAGAAGGGCTTATCGGTGGGCTCAGGTTCAGGCTCGGGTAAGCTAGAGTTCAGGCCTAGGGACGGGAGGGACTGGGCCAAATTTAACTCACAGGAATTCCTTTAACTCACAGGGACAGTGGTGATGAGCTGCTCCGCTGATCATTTGTAAGGCAAAGGAAGGAATTTGGGAGGGCAGCAACTGGTCTCCTCTCAGTGAAATGGGGCATCCATGAGCTCCCTCTGTACCTTACAGGGAAGGACGGGCCAGGCCAGCTGCTCCGAGAAGCACAGCAGTGTGGGCATCCCTGGGGTAGCCGCCTTATGGGCTGTAGGTATGGTATATTCAACATGGTTCTTGGCCTGTCCTGTGGACAGCCTGACATAGAACTTACATGTGCCCCAACTCCACTCAGAGACAGCAGCTTCTAGTGTCCAGTGTGATCAGAACTGGCTTCCCAGGCATGGAAGAGCTACCCCCTAAGGCCAAGAGGCCCCAGAGGCCTGTGCGTCTCTCTTGGTGGTCAGAGGCCAGAGATATTACGACCTGTCGTTGGTATTTGGGGGATGTCCTGGCACCCCCCAGACCAGTTAAGGATCCTAAGACTTTCTGCTGAGCCAGACCTCGGGTCTGGTAGAGTTTCACTCCCACCGGTGTGTGTCTTATTGATACCTCTGATGGACCTACTACTTCCTGATCCTGAGTGCATTAGCAGATGCCCAGTGGATGGGCCCTGAGCTGTGCTGTAGGAAACCCCAAGAGCTTTACCCACACTCCCCAGGCTACAGGGAGATGAGCAGAATTTGCTGTCAGTCCCAGGTGGGGCAGGATTCATCTGTCCCAGGACAGCCTTAGTTGTCATCTGCCTGGGAACCCTCCAATCTTCCTTTGGGTGACAGTCATGCCTGTCTTGGCTGAGGGTTAGGGGTGTCCAACTCCAGAACAGCCCCTTGGAGACAGCTGCACAGGTCCTCAGCTGAGGCCCAGGTCTCAGGAGAAGGTGGGCAGGAAGCAATTCTAGCTAAAAATGGCTTCAGTATAAGCCCTGGGAGCCCCGGACTGGGGATTGCACCCTGCCCTGACCCCGTCTGGAGTTGAAATGCTGCCCTTTTGACATGTGTCCCTCAGTGATGAAGACACACCTCCACGATGGGGGTGTCAGCTGCAGGAGTGACCTGCTGCCGGGCACAGTGGCTCCATCCACCAAGAACAATTCCCCAGGGCAGGGGGCAGCCCAGAGCATTAGCCTCATGGGGTCTGGGCAGCATCTACTGCGGAAATGAACACTTTTCTGCAAAAGTATCACAAGGATTCCTAGAGAGTCACAACATCCCACTAGGAAAACACCTGGTCTTGTCTTAGCCACAGCATCAGACCCTCTGTGGCCACTCCCCCCAGGTGTGGAGCACAGCAGGCAGTTACCCCAGGCTCTGGTGCTGAACCCTGTCACTCACCATGTAGGACCACCATAGACAGACAGATCCCCAGGGCCCAGGCAAATGCCAGCTGGCAGATCAGAGAAGGTAACAAACAGGATTGATATGTTTAATCTAACCCAGGCCTTCTCACAGTGGGGAGGAGGCTGTGACTCCATTTATCAGGATTAGATAGCTCTCAGCAGACAGAGCTGTCCAAATCTCACTTTCCTTCTATTTGAGGGTTGTGTTATTAAACATAGGCCCCAGCTACCAAGAGTTTTCTCAAAGAAAAATGTGTGCTTTGGTCAAAGGTCTCAGAGATGACAGCTCTGTATTTCCTTTCTTGAACTTCAGTAGGCCAATACGGGTTTCTCTACTGGCCATGCCCTGCCTGGCTTTCTTAATCTCCCTTCCCATCTTCAGTCATTTTGAGGAGTAAAAACCAGCTGCCAACTGAGCCACATCCCAGCCTGGTGACCTGCTGGCCGGAGCATCCCATTCAGAGCATCCTGTTCAGAGCATCCTGCATCCCCACACTGAGTCATAATAGAGACTATCACAAAAGGTGGGTAGGAGGAAGTATATGATGGGAATCATTGATGAGAGAGTTTAGTCGCTCAGCCTCACAGATCTGAGGCTGAGGTTTCAGGACCCAGCAACAGTGTGAGAACTCAGGGGCCACTTAGGAGAAGAAAGCCTGGATGGGTGGCATTCACCCCCACGGGACATGAAGGGGAAGAGCAGCAGGAAGTGTTCACATCCTCCCTCAGCAGCACTTCCCATCCTGAGTAGAATAAATTTTAAAAAATAGGTGAAAACGAGGAGGAGACATAAAGGAAGAGCAAGGAAAATAGGAATTTAATATGGAAGAAGCCTGGGGCAGAATTCCTCAGTACCCTTATTCCTCAAACCAGGCCTATCACCGCCCCACACACCTGTTAGCCCCAAATGTCTGAGGAATTTATGAGTCTTTACTAATTACCCTGAGCACTGTTGACTGTCCTCACAGAGGTACTTACTGATCAGAAAATAGAGACCACACAAAAGATACAGAAAGGTGGCCAGGTAGACACCATATTAGAAATGCATTTGCTTACAAAAAAAAGGACTAATTAAGCAGGAGAGATATCTATTGGTCAGAGTACGGGGTCACTCTGGGCACTGTTAGAGTCCCTGAATGTCTAAACCAAAGAGACACCTATCGAGAAGGCAGTGAAGGCCCCCTGAAGATGACTTACCAAAGTACCCAACATCACCTGTGACTCCAGGACTGATGGCATCTTTACATACCTCCTCCTACCTAGCTTTCGTGACGGTCTCTTATAATAGGAGAGCCACGGATGCCCAGATGCGTCTCTCACTCTGGAAATGGCCCACATTCTCTCTTGGACACATACTGCTTTCCTAAATAAATCTGTTTATCTCTGACTGGCTCATGCTGAGATTATTTTTCATCATGGAAGCCAAGGACCCTGCCAGGTGCTGAGTGGTATTTCTTTCTCTCATCCCCTGGGAACTCCTCCAGACCCTCCACAGAATCAGTCCTTCTCGATCCCGTGACAATCCCAGGTCCCATGTCGGGATTGGTTGGATGTTCTAGTCGATATTCAAACTTCTGGGCCTACATGAGTATCTCTGAGGACGGGGCCCAGGAGTCTGCATTTTATATAAGCCCTGCAGCTGATTCTGGAGTAGACCAGAAATTGATAGCCAATGGACTCAGCCAGTGTGGATGGGGTGGGACAGTTCCCAGGGTCACTGACCCCTTAGCCCATCATCTATCCAGCACCCTATGGGGTATATACATCTATCTTCTAGGATTGACGTAACACAGAGCCACGGACTGGGCAGCTTCAATTGTAGACATGTATTTTCTCACAGCCCTGAAGGCCATAATTCTGAGACCAAGGTGTCAAGAATTGGATTCTTCTAAGACTTTTCTCCTGACCATATTCTCCTGCGACCTTACATGATCATCTCTGTGCATGTGCCTGCGTCCTGATATCTTCTTCTTAAAAGGACACCAATCACTTTGGATCAGGGTCACCTAGTGATCTCACTTTAACTTAATTACTTGTATAAGGACCTTACTTTAACTTAATTACTTGTATAAAGACTTACAAAGGGGTCACCTACCAATCAACTCATTGTTAAGTTGAAAATGCCCTATGTCAAAATACAGGGCATGCACCTGACCTGCTAAAGACCCCAGCTGATCAGTGCAGCATGCTGGAGAGCTTGGTCATCCCCTCTTGAGATCGCCGGCTGCCCAGGAGCCACAACTCATTGTACTACTGCCCAGCATTGTATATGAGCAAGGATGTCCCAAATGTCACTACCCTGGAACAGGTGGCGTGATACTGATGTCTCCCCCAGGGTTGCCATGAGGAGCATGAGGTTAATGTTAAAAAGCAGTCAGGGTGGAATCTGATAGAAAGTGCTAAGTATGTGAGAAATAAACTAAGAGTGAGTGTTTTTTCAGTGATGATGGTTTCAAGTGATTGGTACCTGAAGCCACAATGAGGCTCCACTAGTGTCCCTGGAGAAGATGTTCATCCCTTCCATCCTGTCTTCTCCCTGCCCATCATCCAATTCCTTTAGCATTACAGCGCTTAACTAGACACATCCCTGTCAGCTTGACATAAAAAGCTGCCCATGGCATTTAAGAAAGAAAAATAAATGGTTCTTTTCTGTCTGTCTCAGAAGTCTCAGTGTCCCCAGGGGATGAGACGCTGAAGTATTTCTCAATAGCTTTCTTTCTCAGGACTCAGGAAAATAAATACTAACAGGATTCATGCGTCTGGAAGCCGGAGGAGGGCTGGCAGGGCAGGCCCGGCTCCACGGAGAAGGGGACTCTGCTCCAGTTTGCTGCATTCCCAACACCCGCCTTCCCTTCCTCTGTGTTCACTACTTCCCCTGCCCCACCCTAGGACTGCCTCCTGTGCGTCCACACAGGGTACCATCCTACTCACAGGGCATTTTACACAGGAAAGCACCTGTGTGGCCTGGTAGGAATGCAAGAGTAGACAGGACAGACAGCACAGCAAGGAAAAAGGCAGAAAGACGTGGGGAGGAATGATCACAGAAGATGTGCCTAATGTGTCTGGGTATCAGGAGGGTCATCCATTAGTAAGTCTCTAATGCCATCAGAGTAGCGAGTCAGGTCAATATGCAAAATAACCTCTATGGGCCTCAGTTTCCTCACCTCTATAATGGAAATGATGATAACTTCTGCATCATGGGGTTAAGAGGATTAAATGAGTTTATATGCATAATTTCTAATAACAGTATCACAGATATGGTAGAGACCACTGTTATCATCTTCTTCATCACCATTAACACACTGTATCATCAACATCACCATCACACCATCATCATCACTACCACCAACACCACCAAAACCACCATTACCACCACCACCATCACCATCACCACCACCATTACCACCACCATCACTACCACCACCACCATCACTACCATCAACAACACCACCATCACCACCATCACCATCAACACCACCACCATCACCATTACCATCATCACCACCACCATCACCATCACCATCATCACCACTATATCATTACCATCATCACCACCATCATCATCATCATTACCACCACCACCATCATCACCATCACCATCAACACCACCACCATCACTGTCATCACCACCACCATAACCATCATCACCACCACCATCATCATCATTACCACCACCATCACCATCATCACCACCACCATCATCATTATTACCACCATCACCATCACCACCATCATCACCATCACCACCATCATCACCATCACCATCAATACCACCACCATCACCATTGTCACCACCACCATCACCATCACCATCAACAACACGACCATCACCATCATCACCATAACCACTATCACCATAACCATCATCACCACCATCATCTTCATCACATCATTACCATCACTATCACCATCACCATCACCATCACTACCACATCATCATTATCATCATCATCATCACCATCACCGTCACTATAACCACTATAATCTTTAACATTATAATCACAGCTGTACCTTTTAAGGTAAAACCTGAGCTAGGGTCTGAAAGATGGGCTATGTTGGTCAGTACAGAGGAATGAGGAAACACACCAGGCAGGCAGAACAAGAGGCATAGAAAACAAAGGATGGCAGAGGATTCCTGGGGCCTACTGATTAAGTAAGTCATTAGCAGCAGACCTTGGTGTCAAGGTGAGCTGGGGTCAGCTCATAGCAGCCTTGCTGGAAGTCACTGTGACAGGAGGCTGGAATGTCTTCTAGCTCCTCCCCCTCCCCAGTCTCCCTGCTTTGGTCTTCTTTCCTTTAGACCCAACTGTTGTACCCACACTTGGGCAATGCCACCACTCCACCTCCAGGGCCCCTCTATAGCACCTGGAAATGTTGCATGGGGACATCACAACAGAGGCCCATACACGGTGCCTGGGTCAGCCTCCTCGGGCCTCCCAAATGACCCCTCCCTTTTCAGAGGCAAACTTTCTGCCTCCCCCTCTTGGCTTAACAGAAAGGATCCTGGGTTTCTTCTTAGCAGCTGATTAAAAAGTCCTCCAGGGCTGGGCATGAGAATGGCGTGATAATTAGCTGGCAGGCTGCAGATGCCAGACCTCCAGCTTTGGACTGCTGCTATTGGAATAATGTGGGAGTTGATTTGTTCTCTCCAAAATGTGCCATTATTGTTAGATTTCCCACTGGCTAGCTTTGGCAATAGTCATTTATGTCTCCTTCCCACCCGGGGGGACTCCTGATCCTTTCCCAAGAAGGGACCCAGCAGCTCCGGTTAGGCTGTAAAAGCCTCATTATGGCTCTCAGCTGCGCACTTGGTCTTTTTCCTCACTCTGGGTCACATTTCATTTTGGTTTAAATAATGAAACCAGCAGACCGGAGATTAGAGCCGTTAAATGATTTTTGCTCCCAGGAAATGGACGCCTGTCCAAGATGTAAGCTCACTGGCAGCTCAGCGGACCCTTTGGGCTAGTGGGATTGAGCCTGGGTATACACGGTTTGAAGCCACCATGCCTTAGACTCGCAGTTAGATGAGCGGGATGGTGGCTGTGGGCAGAGAACAGACTCAGGAGTGCGTCCAGGATCAGCTAGAGGCTGGCAGAGATGGTGCCGTCAGGAAAGGAGAGGCACCTTGGCCTGAGTGGTATAACCTCTGTCCTATACACTCTTTTCAGTGCTTTCTCCATGATCCCCTGAAGTCCACCTGCCCACACTCTGCTAGCCCCCTGGTGCAGACCAAAGAGGAACACAAAGGTCCAGAGCTTCCCACTCAGCCAAGATCAACAGCACCCCACGTGGCTGGAAGATCGCAGCCCGGCTTACTCTCCACCTCACTGCCTCACCATGATTTCTTTTTCACATGGGAAACCAGCAGCGTAGAGGCCAGGTCACAAGCCCCAGGCTGTGGGTCAGCAGGAGCAATCTCAGAGTCTTCACTGTGCTGTTCAGGCAAAGACCTGCCTCCAACCCTCTCCCAGGTAGCAACAGCAGTGAATCTCAGGGTCATTCTGAACTGCTGGAGTCTCAATTTTCTAATCTAAATGATGTCAGCCCTGCAGGACTGCTGCTGTGACCAGAGAGTTTGGAAGCCTGAGAAGAGGCCCCAGGGCTTTCCATTGCTGTATTCAGGATTCCCGCAAGGATGCCAGCAGGGCTGAGCCACCTCCTGCTCTTCTCTCTCACACTGAGATTGAGTCCCAGGGAAGCTCGGGACATGAATCCTTGCACTAGGAGTGCGTGGACAAGCAGCTACGCAGAGGTAGACTGCTTACAAACCTATGGGTGGAGAGAAAAATAAGCATCCATCTCATGAGCTCAGAGGATATGATATGAAGCATATGGCTGATCCTATTAAGCAAACAAAAATGAGTATGCGCTGAGTCGCTAATAATGAGTATCGGGGTCCGGGGCTGAGTCCCCGCATCTTGAGTGGTCAGGCCTGCTCTGGCTATACAAGGAACTTGGCCCACCACTCCAGCAATCTGTTTCGAGGCAGGCCTGGCTGATGTAGGACAGAAATCTCATCCTTTCTGCCTCCAACCCACCACCTCTGTAGCTCAATAATCAATGGGTCCTTTTCTTGTCTCACAATGGACTCCTGCCTAGCCCTCCCCGGCTTCCTTCTGCCACAGGCCTCTGGCTTGCTCTCTCGGATCTCTGGCTGCCCTGTGTTTCCGAGTGGACGTTGCACTCTTCAACTCAGGCCAGACAGCCAAGGGCTTCCAAGAGCGCAGAGTGCATCAGGGAGATTCATTCCCATGGCGCTCTGAGTGCTGAGGCTGATGTGTGCTCTTGGTGGCAGGCAGGGCTGGTTCAATCGCCATCTGCTGTTTTCTGACTGTGGCTCTGGGCAAGTCGCTCTACCTCATAAAGCCTTGCCATTCTGTCTTGTGCCTTTCTGCCTTGTGAACAGGGTCACAGCGAGTCTCCTGGGGGACCTGCCACCCCACTTCCTCATCTGTCACCTGGATGCATCTACAGGGCTCGCCAACATTGCTCAAGTCATCCCTGGACTCAACAGACACCTCATGATCCCTAACTTTAAACCTCTTGGTGCCATTCAGCACATTTTCTCTACCATCCCTCTCCTGACACCCTCTTCACTCTCACCTTCCAGAACCCCACACTCCCTTCCTTCCCTCCTGCCTCTCTGGGCTCTCATATCCAAAGCCTTTTATTGAAGGTAGCTTTTCTTTTTTCTTATTTTTTTTAATTTTAACTTTTTAATTTTTTTAATTTTTTATTGGTGCATTATATTCATACATCATATTGGGGTAAAAAACTTGTGTGCACATACATGTACACATCACTGATTTAACCCCTACCCAATTCCCACCCCATTCCCTCCCCGTCCCTCCTTCCCTTGCTTGACTTAGTGGTTGACTTCGATATGTTTAAGTACATTGTGTGTTTTAGAGATTTTCCTCTTCCTCACTCCTTTCTCCTCCTTTAGGTTGTCTTGTTTGCTCCTCTATAGGATTTCCTTTTTCATCTAGAGTTCCTCCTATGACCCATTTCTCCCTAGGTAGCTTTTCTGGCCAGTGCATTAGTCAACCCGACTGCTAAACAGAACACCGTAGTATAAGTGGCCCTGACAACAGACACTTCTTCTTCACAATGCTGGAGTCTGGAAGGCCAGACTCGAGGTTCCAGACTCTTCAGCTCTTGGGGAAAGCTCTCCCTGGCTTGCAGGGACCACGCTCTCCCGATGTCTTCACATGGCCTCTCCTAGGGGCAGGAACACACAGAGATCTGCGCTGTCTCCACTGAGAGGACCCCAACCCTGAGGCCCAATGCCCCACATTTACATTTTTATTTTATTTTATAACTTTTTTGGAGGCCCCAGCTTTAGTACAGCATCACTGAGACTTAAAGCTTCAACGTGAATGTAAAAGAACACAACCGTCTGCTCATAGTGTCCCTCCAAGGTGGGCATTCCTCAAACACGGATCCTGACTCTCCTGATCTCCTCAGCAGAACTCTGTGACGAAAGAAACGTTCTCCCCAAGCCGTCTCCGTGGCCACTGAGCCCTAGAAATGTGGTACCACACACAGCACCAGTGCAGTCCTGTAAATCTCAGTACTTGGGAAGCTGAGATAGGAGGATCGCAGGTTTGAGGCCGGCTCCTGCGACTTGGTGAGAACCTTTTTCAAAATAAAAAGGACTGGCTACAGCTCAGAGAGAGAATGCTTCTGGACTCAATACCCCCCAAAAAATGTGGCTAGTGGCAGAAGCAATCTGTTCTTAGCGAGCTTAGCTGAGAACCCTGAGTGGCTGGTGATAGTGGTACAGGCCAGTGCACGCCCTCCTTGCACAGTCTCATGGTGGAGCTGTTGAGGCTCCAAGATTCCCACTTCTAGCCCCAAAACCTCATCCACACCTAAGACCCATCCAGTGTGATGGTGACATGCCCCCCATGTGGAGGGCTGGCAGCATCTCAGAGCACACCTGCCTGAAACAGCTTTCATTGTCCCCAGGCTCCAGCTGTCCTTTCTGCCAGAAAACTAGAATCCCCTCTATCCTCTATACTCCCAGACAGGTCGCTGTGGAAAGAGTTGGCCTCTGGGGATGGCCACCACGGATAGGGGTAGCCTCTTGGGCTGGTCCCAGGGGTATCCTTTTAGGTAAATTACTGAATAGGGCTGGCCTCCTCTGATGACTGCTGGGTTTTGTCTGCCCTGGCCACTGACAGTTTATACAGATGGAAGGATGCTGGATGTGCCCTCCCAGCCTGTTTCTATGCACCAGATTCATCATTTGCCACCACTCAGAGGCTGCAGGCTTCTTCCTGACATCTTCCTGGGCTTTGATGCCTACGGACATCCAGCCGTAATAGATGTGAACTGAGCAAGCAGAGGGCCCATGCTGGGTCTCCAGCTGCTCACGGGACACCATTCTGGGCCTGACAACCCCAGGGCCACAAAGACATTTCAGGAGCAGAAAGCAGACACCGTCTGCCAGGACTCAGTTGTGCCTGTGGGGACGGCCAGGAAGCACGACACTGTCCTGGGGTCGAGCTCCTCTGCAGGTCCTCGTCACCAGCTGAGCAGGACATTCATTTTCCTGTTAATAGAGGATAATAATGGGAACCCAATTCCCATTTTGTTTTTAAATGTATACCGAAAAGAGTATTAGAAATGAAACGTTAATGGAATGTGAAAAATGAACTCTGCATTCAGCTCCCATTGCTAAATTGCTGGAGCTGGTCTCTGGGAAGAGAAAGAAATAAAGCCTTTGCCTTTCCCGCCCTGCACGCATGGCCGGCCACCACCAAGCCCGGTGGATAAATATTTTATGTACTTTAATTTTCTCATGGAGGAGCCTGTTGTTCTGCTTCTCTTTTGCTTTATTTTCCTGCTTTATAAATGTTCAAAGTGTGTATTCTTTTCCCAGAGAACAAGGCTCCCAGTTTCCATCCTGTGACTTTTATGTCTGGAGAATGTAAGTACCAGGACTCACAAGTTCTCCTTTCTATCACTACACCTCCCACTACTTCTAAGCAGCCAGGGAAGAACATACATGCCCATAGTCAGCCTTCAGTATAGAGGCAGGACCACCGAGCCCATGGCAGAACATACATGCACATAGTCAGCCTTCAGTATAGAGGCAGGACCACCGAGCCCATGGCAGAACATACATGCCCATAGTCAGCCTTCAGTATAGAGGCAGGACCACCGAGCCCATGGCAGAACATACATGCCCATAGTCAGCCTTCAGTATAGAGACAGGACCACTGAGCCCATGGCAGAACATACATGCACATAGTCAGCCTTCAGTATAGAGACAGGACCACTGAGCCCATGGCAGAACATACATGCACATAGTCAGTCTTCAGTATAGAGACAGGACCACCGAGCCCATGGCAGAACATACATGCCCATAGTCAGCCTTCAGTATAGAGGCAGGACCACCGAGCCCATGGCAGAACATACATGCCCATAGTCAGCCTTCAGTATAGAGGCAGGACCACTGAGCCCATGGCAGAACATACATGCCCATAGTCAGCCTTCAGTATAGATACAGGACCACCGAGCCCATGGCAGAACATACATGCCCATAGTCAGCCTTCAGTATAGATACAGGACCACTGAGCCCATGGCAGAACATACATGCACATAGTCAGCCTTCAGTATAGATACAGGACCACTGAGCCCATGGCAGAACATACATGCACATAGTCAGCCTTCAGTATAGATGCAGGACCACCGAGCCCATGGCAGAACATACATGCCCATAGTCAGCCTTCAGTATAGAGGCAGGACCACCGAGCCCATGGCAGAACATACATGCCCATAGTCAGCCTTCAGTATAGAGGCAGGACCACCGAGCCCATGGCAGAACATACATGCCCATAGTCAGCCTTCAGTATAGAGACAGGACCACCGAGCCCATGGCAGAACATACATGCCCATAGTCAGCCTTCAGTATAGAGGCAGGACCACCGAGCCCATGGCAGAACATACATGCCCATAGTCAGCCTTCAGTATAGAGGCAGGACCACCGAGCCCATGGCAGAACATACATGCCCATAGTCAGCCTTCAGTATAGAGACAGGACCACTGAGCCCATGGCAGAACATACATGCACATAGTCAGCCTTCAGTATAGATACAGGACCACTGAGCCCATGGCAGAACATACATGCCCATAGTCAGCCTTCAGTATAGAGGCAGGACCACTGAGCCCATGGCAGAACATACATGCACATAGTCAGCCTTCAGTATAGATACAGGACCACTGAGCCCATGGCAGAACATACATGCCCATAGTCAGCCTTCAGTATAGAGGCAGGACCACCGAGCCCATAGCAGAACATACATGCACATAGTCAGCCTTCAGTATAGATACAGGACCACTGAGCCCATGGCAGAACATACATGCACATAGTCAGCCTTCAGTATAGAGGCAGGACCACCGAGCCCATGGCAGAACATACATGCCCATAGTCAGCCTTCAGTATAGAGGCAGGACCACCGAGCCCATGGCAGAACATACATGCCCATAGTCAGCCTTCAGTATAGAGGCAGGACCACCGAGCCCATGGCAGAACATACATGCCCATAGTCAGCCTTCAGTATAGATACAGGACCACTGAGCCCATGGCAGAACATACATGCACATAGTCAGCCTTCAGTATAGAGGCAGGACCACCGAGCCCATGGCAGAACATACATGCCCATAGTCAGCCTTCAGTATAGATACAGGACCACTGAGCCCATGGCAGAACATACATGCACATAGTCAGCCTTCAGTATAGAGGCAGGACCACCGAGCCCATGGCAGAACATACATGCCCATAGTCAGCCTTCAGTATAGATACAGGACCACTGAGCCCATGGCAGAACATACATGCACATAGTCAGCCTTCAGTATAGATACAGGACCACTGAGCCCATGGCAGAACATACATGCACATAGTCAGCCTTCAGTATAGATGCAGGACCACCGAGCCCATGGCAGAACATACATGCCCATAGTCAGCCTTCAGTATAGAGGCAGGACCACCGAGCCCATGGCAGAACATACATGCCCATAGTCAGCCTTCAGTATAGAGGCAGGACCACCGAGCCCATGGCAGAACATACATGCCCATAGTCAGCCTTCAGTATAGAGACAGGACCACCGAGCCCATGGCAGAACATACATGCACATAGTCAGCCTTCAGTATAGATACAGGACCACTGAGCCCATGGCAGAACATACATGCCCATAGTCAGCCTTCAGTATAGAGGCAGGACCACCGAGCCCATGGCAGAACATACATGCCCATAGTCAGCCTTCAGTATAGAGGCAGGACCACTGAGCCCATGGCAGAACATACATGCCCATAGTCAGCCTTCAGTATAGAGGCAGGACCACCGAGCCCATAGCAGAACATACATGCACATAGTCAGCCTTCAGTATAGATACAGGACCACTGAGCCCATGGCAGAACATACATGCACATAGTCAGCCTTCAGTATAGAGGCAGGACCACCGAGCCCATGGCAGAACATACATGCCCATAGTCAGCCTTCAGTATAGAGGCAGGACCACCGAGCCCATGGCAGAACATACATGCCCATAGTCAGCCTTCAGTATAGAGGCAGGACCACTGAGCCCATGGCAGAACATACATGCACATAGTCAGCCTTCAGTATAGAGGCAGGACCACCGAGCCCATGGCAGAACATACATGCCCATAGTCAGCCTTCAGTATAGATACAGGACCACTGAGCCCATGGCAGAACATACATGCACATAGTCAGCCTTCAGTATAGAGGCAGGACCACCGAGCCCATGGCAGAACATACATGCCCATAGTCAGCCTTCAGTATAGAGGCAGGACCACTGAGCCCATGGCAGAACATACATGCACATAGTCAGCCTTCAGTATAGAGGCAGGACCACCGAGCCCATGGCAGAACATACATGCCCATAGTCAGCCTTCAGTATAGATACAGGACCACTGAGCCCATGGCAGAACATACATGCACATAGTCAGCCTTCAGTATAGAGGCAGGACCACCGAGCCCATGGCAGAACATACATGCCCATAGTCAGCCTTCAGTATAGATACAGGACCACTGAGCCCATGGCAGAACATACATGCACATAGTCAGCCTTCAGTATAGAGGCAGGACCACCGAGCCCATGGCAGAACATACATGCCCATAGTCAGCCTTCAGTATAGATACAGGACCACTGAGCCCATGGCAGAACATACATGCACATAGTCAGCCTTCAGTATAGAGGCAGGACCACCGAGCCCATGGCAGAACATACATGCCCATAGTCAGCCTTCAGTATAGATACAGGACCACTGAGCCCATGGCAGAACATACATGCCCATAGTCAGCCTTCAGTATAGAGGCAGGACCACCGAGCCCATGGCAGAACATACATGCACATAGTCAGCCTTCAGTATAGATGCAGGACCTCCGAGCCCATGGCAGAACATACATGCCCATAGTCAGCCTTCAGTATAGAGACAGGACCACCGAGCCCATGGCAGAACATACATGCCCATAGTCAGCCTTCAGTATAGATGCAGGACCACCGAGCCCATGGCAGAACATACATGCCCATAGTCAGCCTTCAGTATAGAGGCAGGACCACCAAGCCCATGGCAGAACATCCATGCCCATAGTCAGCCTTCAGTGTGCATACAGAAGGGGTATCTGGACCTCTGCGAACACTAAGATCCACTGGTTTTCAAGTCCTCCATGCGGAGTGGGCAGGGTTTCTGTAGAAGCTATGCTGGGCTCCCGTGTGCTTTACGTCATCTCCAGAGGACTTCTCATACTCAACGTGGTGTAAATGTTGTGCAAGTAGCTGATATGCTGTATTATTTAGGCACTAATGACAATAAAATGTGTGCACCTGTTCAGTGTGGATGCCTTTTATAAATGTACTTTCCATCCCTGATTTATTGGATCCATGGATGTAGAATCCATAAATACAGAAGATGATACTTGTGGACAGAGTTAGTATAGGGACAGGCTTACACGGTGATGGAGGCAGACAAGCCCCGAGATCTGGAGGTGTCAGCCAGCTGGGGCCCCAGGCGGGCAGTGCGACTGTGTGACTCCAGCCTGCGGGCGCCAGCAGCTCAGGAATCCGTAAGAGCCAACACTTCATCTTGAGTTAGAAAAAGCCAGTGATGCTGCTTGAAGGGCATTAGGCACAAAAGAATTCTCTCTTATTTAGAAATGGCTCGCCCTTTGGTCTCTTCAGGCCTTCAACTGAGTAGACGAGGCCCACCATACTAGGGTCAGAACTTGTTTTACTCAAGTCTGTAGACTCAAGGGCTAATCTCAGCCAAAACACCTCTCAGACCCCCAGAGTCAGGTTTGACCCAATGCCTGGGCACCTGGGGTCCAGTTCAGCTGACACACAGAAGTAACCTTCACACCCCAAAGGCCTTCTCCCTCTTATTACCTCTTGTTCCCAGACTTGTTCTATTTAGAGTATAGGGTGCTCTCAATTCTGGTTTTTTTTTTTTCCCATACTGAGGGCATTTGACCTCCGTGCTACACCCCCAGCCCAATTTTTTATTCTTTATTTTGAAACAGGGTCTCACTAAGTTGCAGAGGACCTTGCTAAGTAGCTGAGGCTGGCTGCGAAGCTGCGATCCTCCTGTCTCAGCCTCCCAAGTACTGGGATTACAAGTGTGTGCCAACACGCCCGGCTTTCTCAATCTTGTTTCGCCTGCCCGGACCCTTGCAGACCTTCAAAAAGACCAGGCCCCTCATGTTGGCTCCTTTGCTTTTCCCTGGATATCCTCCCCTCCTCTTCCTTGACCCATTCCTCTGCTGATGTGGGCTCCTTAGAATCCACAGTGAGACCTCCTACTGGGAGGCCATTGCCCTTCCATTCTTTGCCCCACAATCCCCCCCAGCCCCCAGCCTCTCTGCTTTACATATGCAGAGACCCCTTGCAGAAAGATGAGGGCCCCTCTCTGCAGCAAGTCCATTGCTGCTTCCTGCTGACACACAATTACACTGCAAGACAGGGTCCCCTCCGCTCCCACTGTGTTAGCAAGCCAGATGAGGTCAGGACGGGGCCTCGCGGTGGCTCACGGCCGGGTTTCACCAAAATTACCTTTATTGATGGCTATCTTACCCCAGCCTTATTATGGTCACAACACGATCTTTTACTGTTATACATTTCAAAAATAATAATTGAAAAAGCAATATAGCAGCACTATTAAAGGAATTTAAAAGATATTACAAGCACCCGCTAATCCCACCACCCTAGCACAGCCGCGAGTTTTGCTTGGAGTAATCAGGTCTTCATTTAAAATCTGCCCATTAGTGGAGCTCACATGCTCTGAAGGAAAATGAAATATGCGTTCAGCCAAGCAGGACATACTCAGTCCCAAGTAACACACACACACACACACACACACACACACACACACACACACACACACACACAGAGAGAGCAGAATTTCTCTCCAGCCCCAGAAATCAGGAACCTATGCTTATGCTTGTACAGGGGCCTAGAAGGTTTCAGGGCCTTTCAAACTGAAAGATATGTCAGAGATGGTCTCTGCCATCTTCTTGCCAAGGTTAAGGAAGGGATTCAGTCCTTTGCAAAAGGGTTTTCTTATGTGTGTTGGGGGGGGGGGGTACTGGAAGGGAACCCAGGGACCTTTTACCTCTGAGCTACACCCCAGACCCAATTTTCTTAAAATTGTAAACAAGGTTTCCCTAAGTTGCTGAGACCCTCACTAAGTTGCTGAGGCTGGCTTTAAATTTGCCATCCTCCTGTCTCAGCATCCCAAGTCCTGGGATTACAAGTGTGTGCCACCATGCTCAGCTCTGCAAAAGGAGTTTCCTTCTTGCTTTTGTTTGTTTGTTTCTTTTGGGTTTTTTTGGTGTGTGTGTGTGTGTGTGTGTATGTGTGTGTGTGTGTGTGTGTGTGTGTGTGTGTGTGTGTGTGTTGCTGGGGATCGAACCCAGGGGCATTCTACCTCTGAGCTACACCCCTAGCCCAAATTTTATTCTTTATTCTGAAACAGGGTCTAAGTTGCAGAGGGCCTCACTAAGTAGCTGAGGCTGACCGTGCACCCAGATCCTCCTGTTTTAGCCTCCCAAATACTGGGATTACAAGCATGAGCTACCACAGCTACCACGCTCAGCCAAAATGATTTTCAATAAGACTGGAAATAAGAGGGGCTGCCATGTTGTCCCTCAAGAAGCTGGCAGCCCCAAACGCTGCCTGTAACACTAGAGGCTGCAGCACACCTGGCTCTTCTGAGCGTGTTGCACCTGGAGAAGGAATCCCCACTGTGCAGCCTCACCCAGCTCCTCCTGGGGCTCCTGGAATTTCACACCTGCCTGGGAGCCAGGTCCCCAGTCCCAGCCTCTGAGACAAAGCTTACCAGAATTCCCATGCTTCCTGAACACCCTCTTCCAACCTATTATTCTGTGAGACCAGTCTTACCTCTGAAATATTCTCGATCCTAAACCCCACCTGCACCCTGCTCACCCGGACTCTGGCAGAAGCCCCGTCTGCGATTCCTTGCCCCTTCCTTTAATGTCACCCCGACAGCGTGAGCTAGCCAACCCAGTGTCCCCAGACTCCCATCCCAAGAGGAAGCACGTGGCAGGTGGCGCTCACATCAGGACACACTCCAAGTACAAAGCCAGCTGGGTATGAGGCGCAGGTGAGACAGGGCTCATCTGTCCTTTCAAGGGAAAGAGGCTGTCCTTCCAGCTGGCCACAGCCACCAGGACAGACGCCATCTGTTCCAGGCTCAGTTCATGTGAGGCTAGGAACCATGGATCTGAGGGCATGGCAGTGGGAGGCAGACAAAGGAAGAGCACACGGGCTGTGCTCATCATATCATGGAGGACGGAATCATGAGAGAGAGGGAGAGAGAGGGAGGGAGGGGAAGAAGAAGAAGAAGAAGGAGAAGAAGAAGAAGAAGAAGAAGAAGAAGAAGAAGAAGAAGAAGAAGAAGGAGGAGGAGGAGGAGGAGGAGGAGGAGGAGGAGGAGGAGGAGGAGGAGGAGGAGGAGAGGAGGAGAGGAGGAGGAGGAGGAAGAAGAGGAGGAGGAGAAAAGAGAAGAGAGGAGAGGAGAGGAGAGGAGAGGAGAGGAGAGGAGAGGAGAGGAGAGGAGAGGAGAGGAGAGGAGGAGGAGAGAGACCCCTTACCCAGAGGACAGGAGGAAGAGGAACCATTCATATAATCCTCAAGGTTGCAGCTCCGGGGACCCACCTCCAGCCACCACCCAGATACATTCATTACAATGGATTCACCCACTGCTGGGATTACAACACTCATGACTCAATACATCATCCCTAAACATTAATAAATGAGCTCTTTAGGGAACGCTGTCTATCTAACACTGACACCATCAGTCTCTGAGAATCGGCCCTGGCTCCTCCTTGATGTTGGAGCCTCTGCTCAGACTCTCATGACACTGGACTAGGTCCTTCCTGCAGACCAGAGCCACTTCCCTCTCACAGAATCCCACCTCTGCCCCCATCCCAGCTGGAGCAACCTCTCCTCCAGAAGATGGAGCTGGCACCTGTCAGCCCTGCCTTGGTGATGCTCCGGGGTCTGTGCACCTGTCTTGGCACCTGTCCCATCACCTGGCCACGATCGAGTCTGAGCTGGCTCCCCTCCGAGTGTGTCCCCGGGCTGACAGAGTCCACACGAGACACAGCAGGTGCACATTAAGTGTCTGTTGAACCAAACAACAGGAGGGCCCAGCCCCTCCACTGTGGCCAATGGGTCCATCTGTAAGGGAAGAGGGTGGTTCGGGGGGACAGGGCACAGTATGGCAGGCACACCTGGGCTTTGGACTCAGATGGGACTCCATCTGAGCTGCAATGATGGGGACACTGACCCTGTGGTCTCTCCCGCAGGGGCCACGCTGGTGTCTGCCATGTATGGGCATCGAGGTCACCCAAGGACATGGGTCAGTGCAGGCAGGGCACTGAGCTGGCTGCCCAGCACCAAGTTCGCTTCCACAAATGCCAGCCCTAGCAGTGACCACAGCTACAGCAGGGCCCTTGGCCAGGCTGGCCTGCTGCTGCCAAGGCCAACTCCACCCTGCTGTCCACCTTCCTCTCAGTCAACTTCTCAGCAGCTACTGTCTCTTTGGCCCATGGAAACTGCAAGGTGCCATCTTAGATAGAGAAACCCTGCCCAGTCCTTTGACGGCAAAGCCGGTGTGTTGGGAGGAACACAGGTAACCGCACCTCTAGGAGAAAGTCTGACCCATGGGGGGACCATATCAATAATAATAAAAAAATCAAATTGAAGAGTTAACCTTGAGATAGAAAACTTTAGGTCATTACTATGTGTCAGCCATCTAGAAATGAATCCAAACGTTGTATGTGGATAAGAGATCAGCATGAATTCCTTTGTGTTTTGTGTATTTCTCTTAAGCATGAAAAACTCCACTTCTAAAAAGAGACAGGAAGAGCTCTGGGTAGCATCTGTCACGTCCAGGCCTTGAGGACAGACAAGCTGGAACCCTGTGGCCTGTCATTGTCCTGCTTTGCTTTGTGTCCACCTGGCTGAGTGGCCACTTCTAATAGCCCTCCAGACTCACGTGGATGGTGGTGACAGTTCCTGAGTGCATCTCGGCCTCTGAATTTTGCTCCTAGAGTGCCATAGCTGAGAGTATTTTCAGAGAACTGGATTCGGGATATATTTTGAACTCCTTCCTCTATGAGAGAGGGAAGGCTTCTATCCTAGGGCTATAGGGTTGCCAAACACAGGACCACCCCCAGCACTTGAAAACAGAGACCAACTGCAGGGTATTAGTAACAGAAACACAGGCAAGGGAGGAGCAGGGCCCACATGGAACCAGTCAAGGGTCAAGGGTTGCTCAAAGGGGTATGAAGGAAGGGCAGAGGTCAGGGGCAGCAGGCCTTGCACAAGAGGTGGGCTGAGCTGTCTTCCTGGGAGCATGTGATTGTCTCCTTTGGATAATCCTGCAGTCTGTCAGGGCCTAGAAGTTACTCAGGGCCAAGCAGGCTCTGTTCCTGGTCCCAGTGATGGGGAGAGAGCTTGGCTGGGAAGCTTCTCCGGTGGGAGAGTTTACTGAGGTCACTTGAGGCTCTTCTGATTTCAGACCCCCAGAGAGCACAAGGTGTGATTGCAGGTCTCAGAGCTCTTCCCACAAGACCAGAGACCTGGATCCTGCAAAAGTTGGGTCTCATCTGCCCCAGCGCCCACCATGCCCAAGGTCAGGGCTGAGCCACAGGAATACGACAGCACTATTCTCGCTCCATCCAGAATAGACTCGGAGATGTGGCTTCCGCTCCTGTGCTCCGCAGGGCCGTGCTGAGGCTGGATGTGTCCAGAACTGTGCCGGCTCCTCTTTCTGACTGAATCATGCTCTTCCCAATTCAACTCCCTTCCTGGTTTTTTTTTTTGTTTTGTTTTGTTTTTTTTTCCCAAAGAACCAAGCCCTTGCCTCAAGGGTCTGTGCTTTAGAGCTGACCGAGACAACCTCAGGCAGGCAGCCTCTCCTGAGGGTTTGCCCTCTGCAGAGCTTGTTCCTCTCACCTGGTTTGCAATAGGCCCGAGAAATCAGCAAACCAGTATCACTCACTCCGTTTGTAGATGGGAAAGCAGAGTCCCTAACAGGGCTTGAGACCTGCCCTTGATCCCACAAGTAACAGAGGGAGGATGTGCTTCCAACCTGGATCTGCACGGGGGCCTCCAAAACTATAGTGGTCACACGGCATTCTCAGAGAGAGCTGCAGCGGCCCTCGGACCCCTGTGTGCGTCCTCATTAGGTAGCTCTCTCGGCCGCCCCTTAAACTGCCCCCAAGCCTCCTCCAAACTCACTCACTCTATTCCGTGTCCATCCTCTCACCTGTGTTCGCTGATCACACTAGGCTCTTAGTTCTCACTTATTGGCTTGTTCTGCTCACCTCCTCCCTGGAAGCTTCTGATCCATAAACTCAGGGCTCATCAGAGCCACCAAGGGACATGGGAAGGGTGCATCCTGTATCAACGACAGAATCAGACCCATGAAGCCCACCTCCCACTGCTGGAAGACACTGCTGGTGAGACCCCCTAGGCATCCAAGTTCCCAGCACCGTGGCCCTTCCGGCTTCTTGGGTGTCAGTCCATTCACACGGACAGGGGTACAGACCCCAGGGTGAGAGAGTACCCCACAGAATAACCGGGGACCAGTATCTGACCACCATGTGCCTCTTTGCAAAGGACCAGCCACCAGTGGGCTTCAGGAAGGCACTTTGCTTCAGAAGCGGAGGCAGGTATATAACCGCCATGAATGGCCTAGAAGGCTGCAGTGTGAGGATAGGGTGTATGATTGACATTTGCAGGTGGGCTCCAAGCTAACAGTAAGAAGAGGAAAGGGTGTTCACCTCGTGAATCAAAAATATAATCATACTCGGAGCATTTTATCACCCTCCTTTCAAGAAGGGCAAAGTTGGAGAGAAAATGGGCCACGCGACGTAACGGAATGAAGACGAGGTTGTGGAAGACACCCGTATCATAAATGTTCATTTTAAATGAAACAAATTAACATGGCGCTCCCGTCCTGGTTAACCATCTGCTTCTCGCAGTGATTGATCACCCTCTAATTGATGCTCACGTGTCTCCGGGTGATTCTATGGGCTTGGCCTCTGCCCTCCTCCGTAATTGGTCCTCCCAGTAGCCCCCCCCGCCCCGCCTCCACTTGGCATTCGCTCTATTCATTTTCACCCTCTAACTGGAAACAACTGAGTAAACACTTTTTAAAAATAAGAAACTCTGGCCTTTCTCTAAATTAGATCATTTGAGATCGGGCCAAATTAGGATGGAACTATTTTTATGTGCCTCCTCGTCTTTATTCTTTGTTTGAAACATTATTAATAGGACTAATACCTTGGACGGTAAAGGGCGGTATTTATTCCCTACTAAGTCTATAACAATTCTCCCTTGCTAAAAATAGAAGAGAAAGTGGAAAGACTTACAAAGCCCATTTTCTTTCTCAGGTAGCTAATGTTCACATCCTGAGGGCTGCAGAGAACTCCTGCTGTGGCTCACAGCATCTGTTCACGGACCCCGTGGTCCCCTGGCCCTCCCCAGCTCGTCCTTGGGGCTGACTTCTAATCTCCCAGGATCTACCGATGGCAGTTGGTACTTCTTCCTTCATTTAATTAAGCATGTTGTGAATGCCAGTCAATCTTTGGGTACCAATGCAAGATGTGGGACGAGTCTTAGGGACGCAGAGATGAAAAGGCTTAGTTCATCCCTGAGAAAGCACAATGGACCGGCAGGCAAAGTCAAATCATTTCAAAGCACAATGGGGAACCCAAGCAAGAGCTCAGCTGAGGCATAGAGCCCTTGCCTCAGGGAAGGAACCTCAGCGGGAAGACCTGGGACAGCTTCCTGCAGGAGATGCCTCTGAGCAGCAGAGTCTTCATCGAGTGCTGAGAGGAGAGGTGGGTGGGACTTGAGGACCTGGCAGCAGGGGGAGGATGTAGGAGTCCCAGGGTGGCAAGGGGATGGGGCAGAGTTTCTCTAGGGACCAGGCTCCAGGGTTCCCCAGTGTTACACTAAAGGCTGGAGCACAGAGCAGGGAGCAATCCTGCATTTATTTCAGTATAGAGGCCTATCTTCCTGCCCTTCCCCTGCCTCAAAGAAGAACCCCTGTATTTCAGTCAGCATTCTCACTGTTATAACCCAAAACACCTGACCGTCACAATGCAGAGGAAGGAAGACTTATTCGTTCCTAGTTTGGGGGATTTCAGAGGCTCAGTCCATGTTAGGTCAGGTGATGTCTGAGGAGCTCAGGGTATGGCATGCAGGGAGCAGAAGGCCTAAGCACACATGTAAGGACTCTGCTCACATACCATGGAAGCAGGAGGCAAGAAAGCACATATAGGGAAGGAGAGACCATGTATAATGCCAAAGCCACACCTTCTGAAACCGCTTCTCAGCAACCAAGCCCCACCTCCAACATGGCTATCTAGCCTCTGTAAGGTCTAGGGGGATATTCTCTGTCTAAACCAGGAGGCCACATGGAGCCCTAGCTCCAGTGACAAGCACGAAGAGGAACCAGTCCCCATGTAGGAAAACTTAGACCCCATAGGAGGCAGGGAACAAGATACCCACCCTCGCAGAGCTAGCGGCTCAGGCCCATGCTCGCAGGTCTCAGCTCCTCTGTCAGTGTCCCCAAGGCCCCACTCATTCATGCCTCAGATCACTGCCAAGAACTGCTTGCGTGGGTCTTTACACTCTGCACCGCAGCAACCCTGACCAGTTCTTCTCCTTCCAGGACAGTGTGGCGAAGTCACCTCCCTTCCCTCTGCGGCACAGCCAGGGCCAGTAGAAAGCACGTGGTTTGCACACCAGAGCAGCCGGCACCTCTGACTATGCACCGTAAAAAGCCCCTGAGCCCTATTCACAGTCCCATTGCACAGTCTTGACGGGAACTCACTTCTCTTTGGGAGCACAGATAACAAAGTGAATCAGGAACTACTAATTTTCTATCCATTTTCTGCTATGGACAGTGAGCTTATGGGCGAGGATCTGCCCCATCTTCACACACCACCCTCCACGGGCACAACCCAAACCAATCTGCCCTGCGGTCTCCTAGGCTCAGCACTCAACGTCTCAGACCCCAGGAAATACCTCACCTTAAGGTGTTATATCACCTTAAGATGTTCAGGAAGTATTTGTTGCTTAAAAGAAGTCAGAGCTGCACACCCCAGACCCACATGGTTGGCAAACAATTGCTAAGGAGAAAATTCAGCCATGGCCTATACAATTTCATTGGCCCTAAACTTGATTCTTTGCACACTGTTATATCTGATAGAGCCTCTTCTTCCTTGGATGTAGAAGAGGAGAAGTGTGCAAATTGTACACCAATCATTCCAAAGGCAGTTGTTTTATTTGGGGGCTGAGACCCGCAGACTCAAGCTTTGGAGGTTCCGGAAAATTCCCTAGAGACATAAACATCACCCACCCTTTGTCTTCAGCAGATGCAAGAGCTGCTGAAGAGGAAGATGGTGTGGGAAGTGTCTGCCCTGTGGATTTCACGAGAGTCAAAGTTCTCCCAGGCGGTGTTGGTGACACGACCAGCCAGAACATGAGTCATTTAAATTTTTTATTTTATCATCTCTTGTCCGCTGTCTCCTCTTTCATGTAGTCTTTCTCCTTTTGCCACTATAGAAGAGAGATCACCAGAAGATGTTGCCCAGAGAAGTGGGGAACTCAACTCAGCACCAGCGGGGTCCTTGGCATATGTGATGGGAAATTATATCAGCATGTATCCGTGGAGGCTTGGAAATGTATTTAGGAAAGCAAGGGGTCACAGTCAAGGGAGAAGGCAGCTGTCTTGAGAGTGAGAAAGGTGTTTAGGGGCTTGCAGCTCCTCTTTTAAGGAAGCTTGGTGAGGGGTCTGTGAGAGATGGTGTGTATGTAAGGACCACATCACTGTAGCCATTTTTGGAATGCTAAGCACAATGTGTCTTCCTTATCTGATGGATATATAAGTTTGAAAAGTTCCCTAAGTCTTAAGAGGCTTCTTAAAACATTACTCCCTTCTTTACTTAATCAGTTTATTGGTGAGCATACTAACATTGCACAAGATAATTATCACAAAACAGTGATTTTTATGGAAACTCTTAAGATTTACAGATTCCCCAGAATTTGGGTAGTCACAAGTTTGGGGGAAGAAAAGTAACATGGGGTTGGGGTCGGCAGGCTTTGAAAGGTATGCAGAACTGAAAATTAAAGTTATATTTTCTTGTCCTTCCTTTATGTCTCCTTCCTAACTATTTTTTATTTCATCTATTCTACCTCACTTTCAGTTTTATGACTCCAAAAATTACTTTACTGACTTTGCAGTGGGAGTCTGAGGAGGATGGAGACAGGTTCACGAGTTCCCAGTACCTTTAGTCTGTCTCTATAGTGCTTTTCTACCAGTTAACAAGGAATTATTTTTAATTCAATTTTGAGCAATCGATTTGACTGTACGTGAAGCTCTCTTAATTTTGAAAGGTCTGGGACACAGCATCCCATGAGAAGTTGGGCACGTTAGCATTTGTGGGCCATGGGCTTTGCTGAGCATTTGTGGATATCTGTAGCCATTCACAGGTGCCCGTGGCTCACAAGGTATGGCAGGGGCTATGGAGATATGGCATGCCTTGAGCATTCTGTGGCCCTGGCCACACTTTCCACCCTCAGAATTTGCTGATTCCACAAAAAAAAGAAATGCTTTGAGAACCTTCACTGTGTACCACCATTAGATATGAAACCAGAAAGGACAGGAAGTGACCTGCACCCTTATCAGGAGGTGCAGGTGCACAAAATGGGCATCCCAAAGATGTGGAGCAGACTTGGAGAAGTGTGGGCAAAGCTTCCAGGCAGGAGAAAAGGCCAGAGCAAAAGCCCGTAGATGGGGACAGAGTAGCAGGCTTAGTGTGCTGCAGCTGGAGAAGACACAAGACAGAATGGGGTCAAGCCCCACCCCACCACCCCACCCCAAGTCCTTTGGGACTGGAGATGTCCCAAGCTCCAATCCTCCTTGAGGAGAAAGAGAGGGCTCACACTGACAGGGTCGACCAGATGCAGCTTCCAGGGCTCCCCACCCTAATGTCAGGAGCTTGGAGGACCATAAGCAACTCCAAGCTCAGAGTCAATTGAGAAAGATGACATCACAGGGAGATGAGTGGGGCTGGGCAGGCTGGGGGCTGATGAGGAGTGAGGCTTGGACACCGGGCCAGTGGGATGCTCACCCTCCACAGAATTCCATCGCAGCACCAGGGTCTGCCCAGCATCGCCGTGTGGCTGCGACATAACAAAGATGCATAGCTATTCTCTGGTTCCAGTTCCTGGCACTGAGCTCCTAACCCCTTGGAACTGCTTGCATGGTGGGGATATCTTTGTTCTAATGAGATGACCCTTGATGAGCTACTGGATTAGACTGGCCACCAGAGGGACTAAGCCATGATTAGAAACTTGGACCCTCTACTTCCACTCCCATCCTCCAGGCTGAAGATGGAGATAATAATTATCATGTCTATGAGATGATGTCTCCATTAAAAGCCCTGAAGCAGCTGGGCATGGTGGTGCATGTTTGTGATCCCAATACTTGGGAGTTTGAGACAGGAGGCTTGCAGGTTCGCAGCCAGCCTCAGCAATTTGGCAAGGCGCTCTGTAGCTTAGTGAGACCCTGTTTCAAAATAAAGTAATAAAATAGGACTGGGGATATATCTTGGAGGTTGAATGCCCGTGGGTTCCATTCCCAGTACTACCAAAACAAAACAACAACAACAAAAAAAAATCCCTGGACAACAAGAAGCTTCTAGGTTAATGGACAAGAACCTCCTCACAGGCACGAGGGTGTGGCGCCCCAACTCTGTGGGAAGGAGTTCCTTCCCGAGGCCCTCCCAAACCTCACCCTCTGCCCCTCCCACCTGATGCTCACCTGTATCCTTCATCGCTCAGTCCATTGTATAGCACGCCGGTGAACACAGGTGTTTCCTGAGTTCTGCGAGCCATCATTGGAAAATGGGGACCATTAAAAGCCTGATGCCCATGGTGTTAGAGAGGGTGGGGTGGACTGCAGCACTGACCTGCCTCTGTAGGCTAGTGGAATGGTCACTCCATTTTGAAAAACTCTGACAGATTCTTCTGTGGCTCAACATCCATTTACCCAAGAACCAGCAAATCTACCCCTAGACTGTGAGTCAAATAAATGAGTGCATATCTACCGCAGATCTGTGGGAGAGTCTGTGCTCATAGCAGCTTCATTCAAAATGGAAAAACACTGGAAGCCACACAAATGCCCATCACGAGGGAACAGACAAACACACTCTAGCATATTGGGTCAATGGGATTCCACTGGAAAAAACAATGTGGAGCCGAATGTGGTGTTGCATACCTGTTATCTCAGTACTTGGGAGGCTGAGACAGAAAGATCATAGGAGAAAAATTGAGGGAAACCAGCCTCAGCAACTTAGTGAGATCCTGAGCAATTTAGCAAGACTCTGTTTCAAAATAAAAAAAAAAATGAAGCCGGGCATGGTGGTGCATGCTTGTAATCCCAGCATTTGAGAGGCTGAGACAGGAGAACCACAGGTTTGAGGACAGTCATAGCTCCTTGGTGAGGACCTCTGCAATTTAGCAAGACCCTGTTTCAAAATAAATAATAAAAAATAGACCCAGAGATGCAGCTCAGAGGTAGAAAACCCCTGGGTTACATCCCCAGTGCTACAAAAACTAAAGAGCAAAAAGGGCTGAGGATATAGCTCAGAAGTAAAACACCCCTGAGTTTAATCCCCAGCATCATAACAAGAAAACAACAACAAAAACAACAAAAGATGTGGAAGGAGGGAGCCAAAGAAATAACAGGTCTTTTGTGGACATACGCATTCGTTTACTTTTATTTATTTATTTACTTATTTATTTTTGTGATAGTGGGGACTGAACCCAGGGGCATTCTACTTCCTAGCTATGCCCACAGACCTTTTTTTATTTTTGCTTTTGAAATAGGATCTCCCTAGGTTTCTGAGGCTGCTTTGAACCTTCGATCCTCCTGTCTCAGCCTCTCAAGTACAAAGATCACAGGCCTGTACCACCAGGTCCAGCAATTCACTTAATTGTTGATGCGCTGCAGCCACTTGGATAAGTCTCAAATACATGGTATGGAATGAAGTGTCAACTATGCTTCCATTAATAGAAAGTTCAAGAACAAGCAAGGAAAGGGGCCAGATGGGCTGCAAGGGCACACGGGTCATTCTGCTGATGAAGTGTCCCCTCATGCACTCTGAGTGAGGGGTCCATCAAAATTCAACCAACATTTTGCTTAAAACTGTGCATTTTCAGGATGGAGACTACATCTCCAAACAGCACTGTTTTTTTTTTTTTAAAAAAAAAAAGCTTTAAAACAGGATAATGATATGTTTAAAAAGAACATGGGAAGAGTCATATGGTGCCGAAGCTATCTACCGTCTTGAGCGTGTGAGATCTTCCTGGCATGATGCTAATGCTGGCATGTATTTTCCCACCTAGTGTCCTGCAAGTCCGTGCACATGCACTAGGAGGTTTTCCTGGGCCCAGAGAGACTCAGTCCCTCTGTATGTGCACGGGTGGGCATGGCGACAAGAAGTTCTGGGTTCTCTGCAGGATTAGGACTGCTTTCTTTTCATCTGTTAAGTTCTACAATAGCCAGCAAGGTTCCTGTTACTATTCCGTTTTAAAAGTAAAGTGACAGACTCCAGGAGTGAAGCAGAGAGTGAGGACATGAGACTTGGCCGCACCATAAGAATGGAAATCTGCCCTTCCCCTAAGACCACCCCAAGTGCCATTCAGGCTCAGCAGAAGCAGTTGGAGAACAGAAACAGCCTCCGCTCTCCAAGTGGGAGCAAAGATCGGGGACTCTCAACACAGAAAGGGCTACTTCTATGTGATCTTACCAGGTGTGGGAGGTAGTGGGCAAGTTTCTGAACCAATCAGCATGGACTTGGGAGGTGCAGCAACCTCGTGGACTTTGTATGTTTAAGTCTCCTCTGGCTGGGGAGTTCCAGCAGGCCCACGCTGGGACACAGGTATCCCCAGAAAATGTCGCTAGGGTGGACAGAGACACTGAAGTGTGCTCCCCTGTGTTTTCTTGTAGATGACATTTCAATGAGTGCTGAGCTTCCTGAGTTGGAGGCTGGAGGCCCTGGGGAGGAAGGAGTGTCAGCGGGAGCCAATGGCTGCCCGGTGGCCTCACACAGGTGAATCCAGGCTGAGGAGCAGCAGGAAACACTGGTGGCATACTTTTTACTACTGTTGGGACAGTTGGCCTTGTGGGCTGACTCCGTGATTCATCCTGGGCCCCATCCAGCAGCTGTCCTGAGACCCAGCCAGACAGCATCTGTATCTCCTATTTCCCCTGGGTGGCCACAGTGGGGCAGAGGCTGAGACCCTGGCCCTTTGGACCACTCCAGGGCCACTCTCGCCCAGGTCTCTGAAGAAGAAATGGCCCATCCTGCAGACACTCAAGAGGATGGGTTTTCTGTCCCTTGTCTGAGCTGGCTCCAGTGTGTAGGCCTTCTGGGGACACTCAAGGGCAAACATCACCAGGAGTCCTAGAAGACTTTCAGATTCCCATCTTAGGTGAGGAAGGTTGGACTTGGCCTGGGGGCCAGAGGCTATAATCAAGTAAGGTGGAGAGTCAGAGATTGCAGCCCTGGCAGGTTGATGAAAGTACCTAGCAATGTGGCTACTGAGTACTTAAAATGGGACCAGTATAACTGAGGGGTTTAATTTTTTACTTACATTCATCTCAATTTAAATTTATTTCAACCTTGTGGCTAGTGGCCACCATTTTGGACAGGGGCACCCTGGAACATTCACCATGATTTAAGACCCCTTCACTCTAACTTCTGCCTCTGGGTGTGCCCCCCTACCATCCTGGGTGTGCCCCTACCATCTTATCACCTACCTGGCCCCCATCCAGGAAGTCCTGTCCAAGAGGCCCACAAGGACCTTGATGCCCTGAATTTATTTCCTGAAAAGTGATGATTAAAATACCAGATGCATTCTTCCCAGCCGCTGCCACCTTCTAGTGTGAGCTTTGCCAGGAGCTGACAGCCTCGGGGGAGGGGCTGTGTCTGCTGTCCACTGCTCAGGAATGTGGCTCCTGCAGGAAGCACCCTTTCCATCCCAAAAGCGGAGACCTGCAGGCGGTGACAGCCAGAGCTGGTCCTGTCTGTAGAGACTTTTCCAGCCCAGTTTTTCAATGGCCTTTAATTGGCTTCCGTGTTCTTGCTGGCATCCGCTGCTTTAAGCAGACACTGACTCAGAAAAGGAAATCGCGTGACCTCCACCGCGGTCTTTCCCTGTCCCCTGTCAACGGGAGAGACAGAACAATTTTTCAAGGCCAGGAAAAAGAAGTCATTCTTGCAGGGAAGCCCACCCAAGGACTCTTCCACGTATGCTCAACGCTGAGGAAAAGATGTCTCTGCCTGAGCTCCCCGCCTCTGTTAAAAGGGAGAGAGAAGAGCTCAGGGGGCGGGGGGCAACTTTGATCTGGGATTCCTCCCCTGAAGATGCCACTTCAGTGCGAAGCGGGAGGAGCTCACGTCTCTCCACAGGTGATGGAGACTTCGAAATGTCCACACGTTCAGATGTCTGGGAGAGAGTTCGGGGGTGGGGGGGCTGCATCACACTGGGGGAAAGAAATGTCAGGGCTGCCACCAGAGACAGGGAGATGACGGCTTTGGTGAGAGCGAAGACTCAGTTGACTTTCCCTCTCTCTGCTTTGAAATGTTCAAACGATGGCTGTCCCAGGAAGAGCCTCCCCCTGACCCCGTGCCTCTGAGCACAGCCTCCCTTGCCTATGGATGTAAGAGTGACTTTCACTGCTGGGTCCATCTTTCTCAGAACCTTCCTTCCCCTCAAGACAGCATCTGGCCTCCACAAGGGCAACTCAGCAGGTGCTTTTTTCTTTCAGCCAAATAAACATCACTTTGGTTCCCGGACCAGGTGCTGGCATCATGATATGTTCTTCATCTCCTCTGTGGGGACAGGACAGTAGCCCCGCCACATGTGCAGAGGGGTCGGGGACGCCCTCATTCTGCAGACCGGCCCCATTTGCTCGCCGAGGGAGCTTGGAGAGGAAGATGAGATCTCGAGATGCAGGTTCCAGTAAGTTCTGGTAAATTCCTGTAGGCTGCCTAGCTCACTCAGAGATTACCAAGAAAGGACTCCTTCTTAAACATGATCCCACATCTGCAGGAAATCCAAGGATCTGCATTCACAGCTACTTGGTACAGCCCACAGGGGCCAAGAGAGGAAAAAAAAAAAAAACATCAGATGTAAGTCAGAAAGCATCGCTTCTAAAAAAAGAGTTCGGAAACCTGGGAAGGGCCAGTGAGTGGGAGACAGAGGCCTTCCCCTGTCTGCGGAGGGTGGTGAGTCATGCCAACTGTCCACACCTGCACTTTGATGCATCTCCCCAGGGTCCCCCAACCGGGCTCTGAGAAGGATCCATGTTGGCCCGAACTATCCCAGGAGGTTCCGGGCTGTCAGAAACAAAGAGCTCTTGTTGCTGGGCCAAGCATTTGGTTTTTTTCTCAATTTTCTCCTCTGCACCAGGCTCCAAACAGTGGTATTCTGACCACAGTGACGTGGCAGTTGCTGTGTGTGCTGGGCTCATGTCCAGGGCCAGGCAGCATGTGGCCGTGATCATTTCTCTGGCTTCTCTCCCCCTCACACCTTTCCAGGAGCACCCAGGGGTGCACTACATTTTGCATTTGGCTGGAAGGGCAGATGAGACCTGCCTGGTGCTCCAGGCCCGAGGCTCCGGGGGCCCCTCCAGCATGCCCGGCTCTGCACCACTCATGGCACATCGGCCAGATGCCTGCTCCAAGCAGCCTCCTTCTCCAGGCTCCAAGGCTGTTCTCACACATGAATCCTCTGCGGGCCTGTCCGAGCCTCAATGCCTCATTCAAGTCCAGGAGGGTAAATGGCACCTGCTTTCCCAGGCACCTCATGGGTGGAGTGAGATCAGGCATTCCAGGTGCTGTGCATAGACCCGGCCTGCTGGATGTTACAACATCCACTCCACCCAAGAACCCAGAGGCTAGAGCACCATGTCCCAGCATTCCTTGCAGTCAAGGCTAAGGGTGAGGCTTGAGAGAGGCTTGGCACCTCCGCTCAGTCAGTGCTGGGGATGCAGCAGCCTGCAGTTAGTGCTGAAGCCACAAAGCCCGAGGGCAGCGTGCAGCGCTGGTGCAGCAGGGGAACCTGTCTGGGAACTGGTGGACTAGACTCACCTCTTCAAACAAGACTGGACTTTGGTCAGCCACCTGGTTTGCCACCAGGACAGCTACCCCTCCTGCAGGGTCCAGGAAAGAGAGGCAGCCTTCAGGGTGAAACTCCAACCCCCAGATTCTCTGTCTGTCCTGCGCCCTGGTCAGTGCCTGCTGCCCGTGTTCTCAGCGCCTGGTCCTGATCAGAGTCAGGGACGTGGTGAGACCATGCTTGGGGAGTGGGTAGCCCCCATCTTATGAAGGGAGGCCAGCCCTGCGTCCAGAGTCGCACGTACAGCCAAGGCCATGTAGCATGCATTATTACACATTGTTCTAGTCCACAGCTGATCTGCCTTCTGTGTGTCCCCTGATTCCAGTCCATGAGCCAGGCACGGCACACGCAGGTGCACTTACCACACACATATGGGTTTTGGAGATGGACACACAGGTCGGGATGTAAGAGCCAGCAGAGGGTGTACACTTCTAGACCGGTTGCCTTTCTGAGGTGGAGTGTTGCTGGGGGAGTAGGAAGCGGGGCACTCACAAAGCCTGCCGTTGCTAACCCAGTGAGAGTGTCTGTGCGTTTTGAGGGGCTGAGCCTTTATCGGACCTGTGGAGGGGCCTCCAGGGAGTCTGCCACAAGAAAAGCAGAAGCTTAGCACCCTTGCTGGGCGTGGTGGTGCACGCTTGTAATCCCCACGCTTGGGAAGCTGAGACAGGAGGATCGCACGGGTTCAAAGCCAGCCTCAGCTACTTAGTGAGGCTCTCAGCAACTTAGTGAGACCCTGTTTCCAAAATAAAAAAATATAAAAAAGGTCTGGGAGTATAGCCCGGAGGTAGAAAACCCCTGGGTTCCACCCCCAGTACCACCAAAAAAATTAATTAATTAATTAATTAAAAAATAAAAGAAGCTTAGCACCCTTGGCAAGGACTCAGCCCACGGAGACCCAGGGAAGTGACTTGTCCTCAGGGTGACTTGAGTCCTGGGGTGGGGGCAGTCTGAGCCTGGTCCTGCCCTGCTGGACACCAGCCTCCTGGGGGAGGTCACCAAGTATGTAGGCCCTCTCCCTTTGCTCAGGGTACCAGGCTCACCAGGAGCTCACCCAACCACTCCCCATCCAGGGATCTAGAAGAAGGTGGCCAACCTTCCATGGCTCAATGAACTTTATAAAACAAGGCCTCCTGCACCCCACATGCCCCATGGTCCATCCCCCCTGGCCTGGATCCTGACCTTGTGGGAGGAATCTGGCCGTGTGAGAGGATGGAGTCCTCATCGCCTGGGAAGGAGCCCAACGTGGCCAACGAGGGAAGCCGCTGGCTTCCCCGGGTGGGTATTTGTGCTGATAGGTTAGTTCCCAGGCAGGGGCAGGAAGTTTAGATACAGAACTGATAACACATGTAATCACTGTGTCCCAGAATAGAACCGTGGGAGAAAGAAATGGCAGTTGAGGACAGAGTGTGCATTCACTGGCCTTGTGAAGGGAACGGGATGGGGGTGGGCAAGGAATGGGGGACCTGGTGGCCCCCAAAGCCTGTGCAGGGAGACGTCGCGGCAGCTTCCCTGGGAGGGAAAGTGCCGCAGAAACAGATTGCGGGGGTGTAGAAACACGTGTGCCTGGGGAAATAAACGTCTGTGTCCAGATTGTCCACGCCTCCACACCATGACCACCATACCCCTTCCCAGCAGCCAGGCTGCCTCCAAAGCAGGGTGTCCTGTCCACCAAGTCAGGCCACAGTGGCTGCCCCTGCCACGGTCAGCAAGGCCCCCTGGCCGGCTTCTAATTCTCACAGTCCAGGCTCAAGTTCAGTGTGCTCAGAGACGTCTCTGTGAACCTGGGACCAGGTCCCGTGCTGAGCTCTGGGGACAAGAAATGATGCGGCATGGACCACAGGCTGGCAGGAGAGAGACGGTCAATGCTGGAACCAGTCTGGGAGGTGGGAGAGAAACCTGGATCCGACCTTGAGCCTCTATGAACCTCGGCTTACCCACTTATAACAGGGCTATAAAATGCACCTTTCAGCACATGGAAGCTTTTTTTAAATTTTTTATTGGTGCATTATATTTGTATATCATATTGGGGTAAAAAACTTGTGTGTACATACATGTACACATTACCAATTTAACCCCTATCCAATTCCCACCCCATTCCCTCCCCGTCCATCCTTCCCTTGCTTGGTTTAGTGGTTGACTTCGATATGTTTAAGTACATTGTGTGTTTTTAAAAATTTCCTTCTTCCCCCCTCCCATCCCCTCATTTAGGTTGTCTTGTTCATCTGCATAATAAACATCCCTGGAATTTCAGTGGCTGCAACAGAAAGCCCCCTATCTCTTACAGCACTTATTCATTGTGATTTGCTGGGTGAGATACTCTGTTCTATAGACAGAGCAGCTGCCCTCTGGGATGCTGCCCATCACCGCGGCCAAGGGAAGCAGGTCACAGGCTCTATAAGCTTCCACCTGGAGATAAGCCATGCCACCCACTCAAACCCCAGTAGCTAAGGCATGACCATGGCGACACATAGCCCCAGTAGGTCAGAGACATTCAGTCTCCACTTATCAGAGGCAGTGTGGGCAGTACTGGAGGACTAGCACCTCGAAGCCCTGTGTGAATGGTGCTGTCCACCTGGTACTGGCAGCAGTATTGGTGGGGCACTGTGGTCATGGGTGGACATACCAGCCATAGGGAAGTCATCTTGAACAGGATGGGATGGATGGCCCGACCGTTCATCCTGGCAATAGTCACCCTTTCAATAAATATCTGCTGGTGTCTCCTTGGTACTGAGCACTTTTCTGAAGCCAGGGCCACCCCCATGACAAACCAAACAGGATCTGTCATCGTGGGGCCATCTTCGGTCCAGCTTCCGGTTGAAGGCATGGGCAACGTGCCTTCCCCAGTGAGACAGTGGAGCAGGGCCGTCCCACCACCTCCTGCGTCAGTGGAAATGTCCTTCATCAGCTCTGCACGCTGGCTGCTGAGCACTCGAAACGGGGCTGCCGAAACTGAAGTAGTTTCTTTATTTTAAGTTTAATTTAAACGTAAATAGCCACATGTAGCCACTGGCTGCTGTGCTGAATGGCACGGGTAGGGATTGTCGAATGATTGTAAGAGCAGGTAAGCTTGAAGCAGAAAAAGAAACCAAGGGCATCGGAAGGGTACCTGAATACTCCCTGCACCTCTGCGTAGCCTGTAGCTATTGGCTGTCCCTGTGTTCTGGGGTCAGATTTCACCACGGGGCTCACCTACACTGCTGGCATTGCAGTGGGTGACGGTCATGGCTCAGCTCCCAATGGAAGCTCCAGGTGAGGTGCCCAGGGAAGGCTCGGCTGGGAAGGGCCAGGTGAAACAGGGTTAAAGGCCGTGAGAAGCCTACTGTGGGGACAGAGGCAATGACACTTGCTCGGCCCCGGGACAGCGAGGGTGAGCAGGCAGGTGTGGGCAGAGAGGGGGGAGTGGTGATTAAGGCTGAATGGCTGGAAGTAGGCCTGTGGTCAGCTGAATGAGGGCCCCAGCAATGACCACACCCGTGTCGCTGGATCTGTAGCTCTGTTACTTATGTGATGAGAGAGATTTAGCAGCTGTGGTTAACATCAGGATCTTGCGATGAGCCATTGTTCTGAACTGCTTAGGTGGGCTTGGATACCCCGGGGTCCTTTAGGAGGGAGACAAGAAGGCCGGGGAGAGAGGCTTGAAGTCGCTGCACTGCTGGCCTTGAAGGTAGAGACCAGGTCAGGGGCCCAGTTGTATTTCTGCTGCAAATTGAGGGGCTGCAGAGTGAGAAGGGGTGGGCTCTGTCCTGACCTACAAAATGAACCAGCCCTGCTGACTCTCAGATTACAGGACTGTTGACCTCTAGAACTGTAAAATGATAAAATTAATGTGGTTATAAGCCATTCGGTTGTAAGCCCAAGGATACGTTATGTGGGTCCCGCAGGAAACCCAAGGGTAGTGGTTTCTGTTCAGAGAGGAAGGGAGCCCTTGCAGGTGTCTGGTGTAGAGGAGAAGCCACATCTAGATACCACCTGTCCCGGCTCAGTCCGAGCCCGGCCTGTGCCTTTGGTCAGTGGCCTGCACTTGGAGCTACCTTGGGTGGAGACACCACCTGGTAACAAAGGCTGCAAGTCCTGTCCTGAGGAGCTGCAGCCCTGCCCACAGACCTAGGACCAATGGGAGGCAGGTGGTCTCCAGGCAGCCCCTTCGGATGACCTCAATGGCCACACCCCTCCTGCAGGGACGTCCCCGCCCACCCACCATGCACCCATGCCACTCTGGGTGCGGTTCATCAGGCAACAAGACCCATGGGGACCCACGGGGCTCCAGAGGGTGGGCCGGGTGGCCCCAAGTCTCCAGCATCCATCCCCCTGGGACTCAGCCAGTAAGATACAGCTCGGGCTGTGGCAAGACCAGAGCTGCCCCCAGGGGTCCAGCTCCGCTAGTGCAGGTCCTGATATCCCAGGACTTCAGTTTCTATTGCATGGTCACAGGGGAGGACGTTGACTTTTAGAGGAGTGTTTGGAGTACTAGGAGAGGCCACCTCAGGAATAAATATAGACTATGACATCCCAGAACCATCAGTGAATCTACTGTTCAGATGCAGCCGAGGACCCGGGAGGCCGAGGCAGCAGTGGCGTGCTCGGAGAAGAGGGCCAGTCTCTGGAGCCTCCTGTGCACAGAGAAGAGGAGGCAGGCTTGCCCGTGGTCCCAGTTACCCTCTGCCTGGGCCAGCACCTCAGTCCCCTGAGGCTGGTGCTGCAGTGCTCCAGAGAAGGGACAGGGCCACAGGCCAGGGCTCTGGGTGAGCTCAGGAAGGGACAGACACACAGCATTAACCTCGCCACTGACTTGAGCCTGCAGAGACCACAGTCATGGGCCACCCTTGTTCCAGTGCTCCCACTGAAGGCCGCCAAGCACCCCCGGTGAAATTCCAGAACACGGATAAACATAGCAGCCCGCCCGCCGTCAGGTGATGAATGGGAGGAAGCCAGGAATTAATTTAGCGGTGGCACACTCAGGTGCGCAGTGCCTCGGAGGCCCTCACTGCGCCTTTGGTCCCGATGTGGCTGATCGATCTGTGCCACAGCGAGGCGTAGAAACCAGAGAGAGATGGGGGAAATTTGCATCGGGTCCACACCTGGCTTCCCGTGCGTGAGCGAGAGGCCTCATTCTCCTGCATTTATTACAAGTCCGCATCTATCTAATAGCCAGTTATTTGTTTCTGTGAAGGCCCCATGTCATGATTCCTCGAGTCCAGGATCCCCAGCGGCACCAGCAGCCGGGCTCCCCCTCTGCAAGCAGCCGACTCTGCTTCCCTGCCGCTGCAACTTGTGAGCGGCTCAGTGCAGACAAGGGGTGGATCCCTAAAGTAATTTAGCACAGTTCAAACCTTGGTAGACAGAGAAGGGGCTAAGCAGGAATGGGCGAGAGTTCCCAGATGGGTCTTGGTAAAGAAGTTCACTGGCCCAGGGGAGTCAGGGACCAAGTACAGATCCCAGGGGGCCATTTAGTAATAGGACTATGGGCAGCTCCCTGAACCTCTCTTAAACCTCAGAGTCTTCCTTGGGTATAATGATGCCCACAGCACCTTAGGGTGATAGCCCAAATATGGACTAATGTGCAAAAGAAAAATGTACTGCCTGACCGGTAGTGCATGCTCAAGATGAGACTAGATTCTCTCCACGCTAAGAAGGTCTTCCCCTACCCCTGTATAAACCACACTTTTAACTTTCTGTTCCTGTGCCCTTACATTTGAGGTCTGGCTGGCCCTGGAGGTGTCCCCTCTAGAGTGGCCAATTAGTAGAGATGGTGAGGATGTACCTGGGAGCGTACCTTTTTGTGCAAACTGACTGACACAGAACCCACACCCCACTGGTTCTTCTCCCTGACTCTCACACTCATACCCACCATCCCCCTGCCCCAAACATCCCAGGGCCAGGTACACATAGCCAGGCATAGCCCTTCTGCCCCCTTAGCCAATCCTAAGCCTGCTCGCCCTGCCTCACCCAGTCTCTGCTGTAGGAACCAGGTACCGGTGAATCTGCCTCCATTTCTCCCAGCTCATCCCCACCCTGGCCTGGCACTTCCCATGTTGTGCTACATAAGGTGTCCTGTCCCCTGCTTCTGGCTCTGTGAAGGTAGCAATTCTTTCCCGAGTCTCCTGCGTCTGTGTCTCAGCACACCTGACTAAATCAGCTCCCCAAGCACCAGCTTCTGCCCTCACCTCCAGAGGCGGCGCCTGGCAGAAAGATCTGGATGGAGCACAGATAATCTGAGCATAGGCCCTTCCTGCAAGGAGGAAGGACGCAGGTGCAGAGCAAGGAGCCCAGGGTCTCTCCCACCCTCTTGTATCCTTGCCTTGGCCCCCTCTCCTCCACCTGGCTCAAGCTGTCAACCTCATCTCTTTCCCAGAAGGGGGCGGCTTGCTATTGCCTACTTTGCGCATGTCAGGCCCTGCCTGCCTTTTTCTGTTTCTCCACAAGATAATAATTCAAATACCAAGCCCCAGGCATGTGGAGTCATCAGGCAAGATGCAGAATCAAATACTCCTGCTTGATGTGTTTCTTTTCTACTTTATCTTCAGCCAGGGCCATTTGACAGAGGAAGCAGGCTGAGGGAGAAATGACCATGGTCTGGGATGTCGGGGTACAGCTCGAGGGAAGACCATGCATTAGCTACCCCCTTACCAGGTGACATCACTGAATGCCCACCACAGGCCAAGAGCTGCCACCTAGAGTCTATCCTTGTGGACTTCACAGCTGGGCAAGTAGAGTGATCTTTGCCAGATGAGGAAACTTAATGTGGCTTCCGGGACACTCGAAGAAGTGTTGGCTGACCACAGCGAGGCAGCTTCCTCACTACCTCACTGTGCAAACAGGTCAGGGTGCAACTCCCACATCCTCACGCTTTCCTGATTACAAGGGGAGAGGAGAACCAGCTTTGTAGCAACTACTTAGAGCCAGGTACAATGGCGCACGCTTGTAATCCAGTACTCAGAAGGCTGAGACACGAGGATCACAGCTTCTGGGCCAGCCTCAGCAACTTAGCAAGACCTTCAGCAATAGTGAGACCCTGTTTAAAAATAAAAACTAAACAGGACTCGGGGTAAGGATGTAGGCCAGAGCTAGAATGTTCCCTGGGTTCAATCTCTAATACCAAAAAAAAAAAAAAAAAAAAACTACTTAGAACAATGAAGGCTCAGCAGAGTAAGGAAATTATCCAAGAATTTTTATCACTCCTCCAAAGAGACAATCCACCTAGAAAACACAAAATCTGATAAATTAGTAGCTGCATCCATCACTCCTGAGAGCATTAGTTATGGGACTATCTGGGTGTGCGCTGAGCCCATGCAGCTGTCACAATCGGTGCCTTCAGTCTGAATCAGACACGAGAAGCCTTTAGAAATACCGAGAATCAGATTAGGCATATTGGAAGAGACTTAGAGTCCTAATTATAGAATTTTATTTTCCCCTGACAACCACTTAAAATGTTGCTGTTAGCTCATGTCCCCTTAAAATTCTCCTTGGGGTAAATTTGTTGCCTGTGTTTGGGGATTTTCTTTTTTCTTTTTTCCTTTTTTTTTTTTTTTGTTCAGTGACGTAATGGTTTCCAAGTGGAGGCTGATCCTGCGTGAGAAGTAGTTGGACACATGGATAGACACGTGGCAAATGCCCCCTCCTGCCCCACTCCTTTGGGCAGGGCTACTAGGTGGCCAGTCCGAAGAAGATGCACTGACATCCTTCCCTTTTCTTCCCTTCCCAGATGTATGGACAGCACTGCCTCCTTCCTCTCTGTTGCTCAAGGCCCAGCAGCAAGCAGAGTTCAGCCCATTAATTGGTTTGTTTGCTTAACAGGATCTCTGTTATGTCCCCAGGAGAGTTTTACACTCTTGGGCTCAAGGGATCCTCCCATTTCAGCTTCCCAAGCAAGTAGCTGGGTCTGGGAAAAGCAACACTTCCCACAGAAGCTCCCTGTGGGTTCAAGCACCTTCTCCTGAGGTTGGCAAGGCTGAGACCTGCTTCAGGGAGAGCTGTCTCCGTTCACATGTTTTCAGGGAAGAGGAAGGATTCTCATCCTCAAAGGCATCTCCCTCCTCTGTGGGGCCAGCTTCAGAAAAACTGTGTTTCTAGTGATTTGGAAAAACCCAGTCCTCAGCTGGTATGTAAGGACCAGCTGAAAGACGCCATGAGACCAAAGAAATAGGCAGACAGATCTAAGATGGCATAGCATTCAGTTATTAGGCATGTAGACAGGCATGTCAGGAAGATAGGTAGACCTCCGTCCTCAAAGGCAGAAGAAAAAGGTTTAGAGGATAAGCTAGATAAAGATGGGCTTCAGCCAGTCAGAATATACCTGGTCTTACTCAAAAACTACTAACATGTCCAAGGTTAGTTAAGAACTGTATCAGTGGCCAGTGCACCATGCGTAGCTGACTATCTTTTTTTTAAATTTTTTATTGGTGCATTATATTCATACATCATATTGGGGCAAATATCTTGACAATTTCTTTTGTCCTATAGGGCTTGAGATGTGTGCCAGGGTCACCAGTAGGCAAAATGAAGATCACAACCAAGATGTCATGCCAAGCTGGATCCCTACATGCCAGTGAGACCACTCCGCCTGCATGCTGCCTGCTCTGTGGCTCTCTCCCTGAGGTTCTGAGCCATGCGGCCAAAGGAACTCCCACTGCCCCTTCAGCTGAATTCAAAACATGGGTACCCCAGGCCAGACAAGGGCTCACCCTGTTCCCACATAGATGAGCAAAGGAGTCAATGAATGGGTGGATGAATGGATGGATAGATTAGTGAATTAACTAAGAAATTCATAGACAAATAAATATCAGATGGATGATCTGATAGGTTGATAAATGAGTAAATGAATGGATAGGTAAAGAGATGAATGAATGAGTGGATGGAATGAGATGGATGGATGGATGGATGGATGGATGGATGGATGGATGGGATGGATGGATGGATAGATGAGTGGATGGGTGAATGAGATGGATGGATGGATGGATGAGATGGATGGATGGATGGATGGATGGATGGATGGATGGATGAAATTCATAGACAAATAAATATCAGATGGATGATCTGATAGATTGATAAATGAGTAAATGAATGGATGGGTAAAGAGATGAATGAATGAGTGGATTGAATGAGATGGATGGATGAATGGATGGATGGGATGGATGGATAGATGGATGGATGGGTGAATGAGATGGATGGATGGATGGATGAGATGGATGGATGGATGGATGGATGGATGAGATGTATGGATGGATAGATGGGTGAATGAGATGGATGGATGGATGGATGGATGGATGGGATGGATGGATGGATGGATGAGATGGATGGATGGATGGATGGATGGATGGATGAGATGGATGATGGATGGATGGATGGATGGATGGGATGGATGGATGGATGGATGGATGAGATGGATGGATGGATGGATGAGATGGATGGATGGATGAGATGGATGGATGGATGGATGGATGGATGGGTGAATGAGATGGATGGATGGATGGATGGATGGATGGATGGATGGACAAATAAGTGATTTCATAGGTGGATAAATAAGTAGTCAATGAACTGATGAATAGATGGAAAGAATAAGGAGAGCCAGCCCTGGCACCATGCTTACTCCACACCAGGGAGTGCACTTGGTGGGAACTTCCCGCCACTATCCCTGCAAATGCCTCTGAAGTGGGCATGCTCATCAGCTGTTGGGGCCCACTCGGCAGGACCGAGGTGGCACCCAGGCTTGTTGCCAGCGTGGACTCAAGATGGCGCCTGGGCTTGCAGCCAAGTCACGAGGCTCACGAGGCTGGCGGTGCCCTGAGCCTGCGCAGTGAGCCCTATCAGGCGCCTTACGGATAATTAGTGACGCAACGCCTCGTGCTACCACCTGCCCGCCCAGGAGAAGGTTAAAAAGCGCGCATGCCCTAGCGGGGAGAAAGGAGAAGGAGCTAGGAGGGTTGGTGGAGTGATGAGGGAGAAAATAGAAGACTGATGTTGTTTTTACCTGAGAGGGCGTTGAGAGAGCATTGAAACTGGGGTAATAAAACTGCTTGAGGAAGATCGTGTAAGAGTCGTCACTGCGCACGACAAATGGTGGCCCGTACGGGGACCTTCGCTTTGATCAGAACCTCGGCAGTCCAGGGCAGCCGGCTGGTAAGTACTCCTTGACTCCGAAAAGGGAGGAGGAGGCTCCGTTTACGGAGGGTTATTTTCCCCGATCAAAGGGGGCTCCATTAAGGAGGATATTTAGTAAATAAGGCTCGCGGATAAGCGAGGCTCGCGGAAAAGCGAGGGACAGCGCTGTATTTTCCCCGATCAAAGGGGGCTCCATTAAGGAGGATATTTAGTAAATAAGGCTCGCGGATAAGCGAGGCTCGCGGAAAAGCGAGGGACAGCGCTGTATTTTCCCCGATCAAAGGGGGCTCCATTAAGGAGGATATTTTTTAAATAAGGCTCGCGGATAAGCGAGGCTCGCGGAAAAGCGAGGGACAGCGCTGTATTTTCCCCGATCAAAGGGGGCTCCATTAAGGAGGATATTTTTTAGTGTAAGCAAGTTAGAGAATCGGGCTGGTCCTGATTCGACTCCCTCTCCTAATCCGCCACCATAGATGGAAGACACCTGAGGTTAGCTGGAAAAAAACTTAGAAAATGAAGAAAGAAACTAAGATAGAAAATGAAGGCGCCTAATGTGTAAATAGTAATAAAGGATAGGTCAGAAGATTAGTTCCTAACGTAAGAGTTGTAAAAATATACAATGGGTCAAAAAATAAGTTTTTTGTTTTTTGCATATATGTTAGAAGATATGCTCTGTGTTAAGTTTCCTAAGGAAGAAACTACTGCTCGGTACCGTAGAGATGAGTTGTTTTCTTTAAGATCTTTGGGGAATTATTTCTACTTTCCCTCTTCCTTTACCTTGGTTAATGATAGTTTAGGTTGTTTTATTGATACCTGTTTTCTGACTTTCTGCTATGCTTCTATGCACCCTTGGAGACTTTGGAATTTCTGCTCTTATTGCTGTAATTGTGGCCTCTGTGGCCGTGGCAGTTATTGCAGCCACTATGAATGCTCTATCCTCACATGTGGCTGCTGGCATGGCTCAGCAAGCTCAATTATCTGGACTATATGTATAACGTATGTGCAGTATCAGAATTTCTCCCATGCAGGCAATTTGTTTCGTCAATTAAGCAAGACGCTTCTAGGAACTTGGAGCCGTGAATTTGAACACACCATGATTGAGCTATGAGCATCCATCGCTGCAATTAATTCTACCCGCGTGGAAATCGCCGCAGTACAACAATGAATGGACTTAATACACGGAACATTGGGTTTTTTAAAAGACTGGGGTGGCATGGCGTTCTGGGCATTCTTGCTGGTGGTAGCATGATGTTTCATGGTTGGATATATCAGGCGAACTCGACAACGCGCACTGCAACAACAGCGCATATTGGTGCAAGCTCTGGCAGCCCTAGAAGCTGGCTTATCTCCCCATGTATGGCTCAGTATGCTGGATCGGTAGTCAGTGACGGGTAAGATCGTCCCCGGGACCTTTCAACCTAAGACAGGGAAACAATCATGCTATTGTTCTCCCAATGACGGGTAAGAATGGTCCTTGAGGGTCGGCAACCTAAGACAGGCACGATCCCGAGCCTTATTTTAATAAAACAAAAAGGGAGATATGTTGGGGCCCACTCGGCAGGACCGAGGTGGCACCCAGGCTTGTTGCCAGCGTGGACTCAAGATGGCGCCTGGGCTTGCAGCCAAGTCACGAGGCTCACGAGGCTGGCGGTGCCCTGAGCCTGCGCAGTGAGCCCTATCAGGCGCCTTACGGATAATTAGTGACGCAACGCCTCGTGCTACCACCTGCCCGCCCAGGAGAAGGTTAAAAAGCGCGCATGCCCTAGCGGGGAGAAAGGAGAAGGAGCTAGGAGGGTTGGTGGAGTGATGAGGGAGAAAATAGAAGACTGATGTTGTTTTTACCTGAGAGGGCGTTGAGAGAGCATTGAAACTGGGGTAATAAAACTGCTTGAGGAAGATCGTGTAAGAGTCGTCACTGCGCACGACAATCAGCCTGTTCTACAGAGGAGGAACCTGCAGCTCAGAGAGTTGAAGTGACTCAGCTGGGGTTTCAGGGAAGGATTCCTGATGAGGCATTGAGGCCACAGAATTCAGCAGCTTTCTCCTTCTGTGTCCCATCCCTGTCCCATTCACAGCATCCAGGGGCTTTCTCTGGGGGATGTCACCTTCAGAGGGTTTGTTGCGAAGTGGGCAGGGCCAGGTGATGCCTGTGGAGGGGCCACTTCCTATTCTCATTTCCATATTAAAACTGGCCTTAAAATCTGAACTAGCAGCAAAGCAGTGGGTATTGGCTAGAGCAAGGGGTAGAACCGAGACCCGAAGGGCAGGACACAAGATGAAGGACCACCCCTGCTGGTCAGAGCCTAGAGCGCATGAGTCAGGGTCCTGGGGAAGACAGAGGGCAGATGTGAGGCTGCCGGGCCCCAGGCTGTCTGGAACCAGGACACATCGCTTCCAAGTCTGTGCCAAGCCTACCAGGAGAGGGGGATGGACAGAAAAGCCACACCAATCCATCCGGCTCCTCCCGGGCTCAGGACCACTGCCGAGTGCTATTCACTTGGGGTACTCTATGCCATAGCTCTAAATCCTGCATCCAGGATTTTGCATGGGACAGTCCCAGGTTTGAAATGAAAATCTCTCATTCTAAAAACCTTTTAAATTTTTAGCAAGCTAGGACAGTTGGTTATCCTGATGAATCTCTCTCTGGAGAAGAGCATCAGGTCATGAAGGCCCTGGGAAGAACAGAGCAGTGTCCAGGAAAGCCTCATACACCTTCCCTGGGAAAAGCTCAGAGCTGGCCTCCACTGGCCCCCAGCCCTGCCCTGGGAGTTGTCTGATGGTCCCCATGCTCCTCTGTGGGACGTCCTAGTGGTGAACTGGTGTCCAGCGCTGTCGCTGGAGGCTGAGCAGGGATGGCTTGGGTTGTTATGGCAGCATTTCTTTTATTAGTTGCCAACATGTTTCTTGGTACTCTATGTGGCCACTGACGCTTGTCTCTTTTGGGAACCCTGAAATATTTCCTCTTCACTCCTGAGTCAGAGAGGGCGGCCCTGGTCAGGACTGGGGGTTCCATACTGGCAGTGGAAGCAGGCCTGGGGACCAGTCCCCACTACCCTTGGGCTTCCAGGCGATACGGTTCCATTGTTGCACTGCAGCTACATGGAAACAAAATTAGGCACCCTCTTTGATATGTTCCTTCACGCCCTGAGCTATGACACCTGTGGAAGACTATTACTTAATTTTTCCTCAGACCTGGGAGAAAAATTAGCCATACGTCTGACCTAGAGAACTGTTTTCCTAAACCCGTGAAATGACAAGCAAGATGGCTCATAGGGAATTCATCCTGAGCCACTTTACGGTGCACCTTCGAGGTGCCCAAGTTGACCATCCACTGGGGAGGCGAGATGATGTCATTCTGGACTTTTGGAAAAATCAACACATTTCAGGCAGGTCAGGTGCAGGGGTGTGAGTAAGAAAACGAGTTTGGGCGTCTACCAAAGCACAAAAATGTTCTCCACTTATATTTAATTCTGTTTTTCTCACCCTGTGACCATACGGGTCTGGGAAATCGATCCAATTACAGCTTCCTGTAGGTTTCCAAGTGCTGTTCAACCCAAATACTCCCCAGTCTAGAAATGATGTCCTCAGTCCTTCCAACAAATCCATGCCCATCCTCCACTGGGACCTGGCTTCAAAGGCCTCTGGCCCTGGTCCACCTCCTCATCCACAGAAGGCGGGTGCTGAGTTTCCACTGGTACCCCTAGCCTGCAGATGTGTGATCAGGGTTCAGAGGGGGTAAGCAGCCTGGCCAAGGCCATGTAGCTCATAAGCAGTAGAACCAGGGCCCAGCGGTCTCTCTCTGCCCCTGAAGCCTGTGCCTTCTGCAGCGCTCCATGTGGTCCCTCTGAAGGGCCTGGAGCATCATGGGTACTCAATAAAATTGCACTTAATATGGGAACCAACCAAAACAGACACTTGGAGTGAGACGGAGCCTTCGAAGGGTCCGATTTTGTGTTCCGTGAATGGATTAATTCATCACCTACCAAGTGGGCAGGCAAGAGGGAGGTGTCCGTGAGGAGCCAGGCCTGTGTGGGGGAGGGGGAGAGATTTCACACACACAGAGGCGGAGGAGAGGGAGCTGGACATTGCAGGTGGAGGTTTGGAGTCAGGCAAGCAGACAGAGGGGACTTGGAGGAAGGGGAGTTGGGCGGGAGATCATTTCTTGGCAGGCCCAACTGTCATTTATTTGTGGTCCCAACTTTGTGAAAAAGAATAATAGTTGTACACTCCAGTAGTCTCAGTACTTAGGAGGCTGAGATAGGAGGGTCACAGGTTCAAGAACAGCCTCAGAAATCTGAGACCCTGTTTCCAGATAAAAATAAAAAGGGCTTGGGTGTTGCTCAGAAGTAGCATGCCCAGGGGTTCAACCCCCAGTACCAAAAAAAATAAAAAAGGAGAAAAGAACAGCCCTTCGTCCCATAAGTGTGTTTCACAATTATGCACTTAGTTAATCCTAGTTATATGCTTGGTTGGAATGATAATTTTAGCTGACAGATCTTTTCTGTCACAGAGAACAATTACTCCACCCTGGATAGGCTTTTGTAGAAAACCCATGTTCTACAAGGTGCACAGGGACAGGGAGCATATTTGCCAGTCCATCCACCCTGGCACATGGGTCGCAGGCCCACCGCGGTTGCATATTTGTTGCTTGTGCGTGAAACACCAGAATGCAATAGCAAGGCAGTGCCACGTCTCTCTGCCTCCCGCCTCGGGAGAGTGGAGTGCAGAGAACATTCCAGATAGATTTGATAGGAATAATGACAGCGGTGTACACTAGCAGCCAATACTGCACTGAGTACATTTTTCTTCTTTGTATGTAAACACATTTATTCTGCACAGACGAAGTAGATGACTCACAGTTTCCTTTCACGGTTATCAAAGGGTAGGCTATTGAGCAGGTCTCTAAGCTCCAGGAGCACACAGCTCAGGCAGCACCAACAAAATGTGGGCATCCCCTGGCTGGGGTCCTGGACTGCCTTATGTGACCGTGGAGCGCACAGGTGCACAGCCTCTCAGGAAAGCACCGTCAGCACCTCTAAAGCTAAGCAAACTCTTACCTGGGCTGCAAGGATCCCACCCCAGGTAAACAACTCAAAACTATGAGTGCAGGGTTATCATAGCAAGCAAAGCTGGAAACACCCAGATATCCAATGTCAGTAGAGGGGGCAGTTGTGGTCGTCCACTGACAATACAGCTCTGTGCAGGAACGCAATGGACAGAAGTGTGATGAGATGCCAAAGCTGAACAAACTTTGTGCAGGTGACCTTGAACCAAAAGAGCCAGGCCAAGAAGGAATACCATACAACTCCTTTAAAGCGAGTCCAGAGACAGAAAAACTACCCTATGGTTGTAAAAATTAGAACCTGACGTTACTTTAGAAGAAAGGATGGGAGCAGATATGCTGTGAAAGGCGTAAAGGATTTGCCTGAATTTCTAGGGATTCCAGAACATACCTGGTATTAATTTACACATTTATCATGAAAATGGCACGAATGAAAATTTGGACTGGACTGAAAACTTTTCATTCAAGTCTCCTGTTGTTTTGGCTTCAAATTGCCAAAATTATATTCTATAGAGACAGAAGCCGTATCTAAATCCAACATATAAGCTGGGTGTGGTGGTGAACGCTTGTAATCCCAGCATTTAGGAGGCTGGGACAGGAGGATCGTGGTTCAAGGACAGCCTCGGCTACTTCTTAATGAGGCCCTTTGCAACTCAGTGAGACCCTATTTCAAAATAAAGAATAAAACATGGGGCTGAGAGTATAGTTCAGAGGTAGAATGCTACAACACTTAAAAAATAAATCATTAAGCCGAACATAAGAAGGAGGGAAGGGGGAGGGAATGGGGAGGGGATTTAGGAAGGACTAAATGAGTGATGTGTACAGGTATGCCTCTACCATCTTGTACCCCATTAAGATGCATGACTACAATGCAAATTTAAAAATTTAAAATAAAAAAATACAGTATTACCATCTTCATTATCATCACCATCACCACCACCCTCATCACCATCACCACCATTATCAACACCATTATCATCACCATCATCATCACCACCATTAACACCACCTCCATCATCACCATCACCACCCTCACCGTTATCACCATCTATACCACCATCCCCATCCCCATCATCATCATTATTACCACCATCAATACTACCATCATCAACACCATCATTATCACCACCATCATCACCTAACACCACCATCACCACTGTTATTATTATCATCATCATCTTCTTCTTTTTCTTGTTCTTCCTCCTCCTCCTCCTCATCACTATAATCATAACCACTATCACCCTCACCACCATCATCTCTACCATCATCACCACCATCACCCTCACCACCATCATCTCTACCATCATCACCACCATCACCCTTACACCATCACTCCACCACCATCACTATTGCCAGTAACATCATTACCATCATCATCTTCCTCCTCCTCTTCATCATCATCACCATCACAGTGAACTACATAGTAAAGTATTTACACCATTTCCCACAGGTTCCCCGTGGGATGAATCTACAGACACCACAGCAAAAACTGGCTAGTTATACCCCTTTGCCAACACCATCTTTGTTTCCTCCTCCCCTCCCAGATGAATGACTTGCACTTGAATGGTCGTATCAGGATCTGCTTCTGGGGATGACTTTAACACAGAGTCCTCTTGGGTCTACTGTGTGGGTAGAGTAGGTTAACCTGAGGAAAGTTTGTAACATGGAATGCACTCAGCAAATCTTGTGTGTCTTTGGTCTCAAAAAGTTACTGAGTTCCCCTTTGAGAAAATGATTTGTCCACACATAGCTGGATTTGATGGGGCCCTCAGCAGAGGCCTTGGGGATCTGACCTGTCTTTCCGGTGAATTCCTCAAGTCCTTGGCCAGTCTTATTTCCCCTGGATGGGAGCATCTGGCCTTGTTAATTGTGTATCCCGAGCACTTTTGAGAGGTACTTGCTAACTGCTAAGGAGCGACATTTTTCTGCCTCCTGCAGCAATTTCCTACCCAGAGAAACAGAAGAGGCACTGTGTCGAGTATCTCTAATCCACATCACTGTGGGACCTCGAGCTTGCCATCCGAACTCTCTGGCCCTTTAATAATTCCTCACTTCTCAAACGGCCATGAAAGTCCTAACCCCATGTGGTTGTCATGGGATAGAACACGATGATGTACTTGAAGTGCTTAGCATAAAGCCAAGCACCAGTACATTTGCTTGTCATAGCTTTTATTATAGTTTCCTGATTCTGCAGCAGCCTCGCCATCCGAATCCGAGTTTTCTATCTCTAACCTTTATGTGCTGGCCCAGATCAACTGGACAGTGTGCATGGTGGATAGAGACTTCAACATGAGTAACTCTACGAAACCCAAAGCTGCTTCCGACTCACTGGATTCACATTTTCACATTGTTTTTCTCCTGGCCACTGCACCAGTAATGGGATGGTACTGCCTCCTGAGCGTGCTCTTTAACTGAAAGTCTTGAGTTAACTTCGCCTTGTTGACAATTGTGCTCATGGTTCAGTAAGTAGTAAATGGATAAAACTTGCACCGGTCTCCATGTGCCTTGCTGTTCTGCTCCAGAGCACGCTACAGCTTCATTAAAGCCCCCAAAGAAAGAAGACTCCAGGAGGAAGAGAGGTGTCATGAGGATGCCACCAGAAATGGAGCTCAAAAATACTTAAGAAATGGGTGATTTGGTAAAGGAGATGTTCCCTAGGCTGGAAGGAGCTCCTGGCACTGATCTTCTCTGTGCCCAGAAGAAAAATCACAGAGTGGAGGCATTGGACTAAGACATTCGTGTCCCGGTGTACCAGCTGCTAGCTCTGTGATCTCAAGCATGTCATATCAGTTCTCCGAGTTGTTGCTTCTTTTTTATTTTCAAAAAATGATGAAATTTTTCAACCAGTGGGAAGAACAGAATCGCTGCTGCACCCCACAGAAACTATATTGAGCTGCAAATAATAGAGAGCCTTCCTGTAGTGGCTCAACTATCAGCAGGTTCAACTCATGTGCAGGAGTGGGCAGTCTTTAGCTGGTGGGATGGCCAGTGTGGTACCTGAGGCCCTGATTCTTTCTGCTTCTGCTCTACCAAAGTTATTATTGCTTTAATATTCATTGGCCCAAGATGGCTGCTGTGCCTCTAGCCATCACTTTCAGGAAGGAAGAAGAGATAGAGTAAAGGGGTTAAATGCAAAGAGCCATTGCCCAGCAAGTCTTTGCATTTTTGTTTGGGATCTCATGGGCCAGAACTGGGTCCAGTGTCTATCGTTAGTCTCAAGGGAATCTGGGGCAGCTGTAATTTCATTTGAGCACATGTCACCCTAAAGAAACCAGGGTTCTGTGACTGAAGAAGGATCCTAATCAGATGCTGGGTAAGCCCAAGAGCTGCATGTGTTCCTTCATGGTGTATGAGAGGTACCAAATATTGGCGGACAGCAAAGACCACCATATTTCCTCCCAAAGCGCCGCTCTGTTCACACTGTGTGGGCACATAATCTTCCTGCAATAGAAATTTCCTCAAACATGTGCTTCGACATCTCCCAGATTTCTGTACCATATTAAAGAGTTGAAATATTAGTCTATTTGTCCTAATACCAGTTACTCCTGGTTTTGAATTTCCATTTCACCTGAGTCAGATTTAAATCAACGAGCAAATATTTCTGCAAACCTTTGTGCATCATATATTATAGCAAGAGCTCAGTCGCTCCTAGGAAGGATCAGACAGAAATGCCAGGCACCGAAGGGTCTGCAGCTGCTGCTGGGAGTTAATAGAGTCTATGCCAGCCATGATCATTAGAGAGGCTTATACATACGAAAAACCAAGAAAGCAAGATTGGTTTGGGGCCATTTCTAAGGCTGGATACACAAGTCACCTCCCCCAAAGCTGTTAATTTTCTGGCATAGTTGCATCTCTCTCTCTCTCTCTCTCTCTCTCTCTCTCTCTCTCTCTCTCTCTCTCTCTCTCTCATACACACACACACACACACACACACACACACACACACCACACACACACAAACACATACACATACACACAATTTAGACATTTAGACAGCGGAACAGAGGGAGAGAGAAAATGAGAGCACGACAGAGGAAAGAAGGCTCCCTATAAAATATGAGTACCTCGTGAACGTGGTTCCTGGATTATAACTTTCAACAGCTCCCAAGTCCAGAGGCTCTGTAGAGCAAGGTGTGTTCAAAGCATTTGATCAGTCATATAGATCACTTGACTGTCTCTGTGATTCAGAGCTTTCTGGTAGACCTCATGCATGGTTCTGTGGACTCCAGTCATCTTTCTTCCTTAGATATTTCTCATGTGGACAACACATCTCTGGAGAACCATCATGCCTCTCCTCCTCTGAAGTCTCTGTACTTCCAGCTCACTCCCTCTTAAAGGCCTCACCGACCCCCAGCAGGTCTTATGGAGGGATCTGGGGGCTGGGAGATGACAGCCTGATCTGATATGTTATTTTCATCCTACTTCCTAAAGACGAAGAAAAGAACATGTTGGTACCTTTCCTGGAAGACAGGGTGAAGGCTGAAGGTGATGGGCTGCACACTCAGGGCTGGGATTGCTCTCGGTGTCCACTGTGTGGTCAGGAAGCCTGGGGGAAATCCAGCCAGATAAAGGCAGGCCTGTGTTTTGGGATTATGAGGCCGAATGCTGGACAGAAGACCTGGCCAGGCACACACAGAGAGGGCATTGGGAACTTGAGCCTGCAGTCCTACTCCATGGCCCCTGCTCAAAGCCCCAGAGCTTAAACTAGAAGCAAAGGAGCTGGGTCCAAGCTGCAAAGGGATGGCCAAGGCCAAGGAGTGGGGAGGCCCCTCACTGTCTAACCTGGTTCTTGTGCCCACCTGCATGTCCACTGCTGTTCCATGCCCAATGTAAAGCCAGGAAGTCAACCTGAGTTCGTAGTGATGTATGCACCTGCCTTGTCAATGTATGGTTGTCATTCAGCCCCTTCCCAGTGGTACCTCTCTGCAATTGCCCAGCTCAGCATGCAGACCCCAGGACACAGAGCCTGTACACTCTGCTCTCTGTGGTCTCTGATTTGTGATAATCAGAGGTACCACCATGGCAAGCAAGAAGCAATTTTCAGTGTATAGCCAACCAGCAGTGCCTGCCTGAGCCAGGTACAGGACTCAGGTGCCAGGACGGGTCAAGTCCTCAAAGACCTGGAGGTTGAGACAGGAGGATCACAGGTTCAAGCCCTCACTCAACAACTTAGGAAGACACTGTTTCAAAAGAAGGTGGGGGGCTGGGGGCCTTATCTAAAGTAGGATGTCCTTGGGTTCAATCCCCAGTACTCCCCAAAAAGGAGATTATCCTGAGTTGACATGGCCTAATTAGGTAAACCCTGAAAGAGAGACAGGGGTCCACTTGAAGTCAGCTCAGTTAGTTAGCCTTCTGACACCATGATAAAATACCTACTGAAATCAGAGGAGAGTTGCGTTTTGGCTCACAGTTCCAGAGGCCTCGCTCCACCGTCCATTGGCTCAGTTGACTTGGGGTCTCTGGTGAGACAAATATCGCAGCCACGTATCGAGGAGCATGTGGAGGAGCACAGCTGCTGCACTGGCAGCCAGGAAGCAATGAGAATGGCCTGGGAGGGGCTGGGGACCAACAGCTCCTTCCTGACCAAGTACCCACCAGGCCTTACTCCCAAAGGTTCTGCCTGAACTGATAGTGTCCCAGACTGGTCACCGCGCCTTAAGCATGTGGCTTTGCCGGACATTCCAGGTCCAAACCATTCCAGGTGCCACCCCTCAGAGACGCCCCTTCCCACCGCCCTGAAGAAGAAAGTACCCGTGAGTCCAACAGCTTCTAGGCCATAAATTCTGATGGGCACCTGCAGAAAGCTGGAAGTGAGTCCTCCCCACATCAGATCTCTACTGCAAACAAGCCCAGCTGATACAATATCTGTAGCTGTGGGGGCCTCTGAGCACAGGAGCCAGCTAAGCACCACTGCACACCTGACCCATGGAAATAGAGGAGTGTAGCTTTATACCACGACATTTGTGGGGTTTTTTTTTTTTTTTTGCAGTACTGGGGATGAACCCAGGAGCATTCTACCTCTGAGCTACACCCCCAGCCCTATTTCTTATTCTTTATTTTGAAACAGGGTCTCACTGAGTTGCAAAGGTCCTCACTAAGTAGCTGAGGCTGTCTCCAAACCTCCTGTTTCAGCCTCCCAAGTGCTGGGTTTACAAGTGTGCCCAGCTTAAATCTGTGGTCATTTGATGACCAATACAGTGGCCCCCATAGGATGCGGAACACAGCACCTACCACAAGTTCTGAAGGCACAAGCAGCAATCACCCCCGCTTCTAGAGCTAGGAGAGTGGAGTTGTAAGGGGCTATTCTATCAGGCTGGGTTCACTGGGTTCATTCAGTCTGAGAACATGCGCTGTATGTAGTTAACAGCTGGTGGTCCTCTGTGTCTATCAGAGACAGCTCACCGCTACACCAGGAAAGGACAGTGGGCCTGAGGGAGACCTCAGAGCTGGAAGACCCAGATCCAGAGTCCTACAGGTGGCCCTTTCTCACACCAAGTAACGTAAGCAGTTTTCACGCTCTGCCCAGGCCTAAGTTTTCCTGACAGTCCAACCTGCTCTGTCTGCTTCTCCAGCCCATATATTTTTGAGGAGACACCAGTGTGCTGAGATCTCTGGCTCTGACTGCTAGGGTTTGACATCAGCTCTGAAATTGACTTTCCTCTTATTCTCCCAACATAGGAGCCCATTTATAATCCCACCCAAATCTCAGGCGCCCAAGTCTGAAATTCAAGATACTAAAATATGCAGAACTATGCGGCAACTCATAAAGCAACCTGCGCTAATGAGCCCCAGTCCCCTCCCCCAGAATCATCCCCACCGTGGATCAACAAAAGACACATGTTTACCAACTTTTAAATCGTTTTCTCATTAAAATGTCTTTAATGCCTATTAAAATGTGTGTTACAGATGTGTGTTCTTCGCAGTAATGGGAAGAATCAATGCGGCTTTCTCGTTCTCGGAGACTTTTAACATCTCTTCGGAAATTATTTTTCATTCCTCTAGGATTTTACAGCTGCTTTTCTCATTATCCGCCACATAAAACTTTGTTTCAGTGAAGTTGCCTAGAGGAAAATGTGTTCAGGTACCATCTCCTCCACCTCCACCATAGAGCCCAGCCTCATAAGCAAGTCAGAGAATTCCCATGTACTTATCAGCCTCCGCCACTGCAGGCCGGGCTGGGACCGGACGGAAGAGCTCTGAGCCACTTGAGCTATTATTTCATGACCACCAAACTTGTCCAGAAATTACTTCCCACCCATGGTCACTGTAGTGAAGATCTCCCCAGAAATCCCTCCAGAAAATATTTACACCTCCTCAAATATCCACATTTGAGGAAAGTAACATCTATATTTCCAACCATGATTTATTGTAATTCATTACATTAGACTGGTTTCAATCACCAGCAGGGTCTGAGAGAATGGATCAGAATACAGACAAATATTCACAAATCAGACTTCTAAAGAAAGGGCTCGAATTTACCTGAGGGTATGAGGTAGGCTCCTCATACCAGTTCTGCAGCTCCAGAGCAGATAGTGAGACACTGGGCCAGCTACCCTTAGAAAAACCAAAGCTGTAGCATGAGGCATGTGCATAGCCTCTAGAACAGCAAGGCTATGGATTTTGAACACCTTCAGACCCTAAAACATCCCCATGATTAATTCAGTATTTACCAAGGACCCTCTGTAGGGAATAAACAGGTAAGTGTGTCAAAGTCCCTGTCCTCATTCATGCATGTAGTTATTTATTTACTCAGCATCCATTGTCTGAGTTTCTCTGATATACTCACCCAGGGGTACTCTATACCTCCCCCTCTTCCTGGAAGTCTACTTCCTGAGGCTGGCCCAGACAGAATGTTCTGGTGTCTCACCTGTCAGCTGTTTTTCCATCTGACTGACCCAGGAACTGGGATTTCCTAGTCTGAGTAGACTGGATCCAGATGTTATCTATAGGTAGACCCCAGACCTCACAGATGCTGGGTCCTGTCCTTGGGTGGCAACAGCTGAGTACATCAGTTGCTTTGAAAACCTTGGCAGGGACAACACAGGGCGCAGTAGCGCACGCGCGCGCGCGCGCACACACACACACACACACACACACACACACACACACACAAGCAAGCATAGGACACTGGGAAGCCAGTAGGGGGCTCCAACTTTGCCAAAAGCATCTTCCATCATTTGGTCTTTTAAAGAAATATGAGTTGATCTTTTTTCAGAGACCTCTACTGACCCAGAAAAACCCAACAGATTCAGAAGATCTCTGCTCAGAGGAAGCAGATTCTGAGCCTCAGTGGGCTGCCAGGTTTAACTCAGCCCTGAAATGAAGGACCACCCCACACATACACTTTTCACCAGGAGTGGAAAGTCTCCCTTCAGGTGTGCAAAAGTGTTAGGTGGCTCTTAAAGACTGGGGGTCAGTTCAAATGGAGGCCGTACTAGGCAAACCTGGGTTGAGGATCGTGGTACTGAGGATAGACTCTGTCTTCTCTCCCCACAAGTGCCCCACATTCACTACATAAATCTTGCTATTCAAGTGAAGGCAAGCCCCTGACCAACAAAAGACGTAAAAAAGATGTAAAGGTTTGAACAAGAATCACACATTCTCCCTGTTGCCCTGCCAGGCTCATGCTTCTGTTCAGGGGAGGGCCACCGCAGAGCCCTGAGTCAGAAGCTTGACATGAGCAGCACTTTTGCAGAGATTTTCAATAATCCCAGGGCATGTTTGTGACCTTAGCAACAAGGGGGCACTTGGACAATCACATCTGATGCTGACCTTACAAAGCAACTGAACCCAAACAAGCCAGCCAACACGCAGCTCTTTGGTCCCCACTGCCTGTCCACTCCAGCTTTCTCAGGAGGGCAGATGCAGGGTAGGGCCTCTGTCACCTCCAGATAAACCCAGTGCCAAGTAACAGGCAGCAGATGTCAGTTCAGATCTTTTCCCTAAAGTGCTTAAAATTAATCTGCTTTAAGAGCATTAAGGAGAGCTGGTTATTTAGGGCAGGATAAGTGGAGAGCTCTTCTTTGGGATGGATGGATGGATGGATGGATGGATGGATGGATGGATGGATATGCCTCTACATGCCGGGGATGCCACTCTATGCTATTTTAGAAGCAAGAATTCTGAAATACTGCATTCTGGGAGGTGATTTGTAAGAAGTAACTCTCCATGAACAATCGGTGTATCCCGAGGAACTGCAAGCTGTCAATATTGGGGCTCTTGACTGTCACTTCTAAAGTGACCAAGTGATAGCTATCATGTCTCTGTTGGTGAACAGAGGTCTTCAGTCCTCTGAGATTCCAGTAGAAACCTCATCAGTATCACGTGGTGCAGCAGATGGAAACCCTTCTTCTGCTGTCTCCAAAGCTGACCTCACTCTCCAGCATGTTTGCTTGTATTCACAGAAGTGCCAAGAGGCCGGTGTGATGATGCATGCCTGTAATCCAAGTATTTGGGAGGCTGAGATAGAAGGTTTGCAGGCTTGAGGTTAGCCTCAGTCCTCAGCAACCTGACAAGACTCTGTTTCAAAAATTTAGAAAAGGGTTGCCGGGTGTGGTGGCGCACGGTGGAGATGAGCTCCTGGGGGGAGGTGTCACTGATGAGCAAGCGTCCTTGTGAGACCATCTTATCTCAATTGTTGCAGTCTTAAAAAAAAAATGTCAGCTGGGTGTGGTGGTGCATGCCTGTAATCTTAGATTATGCCCATCTAATGATGTAAAAAGAAAGATGCAGGGGTGGTGATGACTAGCCCCAGGCTACACCACTAAATAGGGGCACACTGGATTCCAGAATAAGCCACAGGCTCAAAAATCCAGGGTTTCCAACGCAGCCTGCAAAAAACTCCCAGAAGCCAGCAGTCAGAACATGGAGGATATTTACACAAAACGTTTTCAAATACATTTTAAGCAATGAAAATTTCACAATAAAAAAATCTTATTTGGAATAACCATACATACAATAGGAAAGAAAAACCTAAGTTGCTCTGTTCAACAGAGATATTCAGGCAGTAATAAGCTCTTTTTCTACACTGTCCTTCCAAACCTTGTCCCTTCCTGTCTACATTCCAATTCTGGTAGAATTTGAAGCGTATAGCTCCAACCCCCAGAATCTAAAGAGAAGACTAACAAATTAATTAATTAAATGAGAAAATTGAATATTTATTTTGGTCGTGTGGTACAGTAAGTTTCTGATGAGCCAGCCCTTTCACAGAAAACTCTAAGCTCTGGCCAAAGGCAAAATAAGAAGAAATACTCAAAGGCTCTAAACAGGGAATGGTGGCCCAAGGTTTTAGAAGCCTACCTACACTTGCAAGAAAGGACCAGCATGTGGTTGGAAGCTTTGGTCTGAGGGCAAACTCTGAATCTAACAAAGTTCAGCGCAGCTGAAACCTCAGCAGAAAACCTATCCTCTCTCAGGTAGGAAGAGATAGAGTCCAAGACAGTCACAGATGCTGGAGAATAAGAAGGAAAACACAAAGAATTTTAAAAAGAGAAGGGTATCCCCAGCTTCTGTATTCAATCCCAACCCCCAGTCTCAGAGCGACCTGTATACTACCCAGGCAAGTTGCAGGATGTGAACAACCCAGATACATGGGTGCAAAAGAACTGAGCTGAGATTTGAGTTGCCACCGCCCGTAGTTGAAAGCGAGTTTGTGGCATGAATCTACCCAAGTTTACTGCCTAAAACAAAGCAACACTCTTTAGGGAAATATAAAAAAAGCCAGAATATTCACATAAAGCATCCAAAATGCCCAGAATTCTACTGGATACAGTAAAATTAGGTTAATTCTCAAGTAAAGTTATAATTGATGAAAAAAAAACAACCCCATGAGGGCCTAGATAGAATTACCAAACAGGGCTTTATAGCAGCTATTATAGCCATGCTCCATGAGGCAAAGAAAACCATTCTGATACCAAGTGGAAGCAAAGGGACTCTCAGCAAAGAAACAGAAATGTAAAATCAAATGAAGCACTTAAAGATAAAAATTAGAATAACTGAAATAAAAACCTAGTTTATGGGTTTTGATGGGTTTAATGGCAGCATAGAAATGAGTTATTAAAAAGTCAATAAACTTGAAACGAGAGCAATAGAAAGTATTTATTCTAAATAATAAAAATATTTCAAATTAAATATATTAAGCAAAAGGGTTTGGCTTTAAAATCTAAGTAATTGGCTGGGCGTGGTGGCACACGCTTGTAATCCCCGTGCTTGGGAGGCAGAGACAGGAGGATCGCACAGGTTCAAGGCTTGAGACCCTGTTTCCAAATAAAAAAAAAAAAAGGGAGACTTCCGGGAAGATGGCGACCGAGAAAAGCGGGGCTTAAGAGCCCTGCTAACAACCAATCTCCATTACCACAAAACCAGCGCCTTTCATAGCCAGAAAACACCATCACCAGAAAAACAAAAAAAACCACCAGGCTCCAGAGAGAAAGCGGACTGAGAACAGAGCTCAGGGCCACAGAGGAGACACACGCGCCCGAGGACGCGGCAGCAGCGCCATACTGCCGGCGGCAGCGGCGAACTCAGCGGACGGCTACAGCAAGCCGAGGTGAGCCGATGCGGAACAGCCAGGCGGGATCTTTCGGCGCAGACAGCATTTAAAGCTCCCAGTGGCTGAGCTCAGCACACGCTGCAGGGATTCAGAGTGGAAATCAAAACCAGAGAAGAAAAAATACGCCAGCCTCATGGCCGAGGGCGTGGCTGCGGCGCCATATTGCCACCGGCGGCGGCAGCAGCAGTGAATTCGCCGAATCCAGTACAGCTACATCTGCGTACTCAAGAACAGTGAGTCAAATTGCGGGCCACAGAGGAGAAATCCCAGTACTGTACCTCACTGTACCCAGTGAGGGAGTGGTGGTGGCAGAGATATCACACCATAGGAGAACGTGCAACCTGGCACCCCCCCATAGTTTAAAGCAGGTCGGAGACTCTGTGATAAAACCCAGTAAAGGAGTAGTGGGGTCTGAGATACTACTGACTCGAGATCCAGAACACCTTAAGTGAAGTCATAGTGACCCAAGGGAAGAACCCAGAGAAGGCACAAGCATCCGAAATCATGGGAAAGAGGAATAATACTGGAGCAATGAATACCGCCCACAACCCCACAACATCAGAACCTGATAAAACAGAAAATCAGAGATTTCTAGAAGATCAAATCAGGAAAATAACTGTAGAAATAATAGAGGTGCTTCGAAAAGAACTCAGAGAGAGCCAAAAAGAGATAAAGGATGCAATTAATGAAGTAAAGTCCTCAATTCAAAGCACAAACAACCGATTAGAACACATGGAGAACAGAATCTCGCTCTTAGAAGATGAGCAATCCAAAAATGAACCCATAGTTTCTAATCTAGAAAATAATATCCGACAGCAGGAATCTGACATTGAAGAAATATGGGCCCATCTTAAGAGAGCTAACCTAAGAATAATTGGAATAGAGGAGGGAAAAGAAAGTGAAACCAAAGGGATCAACAATCTCTTCAAGGAAGTAATAGCAGAAAATTTTCCAAACATAGAGCAAGAGGTTGATACACAGGTCCAGGAAACTTATAGAACTCCCTTTAGACAGGATCCGAGAAGAGGATCCCCACGCCACATAATTGTCAAAATGACCAATGTGGAAGCCAAGCAGAGAATCTTAAAGGCAACAAAAACAAAGGGCCAAGTGACATTCAGAGGCAAACCAATTAGAATCACTCCAGACTTCCCAAACCAAGTCATGAGAGCCAGAAGGGCTTGGAGTAACATATTCCAAACTCTGAAAGAAAACAACTTCCAGCCAAAAATTTCCTATCCAGCAAAACTTTCTATCAAATTAGATGGAGAAATAAGAAGCTTCCATGACAAACAGAAACTGAAGGAATTTATGTCTTCAAAACCAGCGCTAGAGAAAATACTCAAAGAGATTAACTACAAAGAAGAAATAGGTAACACACACCAGAACCAGAGAAACAAGATTTTCCATCCAACAGACAACTAAGATTGGTTATCTGTGGAGATTCATTATTTATGTTAGTCTTTTACCTATCTCTAAATGGTATTGTTTGCCTTTATTGTTGTTAATTTTTAGGATTTCTAGTTGGAATATTAATATACCTTCAGATATAGCATTTGGAAATATTTTATCCAATTCTATTAGTAACTTTTAACTCTGTTTACATTGTCTTTGGATATACAATATTTTCTTTTATTTTTTAGGGAGTTTGTATATTCTTCTGTTGCCTGTGCCATTGAAATCATATCCAAGAAATCACTGCCAATTTCAATGTTGTGAGGTTTTATTTATTTTTTTTTTCTCCAAATAAGTTTTATTGAATACAAGACATAATATTATTCTAAAATGTGTCTTTTCTTTTTTTTTTAACAATTTTTTATTGAACATAAATAGTATACATTTACACTATATTTGGTGCCCTCTCCCCCCCTGCCCCCATTTTCCCTTCCCCCCTCCCACCAATGGTTGTCCAGGTTAACCATATCTTATTCATAATTTTACACATGTTCAAGTGTAGACCCTTGTTAATCAAGACCGGCCTTCCTCCTCTCCTATCTTACCATCTAAACTTAGCTAGTATTTCCCCTTCAATATCTGGAGACCCACTGGTATTCTTTGTGTTTCCTAGTTTGGGCATATTAGAGGAGATACATATGTTTCCTCCAATGTTGTGAGGTTTTATGACCCGGATTTTCTCCTAAAAGTTTATAGTCTTAAGATTTATATTTAGGTCCTTTATCTATTTTGAGTTAATACTTGTATGTGGGATTAGGTAAGGGTCCAATTTTATTCTTTTCCATGTAATTATTATTTTTCAACAATATTTAGTTAAAAGAATATTATTTCCACCACCAAATGTTCGTGGAAACCTTGTCAAAAATAACATGACAATATAGGGAAGAATTTAGCTCTAGGCTTGTATTTAACTCCAATGGTCTATATATCTGCCTTTAGAACAGTACTACACTGTTTCAATTATTGTAGCTTTATATGGTTTGAAATCAGAAAATATATATCTGCTAGCTTTGTTCTTCTTCAAGATCGTTTTGGGTATCTAGAATTCATATTCCATATTAGGATAGATTTTTTTCTGAAAAATAAATATATAAATATATGATAGTTTCACCAAAAAAACAGAAAAAAAATATGCTCTGGTAAGAAAGAAAGCAAAAAGAAATATTGAGATGTTATCTTTAAATCATCAAAAGCTTGGCATCAGACAAATGAAACTGTTATGTGAGATTATCATTTTTAATTTTGGATATTGCTATAATACTAGATGTCAACCACTAAGCCAAGCATGGGAGGGAGGGATGGGGAGAGAATGGGGTGGGGATCGGGTGGGGACTGACTGGGCAATGTGGGCATGTATGTCTACAAAAGTTTGTATCCCACTATGATGTATGAATACAGTGCACCAATAAAATAAAATTTAAAATATATATATATATATATATATATATATATATATATATATATATATATATATATATAGTGTAGCCGGGAGGTAGAAGGGTTTCCAGGAACCCCAGTATCACAAAAAAAAATCTAAGTAATTAAAGACCAGAGAGAGAATAATGCTTTTGAAGAACTAATAGTCAATAGCGTCCCAAATTTGGTGGCAGATTTAAATTTACCATTTCAAGAAGTTCAGAATGCCATAAAAAACATAAATACAAAGAAAATCACATCCAGGCACATAGCAATTAATCTTCTAAGTAACAGAGATAAAGTGAAAATCTTAGAAGCAACAGGAGACAAAAAATAAGAACAAGTCACACAAGAAAAATAACTGGATGACTGTTGACTTCTACCAGAAACTATGGAGGTCATTTGACAATGGAACATCTACAAAATGCTAAAAGATATTCAAATAATCTTAAAGGTGGAACACAAGCACAAAAAGTGTAACATAAACATTAAACAGTTTATTGGAAAACCCAAATTCAACTATAACAATAATTATATTAGCCGGGCATGGTAGCACACGCTTGTAATCCCAGCATTCAGGAGGTGGAGACCAGAGGATCACAGTTCACAGACAGCCTCAACTATTTAGTGAGGCCCTTTGCAACTCAGTGAGACTGAGTTAAATAAAAAGAATAAAAAATAGGACCGAGGGTATAGCTCAGAGATAGGATGCCCCTGGGTTCCATCCCCATTACCACAAAAAATACATTAAATTTTAATAGACTACTAATTTGTGTCAGAATTTCAGAATAGATTTTAATTTGATATGTTGTCTAAAATATATGCACTCTATATATAGAAAGACAAAGTTCAAAACAAATTCATAGAAAAACACCATATCATGCAGTAAGTATATATAAAAAGACTAGAGTGCCCATATGAAAATCATACAAAATAAACTTCCAGACAGAGAATGTTACCAGGACAAAGAGGGACATTTCAGAATGATCAAAGGATCACTTCATTGGGAAGTTGTCTTGTTCACTGTAGTCAACTAATACCAAAATCCACAAGTCATAAATTAACAAACTGAAGGAAGAAATAGATGGTTCTGTAATAGTAGAACATTATAAATCCTTTTTCTCATCAATGATAGGACAAATAGAATAAATAATCACCAAAGACATAGAATGTCATAACAGCCATATAACCACTCTGACTTAACTATTTACGGAACATCATGCCCAACAACTACAGAATATTACTTAGAAAAGAGTTCAACAAGACAGACCTTATACTAGGCCTGAACACACACCTCCACCAGTTTAAAAACTCAGAAATCATAGGAGATTGTTCTCTGGCCACAGGAAAATTAGAAATAAATTTATTAAGAAATATAGGCTGTGGGATATGTACAAAATGGAATTTTACTCAGCCATAAAGAAAAACACAATTACATCATTTACAGGGAAATGGATGGAACTGGAGGGCATTATGCTGAGTGAGATTAGTAAGTCACAAAAAATAAGAAATTGGATGTTTTCCCTAATATGGGAAAGCTAGGGAGAAATGGGTCATAGGAGGAACTCTAGAGGAAGAAGGAGATTCTATAGATGAGCAAATAAGGCAACCTGAGGGGATGGGAGGGGAGAAGAGGGAAGTTCTCTAATGCACATGAGGTACTTTAATAAAAACATCAAAGTCAATCACTAGGCCAAACATGAGAAGGAGGGAGGGAGAGGAAATGGGGCGGGAATTGGGTACGGGCTGATTGGGTGATGTGTGCATGTATGTTTCCATCATCCTGTATCCCATTAAGATGTATGGCTACAATGTACCAATTTAAAATTTTACAGAAATATAGGGTGAGTATATGTATTTAGAAGTTAAACAAGCTGATTTATAAGTAGTTCACAGGTCAATGAAGAAAACAAGGATTTGGGGTGTAGCTCAGTGGTAGAGTACCTGCTAGTCATGCATGTTTCCCTGAGTCTGATTTCCACAAGAACAGAAGAGGAGGAGGAGGAGGAGGAGGAGGAGGAGGAGGAGGAGGAGGAGGAGGAGGAGGAGGAGGAGGAGGAAGAGGAGGAGGAGGAGGAGGAGGAGGAGGAGGAGGAGGAACTTTAAAATACTTAAAATTTTGTAATAATGAAAATAGAATATGACCAAATTTGAATTACCTGGCTAAGTAGTGCTTAGGAAAGAAGTGTATTGCTTTTCACTCTTAAATTGTATTGAAGAAAGATCTAAGATAAGTGACCTATGGTTTTTCTTATGAAACTAGAAAAGAATGGCAAAGTAAATACCAAGTAAGAAAAAAAGAGCCAGAATGCTGGAAATAATAAATAGGAAAACCACAGAGAACCTGGGAAGTTCCGGCACACCTTGAAAAGAGATCTTCCACTAAACACAGGCAGGAGGACCCATCTCAGAGCTAAAGGGAGCGAGTGCTGTGGTCTTACCGCAAACTCTCCAGCTTCTGGAAGTAGCATTATAATAAGCATTAAACAATGAAGATGACCACTCCATTCCCTTACAGGAAGTCCCATTTCCAACCACACCCATCTCCATGCAGCCTCTGTGACTGGGAAAGACTGGATTTATAATCTGCGTGAACAACTGGACTGCTCCAAGTCACTATAGCTCCAGAGCTCTGCCAGGTGACCTCTGGTCCTTTTTCCTTCACTGCCCACATCCTCCCTTGGGCTCAGAGATGAGCAATGATCCATATCCTTCAGGGGAAGTGGTACCCACCATATGCTATGGTTTGGCCCTACCTGGAAACGGCCCCTTGCTGCACTGGAGGGATGGGCAGGAGGAGGGTCCACGTTATCTCTCTGAGGGTGCTTGCCTTGGCCACCCATGGATCAGAGAGAGCAGCTGTCCACATCTTTCTCTGTCCAGTGAGACTCTGATTGCCCCCAGAAAAGAAACCCCCCCTCTGCTCTCAGCCAAGGGATTCGGTCCATCTCAAGCCCAAAGACTCCACCAGGACCAGTGTCGGTCAATCTTCTATCCCATTTCTGTTTTCCCAGTTGGCATGCTCACCACTCTAATCTAAACACCTGGCACATGACATTTAGAGGAAGAAGAGTTTGATTTGTTTATAATTCTGGAGAGCCAGGGGAGGGAGCAAGGTTTATATACAGTTCCCAAAGCCACAACCCCAGGGCCCCATCTCCGGCCATGCCCTTCCTTCAGACATGGCTGCCTCTAGCCCTCCCTCATCTAACCCAGGAGGTCTGGGGATATTGTAAATCCAAACCCCAACACCTGTGGCTACAATTTGTAGACAGCCTCATGGTCTACTGACTAACGAAATCCAAGGAGAGTCTCAGAAGACAACTGGGAAGGAAACTCCTGCTTCTGCTTCTGCTTCTGCTTCTGCTTCTGCTTCTGCTTCTGCTTCTGCTTCTGCTGGAGTTACTGGAAGGAACTGTTGGTTTCTCATAGATATGAGAGGAGAAAGATGCAGTCCAGGGGCTGTGGCAGGCACCTTGCAAGTGAGAAAGGTGCCAAACTCAGGAAACAGATGAACAAATGAAACACAGCCCCAGCTGTGAAGCCTGATCAAGCTGCCCCTGAGCCGGCACTCTCCCTGGGCTCTCCTGCTCTGCGAAGCAGGAGTTGGGATGCAGATCATGCCGGGAGGTGTGTGTTCTTGAACTTGCACTAAGAAAAGAGCCCTCGGTGGTGCACATCTCAGCACGAAGGTGCACGAGACGGCGCCTGCAGAAACACGTTGGGGTTGAGCGGCTCCTCTTTTTATATCAGCCTCTTTCACTCTCCTCTTCCTGAGCCTCCAGGAAGCTGGGCTGAAAGACCCCAGGCTTTCATTTCCATGGGCCTCTCTCCAAGAACGAAGAGGTTTCTCATTTACCATGCTGTGTTTCCATGGAAAATAAAACTCATGATAGATTCCCGTGCATCCGCTCCCCAGCTGCCCACTAAAGGGACATTTATGGTTCAGTTAATTTGGATTGTGCCTCAATAATGGAAATAACTGGATCCTGCCTAGGCCCGGGAGACGCAGCTACCTCAACGGCCCGACACACACAAGCTGCTTGATTGAAAATAATGAATCAGATGCCCAAATGGCTGGACCCACAGCCAATTTCCACCAATCAATATGGAGGAGTAATGTCAGCACGTCGGCACTTCCCTCCCGGAACAAACACTTTTAATAGAAGGAAATGTTTAACAGAGCCCCAGTCCAGACATGACAAAGCAAACAGCCCCAAATCCCAGGACTGAGGAGGCAGGAGAGGCCGAAGACCGGTCCACCAGAACCCCTTTGTTTGTGGATGAGGAAGCCGGTGCTCATCACTTTAGCTCTGTTGCTTTTAGTCTTTTTTGCTCTGAAAAGCCAGAGGGAGGGAAATTAAGAAGGGAACACCAAATCCCAGCTGCCTCAGGTGGTACTTCGTAAATTGAGCTTCAGAGACAGAGGCTAGGAGCCGCCGTATCCCAATAGGAAGAGGCGGCAGGGTCTGCTTAACCGAGATCAACCGGGTAATCAAGCCCAGGGTCCGGCCGTGCTGGTCTCTTGCCTTCTCCCTGGGGCATGTACAAGAATGATTACTTCAAAGCCTCCAGGATGGAATTTTGCTCTATTAATTCTGTCTGTGAATCTTGTTCTTGAAGAAAGAAAAGCACATAAATAAACATGCACCTTGGACGAGGAAGGCAGCCAGGGGTGCGTGGGAGTCGGGGAGGCGAGGGTACCTCACCTGGAGAGCGTCTCGCAGTGTGGATGTGCCCCCACATCGACTCTGTGTCTCCACAGGGAGGACCACAGGGCTGCTTATGTCTCCCACTCCTCAGGCGAGCTGCTGGAATGTTCTCCCAGCCTGGAAGAATGGTCATGGTTTCTGCTTGCTCAGCCATCTCTCCAGGAGCACTAGTGAATCCAGCATCCCCGTCCTATATTCCTCCCCTGCCCTGACCCCAGGTCCCCGGCTCTCTAGGCCTGGAATCTATAGACTTGGGTCTTGCCCACCAAGCACATGCCTTATCTCCCAGGAAGATGGAGGACCCTTTGGACTACAACTGAGACTTGACGTCTCTCCCAGACATCCCCAGCAGGGCACAAGATGCATATATGACTTGATGAATTGAGACATTAGCTCCCAATTAGTGACTTGATGCTCTCCAGCATTTGTGAGTGTCCAGCAGGGATCTCCTGTAGAAGGCCCAGGAACAAATCAGGCCTTCCGGTACATCCAATGAGCCAGAACTTCACATCTGGGACTCGGTTTGCACCCTCCCCCTCTCTGAAGCTGCTGCGCCCAGCATGGCAGATCACACCTGGCTCACACTGGCGGTCCCATACGAGGCCCTGATTGGCCGTTTTTAAGTGAGGGGTGCAAAGACAAAGAAGAAGTGGTTCTTGCTGGGCTAGCACGGGGCTGGAGTGCTAGCCCAGCAAGAACCACTTAAGGCTAACTAGAAAGCAAGCCTAGGCTGGATAGGACTCCCAGTGGTATTTGCAAATGTCATTTTATGTTTCAATTAGCAAGGAAACCTAGTATACACCTGCCAGGGAGGGATGCTGTGGAGAAAGAGCCTGCTGAAGATAGAGCTTTCTGATGTAGAAGCACAAACATTTGCTCCTCCATGTTCTGTGCCACTGAGTGCCCCCTTGATCCTTGCTTCCCACGGCCCCTGAGTCACCAGCAGTGTGTAGAGGGGCATCTTTCCCTCTTGCACAGTGGAAGGTGGAGACAGGAAGGCACCGTCCCTAATTCAGTATGAAATGTGAATTCTATGGAGTACACCTTCATCACGAGCTCCTCCATCTGGTCCCCACGGCCACCCTGCCTGCGGCAGGGGCTGGTTATTTGTCACTTGGCCACAGATTTGTCCTCTACTTTCTAGGTCCTACAGGTTGGTTCTGAAGGCTACAAAATCCAGACTCTGTCTTCAACTGAGCTCAGCCAGGAAGAGGTGCCCAGGGGCTATAGGAAGTTGTAGAGGGAGAGGTCAGGAAGTGTGGGTACCCTCCCTCTCTGTCTGGGTGTGACCACTCAGCAGCAGCTCTGCTCTCCTCCTGGACACCGTCCCTCCAGCTCCTCTCCAGCCTTTCAGCTCTGGCCTGGCACCCACTGTCTCCCATCCCTGTGGTTTCCTATAACTGCCCCCAGCCCTAGAAGGGCCCTCCTTAAGAGCTTGAGACAGGCCCTGCTCCCTGCAGGACCCTGGCTGCCCGGCGCTGAGTACTCCCTCCACTTTTCACAGGAGAAAACATGTTCAGAGACACAGGGCTGGAGTGCTAGCCCAGCAATCCCCGAGGCCGTCTCATTGCCTCTCCGAGAATTCGGTGTGATTTCGACAACACCTGCTCCCGTAGTAAGTATCCAGTTAACCATTTGCCAGAGCTGGGTCTTCAAGCCTTTGCTTCAAGTTCTTTGTGAAAACCACAGAAGAAAATGAGAGAAGCAGCTTTCTTTAAGAACAAAAATAGCTAGCAAATGAGGGCAGACACTCAGGTCCCAGGGTAAGCTGTGCTGCTCCGGGGTTCCCAAGCATCCCAATCTAAGGAATGAGGTGGGTCCTGTTGGTTGGTCCCCACACACTGTATCTCCTGGCACCTGGCATGCTGCTCCTGACCCTTCTCCATAAGAAACCCCAGAGGCAGAAGGATGAGAAGTATCAGAATTAACCAAAAATGCTATGTGCAGAGTTCACGGGCATCCTCCAGAGATGTGCCCCAGGAAGGTGCCATGGGTATCCGCACAGACCTTCTCATGCAGAGTCAAGCCTTTGGCAGCTGGGCCGGAGGCTGACTGGCAAAGAAAGGGATCATTTATTTGTCCCCGAGCTGGGGCCAGTGAACTGGACAGCTCTACACTAATTGCCCAGTTGCCTGCTCTGCCCCAGCTGTTCCTGGTAAGTGTTTCCGATGTCTTATTTTGAAGCCTGTCCCCTTGGCTGGCTAATTATACAAAAAAGTTTTGTTCTTAAGCCTTTCCCACCTTGGCAGTTTGTGTTGGATAGAATCCTCCAGCAGTATACAAATAATCCCTACTAAAATACGGCTGCCACTGATGCAATTGTCAACTGACAAACACAGGCTGGGAGCTGGCGTTTTGGCCTGGACAGGAAGGTGCTCTTTTAATGAGAGCAAACTATTTTGATTTCTATTAAACCATCATTACCATGATGACTGATATAATTGGTGGGGCCCGGTACATGGTTTTTATAATAAAAGGACACACTAAGAAAAGCCAGAGGTCTGCAATAACAAGGTGCCGTTGGTTTGCCCCTCTGTGTGGGGAGGTTTGGCACAAGTGTATTTTCTTAGTTTTCTTTCTGTGCTGATATCACAAAATACCTGAGACTGGGAAACTTATAAAGAATGGAAGTATGCTTCCTCACAGCTCTGAAGACTGGTAGTTCAATTTCAGAGTGGGGGCATTCCAAGAGGGACCTCTTGCTGTGCCATCCCAGGACAAAGAGGATAAGAGAGAGGAAGACAAGGAGACGAGCTGTCCTGATAGAAGCATTAGTCCATCCACTCTCCACTCTCCTGGCCTACGTACCTCCTGCAGGCCTCGCCTCTTCATACAGGTTGGGATCCCTAATCTGAAACGCTTGCGATATGGGAATCGCAGGTTTCTGATTTAGAAATACTTGCATAGAAGTGATAAGCATTCCAAGGTGGCACCTATCCTCAGACCTCTCACCCTGGGGGCAGAGAGCTGCGGTACTCTCTCCTTTGGGGATCTGGCTGGTCTCAGCAGGAGGCGGATTCCATTAGAGAACGTGCTGCTCATGGGTCCACTTCACAATGGCCGGGGCCATTTATGATTGCTAGGATTGGGCACTGATGCCCAGGGATGCTGGCAAACCTCCTTCAACACCCAGAATGCCAAACCTCTCCTCCCCCTGCCTCATCAAAGATACGCTTTTAGCTTATTTATATATGTGGATTTACTTATTTATTTGGCCCTGATGATTGAACATGGGGCATTCTTTCTCTTGCAGCTACACCCTGCAAGACTTTTGTTATTTTAAAACAGGGTCTCGTGAAGTTGCTGAGAGTTTTGCTAAATTGCTGAGATCGGTCTCAAACCTGTGATTTTCCTGGCTCAGAATCACAAGTACTGGGCTCGCAGGAGTGTGCCACCACTCCTGGTATCAGACGCGCTTTTAAATATGTAGAGGTGCAGTCCAGCAGGTGGGAAGTCACAAGGGCTAAAAAAAGAGCCCAAAACTGATAACCAGAGCTGGTGCGCCCAAAAGAGGCCCCCACTCGTATCTGTGATTATGACTGTGCATGCACATGTCTGTATGTCGGTGCATGTGTGTGTGCACGTGTTTATCAGTGTATAAGTATGTGTCTGCATGTGTGTGTCACATCTGTGTTACTGTGTATACATGTGCCTCTGTGTACAGGTGTTTCTGCAGGTCTGCGTATATCTGTATATGTGTCTATTGTGCGTGTATGTGCATGCGTGTGTGTGTGTGTGTGTGTGTCTGTGTGTGTGTGTGTGTGTGTACCTTTGCATGCTGGGGAAGAGCCCACTTGGTCTCCATAATCAGCACAGAGACCGAGAGCATGGCCTCGGACCCCACCCAGGAAGGCAGTTGGAAGTGAGAGCCATTTGCTCAAGGGCTTCTGCAGAAAGGTCTGCAGAGCAGAACCCAGCTCTGTAACACAGGGGACGAGGACCCCTGAGCCAGCCCAGAACCAGCAGAAGGCCAGCACAGATTCCCAACCAGGCCCTCCCAAGGACATCCAAGCAATGTCTCATAACTTGCAGACAGCCAGAGATATCCCCTGAGAAAGCAACAAAAATAGGTGTCTCTGTAGAGGACACGTCTCCACACACTGGAGCTGCCTCCTCCTGGACCACACTGAGCCTTCAGAGAAACAGTGGTGTCTGCGGTGGTTGCCAGTCAGGTTTTGCGTGGCACCTGAGGAGAGCAACTTAAGGAAGGAAGGTTATTTTAGCTCAGGGTTCCTGAGCTTCTGGTCCATGGTCTGTGCTCCATACTGGCCTCTGCTGAGGTAGACTACAGTGGAGAGGGTGGTGCTGAGGCAGAGCTGCTCCGCTCATGGAAGCTGAAAACAGGGAGAGGGAGGAAAGGGCTGGACACAAGATAGAGTCTCCAAGGGCATGACCCCCAAGGGCCCACTGCCTTCAACCAGGTCCCCTCTCAACAATCCACTCAGCTATGATGGATTAACCACTGGGGAGATCAATGCCCTCATGACCCAGTCCCCTCCAAGAGCTCCATCTCTGGGCAGTGCTTCCCTGGGGACCAAGCCTTCAGCCCATGAGCCTCTGGGGACATTCCAGACCCACATCATGAGAGTGACAGTGACAGCAGAGCCTGTGAACCTTCACCTGTCACTGCAGGGGCTTTGGAACATGGTGGCCGCACAGCCACAGTGAGCAGTGGCCCCCCTTCCAGCCTCCAGATGACTGGCCTGGGTACACAGATAGTAAATAACATGGCAGAGGTCATCTAAGTAATTAGTACCGGATCCCAAATTCCAAACAACAACTGGTCCACTGTGCTTCATGCGGCCTCCAGGAGGAGCCTCTCCAAGGATGCTGGAGTCCACAGTCACAAAACACACAAGGGAATGTCTACCATGAGCGGCAGTCCAAGAGCAGAGCAGGAATGGACCCAGCTGACCTCCATCACCAGAGGTACACCAGGAGGTAAGCAGCTCAGTTTATTCAGATACCCCATTAGATGTCCATGGTATTCTAGAGCTTTCACAGTGAACAAAAACTCCTGCCCCACAAGACTTGCATTCTATATAGTGTGCCCCACTGTATTACTTGCTAAGTGGAAAACAACCTGGCAGTGCAGGGCCAGAGGTGTCCTTGGGGGAGGGGGGGTATTTATAAAAACTAAGGCAGAAAAAGTCTCCTGAGGGGGTGAACTTTGTCCAGAGAGCAGAATGAACCCAAAGGTTGACAACTTAAGGGAGGATCCAAGGAAAGGGTGATGATAATAAATACATAAACAAAGATGTGTAGAATATAGGGGGAAAACAGCGTCATTTAAGAATAAAATGTAGCCAGGCATGGTGGTACACACTTGTAATTTCAGCAACTTGGGAGGCCGAGGCAGGATGATCACATGCTCAAGGCCAGCTTAGGCAAATTAGTGAGACCCTGCTTCAAAACAAAATTATAAAGGACTGTAGATGTAGCTCAGTGCATGAATTCCCCTCAGTTCAATCGGAAGGAAGGAAGGAAGGAAGGAAGGAAGGAAGGAAGGAAGGAAGGAAGGAAGGAAAAAAGGAAGGCCTGAGGATATAGCTCAGTGGGCAAGCACTTGCCTATCATGCACGAATGTATGAGTGCCCGTGTTGGATATCCAGAGCCACAAAAATAAAAATAAATAACAAATACAGATATATTTCAAAGTGAATTCAAAATAATGACGGAAATTTAAATTCAGGGGACAAGTTCAAAAGTGAAGGAGGGAGCCAGGCATGGTGGTGCACCCTTGTAATCCCAGTACTTGGGAGGCTGAGATAGGAGGATCACAGGTTCAAAGCCAGCCTCGGCTACTTAGTGAGCCTATCAGTAACTTAGTGAGACTTTGTTTCTAAATAATGAAATACAAAGGTCCGAGGTGTGACTGGGAGATAGAATGCCCCTGAGTTCAATCCTCAGTACCACAAAAGAAAAAAAGTGAGGAAGGAACAGAAAGACCTTGGAACTGAGCAGGTGCACAGTGGAGGACTCTCTAGCCAAACATCAGCTTCCCACCGCACCCGTCCCTGTCGATGACTGCCACCCCTGCACATGCTACTGATCCTCCGAACTTCACCCAACTCTTTTCAAAACTTCCTTCTACCATATAATTCGCTTACATTTGTACGTCCATTGTTTATATCGCTGCTACGTCATACACACCACAGGGCTGGGAACTTTGTTCACCAATGGACTCCAAACTCCCAGAACTCCTCAGGAACTCAAACAGTATTCCAAATATTTGTTGAGGAATAAGCAAGAGGAGGAGAATGTATAAACTCAAACTAATGAAGAGTTTCGATACGTTTAATTATGCCAAAAAATGATAAAACATCAAAGACAAAGATCTTAAAAGCAGAGGGAAGACAGCTTACTTGAAAGGAGAGCTCTGCTGACAATAGACCTCCTGACAGCAACAACAGATGCCAGAAGACAGCGGGACAAACAGCGTGTTGCAGAGGAAAAGCAGCTGTCAACCTGGAAGAACTGCACGCAGTGAAGGTGAGTAAAGGCTTTCATGAATAAAGGTTTGCCACAAAAAGACCATCAGTAGAGGAAGAGCTCAGGCATATGCTTCTGAATGTCTGAGACACTGGAAGTGTCTGAGTCACAGAGCTCCATTGTTGAGGGGTTTTTTTTTTGGGGGGGGTTGTTTGATTTTGCAAAGAGAATGTGTTCATATGTCACCAATTCCTCACTTGACCACTTGACCCTCCCCAACCTCTTTTTATTTCTGTATTTAAAAAAATATATCTTTTAGGGGAAGAAGAATCTTTATCCCTGTCTCCCATTTTTTGTAGCATAACTTTTAAAATCTTGGGGTTTTTTTTATTTTCTCAACTCATATTCATTGTAAGAGCTTGGTAGACATTAGCAGGAGAATAATGATAATAATCAGTAAGCCAAGCGTGGTGGCACACGCTTTGATCCCAGCATTCAGGAGGCGGAGACCAGAGGATCGCAGTTCACAGACAGCCTCAGCTACTTAGCAAGGCCCTTCACAACTCTGTGAGACCCTGCTTCAAAAACTAAAAAGACTAAAAAAAAATAGGGCTGGGCATATCACTCGAAGGTAGAAAGCCCTTGGATTCAATCCCCAGTACTGCAAAATAATAATAATAATAATAATAATAATAATAATAATAATAATAATAATTATAGTGTCCTGTCCATTATGATGGCTGTATAACTGAATCCTATACCAGTTCCAGGAGGCCATGGAGATTTAATAAATTAAATCACTTGCCTACGACTCCACAGCTAAGAATCAAGGTCAAGAAACAAAGCCAGCAGTGTGGTGGTGCAAGCCTATAACCCAGTAGTATTTGGGAGACTGAGACAGGAGGATTGCAGGTTGGAGGCTGGCCTCAACGACTTAGCAAGACCCTGTTTCAAAACAACAAATAAAATAGGAGTGGAGTCCTACTCAGAGGTAGAATGCCCCTTGGTTCAATTCCCAGTGACTTAGCAAGACCCTGTTTCAAACTAACAAATTAAATAGGACTAGAGTGGGGTGCTACCCAAGAGGTAGAACGTCCCTAGGTTCAATTCCAAATACTAAAATAAATAAATAAAATTTTTTAAAAAGAAGAGAAGCCGGTCCTGTGTGACAGCAAATGTTGGTATTTTACCAAGAAGGTCTACTACTAACGGACCCGTTTGAAGTTCAAGAAACACCCTGACAGCCTCCCCACACAGCCTCTTCTTCTGTCATTTTTTTTTTGTCATACTGAGGATGGAACCCAGGGCCATTCTATCCCTGAGCTACACCCCCAGCCCTATTTTTTTATTCTTTATTTTGAAGCAGGATCTCACTGAGTTGCAGAGGGCCTCACTAAGCAGCTGGGGCTGTCCGCAAACCCTGATCCTCCTGTCTCAGCCTCCAAAATGCTAGGATTACAAGCGTGCTCCACCATGCCCGGCTTCCTACAATATAATTTATAATAGGAATCACCAGGTATCATCCCACTAATCAGCATTTTCTCTGCTGAGAATTTAACTGGGCAAAGTTCTCTTCAAGCCATATTGGAAGGTAGGGGCTCTGGTACAAGAGGGGGTTGGGAGAGATTACAGAAAGAAAAAAAAAACTCACTGCTTTTATGATTTCCCACAAGAGCTACTGGGCCTGCCCTACACAGATGGCCTACTACTGGGAGTGGAGCCCCATGGTCCCAGCGGTCCCTTTGCCTGGACCTCCGAGGGTCTCCATGCCTGCTTGGATCTTCTGAATCCGCCCCTGGCTGTAACCCCTCGGCCACGGGTTGGATAGGGTTAGAGTGCGTCCCGCAGGGTGCCATGTGCTGGGAGCTTGGTCCCATGTGGCAGTGTTGGTGGTGGGACCTGGTCATTGGAAGCCGCTGGGAAGATATGAAAGTGGTTCTCACGAGCCCTCGTTGGTTCTGGTGAGGGCGGGTCGGAGTGAGGCCGCTCCACGCCTTGACCCCTTCTCTATGCAGCTTATTTCTGCTTTCCTTCCATGTTCTGACGCAGAGGGCTGTGGCCAGGATACTGTCACCGTGACCTGTGGACCCTCCAGCCACCAAAACTGTGGGCCACGTAAACCTCTTTACATCACAAAGCCCCCAGTTACTCGGGCATTTTGTTATAACCACACAAAATGCATGAACACACCCTTTGACTTGGAGTCTAAGAGCCCTCTGGAAGCTACATCAAATGTTTGTGCCTCCCTTGGTCCCCTCAGTCATACTCCTGTCAGGAGACTCTGGGACCCCATTCTACCCACACCCCAATCCCAGGCTGCCCACACTCCCCGTTCCCACTCAGAACCTCTGTCGAGCTTGCCTGCTTCCTAACTACGCAGCACACAAAGCCCTGCGAGCTTATGAGAAGTCCTGGAAAGAATGGTTTTTGCAGCCCTGTGGGCTGTCCCTCGGGGTTCATCCCCACAGTTCATCCAACAATCATATTCTCAATCCTGCAATGAGCCTGGCTCCTCATTGATACTTTCTTGGGATGATAGTTTTCACCCCAAGGGATCTACCAGGACACACACTGGCAATACATAAGTTAAAGAGCAACGGAGAAGCCGGGCATGGTGGCATAGCACACTTGTAATCCCAGTACTTGGGAGGCTGAGACAGGAGGATCGCAGGTTCACAGCCAGCCTCAGCTACTTAGTGAGCCCCTGTTCCAAAAAACACCAGCAACAGGGAAGGAGTGCTGTGACTCTCAGCTCACTTTCCTTCTTACCCCCAGTCCATGTCAAGCAAGATAGAAGCATGCCCAGGACACAGGGGAGACAGGGAGGAATAGGGCAGGAAGACATCTTGGGGAGCGGGAGCTGAGATGTGCTTGCCCAGGGGTGAGTTGGGAAGAACAGGTAGAGCTTTGGAAGCAGCAGATGATCCTGCTGACACCTGACACGGTCCTCTGAAGAGGGCACCCTGGCTCTCTCCCAAGGGAGCCCCTCTGGGGACAGGAACTACTTTAGTGTGGAGTTTTCCAAACTCTGGCCCCCAAGGGGGTCGGCGATGGCCCTAGGGCAGAGGAGCTTTGGGAAATCTTCATGTTCCATCTCCACCCTGGGCGCAGTGGTGCCGGGTGTATCCGAAGGCTCTGAGCAGCCTGCAGTCGAGACGCTGGCTTAACTTTGCCACCCTGGTCCCGGTGAGAGCGCATTTTGTTTATTCATCTAATATTTGTTGAGTGCTGCAAAGGTCCTACAGCATGCAGGGCAGGGTCTGGGGAGTCAGCACAGAGCAAGAAAATCCCCACCCTCACAGGATGTGTTCCCAGGAGGGGAGACCTGCTGGCAGGCAGCTACGCTTGCTCTACAGAAAACAGAGGCAGACAATAAGCGATGTACCTGCTATTTCAGCCAGGGTGCGTGGGTCTCTCTCTGAGGAACACCCAGCATGGAGTGAGGGAGAGGCCCTGCGGCTTCCAGAAGTATATGTCCCTGCCAGATGTGGCGGCACACGCCTGTAATCCCAGCACTTGAGAGGTTGAGACAGGAAGATGAAGGTTCAAAGCCAGCCTCAGCAACTGAATGAAACCCTCAGCCCTTCAACGAGACCCTGTTTCATAATAAAAAATAAAATGGGGCTTGGGGTTGGAGGTTGGAGGTAGAACTCCCCTAAATTCAACCAACCCCGATACAAAAATAAATTTAAAAAAGACTGTGTCCCAGGCAGAGGGACCATGCCGAGCAAGAATCGGCAGTGCAGCAAAGAGTGGAGCCAGAGCGTGTGAGCGAGAACAGAGGTGGGAAGCCAGGCAGAGAGAACCAGCACCCAGGGGCCCTGAGACTCGGGCTTGGGTCACAGTCTGGCTGAGTCCTGCCCCTCTGCTTATACTGTGCCAGCCACGGGGGGGATTCCAAAGCAAACATAACAAACCAACCACCCTCGTGTGCAGGAGAGGGAGCTGGCACCCCGCAGTCTGGGCAGGACAGACCCCAGGGTCTCTTCTGCTGGGTTTACTGCCACAAGCCCCTGTGCTGAATGTCCCACCCCACATGCCCCACGAGGTAGCGGGTTTCCGGTACTACAGTCTAGACGCACTGCCACCCTCAGAGCCAGACGCCTTCTTCATCATTTGCCAAAGGGGATAAAGTAGTGCTCCCCGGGGGGCAAATGCTGCCTCCAAAACTGAAGCCATCGCCAAGCGTCGCACCTGCTTCTGCCTGGGGAAGAGTGTGAGATGCAAATATGTGTCCCTTGTTTCAGAGGGGCCTGGCTCAGGCCACAAAGCCCAAGACATCCCTACCGTGGGGTGGGGTTTCCTCCCACCCTCCAAAGCGCCCACACCTAACCTGGGCTGCCCGAAGATCTGCCGCTGACCGCTCTTACAGCTCGAGGTGGCATTCTGCCACCAAGACGTGGAGCCGATGTGACATTCTGTAGAAAAGTGCAGATGACCAGGTCACTCCACGCTATATCATGTCAGGGCAGGAGATGTAAAAGGCCCGGAGACAAGATCCCAAATGTGCAGTGGCTTCCCACTTAATGGAAACTGCCTCTCATCCCTCTTCCTGAGAAGGAATAAAAGGGCCACATCCGGCAAGTCAGAGGTCGCACCTGTCCACTGGGTCTACATTGACCTCCTCGAGCACAGACACACCCCCTAGCAACAAATAGCCCAGCTCTTGATCGAGTTCAGTGGCTGTCCACCAGTGCCCTCCAGAACCCACCTGGCTCTGTGTGCACAGGACTGGTGAATTCAACAGGGATGTGATGGTACCATTCCTGACCCGTTAGGTTTTAGTAACGGCTACCATTCCCATCATGTGCTACAGCTTCTGGCCCATCATCTTGACCAGAGGGGGGCAGCTTTCCAGAGATATCCGCTTGGCTTTCCTCTCTAGAATATCTTTCACCCTGTGGCCCTGAAGCCAAGTAAAGGCTTGACCAGCCCAGCCATGTCCACTGCACTCATAAGCTCGGGACTCGGGGACGTGGCCACCAAGTAGATTCATGCCCAACTGTGGGGCTGTGATTAGAAACTTAGGAGGTAGTGCTGTAAGGGGGACAGCGGAGGGGATCAGAATCCAGCTCGGCGGGGGCAGCGTTAGCCAACCCCTGGCCCTTTCTGGTTGGAACAGTCTATTGTTAGCAATTTAACTACATGGGCAGGCGGGCGTGGTGGGGCACAGCCGTAATCCCAGTTCTTGGGAGGCTGAGGCAAGAGGTGATTTCAGGTTTGGGACTAGTCTCTCTCCTCAACTTAAGGGGACCTTCAGCAACTTGGTACCACGCTCACTTCTCAATAGCCACAGACAATTGAGGCTTATTTGTGTCCTTACATGTAGACTCGGAGTCATAATAAAATTTGCCTTATTTATTTATGTATTATTTATTTATGTGTGGCAGCCAGAGAGAAGAGCAGAGGCTTCTTACGCCACCTCTCCGTGACTTCTGCCAGTCTCCTCCCAGAAGCCTCTTTTTAATGATAAATTGAACAAAATGTGCATTAATGCCAGACTCAGATACACAGTAAGCAATTTGAAATATAGAGAAAAGGGCTATCCTTAGCATACATAAGGACATCCACGGTAGAAGAAGGAATGTCCACTTGGGCTCATTTCTTTTTTATTAATTTTTTTATTGGTGCCGTGTGTCATACGTCTAAATGGAGTACAAGATGGTTGAGGCACACATGCACACATCACCCAATTAGCCCTTAGCCAGTTCCTACCCGCTCCCTCCCCCTTCGTCCTTCTCATGTTTGGCTTAGTGATTAACTTTGATATGCTTCTGAATGTATGTCATGTACATTAGGGAATTTCCCTCTTCCCCCCACCCATTTCCCTCAAGCAGGTCGCCTACGGGAACCTGCAGGAATTCTCCTCTGTACAGCTCGCTGTGAGTGCTGCTGACCTCAGAGATTTAACCCCTGATGGTCCACAACAACTTAGCAAGAACTGCTTCAGAATAAAAAGTAAAACCAGGCTGTGGGAGAACGCCCCTGGGTTCAAGCCTCAGTGCCAAATTAAAAACAAAACAAAGTAGGACATGGATGGGTGACAATGAAGCCGTCTTGACCTCATTTGTATATCTGTGTATCTCCCCCATAACCACCCGGGATATGCTGATGGAGATGATGGGCCCACGGGTAACAGCCTCACTCCCCCTGCTCCCAGGCACCTAAACCTCAGGATGGGTCTTACCGCTGACTCCAGCAAAGCAGAACTGGAAGGGTATTGTGGAAGAGCAAGTCTCAATAAATGCAGGCTGGCTGGGGCCACGCAGCATATCAGGGACACAGAGCCCAGCCTCTTTGCCCAAGACTGTCAGGCCAAGCCCCACGGCCCTCCAGAATCCTCCCTGCTGTCCATCTGTCTGTGCTCCGGCACTCCCCAGGTGCTGCGGCTACTTCAGCCAAGTCCAAATCGAGACTATTAGCTGGATAATGGCTCTAATGAGATACAGAATGAATTGCCAGGGCCCTACTCAGGCCGGGAAAACTAAATGGATAAGCGAACGGCCTGCCTCTGGCACTTTGGGATTCTGGCAGGTCCTATGTGTTCCCCAGGAGTCCTCTTGGGAAGATCTGATCCTCTGACTCTGAAACTAACAGAAACACACAGTGGTGGGTTCCTGGTGTATATTTTGAGTTTGGGGGGTACAGTCACCAAGACGACACTGTAAGACACACCTTGGTGCACAGCTTCGTGAGTGCAGACTTTAGTGTCTGGAAAGGTAGGCCTAGATCCACCATGCCACAGTAGTGGCCACATGATCAAATTACTATATTTTATCTTTCAATGAAATGATGATATCTATCTCAGGATGTTTCGGTGATTAAATGAGACTGGGCATGAAAATAACTTTGAATAGTTTTCAGCACAGATGTGTGCTGGGAATTAATGTTAACAGAAGTAGCCACAAAGGTATTGCTTTGTTGATCAACGTAACAGTTCATTTGCAAGGTAAGCACTGAGCAGCCTTCTAAGGGTGAGGAATCATGCTGAAATATTGAAGAAGACGGGCACAGTTCACTCTCAGGGTACTTTGTCCTACTACCAGTGAAGAGCCATGGCAGGCAAGTCACGGGTGCCATTTGGGGTGACTTCTGCATGACAGAGGGATGTACTGGGTTCAGGAGCAAAAGGTGGGGGAGCTATGCTGTAGAAAAGAGTCAGGTCTTCATGTCCTCTAGTTAACACTAAGGTTTGCAAGGATTTCTAGAAGGGAAATTGCACCCTTGGATCTGTGTTTTGTTTTCTTTGTTGTACTGGGGATGGAACCCAGGGGCATTCAACCTCCAAGCTACACCCCCAGCCTTATTTTGAAATAGGGTCTCACTGAACTGCAAAGGGCCTCACTAAGTAGTAGCTGGGGCTGTCTGGGAACCAAGATCCTCCTGTCTCAGCCTCCCAAATGCTGAGATTACAAGCATGCGCCACCACGCCCAGCTGGTGTTCATAGGCTAAAAATAAAAAGATAAATGACAGGGTGCCCAGGATGGAATGTCTTTTTGTCTTTTCACTGAAAAATTAGAAACTAGACGAAATATATGAAACAACCATTTGTGCCCTGAGCAGCGCATGACTATGCGCAGGGACACAAGGTGCTGCCAGCAACACCTTGGCTTAGAACTGAGGAGTGTTCCAGGTCATGGATGAGAAGGGAGATCAGAAGCAGAGCAAGGCCACGCCACTGAGGTGGGCAGAGAGCTCAGAGACTGGGGAGGCTGGGGCTGAATGCATCAGCGGTAACACTACTGGCATCCTGCCAAGAAATCATTCCCCAAATCCCCATGGGCAGCCCCTGATTCCCAGACTGGTGCCCTCAGATGCACAGGATGAGACTCCATAAGGTTGGACAAGAAGAAACCAGGCAACTGTAAGCTTACTCAGGGACGAGAAACCACCAAACTCCCAGGTTACTCAGTAGACAAGGCAGAAGGACTGTGTTCTGTAGAAAGAATAAAACCCATTTCCCTCATCCCCCCAAAACTACAAAGAGCAAGCTTCGGAAAAACAAAATCCTCGCAGATAGCCTCAGCTACTTAGTGAGGCCCTTTGCAACTCAGTGAGGCCCTGTTTTAAAATAAAGAATAAGAAATAGGGCTGGGGGTGTAGCTTGGAGGTAGAATGCCCCTGGGTTCATCCCCAGTACCACAAGTAAAAAGAAAGAAAAGAAAAAAATTCTTCAAGGGCCTTAACAATCTTAAGAAATACTGTTTTTGAAAAAGATAAGAACCTCAGAATTTAACCATGTAAATTTTACAAATGCCAGAAACCAACCCAAAATTGCTACTCAGAATTAGAAGCAAAAGAAAAAATAGTGAGTCAAAAAGCATGATTAAAAATCAGCAGGTTATAGAACTTGGCCAAGTTGGATTCATCTGAGAAATGCAACCTGGTTTAGCATATGCGTGTCATGAATCATTAATGTAATATATCATGGATAGAATGAAGGGCTAAAACAATACCAACAACGCTGTCAATTCAATATACATAGAAAAGGTGCTTCAAAGAATGATGTGCCCATTCATTGTTATTATGATTTTGGTACTGGGACTTAACCCAGGGGCATTCTACCTCTGAGCTAAACCCCCAGCCCTATGTTCCAGTCTTTATTTTGAGACAAGTTCTCACTAAGTTGCAGAGGGCCTCACAAAATAGCTGAGGCTGGTTGTGCCTGGCTACCCATTCATTATTAAAAGCGCCCAAGAAACTAGGGATTGCAGGATACTATCTCAATCACATAAGGAAATCTACAAAATGTCCACAGACGACATCATAATTAGTGGTGAAAGGATGGATGTTTTCTCCCTAGATTCAAGAAAAAACAAGGATGTCAACTCTTCCCACATCTACTCAACACGATAAGAGGAGGTTCTACCCATAGCATTTATGCAAAACAGGGCATCTAGGATTATATAAATATATGTAATTATATAAATATATACAAATATAAATATATATGGAGTTAAGCAAGGTTGCAGCATACAAGATCAGTATACAAAAGTCTCTAGTCAAGCTGACCAAGATACAGGCAGAGAAGACGCCATGTTGAGGTGGGATATTCCCATGCTCTCTCTCATGGCATAATTAGGCGATCTTGACATGACACCTAGTCTCCACTCTATAGCCCTGGCTAAACCCCGGTTCTGAAGCACTCTCTCTTTTTGTATCTCTTCCTATTCTCTGATAGTGCTCTCCCGAACACACACACACACACACACACACACACACACACACACACACACACCAGAGCTGTATGGTCGAATAAAAAGTTAGATAAGGTCCAAGTAGTGCAAGCCCCCATTTTTATGGGTTTTTGCTTCAAACTCTCAAATATTGCTTCTTCCCCACTTTACTTTGATGTTATAAACATTTCTTTGGCCTTCAATAAACATAGGTGCTCCAGATCATCACCATCAACATTATCTCCTCCTCCTCCTCCTCCTCCTCCTCCTCCTCCTCCTCCTCCTCCTCCTCCTCTTCTTCTTCTTCTTCTTCTTCTTCTTCTTCTTCTTCTTCTTCTTCTTCTTCTTCTTCTTCTTCTTCTCCCTCCTCCCCCTCCTCTCTCTCTCAGAGTATTGATCCCTGTGTGTCATCTGGCCAGGTACCCAGGACCTGTAATAAAAAAATAGAAAATTTTATTTCTACCTGTGTCCTAATCCCTGAAAGGTTTCTCTCTACTTTAAAGGAACCAAATAAAAACAGGCACAAATTTTTAATTCATAAGTGAGAGAGGGGACATTGCTACTGATAGCATAGGCATTAACAGGACAATAAAGGGATATTATGAATAATTCTATACCCAGAAGGTTAATAACTTAGATGGAATGGATTTATTCCTTAAAAGATCCAATCTACCAAAACTCACACAAAGAAAAAAAATTATCTGAATAGACCTGTACTTATTAAAGAAATTGAACTAATAACTGATGCTCTTCCAAAAAGGAAAGCATTTATCCCAGATAGTTTCACTAGTAAATTCCATCAAACACTTCTGAGAGAAATGATTTCAGTTTTCTAGAATCTCCTCCAGAAAACAGAAATAGAAGGAACATGTCCTAACTCATTCTATGAGGCCAGTTTAAATCCAAATAATTAAAATAAAGGAGACTTGCAAACTAATATCTTTCATGAATACAAATGCAAAGTTCAACAAAATATTAGCAAATCAGATCTAACAATGTATGGAGTTAATTATACACCACAACCAAACGGGATTAATTCCAGGTCCACAGAGCTAGTTCAACACTCCAAAATCAATTAATATAATCTATCACATGAATGACTAAAAAAGAAACACCATATCATCATTTCAATAGATACATAATTTTCTAGTGCTCATTTTGTGTCCCAAGATGTGATCTATTTTGGAGAAGTTTCCGTGAGCAGTTGAGAAAAATGTGAACTCTGCTGCCATTGGGCGGAATATTCTATATGTGTCCAGTAGGTCCATTTGGTTGATGGTGTTCTTTAGGTCTGTCTGAGGCATCTTTACTGACCTTTCATCTAGAATATTAGTCTAATGGTGTGAGAGGCGTGTTGAAGTCTCCCAGTATTATTGTATTGGGATTTATGTGTGACTTAATGTCACAAAGAGTTTGTTTTATGAAGGGAGCTGCACCTATGTTTGGTGCATAAATGTTGACTATGGACTAATATCTAAAATATACAGAGAACTCAAGAAACTCAGCACTAAGAAAACAACCCAATCAAAAAATGGGAAAGTGAACTAAGTAGACACTTCATGAAGGAAGACATTCAAGTGGCCAATAAATGCATGAAAAAATGCTCAAAATCATTAACAATCAGAGAGATGAAAATCAAAACTACCCTAAGATTCCACCTAACTCCAACTAGAATGGCAATCATTCAAAACACAAACAACAACAAATGCTGGTGAGGATGTGGAGAAGTAAAAACTCTTAATATATTTTGGTGGGACTGCAAATTAGTGCAATCACTTTGGAAAACGGTATGGAGGATCCTCAGAAGAATGGGAACAAACTTACCATATGATCCAGCAATACCACTTCTGGGTATCTACCCAAAAGAAAGGATACCAAACTAATGCATGCATATCTATATTTATAGCTGCACATTTCACCATAGCCAAACTATGTAAACAGCCAAAATGTCCATCAACAGATGAATGAATTACAAAACTATGGGATATTACACAGTGGAATTTTACTCAGCCGTAAAGAAAAACACAACTACATAATTTACAGGGAAATGGAAGAAACTTGGGGGACATTATGCTAAGTGGGATTAGTCAGTCACAAAAAATAAGAAATCAGCCAGGTTTGGTGGCGCATGCTTGTGATCCCATGCTTGAGAGGCAGAGGCAGGAGGATCATGCTGGTTTGAAGCCAGCCTCTCTGACTTAATTAAGAGACCCTGTTTCCAAATAAAAATATAAAATAGGTCTGGGAGTGTATCCTAGGGGTAGAAGTGTTTCCAGGAACCCCAGTACCACCAAATAAATAAATAAGAAATCATATGCTTTCCCTAATATGTGAAGGGTAGGGAGAAAATGGGTCATAGGAGGAACTCTAGACAAAGAAGAAGTTTTTTATAGATGAGCAAATAAGGTGACCTAACTGAGGAGATGGGAGAGAGACGAGGGAAATTCTCTAATGCACATGATGTGTTTTAACAAACATATCAATTTCAATTACCAAGCCAAGCATGAGAAGGAGGGAGGGGAAGAGTGTGGGTGGAAACTGGGTAATTGGATGATGTGTGCATGTATGTCTCCACAATCTTGCATCTCATTAAGATGCATGAATACAATGCACCAATAAAAAATTTTAAAAATAGATACAGAAATGCATTTGACAAAATCCAACAACCACTCATGATTTAAAAAAGAAAACTTTATGGCAAACTAAGAATAGAAAGGAATTTCCTGAGCTTGATGAAGATCATCTTAATAAACACACAGCTAACATCCTGCTCAACAAGACATTAGATGCCTTCCCCCTGAGGTCAGGAACAAGGCAAGATGTCCCCACCCTCACCTGCTGGTCAGCACTCTACTCAGAGTCTTAGCTAACACGGTAAGACAAAAAAATAAAATAAATAAAACAAAAGGAATATATAGTGAGAAGGAAGAAGTCCATGTTTGCATTTACAGATGATATGAGTGTCTATATTTTTACAAAAGAATTGACTACACATACACAACTTTAAAATTAATAAATGATTATCTCAAGATTGTAGGTTATAAGTTTAATATATAAAAATTGATTGGTTTCCCCTATATCATAAATGAAAAATTGAAATATAAAACTTAAAACACAATATTTACACTAGCCTTCAGTAAATGGAATATTTAAGTATAAATATAATAAAATATATCTAATATCTATATAAGATATCTTATCTGCAAAACCCAGATAAAAGAAATCAAAGAAGATCTTTATGTATGTAGAAATAGTCTATGTTCATGGATAAGAAGACTCGGGATTGTTAAGATCTTAATTCTTTATTATTCTTCTCAACTTGATCTGTAGATTCAATGCCATCTCAGCCAAAACCCCAGCAAGTCCAAATTGTTGATATTGACAAACTGAGTCTAAGACTTACATGGAGAGACAAAAACCAGAGCAGCCAAAATAACACTGAAAGAGAAGAGCAAAGTAGAAAGGTTGGTGCAATCCAACTTCAAATCTCACTATACAGCCACAGCCATAAAACCAGCATGGTACTGACAAATCATAAGCAAACACTTCAATGAAATAGAATGAAGATTCTAGAAATAGATCTACACAAATAGAGTGAAACGATCTTTGGCAGAGGAGCAAAGGCAAAAGATAGAGCAAAAATAATCCTTTTATGGGAACAACTGGACACCCACATGTCATAAGAATGAATCCAGACACATAGAACTTATGCCTCTCCAAAAATTAATCCCAAATTGATTATATAACTAAATATAAAGCTCAAGATTATAAAATTCTAGAAGATAACATAGGAGAAATTCTAGATACCATTCTGTTTGAAATGAGGTTTTTTTTAGATACAACACAAAACATAAACCTGTGAAAGAAAACTTTGATAAGTGAAACTGCTAAAATTAAAATATCTACCTGAAGGAGATGATATGGGAATGAAAATGCAAGCTTCAGCTGTGAAAAAATATTCACAAAAGTTTATCTGATAAAGAACTGTTAACCAAAATATGCAGAATTACTAAGACTTGACAATAGAAAATGAATAGCCCGATAATTCTAAATAACATATCACCAAAGAAGACAAAAAACATGACAAAATGTTCAATATCATATGTATTAGGAAAGTTTTTTAATAATATCAACAATAAAATGCTACTATTAAAATGTGATCTGACTTTTAACTCTGTTTACATTGTCTTTGGATATACAATTTTTTATTTTTTAGGGAGTTTATTTACCCTTTTGTTGCCTGTGCCATTGAAATCATATCCAAGAAATCACTGCCAATTTCAAAGTTGTGAGGTTTTATGACCCAGATTTTCTTCTAAAAGTTTATAGTATTAAGATTTATATTTAGGTCTTTTATCTATTTTGAGTTAATATTTGTATATGTGTTAGGTAAGGGTCCAATTTTATTCTTTTTCATGTAATTATTATTTTTCAACAATATTTAGTTAAAAGATTAGTATTTCTTCCACCAAATGTTCATAAAAACCTTGTCAAAAATAACTTGACAATATATGGAAGAATTTATCTCTAGACTTTTATTTAACTCAAATGGTTTATATATCTGCCTTTAGAACAGTGCTACACTGTTTCAATTATTGTAGCTTTATATGGTTTGAAATCAGAAAATATATATCTTCTAGCTTTGTTCTTCTTCGAGATTGTTTTGGGTATCTAGAGTCCATATTCCATATCAGGATAGATTTTTTCTGAAAAATAAATAAATAAATGTGTGATAGTTTCACCTAAAAAAAAAGAAAAAAATATTCTCTGGTAAGAAAGAAAGCAAAAAAATATTGAAATGTTATCTCTAAGTCATCAAAAGCTTGGAATCAGACAAATGAAACTGTTATGTGAGATTATCATCATTAATATTGGATAAATTGCTATAAAACTAGATGTCAACCACTAAGCCAAGCATGGGAAGGAGGGATGGGGAGGGAACGGGGTGGGGATCGGGTAGGGGCTAACTGGGCGATGTGTGCATGTATGTCTACAAAAGTATTTTCTTTATACCATTATGATGTATGAATACATTGCACCAATAAAAAATAAATTTAAAAACTGTGATCTGTACCTATTAGAATTACTAAATGTGGTGAGCCCCACCCTTGTTTGCTGGCGGACTTTTCTAAGATGGCGCTGAACGGAAGTACGGAGAGGCACCAAAGTTGTAAACAAGTCATGCGCAGTCCAACGACTAGAGCATGGTGTGCACGGGAACAGGTCATGCCATCGGCATCCGGCCAATGGGTGGTTAGAGAATCAGGCGATGTCCGCGTGATCGCCGTCATGATTGGCTGATGGGTGCTTATAAGCGGGGCGCGAAGGGCTTGGGGGAGAGGAAGATGTAACAGCTTGGGGCAATAAAGAGCTTGAAGAAGATCGTCTCGAGTGTCGTGCATTACAGGGCGTCCGACATTTGGTGGCCCGTACGGGGAATCGAAGCAGCTTTCGTTTTGCAGACGATCAGAACTTCCGCTCTCCCAAGGCAGCCGGCTGGTAAGTACTCCCGGGATTTGGGAGGCTCTGGAGAACAGAGGATTATAAAGGTAAAAATATTATTTCCCCAACTCCGTACGGACAAAGGGGAGCTCCAAAAGGAGGTTGTACTAGATTCTCAGGCTGGTCCTGAGTGTCGCTATGGGGAATAACCCTTCACACCCGATACAGAAGGCTTTAAAAGCCCTATTAAATGGAAAGGGATTAAAACTAAGAGACAAGACCATTCAAAACTTTCTAAGCCAAGTAGATGAGGCAGCTCCCTGGTTTGCAGTTTCGGGAAATTTAACCCTGTCGAGCTGGGATAAACTAGGTAAGGACATAGAACGGGCAGAGAAGGACAATCTGGTATCAGGAGGAACCTACCCTTTGTGGCGCCTCATACGAGCGTGCCTAGAACAAAAATGCTATAAACCATTAGTACAGGAGGGGCAAGCTGCCCTAGATCAGCTAAAAGAGGAACGATCTATTTCCTCTCACCCCACTAGCGAACAGGGCTCGGATGGGGAGGGAGAATCGGATGAGGAACTTGTTGCCATAGAAAAGGAAGTCAGCAAAATGACCGTGGATACATATTCCTCCCAGGGGTCCCTTCCTCCTCCCTATAATCCTTCGGCCCCCGAGCGTGTAAGACCGACCGGGGGTCGTTCCTTTCATGAAAAGGTATGGAGGGAGCCGGAGGTGTTGATGGCTAGACAAGCTTTTCCCGTATTTCAGCCGCAGGGCGGAGGGCCTCGTTACCATGAGCCTTTAGATTACAAACTAGTAAAACATATTGCTGAGTCAGTGCGAACATACGGCACAAATGCTGCGTATACTGTGGCTACCCTGGAAAGTATTCACAGATATGCCATGACTCCTGGAGATTGGCAAAATTTGGCCCGAGCGGCCCTGACTCCAGGACAGTACTTGGATTGGAAGGCTTTCTTGATCGAGTTTGCAACTGAACAGGCGGCAGCCAATCAAGCCGCTGGGCAGCCTGCCTGGAATGTAGACATGCTCTTGGGGCAGGGACAGTTCGCAAATAACCAAACATGTTTTCCTCAACAGATATACGAACAAATAAATAATTTAGCCATTAGAGCCTGGAAAGGGCTTCCTAATAAAGGGGAGGTATCGGGCAATCTTACCAAAATAATTCAGGGGCCTAACGAGCCTTTTGCTGATTTTGTGGCCAGAATAATAGAGGCTGCTGGACGAATATTTGGAGATGTCGATGCAGCCATGCCTCTTGTTAAACAACTTATTTTTGAACAATGCAATTCAGAATGCAGACAGGCCATAAACCCCTATAAAAATAGAGGCTTAGAGGTGTGGATGAAACTGTGCAGAGAACTTGGTGGGCCTTTATCAAATTCAGGGTTAGCCGCTGCGATCTTGCAGGCCTCTGGTCGGCAAAAGAACAACAATAATACCCGGTTGGGCAATTGTTTTTCCTGCGGGGCGGCGGGACACCTAAAGAGGGATTGCCCTAAACGTGCTGCCCCGCCACAGCAAGCTCCGCCAGATTTATGTAAACGCTGCAGGAAAGGCAGGCATCCCACCGCAGAGTGTCGATCTGTGAAGGATATCGATGGCAATGTTTTATCTTCTCATGCTTTGCCAGAACAGGGCCGTCAACCGCCAAAAAACGGGAAACGGAGCCCTTCCCCTCAGGGCCCTTACAAGTATGGGGGCCAACAAATGTACAGTGCTATGGAGACGGACCAGACACCCCCATGGCCCAATCTGCACCAACCCAAGGAATCAGGAGAGCCACTCCCGGTTCAGCGGGATTGGACCTCTGTGCCACCACCCGGTTGGTATTAACCCCTCGAATGGGAATTCAAGTCATGCCAACCGATATGTCTGGTCCATTACCCCCAGAAACCGTGGGCCTGGTTTTGGGACGATCATCATCCACCTTAAAAGGCCTCGTTACCCATCCCGGGGTTATTGATCAAGATTATGAGGGGATTATAAAAGTTATGATTTCTGCCCCCCGGGGAATTGTGGCCATCTCTCCCGGTGATAGAATAGCCCAGTTACTAGTGTTACCCAGTTTACATTCTCTGTTCCCCTCTAAGCAAAATCAACGGGGGGAAAAGGGGTTTGGTTCCTCTGGTACTAACATTATATCACTTGCGTTTGATATGGGGAAGCGACCCTTAATTACCTTAAAAGTGGAAGGAAAATCTATTCTAGGGTTACTTGATACAGGAGCAGATACAAGTGTGATAGCTTCCAAAGATTGGCCGCCTGCTTGGCCTATAAAAAAGGCTGACACACAGCTTAGAGGGCTGGGATACGTCCAAACTCCTGATGTCAGTGCAAGGCCTCTCCACTGGGAGGATCAGGAAAGGCACTCTGGCACTTTTACACCATATAAGTTGGAAATTCCGGTCTCCTTGTGGGGACGAGATTTACTTTCGGATATGGGTTTTCATTTACAAAATGACTACTCCCCCCAAGCACAACAAATGCTTATAAAACAGGGCTTTCACCCGTCATACGGGCTGGGCGAACATCTTCAAGGGCGCAAGAGCCCCGTTCCTAATGAAGGACAAAATGATGCCCGGGGCCTGGGTTTTGGGAAGTAGCCACTGGGAAGACAATTCCCATTACTTGGAAAACGGGGGATCCAATATGGGTTTCCCAGTGGCCCCTCCCCCGGCAAAAAGTAGAGGCAGCTCAGGAGTTAGTCAAAGAACAGTTAGCATTAGGCCATATCCAGCCCTCCACGTCCCCCTGGAACACGCCCATATTTGTAATAAAAAAGAAATCAGGAAAATGGAGATTATTGCATGATCTTCGAGCTATTAATGATCAAATGCAAAGTATGGGACCTGTTCAACATGGTCTTCCTCTTCTTTCGGCTATCCCACAATTTTGGCCTGTTATAGTAGTAGATATAAAAGATTGCTTCTTCTCTATACCTCTTCATGTTCAGGATACCCCATGCTTTGCCTTTACAGTGCCCTCTGTGAATCACGAACAAATTGATCAGAGATATGAGTGGAAAGTGCTTCCTCAGGGTATGGCCAACAGCCCTACTCTATGTCAATTGTATGTGGATGCTGCTTTGCAACCTGTTAGAGAGGAATTTCCATGCGTACGGTGCTGCCATTATATGGATGATATTTTGATAGCCTGTGGAGAGGAAAAACAACTAGAAGAGGCATTTTGCATGCTTGTCAAGACTCTAGAGAGTAGGAATCTGATAATAGCATCTGAAAAGATACAAAAGGGCACTGTCATTCAATTTTTAGGAAATGTTCTTTATCCCCGTTTTATTAGGCCCCAAAAGGTTATTATACGCACAGACCAATTGCATACATTGAATGATTTTCAAAAATTACTAGGGGATATCAATTGGGTTCGACCTGCTTTAAGAATTCCCAATCATATGTTGAAGCCCTTATACACGATCCTGATGGGGGATTCTTCATTGACTTCCCCGCGAACACTGACACCTGAAGCTCGGAGTGCCTTAACATTAATTGAACAGGCTTTGACTAAGGCCTCCCTTAAACGTGTATCACCAGAGGATCCCATTTGGGCATGTATATTAGCTACTAAGTTACAACCTACTGGAGTTTTGTGGCAGCAAGGACCTCTGTTGTGGATTCATCCTAAAATTTCCCCTCAAAGGATTATAGAACATTACCCCTCTATGGTAGCTAAGGTTGCTACTATGGCTATCCAGCAATGCATTCAACACTTTGGCCAAAACCCCGATAAGCTTATCATTCCTTATAGTAAACATCAAATATTAACATTACAGACGACCATAGATGAGTGGGCCATATTACGCTACACATTTGTAGGGGAGATAGATAATCATTTGCCTTCAGACCCTATATTGCATTTTGTGGAAAAGCATCCTATAATCTTCCCCATCGCAACCAAAGATAAGCCGATACCCCATGCTCCTAATATATTTACAGACGGATCCAAAACAGGGTTAGGAGCCTTTGTAATTGAAGGCCAAGACCCCATAGTCATACAATATGAGCATAGATCACCTCAGCTAGTTGAATTACATATTATTTTAGAGGTATTTAAAACATATACATTTTCTTTTAATTTGCTGTCAGATTCCTCGTATGCTGTAGAATTAGTTAAAAGTTTGGAATGCGCGGGACAAATATCTACGCAGACCCCAATCCATTGTTTGGCCTCGGACATTCAACACTTAATTTGGAAAAGAAATAATCCCTTTTATATACAACATGTTAGGGCACATACGGGTCTGCCTGGACCGGTTACCCATGGTAATGATATTGTGGACAAACTCACTAAGTTGCCTATGATCTTCTTTCTTACACCGCTACAACGGGCAAAGGAGTTTCATCACCAATTCCATGTAAATGCTAAAACTTTACAGCTTAAATTTGCTATCCCTCGTAGCCAAGCCCGTGAAATTGTTAAGACTTGCGGTGCTTGTGCACCGTTTATACCTTCCCCGGTTGTTGGTGTTTGCCCGCGAGGCCTACTTCCATTACATTTATGGCAGATGGATGTGACTCACATACCTGAGTTTGGCACTGTTAAGTATGTGCATGTGTCCATTGATACGGCCTCTGGGATTATATATGCTTCCGCTCATGCAGGAGAAAGGGCCTATGATGTTATTGCACATTGCCTTGAGGCTTGGGCAGCATGGAATGCGCCTAAAGAGATTAAAACCGATAACGGCCCGGCTTACACCTCACAAAAATTTACATCTTTCTGCAAGCAGATGGGAATACTGCTTAAACATGGTCTCCCTTATAATCCTCAGGGCCAAGGCGTTGTTGAACGTGCACATCGCACATTGAAAGAATGTTTAATAAAACAAAAAGGGGGAATAGGGGCGGATCTCAAACCAAAACAGCGATTATCATTGGCACTTTTTACTCTAAATTTTTTAAATCTGGATGTCAATGGTAAATCGGCTGCAGACCGGCACTTTGGATCCACTGCGATTCCTCAGGAGATGGCAAAGTGGAAGGATGTACTCACAGGTCAGTGGAAGGGCCCTGATCCAGTGCTCACATGGGCCCGAGGCTCTGTCTGTGTGTTTCCACAGGACGGAACAGATCCACTCTGGGTACCGGAAAGGCTGACACGTCGGATTCCACAAGATGGCATCAGGGACATGGATATACCTCCTCATTATGACAATCGGCCTACAACCAGCATGGAGTAATCTTATAATATACAGCTTCCTGGAGCTTTATGTTTTACGCTTCAATCCCCTGATGATTCCAGGCCGTGTATATTTTTGTCCCCTCAGGCTGCAGGATGGTTTATGACACCTAATGTTTCTAGCGATGGTATTGCTAATGCTTCTGCATATTGGATACAGGGTTTGTGGCCTGTACAGTTCTTAAATTCTTCTGATACCCCAAGGGCTCAGCCACGATGGGCTCCACGTTGTCGAGGCAGTCTTTAGCGCCCCCTTGGACAGGCTGCCAGGCCCGCCTTTTGCAATGGGCCTCCCCCCATTTTACCTTTTCTCCCCGCATTGGTACCTTTGTTAATTCCACCTTTAGAGGTTATAATTTCACTAATCAAAATCCAACTCAATCTATCTTTAGTAATCCCTTTGATATATGGCTACTATGCGGAGTTTTGTGCTGGAATGCTACTACTGCTAATCTATCTCGAGAGTTGTCTTCTCATCTTACAGGAAATTGGAGTAAGGAGTTTGATATGCTTACTGAACAGCTACATGCGGAGATCGTCAAGGTCAACACCACCCGAATCGATCCTGAAGTCGCCCAGACGTTGGCCTCCTGGATACAAAGAGCGGCATTCCATCTTAAGGAATGGACTGGGTTGGGGGCTCTGGGATTTTGTTTAGTCTTCCTGTGCATTCTATGTCTCTGTTGTCTGCGACGGCTATTTACACAAAGAGCCAAAGATCAGATACTTCTAGCCCAGGCCTTTGTGGCCGTTGAGGCGGGTCAGTCGCCCACCGTCTGGCTGGCAGTAATGGAAAAGGCATAATGCGCTCAGGATGACAAGCAAAGCATTGCACTTGAGATACGCGGCCTGCAGATAGCGATCTCAAGAAGAGCATGTCTGATTGCACGCGGGTAGATACCCCAAATCCCGCCTCTGAGAAAAAGGGTATCGGACGGGTCTGGCTCTCATCAAGGGAAACACACCTGGATGGGAGACAGTACAATGTCCTAGCTTCCAGCATCAGAGATCAGACCTCTACTCTTGCCTGTTGCGCTTTTAAAACAAAAAGGGGGAGCTGTGGCGAGCCCCACCCTTGTTTGCTGGCGGACTTTTCTAAGATGGCGCTGAACGGAAGTACGGAGAGGCACCAAAGTTGTAAACAAGTCATGCGCAGTCCAACGACTAGAGCATGGTGTGCACGGGAACAGGTCATGCCATCGGCATCCGGCCAATGGGTGGTTAGAGAATCAGGCGATGTCCGCGTGATCGCCGTCATGATTGGCTGATGGGTGCTTATAAGCGGGGCGCGAAGGGCTTGGGGGAGAGGAAGATGTAACAGCTTGGGGCAATAAAGAGCTTGAAGAAGATCGTCTCGAGTGTCGTGCATTACAGGGCGTCCGACAACTAAAATCTGAAAATACCAAATGCTGGTAAGGATGTGGATTAACCTGACATAGATCACAAACTCAGTGTAAAGACAAGATTATAAAACTTTTAGAACATGAAAGAATATTATCAACTTGAGATAAGTAAAATTTCTTATATAAGATGCATAAGTAAATAAATAAATAGGACATAAATTGGCCAGGCACAGTGATGTGTGCCTTTAATCTCAGCTACTGTAGAGTCTGATGCAGGACTATCACAAGTTGGAGGCTAGCCTAGGCAACTAGTGAAACCCTATCTCAAGGTAAAATTTTAAAAGAAGACAAATTGAACAATTGTCTACTCTTTAAATATCATTAATAAGAAGATGGAAATACAAGAAATTCAGTAGATGAGTAGGAATCAAAATACATATATCTGACAAAGGTCTTGAATTCAGTAATGTCTATATCACAACTTAATATGAGAAAACAACTTTAAAACTTGGTTAAAAAATTTTAAGCTTGGTATGATAGTTGTACACTTGTAATCCCTCTACTTGTGAGGTGGGGTTGAGATAGAAGTATCACAGCCTCAGCTACTTAGTGAGGCCCTACCCAACCTAGTTAGACCCTGCTTGAAAATAAGGAATAAAAAATAGGGCTGGGGATGTTCCATGGAGGTATAATGCCCCTGAGTTTAATCCCCAGTACTGCAAAAAAAAGTATGTGTGTGTATGTGTGTGTATGTATATATATATATATATATATATATATATATATATATATATATATATATCATTTGGGCTAATATAGCAAAATTCCTTAACTGAGTGACTTATAAACAAAAGAAATTGATTGCTCTCAGCTCTGGATTCTGGGGAGTCCAAGCTCAAGGCAGCTTCAGTGTCTGGGGAGAGTTCATTCCTCACAGATGACATCTTGTAGGCATGTCCTCACCTGACAGAAGGACAGGCTCCCTTGAACTCTTTTAAAAGAGCACTAATCTCATTCATGAGGGCTCTACTCTCATGACCTTATTGCTCCCAAGAGCCCCACCTCTTAATACTACTACATGGAGATTAGGCTTCAACATAGAAGTTTTGAGAAGACACAGACATTCAGACCACAGCAAAATCACCCAGGCTCAGAAAATCAAGACCTGCTTCTTTTCTCTTATATAGAAGTTATAGAGGAAGAAAAAAATGAAAAAAGGAATCTCATAGAGATTAGAAGAGACACAGTAGACTAGTGGAAAGGAACCAGAGGACAGAGGAGTGGAGGGAAAGGAGAGGTCTGGACAAGGGAACAGACCAAAGAATATTATGTGAATGTGTGGATGTATCACAACGAATCTCACTTTCCTGTACAATAACTACATGCCAATAAACAACTTTAAAAAGATCTATTAAAGTCATATAAGCACCTTCAAAGAAGAGAAACTAGATAGTCACCAGAGAAATGCAAGTTAAAACCACCGTATGAATACCACCACATGTTTATGATGGCTGAACTTAAAAAGAGGTAACACCCAGTGTTGTCAGGAGTGCAGAGCAACCAAGGACACCCATTCATGCTCTCAGGAATATTAAATGATATGACCCCATAGCACTATCATTTGCAGGTTTGTAAAATGTTGAATGCATAGGGTTCCCAAAATCCCATTTCTAGACATTCTCATAAGAGAGACAAATGTCTGTGCCCACAAAAACACTCAGCATGAATATTCATCACATTTGCATCCAAAGTAGCCAAAAGCTTAAAAAACAACCTCAAAGTCTATCAACAAGCAAATTGGTAGACAAGGGGAAGTGCTCCTATGGAGGACACTGCTCAACGACATTAGGCAAAGTGTTGAATCGCACGCAACATGGATAAAATGCAAAACATTCTCATGAGGACAAGAAGAGAAAAAGTGAATACTAAAATTTACCCTGTGAGTCCATCCGTATGATGTGCTGGAGCAGGGAACATCAACCTCTCATGACAGAGCGTATTTGTGTCACTGGGCTGGAGGGTGTGCTTACAAATATTATAGGGAAACTTGCAAATGCAGCGACAGTCCACATCCTCACGACGGTCACTCACCTGCAGAGACCGCCACAGCTCACTTAACTGTACACAGAAAAGGAGCTAAGCCGGGCGTGGTGGTGCACATTTGTAATCCTAGTACTTGAGAGGCCAAGACAGGAGGACCTCAGGTTTGAGGCCAGCCTCAGCTACTTAGTGAGGTACTCCACAACTTTGTGAGAACCTATTTCAAAATAAAGAAGAAAAAATAGAACTGGGGGTGTAGCTCGGAGGTAGAGTGCCCCTGGGTTCCATTCCTAGTACAGAAAAAAAAAAAAGAAAGGAGTTAATTAGATTGTGTATAGATTATGCTTCATTTAATTTTTTAAAAACATTAACCTTCCCACGGGGAATACTCAAGCACAGACAGTTTTATAATAAATAATATACAGTCCTCAAAGGAGAAATAATACCAGTTTTATATGGCTTTTGCAGAAAGTAAAGAAAATTTTAGAAAACAGTATTTCTCAACTTGTGTTTTAAGGCTAGTAAGAGGCTTTGTATTCCAAAATGTGAGGAAGAAAAGGAAATTACTGGTCAATTCTTTTGCGAGCATAATCTTAGCAAATTAAATTCAGAAACACATCAAGAATGTAAAAATGAAGCTGGGTGCGGTGACACATGCTTGTAATCCCAGTACTTGGGAGGCTGAGACAGGAAGATTGCAGGTTCGTGGCCAGCCTCAGGTACTTAGTGATGTACTGCAACTTTGTGAGACCCTATTTTAAAATAAAGAATAAAAAATAGGGCTGGGGGTAGAATGCCCCTGGATTCAATCCCTAGTACCAAAAAAATGCAAAAATGTACTAACATAAGATCACTCAATTTGGTTCTTCACATTAACAATGTTAAAAACTAAAAACTACATGACCATTTCAATGGATGCAGAAAGACACTTTTAATAAAATTCAAATTCTTACAAAATTAGAAATAAAAGACCTCTTGTATTTGATAAACATTGCCCATAAGAAAAAATGCCACACAGCAAATTTAAGGATGAAATATTAAAAAAACTTTCCTACTGAGAATGGAAATTAGATGCTACTCAGTACAAGGACTAATAGCATTCCTATTTAATGTTGTGCTAAAGTCTAGCCATTGCAATCAGGCAAGAAAATTAAAGTGTGATATCATGAAATGTACATTTGATCTTCATCACCATTTCCTGGCATACAATTCCTAAAATTTTGGGGATATACCCTTCCAAGGCATACCTCCAGGGACCCACCTTTTCCAATGAAACCCCACCTCCTAAATTTCCAGTACCGTCCACTAGTGCGACCAGCTGGGAACTATACCTTCAACATAAAAATCTTTGGGGGTAGTGTCTTTTTGTATGCTAATGAGCTGGCTAAACTACCTACAGCTAGTTTCAGGATAGGGGCTGATGGAGTTAAAAATCCAAAGATCAAGGTAAGATTAAAGGGTTGGGATTTACAGTCCCACTTTCAGGAAGGGGAGAAGAATTAAAGACCCAGTTGATCGTCAGTAGCCAAGGATTAATCAATCATGCATATCTAAAAATCTAAAGGAGAATTGTTCTGGGAGCTTTCAGATAGCTGAACAAGTTAGAGGTTCCTGGAGGGTGACAGCCAGATAGGGCATGGACATATTGAGCCTTTCCCACATGCGTGCCCTGTGTATCTCTGCAGCCTTCGTAACATCCTTAATAATAAACTAGTAGATAAAAGTGTTCCCCAGCCGGGCGTGGTGGCGCACGCTTGTAATCCCCGCGCTTGGGAGGCAGAGACAGGAGGATCACTCAGGTTCGAAGCCAGCCGCGCGCGCTGGCTTATGAGACCCTGTTTCCAAATAAAAAAGTATAAAAAATAGGTCTGGGAGTGTAGCCCGGAGGTAGAAGGGCTTCCAGGAACCCCAGTACCACCAAAAAAAAAAAAAAAAGTGTTCCCCAGAGTCCTGGGAGCCTCTCAAGCAAATTAATTGAATCCACAGAGAGGTTTGTGGGTCATTTAAAACCAACTGGGGCTTTTGATTTAGCATCTGAAAGGTGGCAGTTCTGGGACTAAGCCCTCAGCCTGTGGGACCTGCAGAACTGAATGGAGTTGGAGGACACCCTGCTGGTGTGGTCTGACTTCCTCATGGGGAGAAATCCTCCCACCTTTTAAGGTCATAGGAGCCTTCTGTGTTAATTGCAATGTGAGAACAAAGGGGAAATGAGCAGGTTTTTTCCAAAACAAAAAGATGAAAGATACATAACCCTTGACTTTCTGAGGCTGGTTGATCTCAGAGAGAAAACAGAAAACAAAAGGGCCTTCAAATAAATGAGGAAGGAGCTTACTAGAATAGTGGAAGGGTATGGGGGAGGGAGGTGGAAGAGGAGAAGGAGGATCAAGGAAGGAAACTGCAAATAGCATGTTCGTATATGAAAGTATCAGTACCAATCTCACTAACATGTATGGGAGGGAGAAGAGGGGGCAGCGGAATACAGAGGAAAACACATGAAGTGATGTATGCATATATGAATCTCATTAAGATGTATAATTACAATGTACCAACAAAATTACTTAAAAATAATTGGAAAGGGAGAAATAAAACTGTCATTACAGTGACATAACTATGTATATAGCAAATACACTATAAGATACAAGCAAGTCATTGGAATAAAAAAAATAAAAAATTAGCAAGTTATTGTATGTAAAAAATGAGCAGAGGAGGGAGGAAGATGGTGATTGAGAGAAGCAGAGTGTATGAATCCGACTGACACTCGATCTCCATTGCCTCAAAAACAGGACTCTACAAAGCCATAAAATACTACCAGTAGAGGAATAAAAATGATAAACACAAGGGACAGAGAAAAAGAAGACTAGAAGACCAACAAGAGAGAGAAAAAAAATCCCACCCACCTAGCAGTGGTGGGTGCTATACCAGCGCAGTCTTCCCCCACAGCACCACACTCCAGAGACAAAAAGGAAAATGGATTTGAAGTGAGTAGCTGCAGATCCACAGACTGTAAGCCATCCAGGCAAAGACCTGCCACAATCTTCAGGAGCTAATCACGGATCCAGAGTGGAGCTCAACACCAGAATAGAAATCTGCCAGTCTCAGCCGAGGGTGCTGTGGCAACATCAAGCCAGTGGCAGCCTAGCTCAACATGCCTGCCAGAGACCCAGAAGAACGTGTACCAAAATTGTAAGTGAAACCTTGTAGCCAAGAGATTTATTGGAGGGGCCGGTATGAAAGGAAGAGAGACAGACAGACAGACAGACAGACAGACAGACAGACAGAGGGGGAGAGAGAAAGAAGAATCTGGGAAGAGAGCATGTGCTGGGATCGGGGTTATATAGGGGCTTGGGGTTACAGATTGGGAGCTAATTGGGAGAAATGCCCTTTGAACTAATTGGCTAGAGTCCCATGGGAGGGGGTCGTGCGGCCAGGTAATCGGCTTGGGGTCAGTGGGGAATGTCCCTTTCACTGATTAGCCAAAGGCACCAGGAGGGGGCAGGTTTCCCAGGTAAGTGACCAGGTGCGGTCAGAGGGGGATGGTAGCTTAACTGGTCAGACCAGGGCCTTTCAGTAGACTTAGCTTATGGGGGGGGGGGGGATCTGAAATAAGAACCAAATTCATCTAACACTGCAGTCCCCACAGGAGAACTTCCAGCGCTGTGCCCCTAGGGACTCGCACAGCCATGATAAACTCCCTGGGTCTGAGATCTTGTGGTTCAACCTAGTGAAGGAGGAATGGTGGCAGAGATTATCACAACCTCCAGTGACTCAGAGCTGTGCTCAATAACACTGTAAATGAGATCGCAGTCCCCATGGGAAAACACCCAGCCAGGCACAGCCCCAATAAACACCCGAGTCTGAGACTTTCTGATACAGCCCAGAGAAAGTAGGAGAGGGAGCTGCTGTTGGGCATAACAGAAGCTCAGACAGACTCAAACTCTGATCAGTGGAAAGTGTCGGGGAAAGGTCTAACTTAACACTAGACCCAACTAATAGAAGTTCCAGGATCACTCCAAACCTTCCAATCTTGGCAATGGGGAAAAGTCAGACCAGACCAGCCCTAGCTGTGGAGAAGAGAAACTCCTACATTGAGTTTGGTGTCAGAGGCATACATCAGCAACAGTAGCGGGGAGAGAATGAGACTCCAAACCAGTGGAAAGTGTGGAGGGTGACTGCAGCAGACATATATGCTGAATAGTCATTTATTTGTAGAGTAGCATTAATTCATTGTTGAGGTTGTTTTGGTTTTTTGTTCTTTTTTGTGTGTGTGAGTGTATATGCCTGGTTGGTTTTTTGTTGTTGTTTGTTTCTTTGTTTCCTTTTTTTTAACCTCTTCCCAAACCCTTTCCCAAGCTTCTTTCTTTGTACATACCAACTCTCTTCTCACTATTCCTTTCCTATCTTTTTTTCTGCTTTTTATACTCCCCCTTGTCTTGTACCAGAAACTCTACATTGGTGACTAGAATACAACTACATCCTTACTATCTCTAATCTCTAGTATATGCTACTTTACAAAACTCATACTTTCATTCTATTTGACCCTATCTGAGGCTTTACCCTATTCTTCCATTTACTCCTGCACTTCCCTCCTTCCTCAGCCTTCATTGTTGAATACAGTACAAACTGCCCTTGCATATAGAGAGACTGAGAGAAATCTATCCAGAGCAACAGAGGCAAACTTCTAAAATCATTAAAAGGAGGAAAAACAAGCGAGAAATGAGCTCCCACAACTCCACAATTGTAGAACTTGATAATGCAGAATTGCAGAGATCTCCAGAAGGTCAAATCAGGAGTGTAACTGTAGAAATAATACAGGAATTCTGAAAAGAATTTAGAGAGAGTCTGAAAGAAACAAAGGATGCAATCATTGAAGTAAAGGCATTTCTTCAAACTATAAACAAACTATAAACATGGAGAGTAGAATCTCGCTCCTAGAAGGTGATCACTCAAAAAATGAACACATAGTTTATAACATAGAAAAAACAATTTGACAGCAGGAATTAGACATTGAAGAAATATGGGCCCATCTTAAAAGAGCTAACCTAAGAATAATTGGCATAGAGCAGGGAAAAGATGATGAAACCAAGGGACTTAACAATCTTTTCAAAGAAATAATAGCAAAAAGTTTCCAAATATAGAGCAAGAGATTGACACACAGATACAGGAAACTTAAGAACCCCTTTAGACAAAAATCAGAGAAAAGGTTCCACAAACCACCCAATAGTCAAAATGACCAAGGTAGAAGCCAAGGAAAGAATCTTAAAGGCAACAAAACCAAAAGACAAAGTGACATTCAGAGGCAAACCAATTAGAATCACTCCAGACTTCCCAAACCAAGCAGAGGGCCTGGGGTAACTTATCCAAACTCTGAAAGAAAACTACTTGTAGCCAAAAATTTCCTACCCAGCAAAACTATCTCTCAAATTAGATGGGGAAATAAAAATCTTCCATGACAAACAGAAGCTGAAGGAATTTATGTCTTCAAAACCAGTGCTAGAGATTAACTACAAAGAATCTTTTTTATCAAAAAGATTAATTACAAAGAAGAAAAAAATAATACATGCCAGAAGCAGAGAAACAATTTCCATCCAGCAGACAACTAAGAAAAGAGGAACAAACAGCATTTCAAACAGAAGTAAAATCTCAAAATATTAGGAATTAAAAATCATCTCTCAAAAATTACACTGAATGTAAATGGCCTCAATTCCCCATAAAAAGACATAAAGTGGCAAAATGGATTAAAAATCAGAACCCATCTATATGCTGCTTGCAAGAAACACATCTTACAAGTAAAGATAGCAACAAACTTAAAGTAAAGGGCTGGATCAAGGTGATCCATGCCAATGGAACTCGAAGACAAGCAGGAGTTGAAACTATGATATCAGATAAATTAGACTTCAAGCCCAAACTTATTAGAAGAGACAAAGAAGGTCATTTTTACTGTTAAAAGGAACAATCCAGCATGAGGAAATAATGATAATCAACAATTATGCCCCAAACATAGGTGCAATTACTTTCATAAAACAAACTCTTTATGACATGAAGTCACACATAAATCCCAACACAATAATACTGGGAGACTTCAACACACCTCTCACACCATTAGATCAATCTTCTAGACAAGAGGTCACTAAAGATACCTCAGACCCAAAGAACATCATTAATCAAATGGACCTGTTAGACACATATAGAATATTTCACCCAACTACAACAGAGTTCATGGTACCTTCTCCAAAATAGATCACATCCTGGGCCACAAAGTGAGCACTAGAAAATTCAAAAAATGTGTCATACTTCCCTGTGTCTTTTCAGACCATAATGGAATTAAATTAGAAATCAACTATAAGAAGACTTAGAGAAACCACATAAACATGTGGATACTGAATACCACACTTCTAAATGAAGAATGGGTCATAGAAGAAGTAAGGGGTGAAATCAAGAAATTTCTAGAAACAAGCAAAAATAGAGATACAACATATCAAAATCTCTGGGACACTTTGAAGGCAGTATAAGAGGGAAATTTATAGCACTGAGTGCTCACATAAGAAAAACAGAAAATCATCTAATAAATAACTTAATAACATACCTCAAAGCCCTTGAAAAGCAGGAACAATCTAAGCCCAAAGCCAGTAGAAGACAGAAAATGGTTAAAATCAGAGCAGAAATAAACAATGTAGAGAATTTAAAAAATACAGAAAATCAACAAAACCAAAAGCTGGTTCCTCGAAAATATTAACAAGATAGATAAACCACTAGAAAACTTAACTAAAAAAAAAGATGGAATCAACCCAAATTATGAAGATAAGAGATGAAAAAGGAGATATTACTACAGACAGTGCAGAAATGCAGAGGATTATCAGAAATTACTTTGAAAAACTATATTCCAACAAAATAGAAAATCTGTAGGAAACTGACAACTTTCTAGATACATACAACCTTCCTAAACTGAGTCAAGAAGACATAGAAAATTTAAACCAACCAATAGCAATCAAAGAGATTGAAACAGCAATAAAGAGCCTACTATCAAAGAAAAGCCCAAGACCAGATGGCGTCCCAAGTAAATTTTTTTATAATTAATTAAATTATTTTTTAAATTGGTGCATTGTAGTCATATATCAATCATATTGGAGTACAAGACTTGAGAGGATATACAAGCACACATCATCCAATTAGCCCTCCTCCAGCCCCCATCCTATTCCCTCCCCCTCCCTCCATCCCACGCTTCTTTGGTGATTTACTTTGATACATTTGTTTATGTACCTCCTGTGTTTTAAAGAGGCTCCGTCCTCCAGTATTCCATATCCTCTGATTGGTCACATTAGTTGCTTCACTATAGGGCCCTTTCTATAGCTCAACCTCTTCCTGTTGCCCCTTTCCTCCTAGTTATTGCTGATTAAGAGAAGCGTCTGATTTATATTTTCTGCAATATTTCTCTGTGCATGCTGCGTTGCAAGTACCGATCCCACTCTTGATGGCCCCAGTAGTGGCCTGGCTACTCAGTGGACTGATCCAGACCTCACTGGCTCAAGCAGCGGCCTTGCCTCATGGGAGGCCCCGGTTCTGGTCTCGCTGACCCTTGCACCGGTCTAACCCCTAAGCTGGCTTCGGTCCTGGCCTTGGAGGCCGCAGGAGTGGCCTTGCCTCACGCCAGGCTCCGATGCTGGCCATTGGCCCCTGCACCAGCCTAACCCCTCAGCAGGATTTGAATCCTGGCCTCGGAGGCCCCAGCACCGGCCTAGCCTCACAGCAGGCTCCAATGCCGGCCTTGTTGGCCCCAGCACCGGCCTAACCCCTCAGCAGGTTCTGTTCCCGGCCTAGGAGGCCCCAGCACTGACCATGCCTCACGGCAGGCTTCGATGCTGGCCTTGCCTCACGGCAGGCTCCGATGCCAGCCTCGCTGGCCCCAGCACCGGTCTAACCCTTCAGCAGGCTGTTATCCTGGCCTCAGAGGCCCTAGTACCGGCCTTGCTTCATGGCAGCCTCCGATGCTGGCCTCGCTGGCCCCAGCACCAGCCTAACCGCTCGGCAGGCTCTTATCCTCGCCTCGGAGGCCCCAGTACCGGCCTTGCCTCAAGGTAGGCTCTGATCCCGGCCTCGGAGGCCTCAGCACCGGCCTTGCCTCATGTCAGGCTCCAATGCCGGCCTCACTGGCCCCAGCTCCAGCCTAACCCCTCAGCAGGCTCAAATCCCGGCCTCGGAAGCCCCAGTACTGGCCTTGCCTCATGGCAGGTTCCGGTGCTGGCCTTGGAGGCCCCAGCACCGGCCTAACCCCTCAGCAGGCTCCAATCCTGGCCTTGGAGGCCCCAGCACCGGCCATGCCTCTCAGCAGGCTCTGATGCCAGCCTTGCTGGCCCCAGTACCGTCCTTGCCTCATGGCAGGCTCCGATGCCGGCCTCGCTGGCCCCAGCACCGGCCTAACCCCTCAGCAGGCTCTTATCCTGGCCTTGGAGGCCCCAGTACCGGCCTTGCCTCACGGCAGGCTTCGATGCCGGCCTCGCTGGCCCCAGCACCGGCCTAACCCCTCAGCAGGCTCCGATCCTGGCCTCGGAGGCTCCAGCACCGGCCATGCCTCACGGCAGGCTGCGATGCCAGCCTCACTGGCTCCAGCACCAGCCTAACCCCTCGGCAGGCTCTTATCCTGGCCTCGGAGGCCCCAGTATCGGCCTTGCCTCACGGCAGGCTCCGATGCCAGCCTCGCTGGCCCCAGCACCGGCCTAACCCCTCGGCAGGCTCCAATCCCAGCCTGGGAGGCCCCAGTACTGGTCATGCCTCATGGCAGGCTCCAATGCCGGCCTCGCTGGCCCCAGCACCGGCCTAACCCCTCGGCAGGCTCTTATCCCGGCCGCAGAGGCCCCAGCACCAGCCTTGCCTCAAGGCAGGCTCCGATCCCGGCCTCGGAGGCCCCAGCACCGGCCTTGCCTCACGGCAGGCTCCGATGCCGGCCTCGCTGACCCCAGCACCGGCCTAACCCCTCGGCAGGCTCTTATCCTGGCCTTGGAGGCCCCAGTACCGGCCTTGCCTCACGGCAGGCTTCGATGCCGGCCTCGCTGGCCCCAGCACCGGCCTAACCCCTCAGCAGGCTCCGATCCTGGCCTCGGAGGCTCCAGCACCGGCCATGCCTCACGGCAGGCTGCGATGCCAGCCTCACTGGCTCCAGCACCAGCCTAACCCCTCGGCAGGCTCTTATCCTGGCCTCGGAGGCCCCAGTATCGGCCTTGCCTCACGGCAGGCTCCGATGCCAGCCTCGCTGGCCCCAGCACCGGCCTAACCCCTCGGCAGGCTCCAATCCCAGCCTGGGAGGCCCCAGTACTGGTCATGCCTCATGGCAGGCTCCAATGCCGGCCTCGCTGGCCCCAGCACCGGCCTAACCCCTCGGCAGGCTCTTATCCCGGCCGCAGAGGCCCCAGCACCAGCCTTGCCTCAAGGCAGGCTCCGATCCCGGCCTCGGAGGCCCCAGCACCGGCCTTGCCTCACGGCAGGCTCCGATGCCGGCCTCGCTGACCCCAGCACCGGCCTAACCCCTCGGCAGGCTCTTATCCTGGCCTTGGAGGCCCCAGTACCGGCCTTGCCTCACGGCAGGCTTCGATGCCGGCCTCGCTGGCCCCAGCACCGGCCTAACCCCTCAGCAGGTTCTGAACCCAACTTCAGAGGCCCCAGCACCAGCTTTGCCTCATGGCAGGCTCCAATGCCGGCCTCGCTGGCCCCAGCATCGGTCTAACCCCTCGGCAGGCTCCAATCCCGGCCACAGAGGCCTCAGTAGTGGCCTTGCCTCACAGCAAGCTCCGATGTCGGCCACTGGCCCCGGCACCCGCCTAACCCCTCAGCAGGTTCCGATCACTGTCTCTGTGGTTATTATTTCAAAGGTTCCAGGTGTAATGTATCAGATCTCTGCCTCCCCTGAGTATTGGCCACTGGCATTGCCACTGCCTCCACCATTTCAAATCCTTCCCAGGCTCTTTTTCCACTCTGAATGTTGTCCAGTGTTCCTAAGCATGCGTGATGGTAGCATTCGACATTTGGTGTAATTTCTCCAAAAAAATAAAGTTGGTAGGATCCGGTTTCTGCTTCTCCTGAATATAAGTCTCCACCACCATCACGGAGAACTCTTTCAACACCGCCTTTCTCCTTGGTCTCTGCTAAACTCTCTCCTTACAGGTGATGTCCGAGATTCTTAACAATATAGAGAAATAGCAGTCCTCTTTCACGGGGAATTTTTCCATAAGTTCCAGTGCATTTAGATAACTTTTGTCTGCATCTCCAGTGTCCTGGCATCCATAACGGCTTTCTTATCTCCTCTCCGATATTTTTCTTTTTTTTTCTGTTCCTTTTTTTTTTTTAATAAGAGAAGACAGTATATGTGGTTTGAGGAGGTAGTGGGATCAGGCACTCAGTAGCACTGTAACCCTGTCGGTTTCCCCATGGGTCCAAAGTGATCCGCCCTACTCCGCCTCCCAGGGTCCCACGACCCGGGCCCCAGCTGGCGTGTTCCTCGTGACCCCTGCCCGGAACCCAGGGTACTGAGCCCGGTTTCTCCAGGGGTCTGGCGTGTTACGTGCATTTTGGCCTGGGGCCCAGAGTTCTGCGACCCAGGCCCCTTCTGGCATGCCCCGCGCGTGACCCCGGCCCAGAACCCAGCGTCTTACTGGGCCCGGTTTCTCCAGGGGTCTGGCGTGCTACACGCAGTTCAGCCTGGGGCCCAGAGTCCCGCCACCCGGGCCCCAGCTGGTGTGCCCCACACGCAACCCCCGCCCAGAACCCAGCGTCTTAATGGGCCCAGTTTCTCCAGGGGTCTGGCGTGCTACGTGCATTTCGGCTGGGGCCGAGAGTCCCGCGACCCGGCCCCGGCTGGCCCCCAAGTAAATTTTATAAATCCTTTATTGAAGAGCTAATCCTAATACTCCTCAGTCTATTTCACGAAATAGAGAGAAATGGGACTCTCACAAATACATTCTATGAAGCCAACATCACATTAATACCCAAACCATATAAAAACAGTTCAAGGAAGGAAAACTGTAGGCCTATATCTTTGATGAACTTGAACACAAAACTGCTAAACAAAATACTAGCAACATGCATTCAGAACTACATCAAGAAAATCATACACCATGACCAGGTAGAGTTCATCCCAGGGACTCAAGGCTGGTTCAACATACGAAAATCAATTCATGTAATTCATCATAAAAACAGAACCAAAGACAAAAATCACATGATAATTTCAATAGATGCTGAAAAAGCCTTTGATAAAACCCAACATCCATGTATGATGAAAGCACTGTAGAGAATCAAAATAGAAGAAACATATATCAACATCATAAAGGCAATCTATAATAAGCCCACAGCCAACATCATATTAAATGGGGAAAAACTTCAAGAATTCCCCCTAAAAACAGGAACAAGACAAGGGTGTCCATTATCACTACTTCTTTTCAATATAGTACTTGAGACTCTAGCCAGAGCAGTAAGGCAAGAAAGGAAATCAAAGGAGTACAAATAGGAAAAGAAAAACTCAAACTTTCACTATTTGCAAATGACATGATACTATACCTAGAAGACCTAACAAACTCAACCAAAAGACTTATAGAACTGATCAACAAATTCAGCAGTGTCTGAATACAAAATCAATCTTAAAAAATAAGAAGGTTTTCTGTACACCAACCATAAATGCACTGAAAAAGAAATTCAGGGAAGATGGTGACGGAGGAAAGTGGCACTTACAAGTCCCACTAACAATCGAACTCTATTACCACAAAACCAGTGCCTTTCAGAGCCAGAAAACACCACCAGCAAAGAAATAAAAACTGTAAATACAAGGGACAGAGAAAAAGAGGGCTGGAAAAACAAGACACCAGAAAGACTCCAGCCCGAAGTGCCGTGGCCGCCATAGCGTGGAGCAGCTGGAGCCGTGGCACGAAGCGGCTGGAGTGGCCGGAGCTGCGGCGCGGAGCGGCTCGGCCTACATCTTCCCTAGCAGCACCAGGCTCCAGAGAGAAGGGAAACTCAGAATGGAGCTCAAATCCAGAGAGGAGGTACGCCGGCCTCGTGGCCTAGGATGCAGCAGCAGCGCCTTACTGCTGGCGGCAGCGGCAAGTTCACCGGACATCTCTAGACCAATGCACTCAACCAGCCACCAGGCACCTGAGAGGAGGGGTGGACAGCGAGCCAAGGTGAGCCACTGCTGAACAGCCGGGCGGCAGTCAGCAGTTTTTTCGGCGCAAGGAGCGTCTAAAGATCCCAAGGGCCAGGATCAGCACACCCCGCAGGGACTCAGTGGAGTTCAAAACCAGAGAAGAACTATGCCAACCTCACGGCCGAGGATGCAACAGCAGCGCCTTACTGCCGGCAGCAGCGGCGAGTTCACCAGATGGCTGAAGACCAACGCACTCAACCAGCCACCAGGCTCCAAAGAGGAGGGGTGGACAGCAAGCCAAGGTGAGTCACTACTGAACAGCTGGGCGGTGGTCAGCAGTTTTTTTGGTGCAAGGAGCATCTAAAGCTCTCAAGGGCCGGGATCAGCAAACCCTGCAGGGACTCAGCGGAGCTCAAAACCAGAGAAGAACTACGCCAACCTCATGGCCAAGGATGCGACAGCAGTGCCTTACTGCTGGCAGCAGCGGCGAGTTCACCGGACAGCTGAAACCAACACACTCAACCAGCCACCAGGCTCCAGAGAGGAGGGGTGGACAGTGAGCCGAAGTGAGCAGGTGCTGAACAGCTGGGTGGCAGTCAGCAGTTTTGTCGGCGCAGGGAACATCTCAAGCTCCCAAGGACCGAGCACAGCACACCTAGCAGGGACTCAGAGCAGAGCTCAAAACCAGAGAAGAAATATACCGCATCACAGCCGAGGGCGTGGCAGTGGTGCCATATTGCCAGTGGTGGCAGCAATGAATCCACCGAGTTCACGACAGCTCCATCAGTGCACTCAACAACCATGAGTCAAATTGCTGCCCCTAGGGGAGAAATCCCAGTACTATACTCCCAGGGACTTGCGCAGATAGTCTCCCTGGGTCAGAGATTTTAGCAGTGCAACCCAGTGAGGGAGTGGCGATGGCAGAGATATCATACCATAGTCACAACTCCCCACTGGAGAACGCCCAACTTGGCACCCCCCACGGTCAGGCAGCCTCGATTGACTACCTGGGTCTGAGACTTTGTGATACAACCCAGTAAAGGAGTAGTGGTGACTGAGATACCACAGACTCAAGATCCAGAGCATCTTAAGTGAACTCGTAGTGACTCAGGGAAGAACCCAGAGAAGGCACAAACTTCCAAAATCATGGGAAAGAGAAATAACAATGGAGCAGTGAATGCCCACAACCCCACAACATCAGAATCTGATAACTCAGAAATCCAAAGATCTCTAGAAGATCAAATTAGGAAAATAACTTTTGAAATAATAGAGGACTTTCTAAAAGAATTTAGAGAGAGTCAAAAAGAGATAAAGGATGCAATTAATGAAGTAAAGGCCTCAATTCAAAGTATAAACAACAGATTAGACCACATGGAGAATAGAATCTTGCTTCTTGAAGATGATCATTCCAAAAATGAACGCATAGTTTCTAATTTAGAAAAAAAAAAAAAAACCCGACAGCAGGAATCTGACATTGAAGAAATATGGGCCCATTTCAAGAGAGCTAACCTAAGAATAATTGGAATAGAGGAGGCAAAAGAAGGTGAAACCAAAGGGATCAACAACCTCTTCAAGAAAGTAATAGCAGAAAATTTTCCAAACATAGAGCAAGAGGTCGATACATAGGTCCAGGAAACTTATAGAACTCCCTTTAGACAGGATCAAAGAAGAGGATCCCCACGCCACATAATTGTCAAAATGACTAATGTGGAAGCCAAGGAGAGAATCTTAAAGGCAACAAAAACAAAAGGCCACATGACATACAGAGGCAAACCAATTAGAATCACTGCAGACTTCCCAAACCAAGTTATGAAAGCCAGAGGGCATGGAGTAACATATTCCAAACTCTGAAAAAAAACAACTTCCAGCCAAAAATTTCCTACCCAGCAAAACTATCAAATTAGATGGGGAAATAAGAAGCTTCCATGACAAACAGCAACTGAAGGAATTTATGTCTTCAAAATCAGCGCTAGAGAAAATACTCAAGGAGATTAACTGCAAAGAGGAAATGGGTAATACACGCCAGAACCAAAGAAACAAGAATTCCCATCCAGCAGACAATTAAGCAAAGAAGAATGAACAGTATCTCAAACAGAAATAAGATCTTAACATGTTGGGAATTAAAAATTATCTCTCTATAATCACACTGAATGTAAACGGCCTCAACTCCCCAATAAAAAGACACAAAGTGGCAAAATGGATTAAAAGCCAAAATCCATCCATCTGCTGCTTACAAGAAACACACCTTACAAGTAAAGATAGGAACAAACTCAAAGTAAAGGACTGGAGCAAGGTAATCCATGCTAATGGTACTCAAAAACAAGCAGGAGTAGCAACTATGATATCAGACAAGTTAGACTTCAAACCCAAACTTATTAGAAGAGACAAAAAAGGTCACATTTTACTGGTAAAAGGAATAGTCCAGCAAGAGGAAATAACAATAATCAGCATCTATGCCCCAAACATAGGGACAGCTACTTTCATAAATCAAACTCTTTGTGACATGAAGTCACACATAAATCCCAACACCATAATACTGGGAGACTTCAACACACCTCTCACAATACTAGACCGATCTTCCAGACAAAGGGTCAGTAAAGATGTCTCAGAACTAAAGAACACCATTAACCAAATGGACCTGTTGGACACATATAGAATATTTCACCCAACTACAGCAGAGTTCACATTTTTCTCAGCTGCTCACGGAACCTTCTCCAAAATAGATCACATCCTGGGACACAAAATGAGCACTAGCAAATTTAAAAATGTTACATACTTCCCTGTGTCATTTCAGACCATAATGGAATGAAACTAGAAATCAACTATAAGAAGACCCAAAGAAACAACATAAACATGTGGAGGCTGAACACCACACTTCTGAATGAAGAATGGGTCATAGAAGATGTAAGAGGTGAAATCAAGAAATTTCTAGAAACAAATGTAAATAAAGATACAACATATCAAAACCTCTGGGACACTTTGAAGGCAGTATTAAGAGGAAAATTTATAGCACTGAGTGCTCACATAAGAAAAACAGGAAATCTTCAAATAAATAGCCTAACGACACCTCAAAGCTCTTGAAAAGCAGAAACATTTGAACCCCAAAGCCAGCAGAAGACGGGAAAATATTAAAATTAGAGCAGAAATTAATAAAATAGAGAATAAAAAAAACAATACAGAAAATCAACAAAACCAAAAGCTGGTTTCTTGAAAAAATTAACAAGATTGATAAACTACTAGCCAACCTAACTTAAAAAAAGAGAGAATCAACCCAAATTATGAAGATAAGGGATGAAAAAGGAGACATTACTACTGACAGCGTAGAAATCCAGAGGATTACCAGAAAGTACTTTGAAAAACTATACTCCAACAAAATGGAAAATCTGGAGGAAATCGACAACTTCCTGATAAATACAACCTTCCTAAACTGAGTGAAGAAGATATAGAACATTTAAACCAACCAATAACAATCAAAGAGATTGAAACAGCAATAAAGAGCTTACCATCAAAGAAAAGCCCAGGACCAGATGGTTTCCCAAGTGAATTCTATAAAACCTTTATAGAAGAGCTAATCCCAATACTACTCAAACTATTTCGGGAAATAGAAAAAACCGGGACTCTCCCAAATACATTCTATGAAGCCAATATCACACTAATACCCAAACCAAATAAAGACAGTTCAAGGAAGGAAAACTACAGGCCTATATCTCTGATGAACTTGGATGCAAAACTATTAAACAAAATACTAAAACACACATTCAAAACCACATCAAGAAAATCATTCACCATGACCAGGTAGGGTTCATCCCAGAGATGCAAGGCTGGTTCAATATACGAAAAACAATCCATGTAATTCATCATATAAACAGAATCAAAGACAAAAACCACATGATCATCTCAATAGACGCTGAAAAAGCATTTGATAAAATTCAACATTCATTTATGACAAAAACACTGCAGAGAATTGGAATAGAAGGAACATATCTCAACATTATTAAGGCAATCTACAATAAGCCTACTGCCAACATCATATTAAATGGGGAAAAACTTCAAGAATTCCCTCTAAAAACTGGAACGGGACAAGGATGTCCACTATCACCACTTCTCTTCAATATAGTACTAGAGACTCTAATCAGAGCAATAAGGCAAGAAAAGGAAATCAAAGGAGTACAAATAGGAAAAGAAGAACTTAAGCTTTCACTATTTGCAGATGGCATGATACTATATTTAGAAAACCCAACAAACTCAACCAAAAGGCTTATAGAACTGATCAACAAATTCAGCAAAGTATCTGGATACAAAATAAATCTTAAAAAATCAGAAGCTTTCCTGTACACCAACCATAAATCCACTGAAAAAGAAATTCAGAAAACACTTCCACTCAGGATCTCCCACAAGAAAATAAAATACCTAGGAATAAACTTGACCAATGAGGTAAAAGATCTCTACAAAGAAAATTATAAAACACTGAAAAAAGAAATCGAAGAAGATCTTAGAAGATGGAAAGACCTTCCATGTTCATGGATTGGCAGAATAAATATTATTAAAATGGCCATCCTCCCAAAAGTGATCTACAGATTTAACGCAATGCCCATTAAACTACCAAGAACATTCCTCACAGACATAGAAAAATCAGTCCTTAAATTTATCTGGAATAACAAAAAGTCCAGAATAGCCAAGGTAGTTCTCAGCAACAAAAACCACGCAGGAGGAATTACAATACCTGACTTTAAACTATACTACAAAGCCATTGTAATAAAAACAGCATGGTACTGGCAAAAGAACAGATATATAGACCAATGGAGCAGAATAGAAGACCCAGAAACAAGTCCACACACTTTCAGCCAATTGATTTTTGACAAAGGGGCCAAAAACATACACTGGAAAAAAGATAGCCTCTTCAACAAATGGTGTTGGCAAAACTGGTTAACCATATGCAGAAAATTGGATATTAATCCCACTTTTTCACCCTGTACAAAAGTCAACTCATGATGGATCAAAGACTTGGAAATTAAACCAGAGACCTTGAAGCTCCTTGAAGAGGGCATAGGTCCAACACTACAACACATAGGCACAGACAAACATTTCCTCAACAAGACCCCAAAGGCACAACAAATTAAAAGGAGAATCAATACATGGGATTGCATGAAACTGAAGAGCTTCTGTTCAGCAAAGGAAACTATCAAGAACCTCAATCAAGAGCCAACAGAATGGGAGAAGATTTTTGCCACCTACACCACCGATAGAGGACTAATATCTAGAATATACAGAGAACTCAAGAAACTCAACACTAAGAAATCAAAGCATCCAATAACAAAATGGGCAAATGAACTAAATAGACACTTCACAAAAGAAGAAATTCAAATGGCCAATAAATGCATGAAAAAATGCTCAACATCACTGGCAATCAGAGAGATGCAAATCAAAACTACCCTGAGATTTCACCTAACTCCAACTAGAATGGCTGTCATTCAAAACACAAACAACAACAGATGCTGGCGAGGATGTGGAGAAGTGGGAACTCTAAGACATTGTTGGAAGGATTGCAAATTAGTACAACCACTTTGGAAAACAGTATGGAGAATCCTCAGAAGAATGGGAACAAATCTACCATTTGATCCAGCAATACCACTTCTGGGTATCTACCCAAATGAAAGGAAACCAAACTACCAAACTAATGCATGTGCATCTATGTTCATAGCTGCACAATTCACCATAGCCAAACTATGGAACCAGCCAAGATGTCCATCAACAGATGAATGGATTAAAAAACTGTGGGATATGTACACAATGGAATTTTACTCAGGCATCAAAAAAACTCAATTACATCATTTTCAGGGAAATGGATGGAACTGGAGGACATTATGCTAAGTGAGATTAGTCAGGCACAACAAATAAGAAATCAGATGCTTTCCCTAATATGTGAGAGTTAGGGAGAAATGGGTCATAGTAGGAACTCTTGAAAGAGGAAATCCTATAGAGGAGCAAGCAAGACAATCTAAAGGAGGAGAAAGGAGGGGGGAAAGAGGAAAATCTCTAAAACACACAATGTACTTAAACATATCGAAGTCAATCACTAAGCCAAGCAAGGGAAGGAGGGACGGGGAGGGAATGGGGTGGGGAAAAAATAAATGACTTAATTGTAAAAAAATAAACAAATAAAAAATAAATAAATAAAAATACATTTAAAAAAAAGAAAAAGAAATTCAGAAAACATTTCCACTCGGGATAGCCGACAAAAAAAGTAAAATACTTTGGAATAAACTTAACTGAGGAAGTAAAAGACCTCTATGGAGAAAATTATAAAACATTGAAAAAATAAATCAAAGAAGATCTTAGAAGATGGAAAGATCTTCTGTGTTCATATAATAAATAATAAATGTTTGAGTTTTTCTTTTCCTATTTGTACTCCTTTAATTTTTTTTTTCTTGCCTTAATGCTCTGGCTAGAGTCTCAAGTACTATATTGAAAAGAAGTGGTGATTATGAAAAGAAGTGGTGATTATGGACATCCTTGTCTTGTTCCTGTTTTTAGGGGAAATTCTTGAAGTTTTTCCCCATTTTATATGATGTTGACTGTGGGCCTATTGTATATTGCCTTTATGATGTTGAAGTATGTTCCTTCTATTCCAATTCTCTGCAGTGTTTTTAGCATAAATGGACGTTGAATTTTGTCAAATGCTTTTTCAGCATTGAAATGATCATATGCTTTTCTCTGTTTGGTCTGTTTATATAATTAATTACATGGACTGGTTTTTGTATGTTGAACCAGCCTTGCATCCCTGGGATGAATCTTCTTAGTGAATCTTCTTAGTGAATCTTCTTCATGGTGTGTAATTTTCTTGATATGGTTTTGAATGAATGTAGCTAGTATTTTGATTAGCAGTTTTACATCAAGTTCCTCAAAGATGTAGGCCTATAGTTTTCCTTCCTTGAGCTGTTTTTAATTGGTGTTGGTATTAATGTGATATTGACTTCATAGAATGTATTTGGGAGATTCCCATTTCTTTCTATTTCACAAAATAGATTGAGGACTATCAGGATTTCTCTTCTATAAATGTATTATAAAATTCACTTGGAAAACCATCTGGGCTTTTGTTTGATGGTAGGCTCTTTATTTCAATTTTAATCTCTTTGATTGATTTTGGTTGGTTTAAATTTTCTGTCTAGAAACCATTGGTGCTAGAACCATTCACATAAAAGGTACTCAGATACGTTCGTCAGCAGATAAAAACTAAAGTCACAGACTGCCAGAATGACTCAAATAAAGTTGAATGAAATATAGAGGAATATATCTCGCTGACGGGAGACACAGATGGTATTTTGGAGCTCAGTTCTGCTTTCTAGGAGTCCTAACCCCCACACTCAGTCCAGGCTGGACCGGGAAGCCCCTAGTCTTCTAGAAATGCTATCAGAAACTCATAGTTCGGAAGACTGTGCAGGCATAGATAGAGCTAGGAGCACACCAGACTCCAAAGGCCGGGCCACCCACTGCCTGGCTGCAGTCACTGTCCACGCACAGGCTGGCACAGAGGAACTGCCCACGGCCAGGCAGGCTCCATCTAGGAGAAACACTCACCGGATTCCATCTCAAATGTTTCACTGCAGTGAATCCAGGAGAATCAAAGATGTAAACGTTTTAAAAGTCAGAACAGAAAATAATTCATTGTCTTTATCATCATAGAACACAAAAGACTTCAGCAAGTATATTATGAAGCCCCGCGGCTATAAAAGTAAAAGGTGAATAGCTGGTTACATAAAAAGAACACATTTCTGCAGGGCATGAAAGTCAAAAGAAAAATGTCAAACTGCAAATATTTTACAAAGAAACAAAGCAAAGAGGGAGAGAGGGAGACAGGAAGAGAAGGAAGGAAGGAAGGAAGGAAGGAAGGAAGGAAGGAAGGAAGGAAGGAAGGAAGGAAGGAAGGAAGGGAGAAAGGTGGTTGAAGGGGGATGTTGGAACTGATATCATAGATAAGGGTACATTTCTTTAATGCACAAGGAGGATGTAGAAGTCACCAACAAGCAACTTTCCAGAGAAAGAGGCAACGAACAGGAAACAAGGATTCACAGAAGCCATGGCACAAGCGATTCTTAAGTGTAGGGAAACATTTTCAAATTCACTCCTAATCATAAAAATGCCCAGTTAAAACTCCAGGGAGGTACATTTTTCTTCATCACATGAGATGTGCCCACAAACTTGAGAACATGGGCTCCCAGGTGTGCTGGGCACCCCTGGACAAGGCTTCCCTCCAGGTCAGTGGGTCATGGAAAACAGCTCATTGCTCAAACCAGGACCTTACCTCAGGGTGATTTCCTTCAGATCTGACTCACACAGGGAGGAAAACATGTTCACAAGGCCGTCTGTGGTGACTTTGTATGTAAGAGCAAAAGGTTCAGGGGAAATCCTGAATGTCTGCAACATAGAGAGACTGTGTGCAGCCCAGGAAGGACTCCCAGGTCACCCTTAACATAATGGGGTGACTGTAAATGTTTTTTTAATAATACTTTATTTGGAAACAGGGTCTCACTAAGTTGCTGAGAGCCTCACTTAGTAGCTGAGGCTGGCTTCAAACCTGTGTGATCCTCCTGTCTCAGCCTCCCAAGCGCTGGGATTACAAGTGTGCACCACCACACCTGCTGACTCTAAATGTTTGAGCTTTGGAAAGATTCCCAAGACCACACTCAAGGAGAACAGCAGGCTAGAAGCCAGCGTGTAAGAGAAGGGAGCCTAAGCCAACACGAGGGCCCCAGTACCCACCCCGACCACTGCAGAGGTGGATGCCCAAGGCCCTGGGAAGAGAATCACAAGGTGCCTGGAAGGCTGCATGTCATCTTTCTCTGGCCCAAATCAAACTCTTTGTGATTTGAGTTTAGGACATTTGCTTCTATACCTATTCAAATTTCTTTTTTTTTCTTTTTTTTTAATTTTATTTTATTGGTGCACTGTATTCATACATCATAGTGGGATACAAAATTTGTAGACATACATGCACACATTGCCCAGTCAGCCCCCACCCGATCCCCACCCCATTCTCTCCCCATCCCTCCTTCCCATGCTTGGCTTAGTGGTTGACATCTAGTATTATAGCAATTTATCCAAAATTAAAAATGATAATATCACATAACAGTTTCATTTGTCTGATACCAAGTGTTTGATGATTTAAAGATAGCATTTCAATACTTCTTTTTGCTTTCTTTCTTACTAGAGCATTTTTTTTCTGTTTTTTTTTAGGTGAAACTATCATATATTTATATATTTATTTTTCAGAAAAAAATCTATCCTAATATGGAATATGAATTATAGATACCCAAAACGATCTTGAAAAAGAACAAAGCTAGCAGATATATATTTTCTGATTTCAAACCATATAAAGCTACAATAATTGAAACAGTGTAGTACTATTCTAAAGGCAGATATATAAACCACTGGAGTTAAATACAAGCCTAGAGCTAAATTCTTCCCTATATTGTCAAGTTATTTTTGACAAGGTTTCCATGAACATTTGGTGGTGGAAATAATAATCTTTTAACTAAATATTGTTGAAAAATAATAATTACATGGAAAAGAATAAAATTGGACCTTTACCTAATCCCATATACAAGTATTAACTCAAAATAGATAAAAGACCTAAATATAAATCTTAAGACTATAAACTTTTAGGAGAAAATCTGGGTCATAAAACCTCACAACATTGAAATTGGCAGTGATTTCTTGGATATGATTTCAATGGCACAGGCAACAGAAGAATATACAAACTCCCTAAAAAATAAAAGAAAATATTGTATATCCAAAGACAATGTAAACGGAGTTAAAAGTTACTAATAGAATTGGATAAAATATTTCCAAATGCTATATCTAAGGTATATTGATATTCCAACTAGAAATCCTAAAAATTAACAACAATAAAGGCAAACAATACAATTTAGAGATAGGTAAAAGACTAACATAAATAATGAATCTCCACAGATAACCAATCTTAGTTGTCTGTTGGATGGAAACTCTTGTTTCTCTGGTTCTGGTGAGTGTTACCTATTTCTTCTTTGTAGTTAATCTCTTTGAGTATTTTCTCTAGCGCTGGTTTTGAAGACATAAATTCCTTCAGTTTCTGTTTGTTATGGAAGCTTCTTATTTCTCCATCTAATTTGATAGAAAGTTTTGCTGGATAGGAAATTTTTGGCTGGAAGTTGTTTTCTTTCAGAGTTTGGAATATGTTACTCCAAGCCCTTCTGGCTCTCATGACTTGGATTGGGAAGTCTGGAGTGATTCTAATTGGCTTGCCTCTGAATGTCACTTGGCCCTTTGTTTTTGTTGCCTTTAAGATTCTCTGCTTGGCTTCCACATTGGTCATTTTGACAATTATATGGCGTGGGGATCCTCTTCTCGGATCCTGTCTAAAGGGAGTTCTGTAAGTTTCCTGGATCTGTGTATCAACCTCTTGCTCTATATTTGGAAAATTTTCTGCTATTACTTCCTTGAAGAGATTGTTGATCCCTTTGGTATCACTTTCTTTTCCCTCCTCTATTCCAATTATTCTTAGGTTAGCTCTCTTAAGATGGGCCCATATTTCTTCAATGTCAGATTCCTGCTGTTGGATATCTTTTTCTAGATTAGAAACTATGCATTCATTTTTGGATTGCTCATCTTCTAAGAGCGAGATTCTGTTCTCCATGTGGTCTAATCGGTTGTTTGTGCTTTGAATTGAGGCCTTTACTTCATTAATTGCATCCTTTATCTCTTTTTGGCTCTCTCTGAGTTCTTTTCGAAGCACCTCTATTATTTCTACAGTTATTTTCCTGATTTGATCTTCTAGAAATCTCTGATTTTCTGTTTTATCAGGTTCTGATGTTGTGGGGTTGTGCACATTCATTACTCCAGTGTTATTCCTCTTTCCCATGATTTCGGAGGTTTGTGCCTTCTCTGGGTTCTTCCCTTGGGTCACTATGGCTTCACTTAAGGTGCTCTGGATCTCGAGTCTGTATTATCTCAGACCCCACTACTCCTTTACTGGGTTGTATCACAGAGTCTCCGACCCAGGGAGTCGATAGAGGCCGCTTTAAACTATGGGGGGTGCCAGGTTGCACGTTCTCCTATGGTGTGATATCTCTGCCACCACCACTCCCTCACTGGGTCAAGTCCCAGGAGGCCCAATACTGCGATTTCTCCTCTGTGGCCCGCAATTTGACTCACTGTTCTTGAGTACGCAGATGTAGCTGTACTGGACTCGGTGAATTCACTGCTGCTGCCGCTGCCGGTGGCAATATGGCGCCTCTGCCATGCCCTCGGCCATGAGGCTGGCGTATTTTTTCTTCTCTGGTTTTGATTTCCACTCTGAATCCCTGCAGCATGTGCTGAGCTCAGCCACTGGGAGCTTTAAATGCTGTCTGCGCCGAAAGATCCCGCCTGGCTGTTCCGCAGCGGCTCACCTGGCTTGCTGTAGCCGTCCGTTGAGTTCGCCGCTGCCGCCGGCAGTATGGCGCTGCTGCCGCGTCCTCGGGCTCGTGTGTCTCCTCTGTGGCCCCGAGCTCTGTTCTCAGTCCGCTTTCTCTCTGGAGCCTGGTGGGTTTTTTTGTTTTTCTGGTGATGGTGTTTTCTGGCTATGAAAGGCGCTCTTTTTGTGGTAATGGAGATTGGTTGTTAGCGGGACTCTTAAGCCCCGCTTTTCTCGGTCGCCATCTTCCCGGAAGTCTCCCTATTCAAATTTCTAGACATCTTCCTTCCTTCCTTCCTTCCTCTATTTATTTACTTATTTATTTTGCAGTGCTAGGGATAAAAATGTTAGCTGTTTGCCATTGTTGCTCTAGATTCTTTTGTCTTATCTTTTCTTTCTTCTTGTTGCAGTACTGGGGATGGAACTGGGCCTTGGACATCTTGAACAAGCCAGGCAAGTGCTCTACCACTGAGCTACCTCCCCAGCCCTCAAACTGGACCTTTTTAACCCCCTCCCCCAAAAAAAATTTAAAAAGGAAAGCCCACTATTTTAGTCCATCTCAGCTGCTATCCTCAAATGGCAGAGCCCAAATGACTTACACCCAGTTCTGCAGGCTGGACGTCCGAGATGAGGCAGGCCAACTCCACGTCTGGTAAAGGCCCTCTTCTGGACCCATAGATGGTGCCTTCTTCCCATGGGCTCACATGGGGGAGTAGCCAGAGAGTCTCTTTGGGGGTTTTACAACAGCACTGACCCCATATTGGGGGCTGTTCACTGATAACCTAATCATCTCCTTTAGGCTCCCACCCCCCAATACTATAAATTGGAAGTTAGGACTTCAATCTAGGAATTTTGGAGGGAAGGACAGAAACGTTCAAACCACAGCACAGCACCCACTTCTCTGGATGTCCCTGAGCCTGGCAGACGCTCTTGGCCCTGGTTCTGTGCAGGAGGCGTCTGAGACTCCGTGTTTTGTTCCTCATTAGACCTCTATTTTATCTTTCTTCCAGAGAGCCAAGGGCACTTCTCCAAGTACCCCACATTTTGAAAATACAGCCAGAGATGTTTTCAGTCTCTAGGAGACAGGCCCAAAGGGACATCGCGCTCGGAGGCGGGTCGCTCTGAGCTCTGCCTGGTGTTTCTCTAACCTCCCTATTTCTGATTTATCATTTGCTCACCTCCTGTCGGTGAATTATTCTCAAACAAACAACAAAATTTCTGAAATATTTTAAATCATCCCTGTATTTGAAAATTCCCACTAAACACAATCTGGAACCATGCTGACCATGGTTGGGTATCCAGATTTGACTAAAAGGGTTTAATAAACTCAATCGCAGATAGGCAGCTGGTTTAAGGAAGCCTGAGGATCTCAGAGAAGGATATTTCCACAAAGTTGCATGGCCAACTAGGATTACATTTTGATGAGAAAGATTATCTCTTTTTATTCCAAGAGACTTTCCGGAATAATATTAGAATTCCATAAGCTCTTGGTAATATCTTGGGAAGAGCCAGTAACGCACGGCTCTCGTGCTAAGTTTTGATAATAATTCACTCAAGTGTTAATATCTTGGAAGCTTGGAGGAAATTTGTGCACTTACAGTGAAAACAATCACAGGATTTTTGCAGAAAGCGCAGCTGTCAGGCGCCGGGGAACATTTCAAAACATCTCCTTCGACACCTGTGTTTATTTTTAAATGCATACATGTTTCCTCTCAGGAATAAGGGGACGGATGAAAACACAGACGGGAAGGATTTGCTGGGAATTTGAAGGGAAGTGGCTGACAGTTGCCCACCACCCCAGACACCATGCCAAAAAAAAAAAAAAAAAGAAAAAGAAAAACACCAATTAGAGACTAATTATTTAGCAGACTCAAAACTGAGTGCTCGCAGGCGCAAGACCACAGAACTAGTCTGAGAAGATATGAGCCTCAGGTATTCCCCGTGGGCTGGCGCTGTTCTGCTGGCCCACATCGTGCGAGAACCAGTGGACGCAGGCCAGCTGGGGTCCATCTGCCCATTTGGTTGCCTGTCTCAGCAGAAGCCACGATCATTTCTGCTTTGCAGGTGAACACAGAGCTATTTCTGGTATCGTCAGACCTATCTGTTGGTAACAGCCTGGGAAATATAGCCCCTCTCGCTGACCCTGTGGCTTCTCCCCTTCCTTGTGAGGTGGGGCTCTTTCATGTAAATCACTGTGTATGAGGGGGTCAATCCTCTCTGAGCAACATGAGAAAGGTGCTAGACCGCATGGGACTGACCACCACTCTGCTCCAGCCCTACGTCCATGGGAGCGAGAGGCCCCGAGTCTTGGCAGACCACAGCCCCAGAGTGTGACCTCATTTAGAAAGCAGTTCATTAAATGTAATTAGGTATAACGAGACATACTAGAGAAAGGTAAGATCATCACCTAATATGGCTGGTGTTCTTATATTCTCAAGAAAGGAAATTGAAGCATGGGTGTACTCAGAGGGAGGCCTCCCATGAAGATTAAGGCAGAGGGTGAAGTTCCTGCAAACCAGGGGGCTCAAGGAAGGCCAGCGGCCTCCATCACCTCCGAGAGTCGGGCTCAGGTCCTATTCGGTGCTTCCCAGAACAGCCACCCTGGTCCAAGACTAAGATATACCCCAGCTAGTATTTACCATGACTGTAAATATTAAAATATGAAAAATTAACTGTTCCAAGATACACACTTCTGCCTAGCCCCCGGCACGTTTTTGCAGCAGCCCTAGCAGACGACATGTCCTCTGAACTCTTTGGCTGTGTTGTATTTACCATCGATTCCCTGGGGTTCTGCGGGGATGGAGACAGCTTTACTTCTTTGAGATTTGCCTTTTCATCCTTGTCTCTCGCCTAATTGCCTAACACCGCCGAGAACCCCGAGAGAGTGGTGGGGGTCGTGGCATCCGCACCTTGGACGAGATGCTTTTGACTCCCACGTGAGCTTTTTCTGTCCCTGTCAGTGGCCCTTGGATGTACGTGCCAAGTGAGACTCACTCCTGCTCCCAGCAGTGACATTTGCTTTGCCGAGTGTCTTCCTCTTGGAGACCCTGCTGCCCTGCGGCTGTGGGGTGAGGCGCGCCTCCCGGCAGGCAGGTGCACACAATCCTCTCGGGCCCCGGGATGTTAAGAGCATCTCAGCTCACGGAAGGCACCAGTTGGATTTCTAAACCTGCTCTAACAACTGCCTCCCAGATGAGCGCTAACTTTGAGTGTCCTGGCTTCACATCTCCACTAATAGGTGGTATTGTCAGAAATGTGAAGCTTCACCCCTCCCTTCCTAGTGTGCAGGGCAAATCTCAACCTCATGTGAGTCTGCGCTTTCTAATCACTGGTGAAACAGGTATCTGCTGGGATGAGTTGATGGCTCTCATTTTGTTTTTGGTGCTGGGGATGACCCAGGGGCATTCTACCTCTGACTTACACCTCCAGCCCTATTTTTTATACTTTATTTTGAAACAGGGTCTAACTAAGTTGTAGAGGGCCTAACTAAGTAGCTGAGGCTGGTCATAAACCCAGATCCTCCTGTCTCAGCCTCCCAAGTTCTTGTATTTACAAGCGTGCCCGGTAACGCCCAACTGGTGCTCCTTGAAAGGGCCAGTTAGCAGTTTTGTTTTTCTCGTGGACTTTCAGAGCTTTTTTTTTTCTTTGCACAATAAATATCTCCTAAACACAAACTTTTCTTGTGATTGAGTTTTATAGTTTAAGGCTCTTCCGATGAACAGGCATTCATAATTTTAGCATAGCTGAAGTTACCAATATTTTTATAGCTACTGTTAATTTTTATGTATTGTTTAAGAAAGTCTTTCCTGCACTAAGGCATAAAGGTATTTTCTCTTATTGCCTTATGAAAGTTTCATTGGCTTTCCAACAAATTTGGAAAAAGTAAATACTTTTCAATGAAAAAATTAACACAAATGGTAGAAAATCCAGATAAGCCAATATCCACAAAAGAATTCAATCAACTGTCAGAAGTTTCCCTCCCCACCTCCCTTCAAAGGTTCCAGGCAGGAGAGAGGTTTATGGGCAATTTTGAACAAACTAGGCCAAGCTTTTAAAAACTAATAATAATACTGTTTGAGAGACTATCCCAGGACAGAAAAGTACCAAATTCATTGCACAAGAGTAGTACAAACTTGATGGCAAAACTGACGGGACCAGGAAGAGAAGCTACAAGCCAACCTTAAATGACATTTTTATTAAATGATGTGTTCTGCAGTAGCTGAAATAAATGAACAAAACATATATGTATCAACATGGTAAGATATTTAAGAACCTAATGTTGCCAGGTGTGATATCACATGCTTGTAATCTCAGTACTTGGAAGGCTGGTAGAGGAGGATCTCAAGTTCCAAGTCAGCCTCAGCAACTTAGTGAGACCCTGTTCCAAAATAAAAAATAAAAAGGGGGATAAAGGTGAAGCTCAAAGGTAGAACCCTCCTGAGTTCATTCTCCAGTATTCCCAAAAATAGGGCTGGGAATTTGGTTCAGAGATACAATGCCCTGAGTTCAATTCCCAGTAACCTTCCTTGAAAACTACTAATGTTATGTTGAAAAAATTAAGTTTTGGAGCTATGCACAATGCCACAGGTGGAAATCAGACCCCTAAGCATGGGCACACATGTCCAGCTTCCTTGGCTAAGCATGGCCACGGGCAGAAGCCGCTCCCATCTGCGCTGCTCTTCGTCCCCACCAACAGCGCCTTGGTTTCCCAACACGGTTGCCATGGAATTAAGAGGAAGGACATGACATCATGCATACATCTTGCACCTGTTAGAATCCTCCAGTGGCCGAGGCCCCCCGACAGCATGCCCGGCTAGGTCGACACCACCCAGGAGGGGTTGACCAGGGCCACTCTGCACACTGGACATTTCGGTCATTTAATGCATATATGACTCTCGACATCAAATCTCAGATGAGCTTCACCTTGCAGCGAGGAAGGCTGACCTGGACCCTGGGATTCCCCACCCTTGCCAGGGTGGAGGTGGTGAGCTGAATTTTAAACAAAAGAGGGTATTACTAGTCGAGATCCTGGTTGGCTTCGTTCCTGGTATAGGTCACCTGCTCCTGTTACCTTCTACCTGTCACCACACCCACCAGCAGCAGCACATCCTGAGGAGTATCGCTGAGAGGGGAAGGGAGCTTGCCTTTAATTAAAACATGCTGGTCTCGCACGTTCACTTGCATAAGTGCAGCACAATCCCATAGCGCGTGTCTCTGAAGATGGCTCACGTGGCAAGCTCTGTGTCCTCATGACATACGCTCGCAACCTGAGCCCGGCTGGGGAAGCGGGAGGATGTCAGAATTCACCGCAGAGCTCCCTGACAGACGTGCTCACCGGCGGGATGCTGGCAGCTGCTACAGCTTTGCAGAAAACCTAATGGGGAGACCCATGGTTCTGTGGCATTGGCCCGGGGTACTCCGGGGCCCCCTGCTCATTGTCATTCATTAACTGCCAACCTCAAGGCCATGTCTGCACTCAGTTTTCTGAGGTCGTCCTTCCCGCCTCTATTTGTGGGGGACAGAGACACAAAGATGTCAGAGCGATGAAAGTCAGGGGAGGGCAAAAAGGAAATTAAAAAGGCTCTCTGGCGGGTCTTCTTACCCAGCAATTTTGGCAGTAATTATTAAAACAAGGTCTCCGCTCTGGGAGGCCTTTCATAACTATTCATTAAGGGAGGGAAGAGTTCAAATTATCCCTAATTCTCAACCAACCTTCGACACTAGAGGCCCTAGAAATAATGTGCTATCAGATAAATTCCCAAATAAGCCTAACTGCAGTTCCCCTCAGCCTAAATTAGTGAATAAATGTGTACACAGTCGTGTGTCACTAGAGGATGGGGATACGGTCTGAGAAATGCATCCTCCGTGAATCTGTACTGGTGCAAACATTGCAAGAGAGAATGCTCCCAAACCAAGACGGACAAAGTGACCAGGTGGCACTAGAGTAGTGCACGTGACGTAGCGCTTCCTGAACAGCGGTAAGCAGCGCGTGGCCGTGCGCAAACGCAGCTCAGGCTCAGGCTCAGGCCGGCTTGTGGGCAGGAGCCCCGTCTCAGTAGGAACTGCCTTCGCCTGGGCCTTTGCGATCAGCTCCTGCTTGCTTGTTGACACAGCAAGTCCTTCTGCATGGCCACACACGGTGGCTTTCTGGCACTCTCGGCCGAGCACACGGAGGTGCTCTGCGCAGGAGCTCCCTGCTGCCCCTCCCCAGGGGCGTCACTACCACCTTCAGAATGCTCCCTCTGATGGGCGGTGGGACAGAGGCGTTAGGCGATGTGAGTTGACATGCGTCCCCATAAAAATACACTGACCCCCACTCCCCAACACTTCTCAATGTAAATTTATTAGGAAATAGCATCTATGCAGCTGAACTCGGATTCGAATAGGATTGTACTTGGTTAAGGTGGCCCTAAATCCAGTGGCTGGCGTCCTTATACGAAGAAAATCATGGACACACACAGGGAGAAGGCCAGGAGCAGTAGAGACAGATTGTCTTGACGTGGATACAAGCCAACAGGTGACAGGACTGTTGAAAGCCACTGGGAGCTGGAAGAGGTCAGCATCCTCCTCCAGAGCTGAAGTCCTTATTTTGTTTTGTTTTGTGGTACTGGGGATTGACCCTTAGAGGCATTCTACATTCTACCTCCAACCTACATTACCATCCCTCTTTATTTATTTTATAGTGTGTGTGTGTGTGTGTGTGTGTGTGTGTGTGTGTGTGACTGGGGCTAGAACCACACCCAGGGCCATTCTGAGCTGCACCCCTGGCTGTTTTTGTGTTTTGCTTTAGCATAGCGTCTTGTTAGGTTGCTTGGAGTCTTTCTTCTAAGTTGCTGAAGCTGGCCTCAAACCTGCGATCCTCCCCTCAGTGTCTCAAATCCTGGGCTTGCAGGTCTTCCCCATTTCACGGCTGTTGTTTTAAAGCACGTGGCTTATGCAACTCATCATTCGCAGCCCCAGGAGACTCATGGGAGCAGAGAAAAGATACGGGAGGGTGGGGGACTCACTCAGACCCTAGGCAAATCTGTGCCCTCATTTCCCTGACAACGACCTCAGGCAAGTCCCCCCCACAGTCAGAGCTTGGTCTCCTCCTTGGATGGTGAGGGTAAAATTCACCCCATCAGAGCAGCTCAGCGCAGCTGCATGGCAGATGCTCAAGCAGAGCAGCGACAGCTATCATCTTCAGCTCTTGATTCTCCAAAGATTTATTTTTCAGCATTGATTGCTCCAGGATTCTCCCTCTCCTCATTAAAAAAAAAAAAGAAGCCAAATGTCGTCTTTCAATGGTGTGTTAACTTACCAGACTAACCGCATGTCTAAGAACCAATGCGATTAGCTATGGTCATCTCAGGTCCCAGGAGCCAGGAACACAGAGCTTCAGTTTCACCAGTTGTATCAAGTCATCTTTCTTCCGCACAGGCCGGGACATCCATCAGACAAGACCAACATGGAAAAAGCCATTGGACCGTGGACGGTATTCAAGATCATTTTCAAGATGAGGCATGAGGACATCCTCAGCCCAGAAGAGGCCTCGACAGCCTTCATAGCTCAAGGACGGCTGACCCAGATCCAGAGAGCTGATACGGGGTGGGACTCGGTGGTGTGACGAGGCAGGAGCCAGAGTCTCTACATCCTGATTGGCAGTATGGTAATCCATTCTGGGAAAACATCCTGCACAGAGTTTTTCAGCCCCTTGAGGTTGCCCAGAACACTAAGGAGCATCCATGGACTCATCCCCAACCTGGATGCCTGCACGCATCCGCTCACTGTTTTCAGTGTGAGGTACCACCGAACAACCAAAGGAGGCGTGAACTTTCAATGGCATTCAGCAGCAGCCGGGCTTCCTGAATCCCATTATCGCATCCCGAAAAATATGCAAATGGACGACATTTTCATCTCTGAGTGTCCTCGTTATGCTTCCTGAGCACTGCAAACCCAGCGAAGAGTTCAGAAAACTCTCCCTGGCGCAGGCTTTCTGGAAATGCCCGCTCCTAATTAGCACAAAGATGCGTCCCCCTTGGTGTGGCACCTTGCCTCTGATTTGGCATTTCCAAACGGTCACAGGGACAGACCATGCAGCGATCGGTGGAGATTAACCCCCTCCTTCTGGGGAACAACTGGACATGCGCAAGTTATTTGTGGGTGGAAATGGGATGGCTGCCGGGGCCACGAGGCAGTGGTCTCCAAACAGACACCTGAGCTGCCTGCCCGCCTGCTCCTAACAAGCAGATACATGTTCTGCCTGAATTGCTCCTGCTAAGAGAACATGTGAGGGGTGTTTAACGGGGTACCAGCCAAAGGAAGCAAATGGGATTGCGCTCTGAGCAATCCATTGAAGTAAAGGCACTGTGGTGGGAATATAGTTATCTGATGACTGGGGAACGCACAGAGATGCTCCCCCAAAGATGGGTACATTGATTTGCGGAGCCTTTTATCACCATCCAGGGATTTAAACAACATATGTTTAGTTTCACCACTCTGGAGACCAGAAGCCCAAAATCAAGGTGTCAGCAGGGCCACGCTCCCCTGGGGCCTACAGGAAGCATCCAGCCCAGGCCTCCTTCCCAATTTCTGGTAGTTTCTTGGCTCCTGGCAGCAGAGCACCTGTTTGTACAGGGTACTCTGTCTCTGTGCACCAATCTAAGTCTACATTTGCTCTTTTTGTGAGGATGTGAGTCGCTTTGCATCAGGGCCACCTTAATTAATCACATCCACAATTTCCTATACAAAAGTAGGTCATGCCTGAGGTGCTGGGGGTCAGGACTTGAACATATGAATTGGGGAAAGGAGCACAATTCATAAGGTAGGTAAAGGAATGTTCTAAACTCTCCCCCAACCCTGTACAGTCCATGAGGAGAGAGCTCTGTCTCCTCCCCTTCTCAGCAATTTGAAGGTCCTGGGGGGAGGGGGTCAGTCTGTACAAAGCCAGGTGAGTTGCTGGATTGAATAACCACTATCAAACTCTCAAGAAACCTTCACTGCAGAATTATTGTTTGTAACTGTTTGGCTGAATGGGCCAACAGTCAATTCCTCAGACTGGTGGTGGTCCAGGACTCCTGGAGGGCAAGTAAAGTTCCCCCTCTCTCTTAAGGAGTCTCCACATTTCTAGACTATATAGGTACAGCATCAACACTTGCTCAGACCCATCAGTGAGACCCTCCTTAAGTGTGGCACCCTGGAAACCTGATGGCCTCACCTGGGTCTTTGTTTACTGGAGTCCTGGCTCTAACTGGTATCAACTTAAGGACTCGTGCAAGTTCCTTCTTAGATCTGCATCAGACCCCAACTTGAATATCAGTGTGTTAGACTTTTGTCACTGTGACCAAGATGCCTGGCAAAAACAGCTTAGAGAGGGCAAAATGTTTATTTTGGCTTCTGATTTTAAAGGATCCAACCTTGTTCAACTGACTCAAGGCAGAAATGTCATGGCAAAAGGGTACAGCAGAGGAAAGCTGATCAGCTCATGGCGGCCTGGAAGCCAAGGAAGGAAGAGAGAGAGACAGACAGACAGACAGAGGGGGAGAGAGGGGAAGAAAAAAGAAAGAGAAAGAAGAAAAAGAGGAGGATGAGGAGAAGGAGAAGAAGAAGGAGAAGGAGAAGAAGAAGGAGAAGAGGAGGAGGAATACAGAGTTAATATAAGCCCTTCCAGGGCACACACCCAGTGACCCACTCTCTCTAACTGGGTCCCACCTCCCAGCAGTCCATTCAGCCATCCATACATTAACCCATGAACAAAGTCAGAGCCACAGTAATACCCAAAGCCACACCCCTGGACATTGCTGCGCACAGAAAACATGAGACTTTGGGGGACAGTCCTGATCTCATCTGAACCATTGTACTCAGTCAAAAACAAACAAAACGACTTAGTCCTGAAAGATGCTTCCACCAGCCTCATATATGAGAAACATAGTCATATCATTGCTGATGTGGGAGAGCGGTGAGAAGCTCTGAGGTATTGTGGGAATATTTCCTTTCTCTCTAATTTGTTACAAGCCACCCTCAGCACAGAGAACACAGGGCTTTTCTTCTCGCTTGTACAAGCTTTGATTTAAATCCATCCCTAAAAAGACCGGAGGCAAAGAAGAAAACTTATGCAGCAAGAAAAAGTTACTTTCCATGTGTAATTGGAGAAGATTGAGTGGGTTTTATTCTTCAGGCCCTTTATTAAAAAGTTTTCCCCAGAAACTTCTTTCAAACAAGATTTGGAGAGAGATGACTTCTAAGGGCTGGGATGCTTGTGTCCCTAGAGGTCAGCTTGACTTAGCAAATAAAAATGTTTGCATTACTGTTATTTTTCTCCCCCTTTGGTTTTATAGAAAGCAGCAACATTGATTTAGGGAAAAAAAACAATAAAGCCTCTTTAAGTTTCCAGCAGTTCTTTCTTTTAATCATGGGGAAGAAAACAAGAAGGAAGGCCGTGCATTGCCCTAATGGAGCATAATCAATAGAGGATTTGTGGTGTGGATGCCCTATCTGTGTTCAGCCCTAATAGCAACTTAACCATGTTTACAAGGCTCCCAGGGTGATGGCGAAGCTGCCAGGACGCCCAAGCAAAACAAAACCTGCCAAAATGTGCAAGTAGAAATCAGGGTGTGAGGTGCAGAAGCAGTCATCCAGGCAAACACAGTGCCATGACGCCTTCAAATACGAATGCTCGGGTTTGCAGCCAGCCTCAGCAACTTAGTGAGGCCCTCTGCAACTTGGTGAGACCCTATTTCAAAATAAAAAATAAAATAGGGCTGGGGGTGTAGTTCAGAGGTAGAATGTCTCTGGGTTCCACCCGCAGCATAACAGCAACAACAAAAGGACACAAATACTCCTGCCCCGGGCCTGGAGGATTGTCAGTGAAATCTGCCTAGAGGATCCTGTGATGACTGAACAGCTCCCAGAAAACCTTGCTGCAGAAGGACCCATATCGCATCCCAAAGTCACAGGGCTAGAGAAGGCCCAGAGAGGTCTAAGACTTGGCTTTGACAGAGAAGAGGAAGGGAGGCTCAGAAACAGAATGTATCTGGCTTGAAACAAGGTCAGTACGAAGGCCAGCTGAGCCCAGCATTCCCTGACACTCAGCTTGTGACCTGGCTCTCGGCTACACGTTGCTGGGATTAAAAAAAAAAAAAAAGTGCAAGGCCAGCCAGGCATGGCGGTGCACGCCTGCAATCCTAGTACTGGGGAGGCTGAGACAGGAGGGTCACAGGTTTGGGGCCAGCCTCAGGAACACAGTGAGGTTCTCAGAAACTTAGTGACACTCTGTTTTAAAAACAAAAATAAACAAACAAATAAATAAATAAATAGAAAGGGCTCGGGGCATATCTCGGAAGTAGAATGCCTCTGGGCGCAGTCCTCATAAGAAGAAGCGGATGAAGACGAAATGTGTAAGACCTTGGACCTACCTATGAGGAATTTTTGGTTCAGTGAGGAAACGTCATGAATGAAATAGCCGGGCGTAATCTCAGTGCTTGGGAGGCTGAGACGGGAGGCTCACAGGTTTGCAGCCTCAGCTACTTAGTGAGGCCCTTCACAACCTAGTGAGACCCTGTTTCAAAGTAAAGAATAAAAACCAGGGCTGGGAGTGTAGCTCGGAAGTAGAATGCCTTTGGGTTCAATCCTTAAGACCACAGTAAAACAAAAAATGAATAAAAATGCCTCAGAACACAAGGTTAGGGAGAAGTCCTCCATGATGGGCTTCTGAAAGAGGCGAGACTTTCCAGTGGGTCTCCAGGCAGAAGGGGCGGCGGGAGGCACGGCAGAGAGACCCAGGGAGGCGCCTCCAGGCTGCGCAAGAGCAGGAACATTCACCGGCTCCAGTAGTGTTTACTGAGCAACTACGAGGGACAGTAAGTGGCCCGGGCCTGAACTGCAGCCCCCCGCAGGCTGTCGCTGGAGGAGAGACCCACACAGCTAGCCACAGTGCTCTGTGGCCCGTGTGGAAGGCCAGGCTCGGCACAGGCTGGGCACCATAAACTCCCATGGAGCGGCTGATAGCCCTAGACAGAGGATCCAGGACCCCCCCCGAGGGTGCACAGAGGACCAGGGGGCTCTGCTTTCAGGACTGGGTGGGATTTCAGCAGACACAAAATGCTCTGTGGCTAGAAATACAGCGGGCACTGTGAATCAAAGGAGGAAGGCTTAAAGAGACTGAAGGCGGCTACATTCTCCAAGGGTCACCTTCTCCAGGTCCCAGGCCGCTTGCTTGATGGTATGGGAATCAACAACAGGGCAAGGGAGCATTGCGCCCTGCAATCACACACACACACACACACACACACACACACACACACACACACACCTTGTGTGGAGTGGCAAAGCTAGTTTAACATAGCATAGAATACTATTTTAAAGAACAGAGCAAGCTGGGCGTGGAGCACACACCTATAATCCCAGTAGCTGGGAGGCTGAGACAGGAGAATCACAATCTCAGAAACTTAGCGACACCCTCAGCCATTCAGTAAGACTCTGTTTCAAAATAAATGAAATCAGGCTGGAGATCTAACTCAGAAGAAGAATACCCCCTGAGCTCTAGCCCCTGTAACCACAAAATAAAAAATAAAAAAAATAGAGCAAAGAAAAATTTTCTGTGCATGCATGTGGGAGGGGGTTTCGCAGAGGGCCAACAACCATCTTGATCCTGGGGCTGTTTTTAGCTGGAGGCTGGGCCATGGAGGACCTGGTGTTGGGAGGATGGTTTCCCTGCAGGAAGGGGCTGCCTGGCTTTTTCCTGGCTAGAGGCTGGTGGCCACCCTCGTTTCTCTGCCTTAGTCTGTCCTCTGCTGCTCTCACAGGATTCCCCACACTGCAAATCACAGACAGGAAGGTGTGTTTACCTCCTGGTTCTGGAAGCCAGAGTCCAAGAGCCAGGGTGTCAGCACCGGGCGGGGCCTCGGCTGTGTTCTGCCTGGGAACTGCTCACGGCTGGATTGTGCTAATGGGACAAGTGTTTTGAAGAAAGGGGGTGAGAGCAGAGAAACAAAGGGAACAGGGCTGTGCTCACTCGCTGTATCAGGAGCCCACTCTGGTGATGACTGAGCACTCCTGGGGCAGGGCCCTGCTGACCTAATCACTTCCTCAATTCCCCACCCCCAGCCTGAGCGCCATTAGGATGCAGTTGCGTTTCAACAGGAACCTTGGAAGGGACCTTCAGGCCGCCACCCTCCCGTGGTGACTGGCTTTAGAACTTCTGCTAAGAGATGGAAGCTTTCCATGCCTCGGTTTCCTATCTGTGAAAGGGGCCTGCAAACGAGAAGGCCTGCTACCTGGGACGGGTGAGAGCTGTGAATGAGCTGGTGAATGGCAAGCACCATGGCCTGGATTTCCAGCTCTCTGCTGGTGGCTCCCCAGTCCTGATCTGGCCCGCCACCTCTGCACCCAAAGCTCCCATCTTCCCTGGGACTTCTAAGGAGCAGCGCCAGTCTCTAACTTATAACAAAGGGCTCATCCTAGGCAACTTTATTCGCCCCAGGCAAAAGGCCTCTGTTCTTCTGGGTCTTGGAACCTAAAGCTTTGGAGTTGTCCTGACTCCTGCCTTTAGCTCATCCCCCTCATCTAACCCATCAGAGATGGGGTGTGTGTGTGTGTGTGTGTGTGTGTGTGTGTGTGTGTGTGTGTGTTAGTAGGAATTGAACCCAGAGTCAGCCTACCTCTGAGCTACACACCCAGACTAGTTTGATTTCTTATTTGGAAATAAGATCTCACTAGGTTGCTGAAAGCCTCACTAAATTGCTGAGGCTGGCTTTGAACCTGCAATCCTCTTATCTCAGCCTCCCAAGAACTGGGATTACAGGACCCAGGGCCTCCTTCAGCCCTAACCTGGAATTACTTCCACAAGACCCTCTTCATGTCTCCTTGCTGCCCCGAGCCGTCGTGGCCTATCAGAGCAGTCAGAGAGAGGCCCAGCCCCATGAAGGGCAAGTTCAGGACACCCTGCTCCACCCCCGCCTCACTGGCTCAGTCAGGACCAACAGGGACTGCTCTGTGCACTCTCCCCAGGGACTCCTCTGTTCCAGCGCCCAGTGGCCGCCATCGCTCCAGGTGACTCAGCCTCCTCTTTGTTCTCAGTCCATGGCCCCGGCTGCTCCTATACCTGGACACTCCCTCTTCCCAGACAACCCAGAGGCACGCTGTCTCCAGTATGGGTCTTCACTAAACATGGCCCTCTTGGGCATTACTGCCTGCTCTGGTGCCCTCTGCCCACACCACCACACCAACACACTCGTCCCCTGCTTTACCCCGACCCCTAGCATTTCTCACCATTAAACCACCATATACCTGTGGTCAGTCCCCCTTATCCACAGAACCACCCCCAAGACCCCCAGAGGATGCCTGGAATCATGGATAGGACCATTTTCTTCCCTTAAATACCTACCTATGATAAAGCTTAATTTATAACCGGGAGTGGTGGCGCACGCTTGTAATCCCAGCATTTGGGAGGCAGAGACCTGGAGGATCACGGTTCGCGGACAGCCTCAGCTACTTAGTGAGGCCCTCTGCAACTCAGTGAGACCCAGTTTCAAAATAAAGGATAAAAAATAGAGCACGGGGTGTAGCTTGGAGGTCAAATGCCCCTGGGTTCCATCCCCAGACCCACCAAAAAAAAAAAAAAAAAAAAACAAAGCTTAATTTATAAATTAGGCACAGTGAGGGATTAATGATAGTCACTCACAATAAAATAGAACAAGTATAACAATATGATATAAGAAGAGATTGCATCCTGTTACACAGAATGGCACATGGTTTAAAGTATAAGACTGAGCCAGGCGTGGTGGTATGTGCCTGGAATCCCAGTACTTGGGAGGTTGAGACAGGAGGATCATAGATTGGAAGATAGACTCAGCCACTTAGCAGAACTTTTGGAAATTTAGTGAGACCTTGTTTCAAACTACATGAAAATTTAAAAGACCTAGGGGTATAGATGGGTGGTAGAATGCCTGTGAATTCAATACCCAGTACCCCCAAAAAAAATCTTAAAATTGTTTATTTTGCAATTTTTCATTTGCTGTGTTTGGATGACAGTGGACCAGAGGTAAAACTGCTTGCTACCAGTGTTCTCCAGCAGAGAGCCAGCTGCATGTGAACCGAACTCTCGGGTAGATGTCCTGTAGGCGGTGGACTCACGATGTGGTCACAGCAGCTTCTGCTATCTGGGGCCACCTCTTCCTCTGCCGGCCCCTGTTCCCCTGGCTCTGGCTTCTGCCACCACACTAGTGTCAAGGAAAAGGCATGATGATAAAAGGGAGAAAGGGCCTCAGGCCTGGGGTCACCCATGCTGCCGGTTCCATGTCAGCTTCCTCCGAGAAGATAGCCTTTCTGACCATCGGTAACCTCCCGGAGATTTCTCTAGAACATTAGGTCGAATGCAGAGCAGCCTCGACCTGAGAACTTTGTGCCCCGATGATTATGATTCACAATAGACAGACCAGGCCAACTTGAGAATAGAGACACACTGATTTTTACAGCAGTGGCTAGTGGGTCTCAGCAGAGGACCAGGGCACTGCAAGGGGGCAACTCCAAGAATTCGAGAGGCTGGCAGGCTCGACATAGTAGTCAAGAGGTGCCGGTGGTGGCCACTGGGGGCAGATGGACCTGCCAATGGCACCTCATGGTCATAAGGCCTCAGTGGGCAGCAGGGAGGCCCCTTGAGGTTGCCCAAACCTGCCCAAATCAGGGGCCTCCAACCCAGGAAGATCACAAATCCATCAAAGCTCCAAGCAGAGGCAGCCCAGGCCCACATGGCCTCGCCGGGGTGGGCCTCGTAGAAAGCCCGGGGCCATGTCTATGCAGTGCCTTGAAGGCCCAGGCCATGCTGGAGAGATCGTGGGAGCCAGTCTCGCCGGCGCTCACCACAGACCTGGGACCTGGAGCTGCTGCCGTGAGCTGTGTGAAAGGAAAGAGCCCTTAGCAGGGACCGATAAAGAGGAAGAACTCCAGAAACTTCTCAAGCCCACCAGAGTAGAAAGCTTTTTCCCCCCAAAGGCACAGGGCTCACGCCCCCAGCACCTGCGCACTAGGGCTGGGCAAGCCGTGTCTCCCGGGGCCGTGAGTGTCACCGCCGTCAGCCAGCAGTGCTGCATCTGGAAATGGTCTGGAGGAGAAACTTTAAGTAGAAACTATTTGGGGCTCTCATCCCTCTTGTGTGGAAATACTTCTGAGCCGTCTGGGGCTCTCACTGACTCAGAGATGGTTTGTCGATGATTTTGCCGACGAGCTGGCAGCCCCAGGAGATGGGAGAGCTGTGGCTCGTTTCTTTCTTCTGCCTCTCTTTTCTTTCCTCTTCCTATTTGTTCATTAGTTTGTTGTTCAGGACAGCCCGGGCCAATTATGATGACACAGGAGACTCTGCGAGCCTTTCTATTTTGGTGTAAAACTATGAATAAAAAACAAACTCCTGACCCTGGAGACCCAGAGTGAGCTGTCAGTGCCTTCTCTGCATCACCCTGACCCCTTCGTAGCATAAGCCACAGCCCCCGCCTGCTGTGCAGTGGCCTCAGCGCTCAGGGATCTTTGACACACATTGCTTAACCCATGCCTAGGACTATCCGGAAGGAAGAGGCCACCATGGGACTCTCACTTACACCATGAGTCCTGTCTGGCCTTGCTCGTGGAAGACCAGAGGCTTGTTCCTCCCCTCTGAGACAGGCTTCTGAGCAGCAGAAATGAGCCACCTCTGCTCAGGAGATGGCCCCAGCCCCAGCCTGGAACACAGAGTGCTGATACACCCAGTGCTATGGTTTGGGTCCTGAGCGTCCCCCAGAGACCCACGTGATAAAGGCTTGGTCCCCAGGGTGGCCTTATTGGGAGGTGAAATCTTTAGGAAGTAGGGCCTGTGGGAAGTCTTTGAGTATTTTGCAAAGTGCTTCTGAAAAGGACTGGGTCCTCTTTCTCTTTGTTTCCAGGCCAGGACAGAGTAGTTGTGTCCCACCAAGAGCTCCTTGCCATCGCCAATTGGCTAACCCACCGGGGCCCAAGCAATGGGTCTACCCGATCTAGAAAGGAATCTCCAATGCTGAACTGAAGTGAGTCTTCTTGTCCTTGTAAGTTCATTACCTGCCTCTGGAATTTATCAGAGTGACTGAAAGCCAGCTAACACAGCGAAGGCCCAACCCTCAAACAGAAGAAGCAAGATACCAAGTGAGTAAGAAGGACGAGGGGAAGACAGGCCGCAGAGGGTTACATGTTCTATTCTGAACCTTTGAGAGGCAGAGCTTCTCTCTCAAGGCGGACAGCCATGCTGAATCTTCCTCCCATGTTACATGGGGGTGGTTGTGGTATGCTGAGACTGACACCCAATCCCAAGCCCAAGCCCAAGGGCACCTCTCAGCTTCCTTTGGGTTCCTGTGGGGTCAGGTGACTGAGTGCTAACCAATGAGAGGCGGGCACAAGTGATGGCTTTCCACAAAAGCATGTCACGAGCAATCATCCTGTGTCAAATTATAGCGTTAAAGGTGAGAAAGAGCATTCTCATGCTAATGAAAGATGACTATGTTTGGAAGACCTGTCTACTTATGCACAAGGAAGCCAGAGGATGGTAAAGTCGGTTTCAAGGGAATTAGAGTAACAGGGTAATATAAGCAGATGAAAATCAGGGGTGCAAGAAAAGCTATACTTGTCAGCCAGGTGCAATGATGCGCATCTGTAATCCCAGGACACCAGAGAAGATTCAAGACCAGCCTCAGTCACAATAAAAAGATTCTCAGCAACCTAGCAAGAGCCTGTTTCAAAAACAAAAAAATAATAGCCAGGCATGGTGCTGCACACTTGTAATCCCGGCACTTGGGAGGCCGAGACAGGAGGATTGTGGTTCGTGGACAGCCTCAGCTATTTAGTGAGGCAGGCCTTTTGCAACTCAGTGAGACCTTGTCTCAAAATAAAGAGTAAAAATATAGGGGTGGGGGTGTCACTCGAAGGTAGAATGCCCCCGGGTTCCATCCTCAGTGCCACAAAAAATAAAAATAAACAAAAATAAAAAGGGCTGAAAGTGTAGCTTGGAGGAAGAACACCCCCCCCCCTTCCGCTTCAATCCCTAGTGCCAAAAGAAGAAGAAAAAAGCAATATTTGTCAAAGATCTGGGACAACACCACGAGAGGCAGAGTCAGTGGCCTGAGCTTGAAACAGTGGAGATGTGAGATTGAGGAGAGGTGGGACCATGAGCAGCTGACAGCTCACTTCTGTGCTTCACCAATCACTGGGAAGTAGCTGGAATTAGCTCGCAAGCTTAGAAACAGAACTACTTGACATCCTGAACAGATACCACTTACTGGACAAAATCCTTCAGTGGACATAAACTTCACAGTGCTGAGGCCTTCAATCAGCAGTAGATAGCAGATCTAATAAAAACACAAAGACACAGAAAAGTCCACCCGACATTTCTATTAAACATTGTACTTGGTGTTCCAGCTGTGGCAATCAAACAGGAAAACAATAACAATGGCTATCCAGATTGTAAAGAAAGAAGTAAAGTTTTCTTGATTGGAAGGTGGCACCAATTTTGCACATGGAAAACCCTAAAAAAGTACTCCCCCATAAGAAAACTCTTAGAACCAATAAGCAGGATCCGCAAGGCGTCAGATACAAGGTCACATATCAATTGTATTATAATTGATATGTAAGAATCAATTGTATTTCTACCTGTTAACAATGCACAATCCAAAATGAAATCAAGAAATGAATCCTGTTCACAACGGCATCAAAAAATAAAATATTTGGGTGTGAACTCAACAGAAGAAGCATAAAACATATATCTTGAAAATTACAAAACATTATTAAAAGAAATGAAATAATGAACTGCTAGGGAATAAATTTAACAAAAGTAGCATAAGACATATCCTAAAAACTAATATAATACATGGAAAGTCATCCCATGTTCATAGATAGGAAGATTGAATATTGTTAAAATGCCAGTGATCTCCAAGTTGATCTATAGATTTGACATATAGATTTGACAGTGGCCTGAGCTTGAAACAGTGGAGATGTGAGATTGATGAGAGGTGGGACCATGAGCAGCTGACAGCTCACTTCTATGCTTCACCAATCACTGGGAAGTAGCTGGAATTAGCTCGCAAGCTTAGAAACAGAACTACTTGACATCCTGAACAGATACCACTTACTGGACAAAATCCTTCAGATTTATAATCCCTATAAAAGTTTCAATGATCATTTTTTGTGTGGAAATTTACACGACCTTAAAATTCATGTGGAAAGGGAAGGGAAGCTGAATAACAAAAATAATATTGAAAAAGAAGACAAAAGTTCCAAGACCTGCACTTTTGTGTAAGTGTGGGCCTGGGGATTGAACCCCCAGGAGTACTCTACCTCTGAGCTACACCCCCAGCTCTATTTTATTTTTATTTTTGAAACAGGGTCCCATTAGGTTAACAAGCATCTCACTAGCTGTTGACGTTGAGATCCTCCTGTCTCAGATTCCCAAGTACTAGGATTATAGGTGTGCGTCATCACTCCAGGCCAAGTCTCACATTTTCTAATTTCAAAACTCACCACAAAGATCAAGTAATCAAGACAGTGTGGCTATGGCTTTTGAGTAGACATACAGATTAATTGAATAGAATTCAGAGGCCATAAATAATCCTTTTATTAACAGTCAATTTGTTTCAACAAGAATGTAAAGACCATTTAACTGGGGCAAGACTAATTTTTTCAACAAATGGTCCTAGAAAAACTGGATATTCGCATGCAATGGAATAAAATTGAACCTTTATCTCATACCACATGCAAAAGCTAACTTGCATAAACCAAAGACTTAAATGTAAGAACTAAAATTGTAGTTCTCTTAAAAGAAAACCTAGGAATAAATCTCATGTTCATCTTCCAACAAAAAAATGCAAAGCTTATTGAAAGGCAGAAAAGCACAATTTGAAGAGACAGAGCAAGTATTAGAATCTGACTTTGATATAACAGAGATGTTAAAGCTAACAGATTGACATTTAAATAACTATGATTAATATTCAGAGGATTGTAACGGGGAAAAGATAACCTTTAAACACAGATACTGTAAGTAGAGACGTGGAAATTGTAAGAAAAAATAAAAAATAAGTGCTAACAATGAAAAACACAGTAACAGAAATGAAGAATGTATTTAACGGGCCGATTGTACCCTGGATATGGCTGGGAAAGCAATATATGAGCTTGAGACTCTGTCAACAGAAACTTCAAAAACTGAAAAGCAAAGATTTTCTTTCATATATATGCATATTTTTTTTAAATTGGTGCACCACAGCCTCACATCATAATGTGATCACTCTGACAATGGCATACATTCTCACAGTACTCGGTCCCCTCCCCACACCTTCCCATCTCCCTCCCTCCTGACACTGTTGACCAGGTTAACAGTGATTTTTAAAAGAACAGAAAACCAAGAACTATGGAATAACCAAAAAAGTGTAACATACACATAGAGGGAATACAACAAAGAAAAGAAGAAAGATAGTTGAGTGAGCTTTTTCTGAAATTTATGACAGAAACCAAACCATAGGTCCTGGTATCTCAGAGAACACCCAGTAGTCTAAGTGCTGAAGAACTATACTAACAATACACATCAAATTCAAAGTTCAGAAAAAATCAAAGATAAAGGACAGTCCTGAAAAGAGCTCAGGTGGGGGAAACTCTGACCTACAAAAGTAAAGATAAGAATTACACTTAACTTTTCATACACCAAAAGTGAAAAAAAGAGAGTAGAGTGAAATATTTAGCATTGAAGAAAAAATAGAAACACCAGTAAAATTATCCTTCAAAAGTAAAGAAGGAAGACTTTCTCAGGAATAAAAAAACTGAGAGAAGCTGTTGCCAGGAGACTCGTCTTGCAAGAATTGTCAAAAGTGGTTCTTAAAAGAGAAGGAAGCCGGGCATGGGGGCGCACCCTTGTAATCCCAGCGCTTGGGAAGCTGAGACAGGAGGATCGCGCAGGTTCGAAGCCAGCCTCAGCTACTTAGTGAGGCTCTCAGCAACTTAGTGAGACCCTGTTTCCAAATAAAATAGAAAATAGGTCTGAGAGTGTAGCCTGGAGGTAGAGAAACCCCCTGGGTTCCACCCCCAGTACCACTGAAGGAGAAGAGAGAGAGAAGAAGAAGAAGAAGAAGAAGAAGAAGAAGAAGAAGAAGAAGAAGAAGAAGAAGAAGAAGAAGAAGAAGAAGAAGAAGAAGAAGAAGAAGAAGAAGGAGGGGAGGGGAGGGGAGGGGAGGGGAGGGGAGGGAAGGGGAGAGGAGAGGAGAGGAGAGGAGAGGAGAGGAGAGGAGAGGAGAGGAGAGGAGAGGAGAAGAGAAGAGAAGAGAAGAGAAGAGAAGAGAAGAGAAGAGAAGAGAAGAGAAGAGAAGAGAAGAGGAAATGAATAGGTCAGAGACTCTGGTCTATATAAAGACAGAGCATCAGAAAAGAGACAATGGAAGATTAAATAAGATTTTTTTCTTATTCCAAACACACTTTTAAATAATGCACGGGTCAGAGAAGAACTCTCAAGAGAAACTGAAAAATATTTTGAGGTAAATAAAAATACAGTTTATCAAAACATCTAGAATGAAGCAAAAATGGTATTGAGGAGAATTGATAGCACTGTGTACACGCCCCAGAAGAGAGGGAGGACCTGATCTCATTTGGGTGCTTCCACCCTGGCAAACTAGACAAGGAAGGGCAAATGAACGCCAAATTAAGCAGCAGTAAAGAAATAATCAAAAGTATAGCCGAGATCAATAAAATCAGAAATAAGAAATCTGTAGAGAAAATAAAGGCAATGAGAAGGGGGCTTTTGCAAAATACCAGTAACATCAATAAATCTCCAGCCAGTCTAAGAAAAAGAGAGAAAACACAAGTTACTAAAGCAGAAATGAAAAAGGGACATCACTGGGGTAGCCATGAACCTTCAAAGGATGACAATAAATGAAGATGAAGAACAACTTTGTACCCACAAAGTTGATAAGTTGAGGAGGAAGAGGAGGAGGAGGAGGAGGAGGAGGAGGAGGAGGAGGAGGAGGAGGAGGAGGAGATAATGGTAGAAAACTGGAAGTTTCCCTGCTATGATCAGGAAGGCAAAGCTGTCCCCTCTCACCATTCCTTTCAACATGGCACTAGAAATCCTAGCTGATGCAATAAAATAAGAAAGAAAAATAAAAGGTAAATAAAAACTAAACCACCTATATTTTTAAGTAGAATGACTATTTTAAAAGTCAGCAATAGCCGGGGGTGGTGGCGCACGCTTGTAATCCCCGCGCTTAGGAAGCGGAGACAAGAGAATCACGCAGGTTCAAAGTCAGCCACACTGGCTTAAGAGACCCTGTTTCCAAAAATTAAAAAATAGGTCTGGGAGTGTAGTCCAGAGGTAGATGGGTTTCCAGGAATCCCAGTACCACCAAAAAAAAAAAAAAGTCAGCAATAACAACAACAAAAATAAAACCCTCTTGGAACTAATAAACAATTACAGCAAGCAAGGCTGGAGGAGACCAGGTTAATGTACAAAAACCAATCATTTTTATACATCAGCCATGAACAAATAGAACTTAAAATTAAAAACAAAATGCCATTATATTATCAAGCCTCAAAACTGAAATACCCAGCTGTAATTCTAATGAAATATGCTTAAGAAGTTCATGAGGAAAACCACAAAACCCCAATGAAATAAATCAAAAAAGTAAATAAGTAGAAAACGATTCTATGTACATGAATAGGAAGACTATATTGTCAGGATGTTGGTTTTTCCCCACTAATAACGCAATTCACAGCAAAATTTCAATAAGTTATTTTGTAGCTATCAAAAAAATAGCTGGAGCCGGGTGTGGTGGCGCATGCTTGTAATCCCCGCACTTGGGAGGCGAAGACAGGAGGATTGCACAGGTTCAAAGCCAGCCTCGCTGGCTTAAGAGACCCTGTTTCCAAATAAAAATATAAAATAGGTCTGGGAGTATAGCCCGGAGGTAGAAGGGTTTCCAGGAACCCCAGTACCCCCCCCACACACACACACAAATAGCTGGAATAGCCAATTCAGCTTTAAGAGAACAAAGTCAGAATGTTGACCCTGCTTGACCTACAGGCTTCCCATAAGCTACAGTAGTTTAGGACGCATGCTATTAGATCAGTGATCAGACAAGAGAGAAAGCTGAGAAATGAAGCCGGGCGTGGTGGCACACACTTATAATCCCAGCACTCGGGAGGCTGAGACAGGAGGATAGCAGGTTTGCAGTCAGCCTCAGCTACTTAGTGAGGCCCTCTGCAACTTAGTGAGACCCTGTTTCAAAATAAAGGATAAAAAATAGGGCCGGGTGTGTAGATCAGAGGTCAAATGCCCTGGGTTCAATCCCCAGTAACACACACACACACACACACACACACACACACACACACACACACACACTGAGAAATGGGCCCAGGAAACATAGTCTACTGACCTTTGACAAAGAAGCACAGTTAATACAAAGAATGAAGATGGTCTTTTCAACAAATGGTTTTCCACACATGAAGGGGGAGGGAAAGAACCAAATGACAGACTTTGCACCCTTCACAAAATCAATTAAAAATTAACAATAGACCTAGATGTGAAATGAAAAACTCTACGAAAACACTGTAGGAGAAAATCTAGATGACCGTGCTTATGATGATGAGTTTTTAGACACAGAACTGAAGGCAGATGCATGAAGGAAGCTACTACTAAAACTAGACTTCATTACAATCAAAAAAGTCAATGTCAAGAGAATGAGAAGACAAGTCATAGGCAGGGAGAAAACAGTCACAAAAGACATATCTGAGAAAGGATTATTATCCAAACCACAGAGCAACCATTTATTAATCAACAGTAAGAGAATGAATCTGACCTTTCAAAGGACAGAAGACCTGAATGGACACTCACCAAAGAAGCTATGCAGATGGCAGAAAGGACAGGAAGAGCTGCTCTCCATCACAGCTCATTAGCAGATTGAAAACTAAATGAAAGAAACACTACCTGCTAGGATTGCCAAAATCCAGAGCACCCACAACACCCAGTGCTGGAAAGAGCGTGGAGCAGTAGGACCTCTCATTCACCGCTTCCACAGCCCCCGTGGAAGATAGTGTAGTAGTTTCCCTCAAAACAGAACTCCTGCCACGTGGTCCAGCAGTTGTGCTCCTTAGTATTTTCTCAAAGGAGCTGGAAACCTACACACAAAAACCTGCATACATACTTGTAGCAGCTTTACTCATAATTTCTAAAGCTTGCAACTAACCAAAATGCCCTTCAATAGGTGAATGGGTAAAGAGCTGTGGCACACCCAAAGGAGATACTATCAACCAGTGCTAAAAAGAAATGAGCCGTCAACCCATGAAAGACACGAAGGAACCATAAACGCGTATTATTAAGTGAAAAAAAAGGGCTTCATACCAGACGACTCTCAATTATATGACATGATGGAAAAAGCAAAATCACGCAAATAGAGAGAATATCAGTGGTTGCGGGTCCAAAGAGATGAAGGAACAGACGGCAGAGCCAAGAGAATTTTTTTAAGCTGTGAAACTCTAGCGTCTGACGTAACAGGTGCGCACCATTGCTCACCTTCCCAAACCCACAGAACGTGCAAGTCCAAGAGTGGACCCTGTGTCTTCTTTGAAGGAGGGTCTTTTGGGGTCCTTTGCCCATTTTGTTTTGGGTTTGGGTTTTTTAGTTTGTTTTTGCTATTGCTTCGTATAAGTTCCTTGTATATTTTAGATATTGACAGCTTACCAGATACCTGGTTTGCAAATATTTTCTCCCGGTTCACAGTTTGCCTTTTTTGTTTTGTTGGCTGTTTCCTTTGTCATGCAAAAGCTTTTATTTTTCTTTCATTGCCTCCATTTTTGACGTGATACAAAAATTAACAATTATGGCCAAGACCAACACCAAGAAGCTTTCTCCCATATTTCCCTCCAGGAAGTCTAAACGTTCAGCTCTTACGTTGACGTCTTTAACCCGCTTTGAGTCCATTTTTATGTGTGGTGTGAGATAAGGGTACAGTTTCACCCTTTTCCATGTGGATATCCAGTTGTCTTGACACGATTTGTTGAAGGGGCCGGATTTTTTTCTCTGTTGTGTTTTCTTGATATTCTTCTTGAAAATTAGTTGACCCTATATGCTTAGGTTTATTTCTGGGATCTCTCTTCTGTTCCATTGGTCTAGAAAACACACAAAAAAAATGGCCAACTGGCATATGGGAAGGTGCTTATCATTACTAAATATCTGGGAAACACAAATCATAACTTCAATAAGAATTTATATACTTATACCTGTTAGGCTAGCTGTCATCAAAAAGATAAGAGATAACAAGTATTGGCATGGTATGAGGAAAAGGGAAACTTAATATACTGTTATCAGAAATATAAATTATTACAGCCACTATAAGGAAAAGCATGGAGGCCCCTTTAAAAAATAAAATTAAGGTGGCACAGAACCCAGCAATTCCTCTGTTGGGTGTACACCAGAGGAAATTAAATCAGTACCTCGTAGAGACATCCGCAGTCTTGTGTTCATTGCAACATCATACACAGGAGCCAAGAAGTGGGAACGAACTGGTGTCCATTGGCAGATGATGGACAATGAAAGCATGATGTGAACGCACACTGGAATATTAATCCCTCCTGAAAAAAGATGCTGCCATTCGCGATGGCCTGGGTGAACCTGAAGGACATTATGCTAAGTGAAGTAAGCCAGAAGTAGAAAGAAAAAGGCTTCAGATCTCACTTAACTACAGAATCTTCAAAAGAAAAGCAAAATCATATCAATAAAAACAGAATGCAGAACCGTGGTTATGAGGGGCGGAGACGGGGAGCTACGGAGAGGAGGTCGAAGGGTACAGATTTGCAGCCAAGCAGACTGAGTCTAGAGGCATAATGTGTGGTGAAGGGTATAGTTAAAAGCCACATATTGTATACAGAGAATTTGCAAAGGAAGTCAATCCTAAGTGCTCTTACTACACGCCCCAAAAAACATAACTACAGAAGGCAGTGGATACGGTAGATTATGTGTAATAATTGTCTCACTGTGTAAATGTGTATATCAAAGCATCATGTGTCACACCTTAAGTATATACAATAAAAAATAAATACTCAAGTTTAAAGGAAAATAAACCCTAACATGAACCATGGACTTTGAACAATAATGGTGTATCCCTGTGGTAGGGTGTTGAGAGGTAGCAGCTCTGCTATTTAAGAAAGAGGGCACAGGGGACTCTCTGCATTTTGCACACAATTTTTTTTGTGAAACTAAATTGATCCAAGAAATAAATTCTTTTTTTAATTTTCTTTTAAAAAGAAATGAGTAAGCCGGGTGTGGTGGCACATGCTTGTAATCCCAGTACTTGGGAGGCTGAGACAGGAGGATCGCAGGTTTGAGGACAGCCTCGGCTACTCGGTGAGGCCCTCTGCAACTTAGTGAGGACCTGTTTCAAAATAAAGAATAAGCCGGGCGTGGTGGCGCACGCTTGTCATCCCGGCGCTTGGGAGGCGGAGACAGGAGGATTGTACAGTTTCAAAGCCAGCCACGCTGGCTTAAGAGACCGTTTCCAAACAAAAAGTATAAAATAGGTCTGGGAGTGTAGCCCTGAGTTAGAAGGGTTTCCAGGAATTCCAGTACCACCAAAAAATAAAAATAAAAAATAAATAAAAAAAAGAAAGAATAAAAAATAGGGCTGGGAGTGTAGCTCAGAGGTAGAATGCCCCTAGATTCCATCCCCAGTACCACACAAATAAATAAATAAATAAATAAAATTAAAAGAAATGAGTAGCCAGGTGTGGTGGCACGTGCTTACAATTTCAGTATTTGGGAAGCTAGGACAGGAGGACCGTAGGTTCGTGCCCAACCTCAGCAACTTAGTGAGACTCTCCACAACTTAGTGAGACCCTGCTTCAAAGTAAAACATAATACAGGGTTAGAGGTATAGTTCAGAGGCAGAACGCCCCTCTGGGTTCAATCCCCAGTACTACACACACAAAAAAAAAAATAAGGACAAAGGATTAAATAGACATTTCTTCAAAGTTGCATGAACAGCTGATAAGCACATGACAAGGAGCTCCAGATCATTCATCTTTAGGGAAATGTCCACTTCAGACCCTCGCACGGAACCCCAGGTAAGACTTGGGGGCTCAGGTGACTGACCAGTGTCCCAACCCCTACTAGTCGGCTGGTCCAGTGACACCTGTGGGGTGGAGGGAGGGTTAACGGTGGTGCCGGCCCCGCCTTCCTTGCCTGCAGACCCTGCCAGGTGTGTGGAATGACCCATGCTTGCGCTTCACCATCCCTGAGTCTGGACAGCTGATATTTCCAGACACAGACACAGAGCCAACGCAGTGGGCGTGGCTCTGGCAGGTTCTGAGCTTTGCTTAATGTCTGTGTTTGCCCTCTGTGACCTTGACCAGCTTCGCTGTCTCCCTGGGCTGGGCTGATGACCACTAGACCAGGTGACACAGGGCCTCCCAGCTCTAACACCCTGAAACTACACTTCCCTTGCTTTCGGCGACTCGGAGATGCCATGCTCTGTCTGCAGAGCGGCAGTCCAGAGTCCCTGACAGCAAAGCATGGCTAATTAGAGGCTAGTGGTGTCAAGACATTTGCAAACCAGAGCCACACGCACAGGTTATTTTTAAAAGATTCCATCTCTCATGACAACTGAAATCTGCCTACCAGATATCAGGTAGCCAGATAGCCATGCATCCCAAAGTCCCGGAGCCAGGCAAGGCCTCCCCGCTCAGCCCACGCTGACCTCCTGCCAATCCTGGGAGCAGCAAGCTCACAGCCCAGGCAGACTGGACAGGGCCGACTGACCCTAGGAAATGAGCCATCTTCTGCCATGTCTCACTCGCAGGCTCATGGGCACATGCATTACCCTGCAGTCAAGAACCTGTCCAGCACAGACATATCTGCTCTCGATTTGAGGGCCTCCAAGAGAGCCATAAAATACGGGGACTGGTAGGGAGACTGAGTCAGGATGGACATGCTCAGCTGCTCAGCTGCCTGACAGAGGCTCTGTGAACGATTTCGATCACAGTATGTAAGAAAATCAAAGGCATTTTTGTGTCCTGTCGGAGCAGGGGAAAAGGACTTTTATCAGCCACATCTGCCTATGTGAATTCATTTATATTCTGCAGGTGTCGCCCGGCACGAGAATTACACCCGTCGACTCCCGTCTGAGAGGCGCAGAATTGATCTCATATTCAGTTTGTCAGCGAGATGAATTCTTTGATCGGGAGTGTCTGTGCCTCCAGCAGGCCCAGGCTCCATTCATAGCAACATCTTTTATCGATCGGGCTGCCTTCCACCCCGCCGCCCCAACAGAGATGCCTTCAGCCCAACCACAGCCGGCGGTGTAGGATCAACCCCCCAGGGGGTGAGGAGTGCGACCCATCGAAAAGAAAATGGCTTTGTAGGAGGTCAGGGGTGCCCGAGTCCTCAGTGGAGACTTGAGCAGCATTACTCCGCCATTGTCCTCCTGTAGGGCTGGATTCACCTGTTCATCCCCTGCCAGTGCCTGAGACCACTCAGCTCTGAAAAGATCCCAATATGCAGAGAGTAGGGACTCGTTTCTTTGGCTGCTGGGGGTTGAGCCCAGAGGTGTTCCACTTCGGAGTTACACCCCTAGTACTTTTTATTTTTTGTTTTAAAATGAGATCTCCCTAGGTTGCTGAGAGGCTCGCTATGTTGCTGAGGCTAATCTTGAACCTGTAATCCTTCTGTCTCAGCCTCCCAAATGCTATGCCAGCCACCAAGCCTGGCTGAGCATCCCTGTTAGTGATTGGAGGGAGCCGTGGCTCCGCAGTGTCGCTTGTCACCCTGGGATCTGAAGCCCACAGCAGGCGGGGACGTGGCTGCTCAGCTGCTGTTTGGGGTCCTTTTCTCAGGGAGACCAAGGGACCAAGAATATGCAATCGGATTCCACAGGGCAGACAGTGCATTCTGTACCCTGCTCAATGCTGGACCAAGCCATGCACGTCTCTCTCCAGGATCTTCTGCCAGCTCGGGCACATCTTAGAAAGTGGCACCATGGCTGAGGGGCCTCGGGCCTCCCTCGCAATCTGCAGCTTGGAAATTTCGAGTGCATGATAGAAAGCAGAAGCAGGCAGAGGGGCCGGGCGTGGTGGTGCAGGTTTGTAACCCCAGCATTCGGGAGGCTGAGGCAGGAGGATCGTGGTTCGTGGCCAGCCTCAGCTACTTAGTGAGGCCCTTTGCAACTCAATGAGACCCTGTTTCAGAATAAAGAATGAAAAATAGGGCTGGGGATGCAGCTCAGAGGTAGAATGCCCCTGGGTTCCATCCCCAGCACTTGAAGAGAGAGAGAGAGAGAGAGAGAGAGAGAGAGAGAGAGAGAGAGGAAAGAAAGAAAGAAAGAAAGAAAGAAAGAAAGAAAGAAAGAAAGGGAGAAGAAACCAGCAGAGGGGCAGAAGGAGAGGAGAGCAAGGAGTGGCTAGGAGGCCATGCCTGTCTCCCTGAGCAGCTCTTGTCTCTGAAAGGCAGAAAGGCCACCATGAAGACTCAAAGTCCTGCTTGCCGGAGACACCAAGGGGGCCAAGGAGCCAGGTACACGCAGAGCTAAGGGACACCTGAGATACGGGAGCAACTGGCCTCCACCCCCAGAGTCCCGGCTCCAAGCCCAAAAGCTGCCGCGTTCACAGCCAGACAGTTCCTGGGACTCAATGTCCCCAGCACCCCCGCCCAAGCCAAGTCCCCACCACCCCACAGGTCTCTAGGCAGGCTGCTGCAGCGCCGGCCTCTGTGGCCTGCAGCCCCTCCCGGTCACAGCTCCCCCTGGCAAGTGCCGAGACTGTGGGCCAAATTATCACCGATCGGATGCGCATCAAGAAAACAAATTAAGTCTAACATTTGTGCACTGACAGCTGACCTTTGTCTGATTAAAATGAATGGCTGTGAAATGAGCCAGATTAAAGGTGTGCGGCTTGCCGGGACAACCGCAGCAGCCTGGAGACATTTCTGGAGATACTTGTTCACCTGAAGGGAGAGGAAAATAAAATGGGGACCCACAGCCTGTTCCCCCACCTTGGTGTACAAAGAGGGGCTGCTGGACAGAGCAAGCACCGGGCATGAGCACCAGGACCGTGGGCATACTGCCCTCTCCCTGGCCAGGTCCCAGCCCAAGGGCAGCTCGTGCACCTGCCTCCGCTCACCCTGCTCATCCAGCCGGGTGGGCTGCTATTATTCAGCTGCCCCGGGGCTGCTGGGAGCCCAACACAGCCTGCACTTGTGTGCCCTGGGGCTGGCGTACGTATGTGGGAGCCGCCAGTTAATTTTAAGGCTAATTTTCCCGTAAAAAGCAGCAATTTCTGGGGGTGGGAATGAGGAGGAGACGGAAGCAGTGGCCTTCAGGTGGTCTTCCATTGAGTCTCCCAGAAAAGAAAGGGAAAGGTCCAGGGAGATTGGAACTGGGGGAGCGGGAAGAAATAGCTCCTGGAGAGAACGGGGTACCCCGGTGGGAAGCAGGAACTGTGGTCAGGCCCTGACAGAGGGGCACAGTGGAGGACGGCTGCCTAGATAGCAGTGAGGACAGACAGCACTGGGCTGGTGATGTCAGACGGCTCGCTACCTGCTGGCATCCCTCCGGCATCTTGAGGGTGTGGGTGGTCCATGCATGCCTCTGTGCCTCTTAGACAAGAGAGCCCCCCTCTGGGCAGACAGCCTCTGACAGCACCCAGAGCTGAGGGAGTAAGTAAGGGTTAGACTTCGGCAACCCTGCAACCCCCTGGGCGGGTCCTTTGCCAGGCGTGGAGAGAGTCTGTTAGGGACTAGACTGAGAGAGGGCCTACACTGGCCCAGAAGTCGAGGAAAGCCTCAGAAGGCGCAGCAAGCACTGGTCGGGCCTCCCAAAGCTTTTATGACTGTAAAACCTTCCCAGACCACTGGCTTGTGGATGCAGGGGATTGGCTGAAAAGAGCTTTGGGGCATAAATCGTTCAATTGAGAGTTCCAAGGCAGCCCGGTGTGGTGGTGCACACTTATAATCCCAGCACTCGGGAGGCTGAGACAGGAGGATCGGGGCCACGGACAGCCTCAGCTACTTAGTGAGGCCCTTTGCACGTCAGTGAGACCCTGTTTCAAAATAAAGAATAAAAAATAGGGCTGGGGCCGGGCGTGGTGGCACATGCTTGTAATCCCCGTGCTTGGGAGGCGGAGACAGGAGGATGGCGCAGGTTCGAAGCCAGCCATGCTGGCTTAAGAGACCCTGTTTCCAAATAAAAAGTATAAAATAGGTCTGTGAGTGTAGCCCGGAGGTAGAAGGGCTTCCAGGAACCCCAGTACCACAAAAAAAAAAAAATAGGGCTGGGGGATTGGCTCAGAGGTAGAATGCCCCTGGGTTCCATCCCCAGTACCACAAAAAAGAAAGAGAAAGAAAGAAAGAAAGAAAGAAAGAAAGAAAGAAAGAAAGAAAGAAAGAAAGAAAGGAAGGAAGGAAGGAAGGAAGGAAGGAAGGAAGGAAGGAAGGAAGGAAGGAAGGGGAAAGGAAAGGAAAAGAAAAGAAAAGAAAAGAAAAGAAAAGAAAAGAAAAGAAAAGAAAAAAGAATTCCAAGGCAAAGACGGATACCTGTTGGCTCTTCCTTGCCTCTTCCTTGACTTAGTGCTAATATGTCTTGAAACTTATTAAAGAGGAAACGTTGACCCCTGGGGAAGCGGGGAGGGTTCCTGCTTGGGAGTGGGAGGGGTCTTCCCACCACTCCAAGATTCATCTCAGGACCTGCAGGATGAGGAGGCCGGGGCCCAGCCCACCTCCCTGAGAAGTCACTTTGTCCACAGCAGGACACTCAGCCACGGCCACCTCTCTGGAAAGAGAAGACCACTTCACCGAGGTAGGAGGGAGGGCAGGCCAGTCTACTCCCAGGACCCCGGAACAGTTTCCATCTGTTATTCAAGGAAATGGAGTAACGGAATAAGTCTGGACTTCATCCTATGCCAGAGTTTCCCAAAGAAACTTCCAGACTCAGGACAGGTATGGAGAGAAGTGGGCAGAGTGGAAGACACACAAGTGTCAGGTCTCCAGCAGGCAGCTGCCCTGGCTGAGCCGGGGGCCTCTCCACGTGCCGGGGCCTCTCTGGAGGCCTGCTGGGCTCCGGCCCCATGGAGGACCCGAGGCTGGTGGGTCTGAGGCGGCCCCAGGCGAGCAGGCACCTTAAGAAGCCTGGTGGGGCAGGAAACCCGCTGTTGGCCGAGCTCCTGGGGTTGCCAAGCTCGCAGGACTTGGGGGTCAGGGAGTGTGGGGTGCAGTCTGCACACAAGGTCTGGGTAAGGAGAGAGAAAAGATGTGCATGGGCAACAGGGGCTGTGGACCTCTCCCAGAACAGAAGTCTGGGCACCACCCACCGCTGCAGTCCAGGCTCAGGCAGAGGCTGGGGGCCGGGCTGGGGCGGGCTTGGAGGAAGGGCCATACCGGGTGGGGCTGTGTGGTCAGGGCCTGGAAGCACCCGGCACAGTCTGTGCAGGGGCCCTGCTGGGGAGGACAGCGCAGGACCTGGCAGGTGGCCAAAGGTTAGGCCCATTGCCTGCAACCAATGGGAGTCACTTCAAGGGATATAGTTGGGCATGACACCATAAAGCGTGTCCTCTGAAAGATCTTCCTGGCAGCAGTGTGAGCGTGACTTGGAATTCAGGGCTTGGTGGTGCCCACCTGTCATCCCAGTACTCGGGAAGCTGAAACAGGAGGATCACAGATTCCTGGGCAGCCTTGGCAATTTAGTGAGACCCTGCTTCAAGATATAAAGAGGGCTGGGGGTATAGCTCAGAGGTCAAAGGCCCCTGAGTTTGATCCCCAGCTACAAAAAGTAAAAGAAAAGAAAGGCTTGGTGGGGAAGGTTGGAGGAGGAGGAGGAGATCACAGCACAGGTCAGAGGAAGAGGGACAGAGACAGGAGCAAGAGAAGAGAGTGTCTCTGGGGTGTACTGAGATGGAATCACAGTGCTTGGGTAGAGAAAGGCTAGAACTCAGGACCTCAGATGAAGCTTGAGCCCCTGGATGTATGGGCAGGTCCCTGACCTAGGGGTCCTGGGGGAGACACAGCTTCAGGAGAAAATAATCCACTGAACTACTGCAGGTCATCCCTGAGGCTGCTGGGAAACCCAAGTAGAGGTTCCTGGCAGTAAGAGCACAGTTTCCAAATTTTTCCAGCTGGTGAAGAAAGCAGCAGAGGATATGGGGGAGGGAAGGGGCCTCAGCTAAATATCAATGGCCAGGGGTCTTCATTCCTAGGGAATGGCAGCTGATAGAGGAGGACTCGATGTCTGACATGGGTGTCAGCCTCTCAGCAACACCAGAGAGGGCAAGGAGAGATGGGGTCTGGATGCTGAGAATCCAGCATATCTCATGATGCTGAGAACCATGAAACTCTCTGCAGAGAGGACGAGGGACGCCAGGCATGCTGGAGGAAGCCAAAGACTGCTGGGACCTGCAAATCAATTTGTTTCTCTGCAAAGACCAGTAACAGCCCTTCCTGACTCAGGAAGCCCAGCTGCGTGTCTACACACTCCAGGTGTGCATGCTCTCAGCCTGTCTAGAGATGCCCAGGGGAAAGTAGTGAAAATAGAAAGAAAGCCACAATTTTCCATCTCCCTGCTACAAGACAAGTGATAAAAGGAGTGTGGTTCAGTCACCAGCAGTTCCCACATCCTCCACAGCTGGTGAACCCCAGCTCCAAAGGAGCCCTCTGGATTTCCTTGCATTTTAAGTGCAATGACTTTCATTCCTTCATAGTTTAATCTTTTCCCATCCAACAACCAGGACCACAGCACAGGGGGCCCCTACTCATGGGGGAAAGATATGAAAGACCCTTTGGGGGTCATCCCCACAGCCTCCCACAATGTCAGGGGTCCAGTCTACTTTAATGGGGTCAAGCTCTGGGTCTCAGTGATCCCAGAAGCCTTTGGAAGGGGAGACATTTCCAGCCTGAGATATCACAGTAGATGCTGTCAAGTATGGCAGAACACAGAAGCCCCAGCCTGGGTATCAGCAGTGGAAGAATAGATTCAAGATGCAGCAGGAGACAGGAGAGGAGGGTCTGCAGCAGGCAGAGTCCAGGGATCCCAGGCTGAGGGCAGCATCTCCCAGAGGCCCTCAAGAGTCTGCATAGAGCCACTGGGCTTCACCATGCCTTTTTACGTCCCATGCCTGGTAAGAATGTGGGAGGGGAAGCACAGCCCTTCATGCTACAGACAACTGGTCAACCAGCTCCTACCCTGAAACAACAACAAACACCTTCCCACTCCCCAAGGTTACCTTCCATGACCAGTAATTCTGAGAGTTAGAAAAATCTCTCCTTACAATGAACTCAACAGATACTTAAAATGATGAGCCATCAGTATCCTTCATGAGACACATGACATCATCCCCCCTCCCAGAGGCAGTGACCCCACTTAATAGATGAGAACACTGAGGCCCAGAAAGAACATCAGTCTTCATCTCTGGCCATGTCCTCCCTGGCACTGAGCTAAGGCTTTAGGCCATTCGTTTCCATGAACATTCATGATTCTGTGTCATCACCCCATTATACAGGTGGGGAAACTGAGGCTCAGGAGCAGCATGGTTCCACCGCTGGGACTCGACCTTGGATGGGGAAGTACATGGTGCTTGACAGTGGGTCTGGGTGTTCCCAGCCTCCGGCAACAGCAACCTCTTTTCTGAAACCCCATCCCTCTCCCTCTGCTCTTTGATAGGCTCATGTCCTCAGGTTCCCCTCTACCTACTGCAGCAGCAAGTTCCAGGGTTCTAAGGGCCCAGAGACAAGACAGACAGAAAGAGAGACAGAGAGGCCAGGGGGTCTAAGGACAGCTAGGTTCCTGACTCGGATCATTCTAGTAGCTGGGAGGGGGCCTGCGTGTCCAGAGCCAAGAGGCAACTCTGATAGAGAATGTTGTTTAGCACCAAGAGGACCATTTCCATCCGAGAGCCCATTCTGGCATCTTCCTCCCTCCTCCTCTGATCCCCAGTTCTCTGTGAGAGCCCCTCCAGCCTCTTGCTGGGCTAGACAGTTTGGAAATACTTAAATGACTAGAAGGAGGGCATTCAAGGTGACAGGCACTGGCGGGATGAGATGGAAATGATTCTGAGAAATGGAGTGGGGAGAGGAGTGTGAGCAGAATGAGGAGCGGGCTGACACAAGGGTGTCCTTGTAGGGCACTGAGAGGGCACAGGACCCCTTCAGGGGCAGGGGCAGTGAGAGACGCTGGGAGTCACCGAGAGGGGACTGGAGGTGCCATTGGACAGAAGGACTGGAGGTGGAGCAGGTGTGCGCTGCAGGTGCAGCTGAGGAGCCCTGGAGAGGTGGTACCTGCTCCTGAAATCACGACAGGACAAGTGGTTAGTTCCACTTTGGGAAGAGATTTGCTTTGTCCCTGAGACCATGAGCCTTGCAGAAAGGGGCAGAAGAAGGCAGACGCTGAAGTCTTTCTGGCGACCTTTGGTTGCGGGCGGCATGAGGCTGGGAGGTTATAAAATTGTCCCAAATGTTGAGCCTCTCTGCAAGCTAGAGATGGGTTTGCTTTGCCCCTTGCTCTCCTCCTCTCTGCTGATACATCACCCAGTCCTCAGTGTCCACCTTCGAGGGAGCCGTGCTCACCAACCCGTGGAGGGACTCCTGCACCTTCGGCACCCCGAACCTCTTGTCCAGGGTTGTTCTCATTCCGCCTGCCACAGCTGAGCCAGGAAACAGCAGGGGAGCCGGTGACCTCTCTAGTCACAGAGGAGGAGGAGAGCACTCTTCCCCAGACCCCATTTTGGAGGACAGACCAGCAACCCCTTTTGCAAGTCCCCCACCCCCAGGCCCAGCCTGTCCAATCCCAGATCCTAGAAAGATAGTTGCTACTTACATTGAGGAGGCTGAAAAGTCAGATCAAGCCCAGAGAGTTTCTCAAACGAACTGTGAAACCTACCAGAGTTGGTAGAATGGTGCTGAAACATTTGAAGAGTTTATAGGGTCCCCCCAACCCCTATACCACAGGCGGGAAGAACATTTTCCTCCAGACTGGGCAGTGGAGGGAAGGACAGAGAGGGGAAGAGCCAGTGCCCTGCTGTGAAAGAGCCCCAGGAATGGAGGATGTCCAGCCCACTGAAGAAGAGAGAAACACATACCCAGTGACTGGTTATTTGCCGCTGGGTCTGGCATCAACAATATTCGTGTGTGTGTGTGTGTGTGTGTGTGTGTGTGTGTGTGTGTGTGTGTTACTGAGGATGGAACTCAGGGGCATTCTACCTCCAACCTACATCCCAGCCATATGATTTATTCTTTTATTTTGAAACAGAGTCTCACTAAGTTGCAGAGTATCTCACTAAGTAGCTGAGGCCGGCCTTGAACTTGTGATCCTCCTGTTTCAGCCTCCCAAGTACGGGGATTACAAGCGTGTGCTACCACGCCCAGCCTCAACAATACATTTACTATCAAGTTTAAAATTTCTATTTGCGGTCCTAGTGTTGATGCAACGAACCAAGAATACCCATTTAGAACAGGTCCTGGCGTGCTGTACCACTCAGAGATCTGCCCCCGCACACACATATAAGACCAGAAAGACACTGCCACCAGGCACGCCTTGTCACCAGGTATCCTGGGCCACTGCAAGGCTCCTGGCTGACACCTCCCTCCTGGGTGCCCTTGTTTATTCAGAGGTCCTGGCTCAGAGGAAAAAGAGAGGGTACCTCGCTCCTAGGAGACCAGATTGAACTGTGACCCCCTCCCTGATAAAGCTATGTGGCAGTCCTAAACCCCAGACTGCCAGATGTGACTTTCTTTGAAAATAGGATCTAGAAGGTAGTCTAGTTAAAATGAGATTACCAGGAGCCCGCATACAAGAAAACAATGTTTTTATAATGAGGCACAGATACACACACACAGGGGGGGGTAAATAGCTACAAGAGTGCAGGGGTGTACCCTGTCTACCAAGCACGGGCTTCAGGAGACTGCCACTGGAGGAGGCAGAAGAGGTCCCCTCCGGAGGCTCAGGGAACCAGCCCTGCTCTCCCTGTGACCTGACCTCAGCGCCTGGAGATGTCAGAGGGTAGGTCCCTGTCGTCTCAAGCTGCCTAGGTGTTCTGAGTGATTAAGTTTAATGGATAGTGTGCCTTTGATTGACAGTGTGCCCTGGGATGGTATGACATAGTTGTGAACAAACATTAAAGATGTAAACAAATATTATGGCAGAGAATATAAATATAAGTATAGGATAGTTGTAAATAAGCAATAAAGTTGTAAACAAACAGTATGCGATGAAATATTACAAAATAGTTGTAAACAACATTATGAAATTGTAAGCCACCAATGGGAAGAAAGAAAGGAACTCACACAACCTGCTACCCAATCAGAAGAGAGTAAACAATCCAGCGATGATTACCCGAAAACCCCTATTTAAAGAAGGACCCAGGGCCAGCTAAACGTGAGCTAGGTGAGCAGTTGCCACGGCACTATGACTGGCTCACTCCCTGAGCTCAGCCATCCAAAGAGGCACACGTGAAGTGACTGAGATGGTCCAGAACCAATGTCCCTGTCCCTGCAGAGGCAAGAGCCCCTTTGGCTGCCTCTCAGAAGAGGAGCTCCAGCAACCATGAGTTGCTCACCCAGACAGGTTTGATAAGGATTACCAGGCCACAGTCAACAGCCGGAACCTCATGCTTCATAGATTGGACTTTTTTTTTTTTTTTTTGGTGGGTCTGGTGGAACCCAGGGGCATCTGACCTCCGAGCTACACCCTCTGCCCTATTTTTTTTTATTATTCTTTATTTTGAAACTGGGTCTCACTGAGTTGCAGAGGGCCTCACTAAGTAGCTGAGGCTGGCCGCGAACCGCGATCCTCCAGTCTCAGCCTCCCGAATGCTGGTATTACAAGCGTGTGCCGCCACGCCCGGCTCCAGATTGGATTTTTTATTTGAACTTTGAACTGGTAGTGAGTAAACTATATTAATGTGAACGTAATATTTGTGTGTAATTAACGGAATAGGCTTTGACTAAAGTTGGACCGAAGTCCACCTGGGATAGACAGGACCACTGAGCGGTGGTCACCCATTCTTTGCTTTATGATCAATAAAGCTGACATTGTGGAAAGACTCACGTTGTGTGTGTCCCTTGTCTTATGACGTGGAATGCTTGTGACATGAGGTTTAGGGAATTTAGCAAATGTCAACTTGATTTCTCTCCTCCCCTTCCAGAGACAGCAGGAATAAACACTACAGCCCACACTGCCTTCTGGCTCTGGTACCTGTCGCCATGGAGTCTCAGGTACCGGCTTGCCTGGTCTCCCTGGGCTGGAGCCCCACCTTTCTCAGCCACTGGGCTGTAACAATTAAGCCCCTGAAGTCTCCCCACAGAATCTTTGCTGAGAAAAACAGCTCTGGATCATAGACCACTGTGCAAAAGAGCCTGTCTCCAGGGAGACCCTCTCCCCCACAGGAGCACCAGCCCTCCCTTGCCACTTCTTCTCTGATCCTTTCCCTGCCCAGGACCTGCAGTGACCAGGCTCAGCAGGATAGTCCAGGGTCACTCCCAACTCAGGATCCTGCACAAAGCCCCACGTCGAGCCCCTTTGCAAGGCAAGGTCAGATGTGTGGTCTCCAGGGATTCAAGTGGGGACATCTGCTGACCACAGGACCAAATGAGGTCACTTGGGAGAGAGGGAGGGCTCAGGCCAGAAGCACAGGTGGCCTGGGGAAGGAGCCAGCATAGCCCGTAGGGGAAGCCTGGGGAGTGTGGGGTCCGGAGGGTCATGAGCGAGGCTTGCGCATCACCAGCTAGATACAACCCGACAGGTGCAGCCCTAGTGGAAGGGGGCCTCGAAGAGTGGGGGATGAGGCAATTCCAGGCTTCCCCTCCAGAACATCGGTGGCACTGGAGAGCCTTTGCTTTAATCAGTCCCTCCCATCAACTGAGCTGATGTGAGCGGCTATAGTCTTGCCTCATGCAAGGACCCTTGGAGGCCCTGGTGCTGTCCCCTGCCCCCACCAAGGATCTGCAGAGACACATCCCCATGATGGAGTGGCCAATGAACAGAGCTATCTCAAAACCTCCCACAAACCAGAGGTCACGGAGACAGAGTCTGGCTCTGGCCATAAACCTGTCGCCCGGCTCTTCCAGGGCTCCTGAGACCAAGAGGCAGGTGGCTCACAAGGTGGTGCCCATTGGAAGCTGTGCCCCGTGGCAAGGCCTGAGTCATGCAGATGCCAAGCTAGCTGGAAACCTACTCTCTGGAACCCTGTCTCCTGCAGATGACATAATTTTCTTTTTCTTTATGGCTGAGTAAAAGTGCATTGTGCTTTTGTATCATAGTTCTGTCACCCAGTCGTCTGTTGATGGAGACCTAGGCTGGTCCAGAGTTTGGCTACTGTGAGTCGTGCTGCTATGAACACGAATATGCATGTACCCCTGTGATAATCTTATGTCAGCTCCTTTGGGAAGACCCCAGAAGAACATTATGCTAAGCAAGAGGTTAGCCAATCCCAGAAAGCGAATGCGGGGGGCCATATGTTTTCACTCATTTGTGGAAACTAGAGAGAAATTGGAAAACCAAAGGGACTTCAGATAAATAAGGGGAGATATTAGTAGAGTGGGGGAAGGGGGTTGGGGGGGGAGGTGGAAAGGTTAAGGGGGAGATTCGATGAAGAAAAGAATTTAAAGAATCCTCTGTTCGTCTATGAAGTTATCAATACCACTTTTAATAGTATGTATCGGAGAGGAGGAAGCAGGATGGGACTTGGAGGGAAACGCACACCAGGGGCTGTATGCAAGTGTGTTTCTGTCGCTCTGAGGCCCAGCACGGTGTAAAATTATGATGCACCAATAAAGGAAATAAAAAGATAACCAGCACGGAGACATACGCATTCTGCCTTCCCCATGCCGGGGACACTCACGCAGCTGATTCTAACACATGCCGCCCAAACCATTCAATAGAGAGTCAATAAACTAACATAGGTCCAGAGAATACAAATCTTCTAAGAAAACCACACTTTGATCAGGAGCAGTAGCTTCTGTACAGCAATCCCAGACTCCCAGAGCGATTTTGTATAATCTGCGTCCTCATTTTGTTGACTTGAGTACTGAGCTTGATTCTCCTTGATGACTGGTGGGACGTTTAACCTGTGGCTCCCAGGCCCACAACTGCATCAAGTGAAGGGCTGGTGACAAGAAAGCAATGTCCGTCCCAAGTAGACATGCTGAAAAGACCGTGTTTGAACAGGCCCAGGCAGCGTGCATTGAGAAGCGTGACAACAACAATAAAGGAAGACTCTGACTGTGAGCTCTGCGTCCTAATATGAGATAAAGTGGTGGCATTTTCTTATCAAAGGGGGAGACTGTTTTTTCAAGGTAGAATCCTAGTCGAACATAGTGGTGCATGCTGGGCGTGGTAGCACAACCTTGTAATACCAGCATTTGGGAAGCTGAGACAGGAGGATCGCAGGTTCAAGGCCAGTCTCAGGTACTTAGTGAGGCCCTCCCTCCAAAACTTGGTGACGCTTTGTTTCAAAATAAAGAATAAAATATAGGCTTGGAGGGGTGTAGCTTGGAGGTAGGATGCACCTGGTTTCAATCCCCAGTACTGTAAAATAATAATAATAATAATAATAATAATAATAATAATAATAATATGGTGGTGCATGCCTATAATCCCAGTACTTAGGAGGCTGGGACAAGAGGATCACAGGCTCAAGGCCAGCCTCAGTAACTTAGCAAGACCTTCCCCCACAGCAACTTAGCAAGACACTTTTTCAAAATATAAAATAAGCCGGGCATGGTGGCGCACACTTGTAATCCCCACGCTTGGGAGGCGGAGACAGGAGGATCACGCAGGTTTGAAGCCAGCCTCGCTGGCTTAATAGACCCTGTCTCCAAATAAAATATAAAATAGGTCTGGGAGTGTAGCCTAGAGGTAGAAGGGTTTCATCCCCAGTACCACCAAAACAAATAAACAAACAAACAAATAAATAAATAAATAAATAAGTAAATAAAATTAAAAGGGCTAAGGTATATCTCAGAAGTAGAATATCCTGGGCTCTTCAATCCACAGTACCAAAAGAGAGCAGAATCTTAGCAGCTTGGATGTGGGAAAAGAGATATAGGCCACAGACCCCGGGGACCGCTGAGCCAGTATGAAAGAGGCCCTGCCCCCTTCCCAGAGGGCTTTGGGGATACCACAGAGAGGTTTCTGGGCCAGGAAGAAAGAAAAGAAGAAGGAGAAGGTTGTCAAAATGCCAACCCCAGCCTATTGTGGCTTGGGCCGGCTAGGGAGGCAGGCCTGCAAGCCCTGAATCCCTCTCTTCCTCTAGCCCCCAAGGGCATCTTACATCACCCCCTCTTTCCTGAGCATGGCCTCTTTGCAGCTCCGTCTTGCCCCATCACCTGGCATCTGGCCAGGTGCCTGGCCTGGGGAGGGGTTTATAAATGTGGCGACTGGGCTTGGACTTCCATGGCCTCTTGGGGACAATGACCCTGAGCAGCTCAGACAAGGCTTTTCTGCCTCCAGTTCCCAAGTCCATTCTGAAAAATGTTACAGGGAGTGTGAAACTGGGGCCGGGGTGGTGGAGGGAGCTGGAGCGGGGCTGGGAGTTCTGAGCGCAGGCCCGAGAGTGACCACAGGACAGCGCCAATGTAGAACGGGAGGATCGTGGGGAGTTTGCAGCTGCTGGCCATGCGCACAGGGCCCTTCTTCTCGCAAGGCCTGCTGGGACTGAGCAAAGAAAGACCCCGTGTTGAGCCCACTCCCCCACACAACAGGGAGAGGGTGACATTTTAGGGTCCCACACCGGCTCTTTCCTTCTTTTCTCTTTCAGAAAGACAAGATCTTATTAGCCGTCCCGTGTGTTCCTAGCACTTCGCTGGCTGCGTCCCATTTTTCAATCCTCATAAAAATCGCTGTGAAGAATTAGCTATTCTGCCCCATTTCCTGATGTACCCACCCAACTTCATATGCACAGAAGACGTGGCCCACATGGGTGTGCCCAAAAAGCTCTGACATACCCCACTCACCAGCATTAGCAGCCACCATCTGGACAGCATGCCCCAGGGAAGACTTCCCTGGAGACCCAGGCTGACCTTTAGAATAAACTCTGAGGCCATCAGTGAGGTTCCTGTAGAGATCAGGCAGGCTATGCATGTGGAGAAGCTTTTAGGATGCTGGCATGTGTGTGTGTGTGTGTGTGTGTGTGTGTGTGTGTGTGTGTGTGTTACTGGGGATTAGACTCAGGGATATTCTTCCTCTGAGCTACATGCCAGTCTCACTTCATTCTTTATTTTGAAAGAGGGTCTCACTAAGTTAGAGAGGGCATTACTAAGTAGCTGAGGCTAGCCTTGAACACGAAATCCACCTGTCTCAGCCTCCCAAGTATTGGGATTACAAGTGTGCACCATCATGCCCAGCTTGGCCTCAGTTTTTATTTTATTTTATTTTATTTTATTTTGGTGGTACTGGGGTTCCTGGAAGTCCTTCTACCTCCGGGCTACACTCCCAGACCTCTTTTTACATTTTTATATTTGGAAACAGGGTCTCCTAAGCCAGCGCGCGCGGCTGGCTTCGAACCTGCGCGATCCTCCTGTCTCTGCCTCCCAAGCGCGGGGATTACAAGCGTGCGCCACCACGCCCGATGGCCTCAGTTTTTAAAGGAAAAAATCCAGACCCTAGAGAGTTAATTAATTAATAGTCTGGGGTCTTTTCTAGGGTGATAACAAGCTTTAACGCTAAAGAGAGCTGGTGGAGGGGTGTCATACCACATGGATGTAAGAAATGCCAATGAACTGGGCACTTTGATTGGTAATGCTCATGTTAGTAGCTTGACTTAGCCATTATGCGATGTTTACATCTTACATCACATGACATCTTTCTGTAAGTCAATAAATAAATAAATTATTTTTACTTTAATGGAATAATTGTGTATTATGTGAATTTTACTTCCATTGACGAGAGAGAGAGAGAGAGAGAGAGAGAGAGAGAGAGAGAGAGAGAGAGAGAGAGAGAGAGAGAAGGAAAAGGAAACTGGAGGTCTTTCCAATCCTGGGGAGTAATGGCAGTAACCTCCTCAGAGAACACCTGTGTTTGGAACATGGGACACCTGGGCTGGTGTGGGCACCTTCAAATGCTGCAGTGGTCGCTCCCTGCTCCTTCCAGGCTGGACTCTGCTCCCATTGCTGGGTTCTAGAAGGGGCAGGCTGTATCCCTAAGCAGCTGGTTGGGAACTTTGAAGAAGAGACCACAGAGAATCTGCTCTTCTGTCAGGGCCCAAGACTGGAGGGCCAAGGTGAGACTACAGGCCCACTAGAAGCCCCAGGTCCTGAGAGCAAAGGTCCAGAGGGAAAACACAGGGTCTTCAAGCCCTCTCAGGATCCCCTCACTGCCTGGAGCAGAGAATACCAGTAATGGGCAGTCAGAGCCCACATTCTGGGTTGGGTAGAGAGCAATTTGCTAAGAAAAGCCTTTCTCTTTCAGCGTGACAGAGGTGTCCTGCGCCCCCAATGGCGGCAGGCAGAGGGCTCCCAGGACCTGTGGGAACCCCAGAGGGAGCCTCCTCTCTCCTCTCTGTAGGTTCAGCTCGCTTTCACGCTGCACTGGGGCCACTGGTCCATGTTAGAGCACTCACCTCTCTCTCCCCGAGGAGAAGCATGATTATCATTTATAATAAAATAGGAGATTCAAAATAAAATGCCTATTATGATGCCCAATCAACCTTTATGGGCAGTCAATTGCCCAGAAGCACAGCTCTGGTCCACACCTCGCCGGCCCTACGGTTTCTGAGTTAAAGCACTTTCCATCCATCTTGTGCAGAATGCTTTGTACTTGAGGGTTTGTATTCGTGATAAGTAAGCCCAGCCCAGCTTCCAGCCGCCTCTTCCAGTGCTTGCTCATGACTTAGACCTGCAAGCCGCTTCTGGAATAAATGCAGACGCACACTTAGAAGCACGCCCATCTCACAGGGAGATGCATCCACACACAGACACACACGTGTCACTCACTACACTCACATGTCCCCAGTGCTCACACACGCATCGGCTGCTCCCCGCCAAAGCCAGGCCCTGCCTCTGCTGTCACCACCGCGCTGGAACATTTCAGGAAAAGCAAACGAATTGCATCTCCTTGATTACATTTCCTGATTTCTTAGAAAGCAAAATTGTAGTAATTGGTTTACATTAAGCATCATGCTATTTGAGAGTGGGAAATTAAATAGAATATGGTTAGATTTGATTCGTAGGCAAACACAGCTAAATAAAAGCAGTGGCAGACGTTTGGAAACACTCAAACACCAATCTTTGCAGGGCAAACTGCAGCTTAAAGAAAGGCTACAGCAAAAGCCATCTCTGCGTCTGGGTAGGGAGAATGGAGTAGGGGCTCCAGGTTCTGGGGACACTCGGGACCCTCTCTGCTGAGAGGCCTCAGCTGTCGAGAGGCCCATCTTACTGGCAGGTCATGAGTACTAGAAGTGAGCCAGGCCATGCCCCAGCCTCGGCTCAGCCACCGACTGTTCTGAAAAGCGGATTGTCCACATTATGGTTTAGATCTGAGTGTCCCCCACAAAAAGCACATGCAGCAATGTTAAAATGCTCAGAGGTGGGACGGTTGAATCAGGCGGGGTCTAATCTCATTGGGTAAATTCATTGCTGTATTAGTCATTTGAGTGGACTTACTGGGTGGTAACTTAGGCAGGTAGGGGTGGCGGAGGAAGCATAGGTCACTAACAGTGTGGCCTTGGAGAACACCTGTCCCTGATCCCTTCTTCTGACTCCCCCCCCCATCTCTCTCTGCTTCTCAGCTGCCCTGAGCAACTTACTTCCCTATCCCGACCACCACACTGTCTCTCCTTCCAACCAGGTGACCATGGACTGAGTCTCTGAAACCATGAGCAAAATAAACCTTTCCTCTTCTAAGTTTTCTTGCCCAGTTTTTTGGTCACTCTGATGGAAAAGTGAACCAAACAGTCCACAGGGCTGAGTTTGATGTGTATGACCTTAAACACACCCACTCATCTGCCACCAGTGCCTAGATTCATGGGCACTCATGGCCAGTAGCCGCATCATGGACAGGTGTTGCACATGGAGCCCACTTGGCATCCCAGGGCTCCATCAGCACCTGCCCAGCATCGTGGCACACTGTTTGATATTTGAGTGCAGTCAGACTTAAGGTGACCCATGGTATAACCTCATAGGATCAAACACCACAAATATGACTGCCAACTCCTCACCCCCAGCATCCAGTCAGTCACCTTCCACTGGCCTCCTCAACCTCAGGCTCAGCCGGGTGGCTCACCCTCTGCACTCAGCATTACTATGACTTGGCCAGTCAGCCAAGGACTTTCCCAAGTTTTACTGCCAAAATCTCTGCATTCTGGGGACCTCTCAGTTCTGGGTAAACTGAGGTTGCTGGCGATTCTATTCACCTCCTTGGCAGAGCTGCACCTGGCAGGGCTAGGCTTCCTTAGAGGTGAAAGCCAAGCTGGGCAGAAGGAAACATCACTTCCTCCTCCAACATGGGCATTCAGACTCCACGCGCACTGGCTGCCCCCCACCCTAGCCACCCTGAGTGCAGGCCCTCTCTCTCCAGGGGACGGTGTCTCTCTGCTGGCTGCCTGGCCCTGGCCCATCCCTTCTCTCGGAATGCACCAGCCTCCATTTGGATTTGATGCTCCATAGAAAACAGGAAAGGGAAGAAGAGCAGACCTATAGGGAAGGTTTTAAGTCCCAGGTAGCAACTGTGGCCACAGTACCACACAGCCGCATGGAGCCTGACCTCGGGGCAGGTTGGGGACCTGGTGCCTGGCTGGGGCCCGCTTGGTGCAGAACTGGCCTTCCTTCTTCTATACAAGTAGCTGGCACCTCCCATCACATGGTGTGTGTGTGTGTGTGTTTGTGTGTGTGTGTGTGTGTGTGTGTGTGTGTGAAGGAAGACTCCAGGGCTCCCCCACATCTAGGCCAGGGGAGAGTTTGCCTTTGTCCTCCCTTCACACCTGGTGACAAGAAGGGCTGAACCCGCCCATCCCTGGCTTTCTCTTTCCTAGCCCTGTCCCCCTCTATCGCCCTCCTACCCATAGCTGTAATTATCTCTTCGCATCTCCTTAGAAAGCTGGAGCCACCTCTCCCTCTCCACATGGGGGGCCTGACAGCTGGAACAGCAGCCCTCCGAGTGATAAATCTTCTTTATTAAAAGTCTTTGTTTGGGAGCACCGGCCCCGCCTCCCATATCAGGAGGCGGCAGCCTCGCCATGCAAGAAAGAGGCAGCTCGTGGCACCGAGGGGAAATGTCTTAAAACAGCTATTAATTTTTTAAATTCTGACCCGATGAAAGGTGTTCTCTGTTGCACCTAGTTCCTCACTGTTTAATTCACTAAAAGTGAGTTTCTGCTTAAAGTTTAGGAGAGGGCCTGAGAGGTGGAACTGTGGGGCGCTAATGGGGTGCCCCCCACACATCTGGGGCCGCTGTGCTGGACTTGGGGAGCCCGGGTAAAAAACTAGAAGCAGCCCTGTGCTCGCACAAGGCCAAGCATATGCAGGGCACAGGAGGGCTCTTGAAGAAACCAGGGAATCTCAAGCTGAGAAACTGGTCCCACATGGGCGATAACCCTCTGGCCACCCCAGAAGCAGATGCTGTAAAACAAGAATCTAAACAGAACGGCAGAACTCCAGGCTCATAAGATTCTCAGGGTGCGCCGTTTCTGCTGTAGATACACGGATATGTTTTACAAATGGAGAATCGTATTGGTCAAATAAATTTGGACCACAAGCTCCTAGGGAGCAGGCGTAGAGTTCCTACTTCTCCATTACTCCACCTACCCCACATTTATTTGAGCACGGAGGAGCTCCTGTGGCCCCCCGGGGAGGAGAAACAACTTACGTGCCTTCACAGATGCCGCTGCCCTCCTACCCGGCCTGGATCTTGCTGAGGTCTAAGCCCCAGCCACTCACCCCTGTGCGCCCAAATCCTCATACCAGCGCTGAGTTTATAGACCCCAGCCTCCAGCCCCCTCCCACACCCACTACTCTACCTAAGACACCTGCTGCACCCTTACATCCCATCTGTGCTGAATTTCTGGCCCTGGGCATCTGAAGTTAATTTGACTGTATAATCCCAATTCTTTTAAAAAGCTGGTGCATTTTTTTCTCGATTATCCAAAAAGATGCGTTCCCATTCTGTTTTGAGAACGGGAAATCCTAAAATGGAGAACACGGGAGTGATTGGGAATAAAGCTATAGAAAGGAGACCGGCGTTCAGTGGCAGAAAGGTTTCTTTCACAGCGGTGAGATTGATTGAGGAAATCACTACAAAGATCACAGGAGGTAACTAAAGGGGGCCGTAACCTTCAAGCTGCCAGATGTGGAGGACACTCTGCAGAGTCCCCCAGAGTGGACAGCGTGGGGCTGCAGCCCATTACAACTGCCCAGGGCATGGACCCACACTCGGATCTCCACCCTAGCCCTAGAAACCACCTACTGAGCATCTTGTATCCAACATCATGAAACCTGGACTAGGCAAAAAAGAAAATTTTAGATGTCAATCTACAGCCAGATGTGGTAGCTCACACTTGTAATGCCAGTACTTAGAAGGCTGAGACAGAATTGCAGGTTCACAGCCAGCCTCAGCAATTTAGTGAGGTCCTCTGCAACATAATGAGACTGTTTCAAAATAAAACATAAGAAGGGCTAGGAGCGTGTCTCAGAGGTATAATGCCCTTGGGTCCAATCTCCAGTAGCATAAAAAAAAAATCTAATGCTGGGTGTGGTAGCACACACCTGTAATCCTAGTACTGAGGAGGCTGAGACAGGAGGATTGCAGGTTCAAAGCCAACCTCAACAATTTAGCAAGACCCTCAGGAACTTGAGATCTTGTTTCACAATAAAAATAGAAGATATGGGGGGTGAAGCTTGGAGGTAGCATTCCCCTGGGTTCGATCCTCAGGGTGTGTGTATGTGTGCCTGTGTATAAATATACACACATATAGCCACAAGCTCTAGCTAAATGACAACTTCAAAGCACATACTCTGGAAAAGGGTTTCTGAAGGTCAGAGTGTATTTGATGACTGGATGACATCTCCAACCTATGGAGACCAGTCCTCCAGATGAGGGGACCGTGGGCTTTGGTACACTACAACTCTGATTTGCAGAATTATTAGTAAGATAGTGACTGCCTTTGAACTAGGAGTTTTTATTTTAATTTATATTGTAATGAATGCTTATAATAGTACTGTACCATAAACACCAATAGCACAATCTTATAAAAATTTCATCTTTATCTGTTTCTGGGAGAAATAGTCCTGTCTGCCTAATTGAAGCATCTGTCATCCTGACGTTAAATAGCGCATCTCTGGTCCTTTTATTATATTGTAGTGCATTTCTCATACACTGTTAAATTGAAATAACGCTGCTCACTCGAAGATAAAAGGAGATAATAGGTATTTTATAATGAGGGGGAAGGAGGATTCGTCTTGCATCAGGGCTGAGAATTGCTTTATCTCTTTCCTGGAGTTTGCTGCCCTAAAGGGAGCGTTGGCTCATCACAGTTCTCAATGCTTCAGTAAGAGAAGGATCAGATGAGAAACATTTGGACAAGCATTACAATGGTGATCGCCCACAGCCAGTCATCTGTGTGCTCTGGAAACCGCTTCATGGGCTGCGTGTACAGGCGGGGCCTTGGCCCAGCTGCTGACAGAATTCCAGTGCTGAAAATTGAATCCCATTTATAGCTTGTAATATTGGAACCTCTCCTCCAGAGCATCCTACTCTTGTTTACTAATCTTGGAATGTATTTTAAAATATGTAGCCTAACTCACTCTTTTTGTAGAATTTGTCCCCTGAATAAAGTGTGCCCATAAAATGGTATGACATAAAGTCACCTGAGCATCTCAGTAGCACTCAAGCCCTCCGCAGGAGTAACAGCTTGATCCAGACTTTCCAGCTGGGAATCCTGACTCCTCTGTGTGACACTTGGCAGGTTACACAGCCTCGCCATTCTCCAGCTTCTTGTCTGTAAATAGGGTAGTACTGGTACCTAATGATGCTACTAGTGTTTCCCTTATTACTGTCTAGGGTGACCATTCTGCCTCTCATTTCTGTCATCATGGCTCATTAAATCTCTCTGAAGCTACTATTGAGCCAGATGAAGCCTCATGAAAACCATGATGGTGGTGACGGTGTTGGTGATGATGATAATGGAGATGATGGTGATGTGGTGCTGATGGTGATGACGGATAGGATGATGGGGATGATGGTTGTGGAGATAGTGATGATGGGTGTGATGATGATGGTGGTGGTGATAGTGATGATGGTTGTGGAGATAGTGATGATGGGGGTGATGATGATGGTGGTGGTGATGGTGATGATGGTGGTGGTGATGGTGATGAAGATTATGAGGTAATGATAGTAGTGATGATAGTGATGATGCTGATGGTGGTAATGGTAAGGAAGATGAGGAGGAGGTCATCCCCATAACCGTGATAGTGGTGGTGGTGATGATGGTGGTGGTGGTGGTGGTGGTGGTGGTGGTGGTGATGATGGTGGTGGTGGTGGTGGTGATGACAGCTGAAGTGTTGCTGATGATGGTGACAATCGCGGTGGCGGTGTTGGTGACATTTGGTAAATGCTTATACTATTTTAAAGCACTTTGTATGTTTTCATTAGTTTTATCCCAACAATAATCCAGTGATGCGAGGCCAATCATTACAAATGAGAAAATTGGAACTCAAGTGGATTGATTAGAATTCAGACTTAGGAGCCGGGCATGGGCGTGGTGGTGCAAACTTGTAATCTCAGCATTCTGGAGGCTGAGGCTGAAGGATCGTGGTTCGCGGATAGCCTCAACTACTTAGTGAGGCCCTTTACAACTCAGTGAGATCCTGTTTCAAAAATAAAGAATAAGCCGGGCGATATATATATATATATATATATATATATATATATATATATATATATATATATATATATAATCTGGGAGTGTAGCCCGGAGGTAGAAGGGTTTCCAGGAACCCCAGTACCACAAAAAAGAAAGAAAGAAAGAATAAAAAAAAATAGAGCTAGGGGTATAGCTCAGAGGTAGCATGCTCCTGGATTGCATTGCCAGTACTGCAAACGAAATTAATTAATTAAATAAATAAAAAGACTAAAATATAGGGCTGAGAGTGTAGCTCAGAGGTACAATATCCCTGGGTTCCATCCCCAGTACTCCAAAAGAAAGTAAGAAGAAAAGAAAGAAAGGAAGGAAGGAAGGAAGGAAGGACAGAAAGACGACAGAAAGAAAGACAGAAAGACAAAAAGACAGACGAAAGAAAGAAAGAAAGAAATATAGAAAGAAAGAAAGAAAGAAAGAAAGGAAGGAAGGAAGGAAGGAAGGAAGGAAGGAAGGAAGGAAGGAAGGAAGGATTATTCAGACTTAGACAGCCACTCCAATGATCATCTAGGCACACCTTCTCCTTGTAACATTCAGACCAACAGCCCCCCCTCTCCTCCGGAGAGGGCCCAAGGACACTGCCTGAGTGTTGATCTGGAGCCTCCTGTGGGCACCTTTCTTCAGGAGACCAGGCAGCCTCCTGACTCAGGTCCAAGAAAAGCCTGACCAACTCTTCTTTTTCAACACTGAGTGCTCAAAGAGGTATCAAGCAATGACCGTGAATTTCCCAACTGTGCTCAGAAGCAAAATGTTTATTTTGAGAAGGGGATGGCTATGTAAAGGATGATTTGATTATATTGTTGATTCCATATCCTGAGTGGATGCTCCCTCATCTCACATAAGCACAGACACTTGAGAAAAGAAGCCAGCTCACACACAGCCGTGCATCCGTGGGGTACTAAACGCCAGGCCCTTCTGTTGACGGCCTATCGTTCTGATCCCGAGATTTCCACCCAACTCCAGCACTGACCTGTGGCCACAGTTGGATGCTGTTAGTCCAAAGCATGTAGTTTACGTCTTTAAATTATAGTTTTAAATGTCGAAATCGCATCAACACTCCTTAGAGTCTGACTCCCTGTTATGTAACAGCTACCTTTATGTTCTCTAAAAGGAATTGAATGTAAATTTCCCTGAACCATGAACTGTGAAAATAGCATCCATGCATCTCAGACCTAATGCAGAGCAAAAGATGGATCTGGCTTGTTTTTGCAGTGACCTGTGGGTAGCAAGGTTTTCACAAGATAAGTCATCTGCTCAGCACTTCAGAATGATCATATTCAGCAGCTGACCCTAGGGACTCTTTGGTGGGGTAAGGACTCGATGCAATGGACTAACAGCTCTCACCCCTGCCATAGCGCAGAAGCTGGAGCCAGACGACACCCCCGGAGGTCTCCATCCCCCGAAGACAGGGGTCTTTCTGAGCACTGTCTGTGCTGTGGCACATGCCCACACTCAAATGCACATACACGTGCACAAGGACATGCTGATGCTCACATGCATGTGTGTGGATACATGCATAGACATGTGTGCACAAATCCATGTGTGCAATCACACATGTGTGCACACACTCAATGTTCACATGAATATATACATACATGTTTATGTGCTCATGCATGCCCCTCATTTGCATATATACATGCACCACCTACATGAGCACATATGTGCACATATACATGCTGATGCTTGTATGCTTGTATGGATACATCCATGCACATATGTGTGTATAAATATATGCACACTCTTGCATTGCATATATGTGCACATGTGTCTGGTGTTCAAATAAATTTATACGCATGCATGTTTATGAACAGAGGCACACACATGTGCATATGCACACACATTTACACACATGTGTATGCATGTTGGCGCTCTCATGTGTGCATGTCTTCAAATATGTAGCATGCTCACATACATGTGCACAAATGTGAGTACTACAGACACTCATACCAAAGCCTGTGTGCATGTACATACACACACATGCACACACATGCTGGGCCCTCTTGCTGTGTTTTGTCTGCACTGCCCTAGCTACAGAAGGCCTCCTCTTCATTTCCCTACTTTCATTGAGAAAGCTCTGCCAGCAGCTTCATTACCCCTGGGAGCCAATAGCCTGAAGCTTTTGGGAGCCTGAGTCAGTTGGAAAAAGGACTGAGAGAGGGGAGAGATATTGTCATGGAGAACCATCCATGTGGACTTCTTCTAAAGCACTTGAGCACCTCAAAAATAGGTGGGAGGATTAGGTGAGCGGCAAGGTCACCAAGCTCCACCTCTCCTGGCAACCAAGAAGGAAGTAGCTGGATTCCACCAGGCAGAGCTGCTAGCAGGGCGGCAAAGTGCCCCTGCCCCTTGAAGGGACCCAGCAGCACCCAGGTAAACCAGATGCTTCTAGAGCCTGCTCCCTCCCCAAGCAAAGGTCTCTTGAGGTCACCTGGCAATGCTACAGTGGCAGCACCCTGTGGCCCACCCAGCCAGGACCTGGAATTGGAGCTCAGATTCAAGAGACACTCAGAGGAACATAAAGAAGTAGAGCATGCTCAGAAAGTCCTGGTCCCAGCAGTGTGAACCCCACGGGGATGCCGAAACAGCACAAACTCAGCAGCTCCAAATGGCACAAATGTATCTAGCCTCTTATGACTTTGCAAGGTGGAAACCAGTTACATGAATGTGAAACCAAGGTGGTGGTGGGCTGCTTTCCCTTCCAGAGTGCTGGAGATTACACTCCCCTGTCTTCTCAGCTGCTACTTGTTCTCCAACAAACTTCTCCTCCTCCTCTTCCTCCTCCTCTTCCTCCTCCTCTTCCTCCTCTTCCTCTTCCTCCTCCTCTTCCTCCTCTTCTTCCTCCTTCTCTTCCTCCTCCTCTTCCTCCTCCCTCCTCCTCCTCTTCCTTCTTCTTCTCTTCCTCCTCCTCTTCCTCCTCCTTCTCATCTTCCTCCTCCCCTTCCTCCTTTTTCCCTTCCTCCTCCTCCCCTTCTTCCTCCTCTCCTTCCTCCTCCTCCTCTTCATTCTCCCCTTCCTCCTCCTCCTCCTCCTCCTTCTCTCCAGTGCTGGGGTTGAACTCAGAGCCTTGAGCATGCTAGGCCAGCTCCCGCCACTGCATTATACCCCCAGCCCTTCTCCAGATTCTGGAACCTCCCTGTCCCTCAGCTTGTAGCCTCGGCCTCTGTCTTCAAAGAACCTCACTCTAAAATATCCGCTGTGATCCCACCTTGTTCTAACTCCTGCCTCTCCTCATAAAGACTCCTGGGGCCACTTTGGGCCCACCAGGGGGTCATACATGATGCCCATTCAAGACCCTTAATCTAATTGTATTTGCAGAGTTCCTTCGCCATGTAAGTGACATTTACAGGCCCAGAAATCCTACCATGGAAGCCTGTCTCTACAGTGCGTGCAGTGTATGGTATTCTGTTGACCACACTGGCCTTAAAAGTATCCCCAGGGCAGGCCTGGGTTCTAGGAGTGGACCAGCTGATGGTGAAACTTTAGGTGTGAGGGCAAGGTTCCATCATGCAAATGAAGAACAGGCTGGCAAAGGACAAAAGGGGATGTGACCACAGGGCATTGTGGGAGAAACGGGTCCCCAGAGCCTAGAAGAGGGCCGGGGACCCCAGAGCCTGGTGTGGTGGAACCCAGAGAGGACTTCAGTCTTCCCCTGGAAGATTCTCCTTCCTGGGCTTCTCCAGAAAGATGGCAATATACCCAGAGGGCCCTGACCTGGCCTTGAGGCTACCCTGTCCCATCTATCTGCAATAGGTGATCCCTTCCCCCAGAAAAAAACCTATAAAGGAGGCAACTGGAGGTCCTGAGGACACAGTCGCAGAGACCCCAAGGCCCCCAGGTTCATCATGACTTTTCTGCACCCTCCTGGACCCCGGCCACACAAGATGGTTCAGGATGAATGTGAGCCTTCATCCCTGCCCTGTGCTCAGCTCAGGCATCTCAGGAGTCAGGGTGGGGTACACAAGGAGACCCCAAAGTCTCTTAGCCTGAGGGGCTTCTCTGTGCCCCGAGGGCCATAAGACCTAGGAGTCTTCTGGGGAGAAAGGCCCCTGAGCCCACCACTCAGGACCTCTGGGCTGATGCTAAATGAGTCAGGGGCTGCAGGCACCAGGAAACAGGGGGAGAGAGCAGAGCTCCCACTTTTGACTCTGACCAGGGTCAGCTCCCATGATGCCCAAGAACGGAGCATCTAGATGGACACCAAGGGGTGCCTCCCACCGGGGCAGGAGCATGGGCCCCATGAGCTCCAGAGACCTTCTCTCAGCCCACCCTTCAGGGGGCAGCTCTGAGCAGTATGGCCCCCCAGGCCAGGGCCTGAAAGGCAGGTGAAGGCTGGGGAGAGCTGGGCAGGGCCAGACCCAGGGCCCTGCTGGCCCTTCTGTCCTTGGTCATGTGATCAGAGCAGTGTCACACCAGCAGATTCACCATTTTCCAGCATATAAAACAAGAATTGGAACCGTGTGTGGTGGCATACACTTGTAATCCCAGCATTTGGGAGGCTGAGAGAGGAGGATCCAAGTTCTCGGCCAGCCTCAGCTACTTAGTGAAGCCCTTTGCAATTCAGTGAGACCTTGTTTCAAAATAAAGAATAAGCCAGGCATGGTGGTGAATGCTTGTAATTCCAGCACTTGGGAGGCTGAGACAGGAGGATGGCAGTTTGAGGACAGCCTCAGCTACTTTGTGAGGCCCTTTGCAACTCAGTGAGACCCTGTTTCAAAATAAAAGAACAAAGCCGGGCATGGTGGTGCACGCTTGTAATCCCCGCGCTTGGGAGGCGGAGACAGGAGGATCGCGCAGGTTCGAAGCCAGCCGCGCTGGCGTAAGAGACCCTGTTTCAAAAATATAAAATAGGTCTGGGAGTGTAGCCCGGAGGTAGAAGGGCTTCCCGGAACCCCAGTACCACCCAAAAATAAATAAATAAATAAAATAAAATAAAATAAAAGAACAAAAAATAGGGTTGGGTGTAGCTCAGAGGTAGAATGCCCCTGGGTTCCACCCCCATTACTACAAAAAATAAAAATAAAGATAAAACAAGGATTGGGATGCCTATGGCCAGGGCTTTGTGGAGTTCAGTGGTGTATGTGACATCCCTCTCCAGCCCTGGCATGTCCTACAAACAGGAACTTTAAGGGCTCTCTGCTGTAGGACCCCAGACTCTGGGAGAAATTGGCCTCATCCCCTTCTACCTGGATAGATTCTACAGCCTGGAAACAGAGCTTGGACCTAGGGCAGAGGGACCCGAGAGATCAGAGCTGGAGACGCCTGGGACAAGTGCCGCCTTCAGACCACAAGTCCCCTGGTCCCTCCTGGGAAGCAGCCCAGGTAGGTCAGTCAGCACAACCAGAACCAGCCTCCCATCTCCACCTCCAGGTGGACGAAGGCCAAAGGACCATAATGGCCCTAGACAAGGCCCAGCCAGCCTCCCCAAACCCCCACATCCCAGCCATCCTGGGACACAGATCTCAGTTTTCCCAAGGGCATGAAGACCCTAGACAGGACTAAACGAGAAAAGGGGCCACCCCAAAGCCCAGAGCCCTGCCACAGGCCCCCATCCCTCTCCACCTCCGTGTGCCCTGCAGGACACTTCTCATTAGACACCTCCCTTATTTCAGAACCCAGGATGTAACTCTGTTTGCAATAAGCCCACAGAACTTTTAGTATGTGCTGAACTAACTCTCTCTCTCTCTCTCTCTCTCTCTCTCTCTCTCTCTCTCTCTCTCTCTCTCTCGACGCCAGCTCCCTCCAAGTGAGGACTGTCCTTTGTGGTTTGGGGGAACCTTCCAACTATCACTCGTCATTCTGGGGAAATTCATGCACTGTGTTGGCAGCAGCCGGTGGTATTTCAGGAACTGAAACAACATGCCTGTTTCAATCTGCAAATATCACCGCAATGACTCCTGCTGAGACACTGAAAATCCTGTCCTTATAAACTACTCTCCCTTCGTTTCTCCTCTTTACAGCTGGGCGATATCCCGGCTGTTTAACGAATGCACATAAGTTGATGTCATAGACTGAGGCGTCTTCCAAGATCATGTGTTGATACCTTGTCCCCTGGGCTGTGGTGCAGGAGGTGGGGTCTCGGGGAGCTGAGACAGTCACCAGAGAAGGTCTCATCCCCTCTACCCTGTGATATGGGGCAAGAAGTAAGATCCCTGTCATAGTGAGCCAATGGACCAAGGCGACTGGCAACTGTCACTCTCAGGGCACAGAAGAGTGATTTGGGGGCGCAGTGTGCATCTTCCCCTCATGCTCTGCACAGGTGCTTCCAGACCCATTCACACACCAGAGCCCAGGACTTTGCAGATTCTCAAAAACACTGGTTTTATGTGTTTCTCTTTTTTCTTAACTGTATGATTGCAGGTCACCCTCATTTCCATTTTAGTTTGCGTTTCCCTGATTGTAGGGTAGCCGGGCATCTTCTGATGTATCTTTTGCCCCTTCGCAGGCTCTCTTCTCAAAACTGACACTTCCCTGTGGCTATTTTTCCACCAGGCCTGACCTGAAGGGTCTTGAGGCTACGTCCTCACATCCGGCATCTTGGGGGCTGTCCATCTCCCTCTCCAGCCCCCGATTCATCTTTCCACGTGTTTGTTTAATGAGCACACGTATGTTCTTCTATTCTTATTTGTGCCCTTCTGTCTCTTATTTAAAAACTTGCTATCTTCTGAACACAAAAGGCCCCATGTTGCATGATCCCATTTATGTGAAAGGTTGCTAAGGTCTGAACTTGTGTGTTCTCCCAATGGCCTAAACCAGTGCACTGGTGTTAGAAGGTGGTCAGGTCAGAAGGGTCCTCCCTCACAAATGGGGTCAGAGTCCTTATAAAAGTGTCTGGGGAGTTCCAGGCGTGGTGGTGCATGCTTGTAATCCCAGCGCTTGGGAGGCTGAGACAGGAGGATCACGCAGGTTCAAAGCCAGCCTCAGCTACTTAGTGAGGCTCTCAGCAACTTAGTGAGACCCTGTTTCCAAATAAAATACAAAAAAACAGGTCTAGGAGTATAGCCCGGAAGTAGAAAGCCTCTGTGTTCTATCCCCCAGTACCACAAAAAAAAAAAAAAGTGTCTGGGGAGCAAGGTGTGGTGGTGCACACCTGTCATTCCAGTACTTGGGAGGCTGAGACAGAAAGATGGCAGGTTCATGACCAGTCTCAGCAACTTAGTGATACTCTCAGCAACTTGATAAGACCCTGTTTAAAAATAAAAAGGGCTCACCGGGCATGGTGGTGCACACTTGCAATCCCAGCGCTTGGGAGGCTGAGACAGGAGGATCGCACAGGTTCAAAGCCAGCCTCAGCTACTTAGTAAGGCTCTCAGCAACTTAGTGATACCCTGTTTCCAAATAAAATATAAAATTGTTCAGGGGTATAACCCAGAGGTAGAAAAGCCCCTGGGTTTCACCCCCAGTACCACCAAAAATAAATAAGTAAATAAATAAATAAATAAATAAATAAATAAAGGCTGAAGGGGGGAAGCTTGAAGGTAGAATTGCTCTGGGTTCATTTCCTAATACCAAAAAAAAAAAAAAATACAGTTGTGGGCAACCCTTCCCCCTCGCCAGGCAAAGACACGATGAGAAAGTACCACCTGGGAAGCAGAGGGCCTTCGCCAGACCCCAACACTGCCGGAACCTTGATCTTGGGCTTCCAGCCTCCAGAGGGCGCAATACAGTTCTGGTGTTTATAAATTATCCCGTCTAAGGAATTTTGTTACAGAAGCCCGACCAGACTGAGATGAATGTCCAGGACAGAGAAATCCATGGAGACCAACCAGATTAGCTGTGCCTGGGGCTGAGAGAAACATAGGGAGAAATGGGGGATGACTGCTAATGGGCCCATGGTTTCTTTGGGGGTGATGGAAGTGTTGTGAAATGGATTGTGATGACAGCTACACCGCTCCATGGATAAACTGCAAAGCAGTGAATTGCACACTCTAAATGGGTGGACGGTGGGGTATGTGAGTTAGATCTCAATAAAACTGCTATAATAAAAATCAAAGGAAGGGAAGAAATTGCTACTGCCTTCCATCCCATCCCGACTCTTCTGCTAAGACTCTTAAGTCATATCCCTTACTGTTTTCCAGCAGAGAGCTAGGTCTTCCCTGCCTCTTTTATTTATTCCCAGCACCTCCAACCCCAAAATCTCATCTCCCACGAACAGAGTACGTTTGACCTCTTCTAGGATGTGGGTGGAATTGTGGAGCCTGGTTCTGCTGTGGCCGCCCATCTGGGGACAGAGAGAGGGCTAAAAAGGTCCTGGTGCATCTCAGGACCCTGGCAACAGCAGAGGATAAAGCAGGCTGCTGTCTTCATTCTGCAGCATTGGAAAGGGAGGGGGCCATCAAGTTAGTGCTTGAAACACAATTGCACCGGGCGACCAGAGGCCAGAGGGGCAGGGCTGGACACGGCAGAACGGCAGCGCCATGGCTGCTCTGCCCTCTGCCTTCTGGGATCTGTGCGTCTTCCTACAGCTTTCTTGACTGTATTCATTCTTGATCGGCTTCATGCCTATCCAGAGGAGGAGGGGTGGAGGGAGCTGTTAGGCTGCTAGGAGCCCCGGGGGCCCTTCATGAGGATTCCTGGGAGAAGGTCACCTTTTGGGGTGAATAGGACGCCTCTAAAAGCTGTCAAGGCAGCGAGATGGAAAATTTCTTCCAAATATAGCCCTCCGTCTACTTCAAAGACGGAATCTCCTGAGTTTCTCCAATGGCAGGAGCAGAGACGAGCTCAAGGTAGAGCTCGGTGGGGGTCGGGTTGGAAGGAAGGAAGAAAAGGCTTCAGCCACAACAGACACATCCTGGACTGAACGGTGCATCCCAGAAGGGGATGTGGGGCTGCAGGTGGCCTGCGAGCAGGGGCGGCTCTGACCTGCCCTCGGCCTTCCTCTCTGTGGGCGGCGTGGGTATCAGCACCAAGACTGAGACCAGAGGTCACAGACTAAGCCCCATCTACGTGAGTGGTCCTTAGGGACAGCTGAGGGCTGTGCTGTAGGTGTCGGGAAGACATGATGACGGCCAGGGATTCTGTCCTCTGCCCTCCTGCACAAAACAGGAACTCTGGGATTTGGAGACCAGATAAGCCAGATTTGCCTGTAGATAATAGCCAGACCATGTAGAAATCAGAACTCTGTCTGCCCCCATCCACAGGGACCAGCCCAAGACACCACCTTGCCCACACTCACCAGCCCAAAACACCACCCTATCCACACTCACCAGCCCAAGAGACCACTTTGCCCACACTCACCAGCCCAAGAGACCACACTATCCACACTCACCAGCCCAAGACAACACCCTATCCACACTCACCACCCCAAAACACCACACTATCCATACTTAGAAGCCCAAAACACCACCATCCTGTCCACACTCACCAGCCCAAGAGACCACCCTATCCACACTCACCAGCCATGAGGCTACCCCTCTCCACACGGACCCATCCAGGAGGCATCCTATAGAAAGTCAGGCTACTATTTCCAATAACAATTCAGGAAACTAAACTTTCGCTTTGGTAGCAAGCAGCCCCAAGCCACCAGGGCTTGATTCATGGCTGAGAACTTCCCTAATTTGTGTCCCGGCTTCTAGGTCAAGGTCAACCAGAGACAGCCAAACAGGCTTCCCACCCCTTTTGTGTGAGCCTCCTTTCGTGTGAGCCTCCTCTAGGGTCCCTGCTGACAGCCTCCATCCGGTCGAACTGGGCACGTATGGAACTTCCCTCCCGGCTGCCTGCCTGAGTCTCTGCCAAACCTAAGGGGCAGCAGTGACTCCCTGGCTGCAGCAAGCTCTGGGTAAAGGGTTATGCGTGTCCTCTTTTGAGGTCTTCCTTTATTCCCACACACTGGACAGACTGCTCCAAGCAGGGCAGAACCAGCACACCCCTTGTGGTCCCTTCTGCAGCAAGGACAAGCCAGGGAGCAGGACAGCCTCAGCTGGAAGCTTCTGGAACAGGTGAAGGGGCTCCAGCTGAGTATCCAGCGCCACTATGGTCCTGCCCTCGGCCAACCACATGAGCAGGCGGTAGGAGGAGGTTAGGGAGAAAGCTGTGTTTCTTCAAGAGGTCTACTGTGTGGCATCTGAAGCCATCTTGGGGCTCAATGTCTCCTTTGGGACACACGCTGTTCCCCCGGAGGGACGAGGAGGGGAATACTGTCAGAGGTTTTCTTCACTGCACACGCGGTGTGGCGCTCACTCCTGGAAGCTGTCTCAGTGTTCATACCTCGGTTTGGCTCATTATCTCTGAGTGCTCCCCACAGGGGAGCCCCCACACTCACACCTGCCCAGGGTCATCCCCTGGGGACATCTCTGAGTCCAGAAGCTTCCAAGAGCTCCGAGACTGGAGGGAAGGTGTGGTACTGAAAACAGTTTCTGACCTCTCTTGCTCTAGTACTCTAGGATGGCTGGCAGGGCGGGGAAAGCAGGACTGTCTGAGATTCCTTGGACTTTCCCTGACCAGTTGTCCAGGAGCTGGACTGTGGCTCTGGGGTCAGAACCAGAAATCTGGCCCTGATACTCAACCTGGGAGTAAGAAGGGGGCTCAGCACCCAGAGAACAACCGAGCCAGGGGCAGGAGGGCTGGAGCCCCAGCGGAGGCTTGGAGACCAAGTCTGGGAACTGCTGGTGAGAAGGGGTGGACAGTGTGGGGCACGATCCATGGGCAGAAGGGATGCGGAAGGGCTCTAGGCCAAGCAGCAGGTGGAGGGGTGGGCTGCTGCAAGTCAGAGTGGGGCTTGGCAATTGCAGGGTGGTTCTCTGGGAAAAGCAGAAGGCCAAGGAATTAGATGGGAGGGAGGGAGGGAGGAAGGGAGGGAGGAAGGGAGGGAGGGAGAGAGGGAATAAAGGAAGGAAGCTCTACAAATCTCTTCAGGACAATGGGGTAGAGAGAGCAGGGGTCTCCAAGTGAGCCTGTGAAGGCGTTTTGCTTGTGACCTCTCCTCAGCTACCACCAGGATCCTCGGGGTCTTAATGTCAGCCCCCGGGCAGCCGCTTGGGTCTACCCATGTGTCTAACCAGGAGCCAGGGAGGAGCTGGGCTCTGTTAATTGCTGGCTCCATGGCCCACTTCCCTGAGGGCAGCAGCAGCAGTAACACTGACAACCATTTTTATGGATTTTCTGGGCCTTCAGATCATTTCAGTTGCTTCCTGGGACCCCAAAGTGGGCAGTGAAGTTGAGGCTAACAGCAGAAGCAAGAAGGTCTCCAACCCCAACTACAGTGAGGGCCAAGCCCAGTGCTTAGCCCACAGCAGCTCCTTGACCCTACAAGCTGGACGAGGATCGCATGCCTAGTAATCCCACACATCCACCCTGCCGCCATGCTCAGCAAACAGTAACAGGAGCTTCCTAAGTTGGGGTAAGTTATACTCTCCCACCTTCTTTGATGTCCATGTAAGGAACCATCTGCAAACAGACATCAGCAGAGCCACATCAAAGACCCCCAGGGACACCACGACCTTGGAACTCTGTTTTTAGGAAGGAAGCCTTGAGAAGGAAGGAGCCACATGTTCCTTCTCTATCCCTTCAACGAAGAGTGTGCAATGACCACCATTGGCTAGCACTGCCCTTGGCACCTGCTGGATGCTGGGACTCATCAGCTGGTAGTAAGTGGTACATGGTAGGGACCAGAACAAGCCTGCACCACAGCCTGCAGCAACAGCTCCAGTGGTCACATGATGTGACCTCAACTCTTCCTCTGGGAAGTAACTCAAGAAAGGAGCCAACTGAGCAGGACCAAGCAGATGCTGTCCACCGTAGCAACTGGCCACGGTTACCCTACTGGGAAGAACCGACAGCCCAAGAATCCAGACCACAGCAGCTTCTGAGCTGCAACGCTATGTTGGTCCCTCTTCTCTGCATTGAAGACACAATATCAATGTAGGATAATCTGCTCTCCTGGTCACTCTCTTCTTTTGCCACAAACAAGCATCTTAAATGAAGAAAGTGTGCACCATAGACTTCAGAAGCTGTGATTTCTTATTGATTTCTTATTGTGATTCACTTATTTCTTATTGTGATTTCTTATTGGTGTCCTGCAACCCAAGTGTTCTATGACTTGTGGGGGGAGCAGGTCTTAGGTTTTCAGGGACCAGTCCTGATCTTCATTCCTGAATCTCTGACACCAAGTTCATCAATTATAGGAGTGACTTAAATTTGGACCCTCATTAAGATCATTTGTATAAATAAATTGAAACTTCAGGGAAATTGCAGTCAGAACACTGGCCTTACGACTTGGTTTTAAAAGGTTGATCTCACTGGGCCTGGTGGCCCACACTTGTAATCCCAGCATTTGGGAGGCTGAGACAGGAGGATTGTGGTTCAGCTACTTAGTGAGGCCCTCTGCAACTCAGTGAGACCCTGTTTAAAAATAGAGAATAAAAAAAAATAGGGCTGGAGCTCTAGCTCAGTGGTAGAATGTCCCTGAGTACCACAAAAATAAATAAATAAATAAATAAATAAATAAATAAATAAATAAATAAATGGTTGATCTCGGCATTATGTGTGTGTGTGTGTGTGTGTGAGAGAGAGAGAGAGAGAGAGAGAGAGAGAGAGAGAGAGAGAGAGAGAGAGAGAGAGAGAGAGAGAGGCGGGCAGGCACCGGGAATTGAATCCAGGGGCATTCTACCTCTGATCTACATCCCCGGCCCGATTTTTATTTTTATTTTCATTTTGAAACAGGGTCTCACTAAGCTGCTGAAGCTGGTCTCGAACCTGCAGTCCTCCTGTCTCAGCCTCCCAAGTACTGAGATCACAAGCCTCTGCCACCATGCCTGGCTTCTGAGTTATCTTGACGGACATCTCTTTCCAAAAAGAGGAGCCCACTAACTAAACATTGATTGGATACTTTACAGCCTCTGGGCAAAACTGGAGACCCACCAGGACAGCAGGAAATTAGACTCCGGAGCCACCTTCGCAGAAGTGACGTTCTTGGTAAACCCAAGTGGGTCCTTGGTGGAAGTGTTTGGGGTGGCGGGCGATGAGAGAGCTTCATCTTCGAGGCAACAAAATGAAGAGTAAATGTTCCGAAAACAGGAATGAAATAGGCTTCTCCATCTCCCCACTCGCGGCCAGGCTGATGGATGCTGCCCTTCAGCAGCAGTGGAAAAGTGTATTTAGAGATTTGGCAGGGAATTTGGGGGATGGGGGCTGTGCAAACAAATATTCCCCCAGCTGGTTTCCCTTATGCTGAGGTCTGTAAATAATATTCTGCAATAACAAAAGTTATGAACCGACCGTTCTTATGGAGAGGAGAAAATATTGGCAAATAAAAATGCTCGACGCCCAGAATATAAACCATCCTTCCTCCTGAGACTGACAAATGGTAACATTAACCTCGTCCACCACAGGAAGCAGCCCCAGAGGTCAAGCTGGGGAGGGGGGGTCCGGGCAGAAGCAGGGGACCCGGCTCAGCCCCTGGCCTGGTCCCTCCTCCACCCGTTTGTCAGCTGTGCCCGCCACGTACGCACTGGGGGGGGGGGCTTAATTGCTCATAAAAAATGATTTGCTGGGCATTTAGGTTTTTTAATAAACTATGGGGGGTGGAGGAAAAGATGAATCTCCATGGCACATTGGCTTTTTACCTTTCAAATTACCAAAAGAAGGCATGGTAAAAAAAAAAAAAAAAAAAAAGAAGAAGAACAAAAAGACTGGGGCAAAGGGTGGAGGTGGGAGGAGAGGGGGAAGCACTTTCTGTGAAAATATTTCCCTGCTGGTGGGAGACAGGGTGCACCACTGGTCTACTTCAGCACCCTCACACTAAACTTATTTTGCGGGTCTGGGGATGGAACCCAGGGGCATTCGACCTCCGAGCTACACCCCAGCCCTATTTTTCATTCTTTATTTTGAAACAGGGTCTCACTGAGTTGCAAAGGGCCTCACTAAGCAGCTGCGGCTGGCGCAAGCTGCAATCCTCCGGTCTCAGCCTCCCGAATCCTGGGATTACAAGCCTGCGCCACCACACTCGGCTCACCCGAAGCTTTTGCTTCCCTTTTTTTTTTTTTTTTTCCAAAAGCCACATCTACTTCCATGTCCCCGTTCATTCTTCCAGGCCATTTGTCCACGAACGATCCTATCCATGTGGTTCTCTGAATCCTGTCTTCCCCATTTAGGAATAAGAAAGCTGACTACCAAAGGTACTGGTAAGAGGAATGGATGAGGGGCTCAGATGCCTCCTCTGTCCCTTATTCTCTCCTCTGCCCTCGGCCATGTCCAAGAATAAAAGGCTCCAAGCCTGAGTCCAGGATGGGGAGTTCCGGGCAGGAGCCTCGCCTGTCTTGAACACAACTTCCCCCTTCAATGCACAATGCACACTCCTATCGGGAAGTAGTTCCTCAATAAACAATGTGCGGGGCAACAGACACCCAGGAAGGAGCCAGTGTCTTTTGAGAGAAATCATGCCAAGAATGTTAAATAAACTGGGACCGGGAGGGGTGGCCAGCCAGTACTCATTCAGGAAGAGTGGCATCTAGTCCATTTACTCCCCGTCGCGTACCAAGTGGCCCAGATGTTTCCCCGCCACCCCCCCGTTGCAAGATGCCTGGAGGAGACCACCAGCCCCAACATATTGCCACCTACTAGCCCGCCGCCCACCGCCCCCAGTGATTGCTTCTCCCCGCCCCTGTGCAGGGCGCAGAACCCACACTGAGCAGCCACCGGGCAGAAATGTCAGCTCCTAAATCAAAGACATACATCACCAGCCGCCCAAATTAACACGTTTTATGGAGCTGTAAATGATTTAATGATAAATTGGAGCTGAGGGTTATGAATCAGGTTATGCAATCGCTTTTCTTCCCCCTCCACCCCGATCCCCGTTGGTTTCAATTGAGCGGCGATACAGGGGGCGTGGGATGACATTTACTTACATGAAATCGCAAGCACGCCTTTTTTCCCCTCGCTGTTTTCCCCCACATAAAATGAGGATTAATGCCCCTTCAGCAACTCCAAGGACTTGCTCGGCCACAGTAAAGGACTCTACGCCCTGAGTCACCATCAGTTAATTCATGAGGCCCTGCTCTGTCTCAGGGACCCCTCAAGGCCACCTCTGGGCAGAGATGAGCTTGCTTAGCCATAGACAACAAAAGAAATGTCTAAAAATAGGGACTCCCTCTGAGCAGGCTCCACCTCCCACCATGGACTCTGTGGGCCGCAGATGGCCTCGGTAGAGGGCCTCATTAGGCGGAACAGAGACCACCCGCCACAAAGATTGCTCAGGGCAGGCAGGGTGTGGGCAGTGCCGAGAGACTGGACTTTATAAATGACTGGGAAGAGCCGGGTGTGGTGGCCCACACTTGTAATCCCAGTACTTGGGAGTCCAAGATGGGGGAGGAGATTGCAGTTTGTGGCCAGCCTCAGCAACTTAGTGAGACCCTCTGCAACTTAGTGAGACCCTGTTTCAAGATAAAGTATAAAATATAGAGCTGGGAGGTATAGCTCAGAAGTAGAATGCCCCTGGGTTCCATCCCCAGCACCACAAATAAATATAAATAAATAAATAAATAAATAAATAAATAAATAAATAAATGGCTGGGAAGGGGGTGTGGTGGCACACACCTAAAATCTCAGTACTTGAGAGGCTGAGACAGGAGGATTGCAGGTTGGAGGCCAGTCTCAGCAATTTAGCAAGATCCTGTTTCAAATAAAAACAAAAAAGGGCTGAGGGTGTAACTCAGAAGTAGAGTGCCCTTGGCCGGGCGTGGTGGCACACGCTTGTAATCCCCATGCTTGGGAGGTGGAGACAGGAGGATCACACAGGTTCGAAGTCAGCCACGCTGGCTTAAGAGACCCTGTTTCCAAATGGAGGAGAAAGGAGGGGGGAAGAGGAAAATCCCTAAAACACACAATGTACTTAAACATATGGAAGTCAATCACTAAGCCAAGCAAGGGAAGGAGGGACGGGGAGGGAATGGGGTGGGAATTGGGTAGGGGTTAAATCAACAATGAGTACATGTTTGTACACACAAGTTTTTTACCCCAATAAGTTGTATGAATATAATGCACCAATAAAAATAATAATAATTAATAATAATAATAATAATAATAATAATAATAATAATAATGGGTCTGGGAGTGTAGCCCGGAGGTAGAAGGGTTTCCAGGAACCCCAGTACCAACAAAAAAAAAAGTAGAGTGCCCTTGGGTTAAAGCTTTAGTACAAAAATAAAAAAGAGCTAGTAAGAAAGAAACAAGAGAGGGAGAAGAGGACAGAAAAGGAGACTTTGGAACCACGTGGTCCAGGACTTGGTCCTGTCAGTCCCTCTCCTACCCAGGGAAGCCTCATTCTGGAGGCTTCTGGAACACTGTCAGGCACTAGACACTACTTTCCTGAGATCAGAGCATCCTCTACTTTCAACTTTAAGAGATTACACATGGGCCGGGCATGGTGGCCCACGCTTGTAATCCCAGCATTGAGAGGCTGAGATAGGAGGGTCACAGTTCGCAGATAGCCTCAGCTACTTAGTGAGGCCCTTTGCAACTAGTGAAACCCTGTTTCAAAATAAAGAATAAAAATGGGGTTCCATCCCCAGTACCGAGAGAGAGAGAGAGAGAGAGAGAGAGAGAGAGAGAGAGAGAGAGAGAATACACATGGAGTCTCCATCTCCCTCCAGAGACCTTTAACTTGGGGAGCAAAGAGGAGGAACACCTTTAGAGGTTTATAAAAATAGGATAACAAGCCTTCCAAATGGATGGCTGAGCTGTTAAGGACAGAGTAAATGGGAGAGAGTCGTGCTATGACCTGGAAAGGAGAGAGAACATTCCCCACTCTAAGAATTCCCCTTTTAAGCACAAGTTCCCACCTGCTCCAAGGGCCTGGATTAGGATCAGTCTTTGTCTCTCAGGCACAGTCCAGAGCAGAAAACCCATATATCTTTCTCTCTCTCTCTCTCTCTCTCTCTCTCTCTCTCTCTCTCTCTCTCTCTCTCTCTCATCTTCTTACCCACCTTTCCTCCTGAAAACGTCAGAACAAAAGTACTTTCTGGGCCCAGCAACCCTACAGACAATCGGCTTTCTAGTTGAAACTCTACTCTTGGCCGAAAGCATTCCGCATTCCCTGGGGCCTGCTCAGAAAAACAGAGAGGCCCCTGGCATCCAGTGAGCAAGGCAGGCCTGCTGTCACCAGTCAATGAGTGAAGCTGGCGGGCGGCCCCCGGGAGGAGGCGGGGAGGTCACAGGCTCAGTGCCCCTGCACTGTCTCCACAGCCACCTAGTTTAGTCTCTGAGTCCAAATTGTGTTTCAGAAACAGATACAATCAGTGGAGGCTCCAGAAATAAGACACCATCCCCTAGGCTCAGAAACCAAAGCAAATCCCTTTCCAGGAATGAATTCAGATTTCCACTTAAAAGCTGCTCCTAGCCTTCAGCCCTACCTCCTTCCAAAGTGCTGGGAAAGTGCACACCAGCCCAACCTTGTTCAGAAATGAACTCGGGAAGGACAGGAATAAACTAGACAACAGTGAGATAAAGCAGAAGTCAGTAACAAGAGCGCTTACTGCCTATCCACTGCTGGTTGCTCTTTGTTTGGTTTGGTTTGTTTTTTGGGGGGGACTGGGGAATTGAACCAGGAGCATTCTACCTCTGAGCTATACCTCCGGCCCTTTTTATTTTGAAACAGAGTCTCACTAAATTTCTTAAGCTGGCCTACAACCTACAATCCTCCCATTTTAGCCTTCCAGGTACTGGGATTATAGTAGCGTCCCCTTGTGCCCGTGGCCACATACCGACTCTTGATGGAGACTTAGTCCTCACTTGCATATCCATGCGCATAGCTGAAGGCATGGGCCTCTTTGCTCAGTGGCAGTCCACGTTTACTGCGCAGGGATGATGTGCTTATCTGGAGTCTCCCCAGAAATGGTCTTCAGAAAACCCAAAGGTGGCAACCTCCCTCCCCAGAAACAAAGCTAACTCCTTGCCTAAGGCCCCTGACACCCTCTCTAAACTGGGCCATAAAGAAAACTACATTACAGCTTCAGCGAGACACAGTAGGAGAAAGGTGCCTCAGAATGAGCTCCTAAGACACTGGAGAGAGTGATAACCAGACCACCCACAGCCCCCAACTGCCAGGCTAAGCCCCTCTCAGCTTCTCTGGGAGGGGAGGAAGCACAGCAGAGCCCCTAAAGCAGCAGGAGCCGCTTGTTCTAGACACCCCAGTGTGTTAACCAGAGAGACTGGGCAGCAGGCGCTGGCCGTGGTCCTGAACAAGAAGGCATACCCTGGCTGAAAGGTTACCAGGCAAGACCTCGACTCTGGGCCTGTGCTCACAGGACAACATCATCCTATGGCCCCACAGTGTTCCCCAGACACTTCCTCTGAGTCCGCATGGTGACCCTGGGGCAGCACATCCCCCTGCCTCTCACAGAAGCTCTCCAGGAAGCATCTGCTCTTGGGAAGGTTTTACTTCTGCATTTCAAGGGCCTGGTGCTAATTATAGACCTTGCTACACCGGTGCCCTGCACCAGGAACTGCCCTGGGGAATGAGCACCCATGAGATGCAATCATAAAGAAATGCATACATATGCATGCATAATGAGTCAGCCACAGAGGCAGAGACGGAGAGACAAAAGGGACAGACAACGGGCAGATGGAGACAAAGAGAGACATGGGGAGAAACGAAGAGACATGCACAAAGGCAGGCAGCAGTGACTGGGTCGAGGGTGCAGGTGGCTTCCAGGGCCCAGGCGAGTGTGGCTGTTCCCATGAAAAGTCTTTTACCACTCTGGAAACAAAGTCCTCACCGCACGGCTGAGTGCGCGACTCCATGGCATAATGCGGAGGAGAGGAATTCTAGAGACCACTCAGTGGACCCCTCCCTTATAAAGGAGGTCCAGAGGTCCAGGGGGAGCAGGGCTTTCCCCACAATCACATTCTCTGGGGCTGCAGACTAGATCTGTTCATCTCGTTCCACACTCAGCACTAGGTCATCTAGGGATCCCAGGCATAGCAGCTGGTGAAAATCCCTCTCAGAGGGGTCTCCAGGATCTGGAGCCTTCCTTGGTAGAGGAGGTGGCGGTATCAATGAGCCAAATGTCCTAATAAAAAGATGTGCTGATGTCTGAGAGATCATCAAAATACACTGAAACATTATTCTCTAAGTGACTTGTGTGGAGTGTTTTAAAATCACAAGAAGGTAAAATAACCCATTTGAAGACTAGGTTTTTATGTGACAGAAGAGGAGTTATCTGTATTGTTTCCAATTCCTCATCACATGTAACCTTTAAATGTCTACTGTGTGTTGACTTGCAGTTTAGTGTCGAAGCAAAAAATTTCCAATCACCTAAAAAAGCTTTCAAAATACCCCTCTGTTTTCCAACCATAGATCTGTGTGGAGCCAAATCCTCTTCATATATTTCAAACAAAACAACATATTGTGACAGATTGAATGCAGAAGTAGCTCCAAGAAGCCAGCTGTCCCCTAGTAAGCCACACATTAAAGACACCTGCTAACAGGTGAAACAGCTCCACACTGCTCATTACTAGGAGCAGGAGGAGTCTAGAACATCATTTCTCTTCTGTGAGTGTATAGTACTGGAGATTAAACTTAGAGATATCCTGCCTTTGAGCCATCCCCCAGCCCTTTTTATTTTTATTTTTTTTTATTTTTTGGTGGTGATGGTGTTTTTGAAACACCATCCTGCTAAGTTGCTGCGAGTCTTGATAATTGCTTAGGTGGGCCTTGAATCTGTGATCCTTCTGTCTCAGTCTCCCGTGTAATGAGATTACAGGCACCCAGCTGAGATCATTTCTCTTAATATATGTTATTTGCCAGGCCTGGTGACACACACTTGTAATCCCAGAACTTGGGAGGCTGAGACCGGAGGATCACAGGTTCTCAGCCAACCTCATCAACCTAGCGAGACCCTCTGCAACTTAGTGAGACCCTGTTTCAAAATGAAAAAAAATAAAGCTGGTCATGGTGGTATATGCCTGTAATCCCAATACTTAAAAGGCTGAGACAGGAGGGTTGCATGTTTGAGGACAGCCTCAGTAACTTAGTGAGACCTCATTTCAAAATAAGAAATAAAATAGGAAGTATAGCTCAGAGATAGAATGCTTCTGGGTTCGATCCTGAATACCACACAAAAATAAATAAATTATATTAAATTAAAAATAAAATATGAGCCAGGCGTGGTGTCACACACTTGTAATCCCCGCGCTTGGGAGGCGAAGACAGGAGGATCACACTGGTTCGAAGCCAGCCTCCCTGGCTTAAGAGACCCTGTTTCCAAAAATTAAAAAAGTATAAAATAGGTCAAGGGGGTGTAGCCTGGATGTAGAAGGGATTCCAGAAACCCCAGTACCACCAAAAAAAAGAAACCCTGTTTCCAAATAAAAATAATATAAAATAGGTCTGGGAGTGTAGCCAGGAGGTATAAGGGTTTCCAGGAACCCCAGTACCACAAAAAAATGGCTGCGAGTGTAGCTCAGAGGTAGAATGCCCCTGGATTCTATCCCTAGTATCACAAAAAATACTTGTATGAACATTTAATCAAATCTATTAATGTTTCTAAATGCATAAATACATTAGTCTTAAACTTCTCAAGTTTTGTTTTTAATGAGGCAAAGATAACCTCAATAATATTTAGGGATACAAAAATTGGTTGGACACAATATGTGTATGCTGTACACATACATGGAAACATCATACTGAATTCCAGCAAAACATAAAATTAATATGTGTTGATTTTAAAATAGTGCATTGTGCCTACATCATCTTGTACCCCCATTAAGATGTATGACTACAAGCAACAATACAAATTTTAAAAATAAATAGGAAAAGTTGAGGCAACAATGTGTGCAAATGCCTGGCTTGACAAAGCTCAGTGCCTCTCCCTCCAAGTTGGTACAGTCACCCATCCCTCCTTCTGGACACCTGCCCTCTCCCACCACCCATAAAGGCCCGGTCAGATAGAACCCTTTCCTGGCTCCATATAAACTTCTAACTGCCCTAAGGGCTAGCCCCAGCCCCTCACAAATCCCCCAGACTCTCCAGACCACAGTGCCCTTCAGCCCAATCATCTGCCAGCACCATAGAATATGCTCCCTCTTCTCCTCTCTCTCTCTCTCTCTCTCTCTCTCTCTCTCTCTCTCTCTCTCTCTCTCTCCTCTCTCTCTCTCTCTCTGACTTAGTTGCAGCTGGAAGCTTGTCATAGGTGCTATGATGACCTTCACACCTGAATCCTGTGTCCCCCAAGAAAGGGGTCCAGCTTCACACATCCTAATGTCTGCACCAGGCTCCAGTGCCATGATGGGGGAAGAAACCACTTGAGTGAACTTCCTGCTCATCAGCAGGAAGGAGGAGCACTTCCTGGTCCCCAGTCTGGGTAGGGGAGGAGCCTTGACCTCAGTTCACAATCCTCCAAGTCTTTGGTTTTTCTTCTGACGTGAGCTGGGAGAGGCAGCCATATCCCCACACCACACTGTCTCAGGATGCCCCATGCCTGTCCCCAAGCCCCACAGCCCATTGGAAGACAGATGACCCAGTGGTCTTCTGCCTGTCAAAGCTTGAGCAGCTAATTGAGATTTCATCAAAACCAATCAGAAACCACCAGTGTGCCTTTTAAATTTTGAAAGATGTATTGGACTAAGTGACTACATTAAAATACAAGTGGCATTTAATTGGTCTGGAATAGACACAGATAGTTGCTACTGACAAAGCATTTAGTAGCAGATTAAAGAGTCCCTGCTACAAAAGACATCTTCCCGGGTCCCTGGGGGCCAGAGCATCAGGAAGGGCCCTCTTCCATCTGAGCCCATCTAGAGATTCAGAGTTAACATCTGATCCTATACCCAGGAAAGAATATACAGCTGTGCCTCCATGGGGCACACCTGGTGATTTACCTGTGACCTGCTCTTTTCCAAAAAAGGGTTTGGTTCCCCTTCCTAGTCTCTTTCCTTTTGTCTTAGTCAACATTCTAACTGCTATAATTAAAGACAACTGACCACATAACTTAAAGGAAGGAAGATTTATTTGCTCATAGTCTTGGAGATCTTAAAGTTTTCACCCACATCAGACTGGGTTGCCTCTGTGTAACTCAGGAAGGCATGGTGGCAGGAAAGAGGGAGACAGACAGACAGACAGACAGACAGACAGACAGACAGACAGACTATGCTCTCACATCATGGAGGCCAAGAGAGATAGAAAGCAGAGCGATTCAAAGTCAAAAGCATAGTCTCTAAGGCCACACCCCCAAGAACCCACATTCTCCAGCCGCACCCAACCTACCTAGGTTACCACCCAGTAAATCTATTACAATGGTTTCACACACTGAGGAGATCACAACGCCCCCAAGACTTGATTGCATCAACTCTGAACATCAGTGTGTGAGCTCTTCAGGGGACATTCTAGGTCTGCCATGACACCATGGTTTTATTAGCTTCTTTTAAATAAAGTATGCAAAGTAGACATCCAGTCAGCACTCCATATCTATGGGTTCCACATCCATAGATTCAACCAACCTCAGATCTAAAACATTAGAAAAAATTTTAAAAATTTTATGGAAACAAAAGTTGAACAACCTGAACACAACACTGAATCCCCTTAAGTACGGAGGTGCCTAGACACACTCTACCGTAGCCTCCTACTGTGGACGGACCCCAGCCTCTTCCCAGGATGCCCTGTTTGAGTGTTATTCTCCTGAGTCTCTATCTGCTACTTTGTTAATCCATGATTATTGCATATGTCCTGAACATGTAGGGATGTTTTTCTTGTCACTATACCCTAAACAATATATCATAACCACTCTAATGCTGTGGACCATCTGTGGGTTGGAAAGAAATTTCCAAGCCAAAGGGAAAAGATACAGACAGGTTTATTTAGGAAAGCAAGAAATACACATTCAAAGGAAAGTGTAGGCCACTTTCAACATGAAAGATGCAAAATAAGAAATATACATTCCGGGGGAAATGCAGGTCATTCATTTCCAGGGCAAGAGAAGTATCTGGAAATCCATGGCTCCTCTCTTCTGAGAGACTCTCACTTAGCGGTGGGCAGGAGGAGGTATGTGAAGATGAAATTAGTTTGGTAGTCATAAATGATTCAAGGTGTCTTGATCATCTTCTGGGTCCAGATGGGTCATTTAAAGGCATGTTGAACTCTGTTAGTTTGATTGAAATGCAGCTGGCACTGTGACTGGGACATGACCTGGGGATTGCGACATACAGATGTGGCTCATTGGGATCTGTGGTCAGAATACTCATTCTCAGGGCTCCCTGAAGCCTCCCCTGGCCGCCTCCCAAGGTTAAGCAAGCCTGGTACTCCATGGATACTGAGGCACAACCACGTACTCTTCCTTTAATTGAGAAAGCTGAAGCTCGGGGCAGCTGTGACTTCTTTAGGACACGGAAGAGCCACAGTTGACTCCAAGCCCCTCCTAGGCCTGGGAGTCTATGGGGCCAGGTCTCTTCTGGACCTCCAGGTATGGACACTGGCTACTCTGTCCTCCTCCACTCCCTCTGTAATCTTGGAAAGGCAGGAAATGAGGACACATATCAGTCAGGGTAACATTCACAAGTTACTGTAAAAAACAGTGTCAAAACACCGAAGGCTCAGCACAGCGGGCAGTAAAACCTAGAATGGGCAGTGATGGGGGTTCTCCCTGTCAGGCACTGTGACTCTGGGGTCCTCTGTCTTGGGACCTCACTACCTCAGGTCTCTTCTCTTCCCTCCACAACCACCTCCCATTTGCCCGACTCAGTCATGTGGTCCAGAGTTGCTGCAAGGGAGGCTGGGAAATGTAGTCCTCCTGCACAAATGGCCACAGCACGCCCTCTTTGGTCTTTGTCCCTCACAGAGAACACTCAAAGCCCTGTCTGGATACTGTGTGCAGCTCAAAGCCTGGGATCTCTAAGAGAATCAGGGTCTTCTCCCACAGGGCTGGGTGGTGACCTATGAGTGAGAAGGACAAGTTATCTACACACACACACACACACACACACACACACACACAATACCTACCCCTCAGCAGGGTCAAGGTCAAACCCCATTCTGAGAAGCAGAAATCCAGAGATGAGCAGCGCCACCCAGTGGCACAAGGTGGTTTTAAGCATACATCAGCTCATGTCCCCTCCCTGCTCAACACCCTTCAGGACAACCAGGCATGGTGATACACACCTGTAATCCCAGTACTTGAGAGGCTGAGACAGTAGAATCACAGGAGCCTCAAAGGCAGCCTCAGCAACTTAGAGAAACCCTGTTTCAAATTAAAATTTTTAAAAAGGGTTAGGGATTTCGCTTGGAGGCAGAATGTCTCTGGGTTCAATCCCCAGTACAAAAAAATAAATAAATAAATAAATATATCCCTTCAGTGGCTCCCAACATTCCTCAAAGAAAATCCCAGCTCCAAACTGGACACAACAGCCCCAACATATCTCTGACTTGGTGGCCTCCCTTGCTCTAATCACAAGACTCCAAAACAGTTTCCTGGCCTCCCTTCTGACCCCAGCTTCCCTTCCCACCTGAGCATGTTTTGTACTCACAGATCCCCTGCAGGAATGCTCTGCTCAGACTCTCCGATGCCGGCCCCTTCTCACACAGACCCGTGCACCTAATCTTTTTTTTTTTTTTTTTTTTTTCGGTACTGGGGATGGAACCCAGGGGCATTCGACCTTCGAGCTACACCCTCAGCCATATTTTTCATTCTTTATTTTGAAACAGGGCCTCACTAAGTAGCTGAGGCTGTCCTAGAACTGTGATCCTCCTATCTCAGCCTCCCGAAATGCTGGGATTACAAGCGTGCGCCAGCACGCCCGGCTGGCATCTAATCATCAGAGAGGACACCTCTGCTGGGCGGCCAGTTCAATGCAGTTACAGGGAAGCCTCCAGGCCTCCCCTGAGTTTACTTCATGACCATCTCTGCCCACACTGCAATGGCCATGCATGTGTGGCTCACAGGTCCTCAGTATGTGTTTGCTAAATAAAACCCAAGGCTGCATCTCTCCTGTTAACTTAAGCAAATGAGACCCAGGTCAGGGCTGCTGTCACTTTCTGTGGGCCTGGCACTTTTGTCTCTCCTAACATTCAGTTCTCACTTGCCACAGAGGCCTGGCTTCTCCCTGATTGTCACAGGAGAACTGAAATTTTCTACAATATATGGGCCATTAGTAGTGTCAAGGACACAGAAACCACAGGACAGGCTTGGGTGGACCTTGCACCTCGCCAGCTGCTTTGGCCACTGCTACTGCACGCTAGCTGTAGGGCCCCGGGGAAGGGAGAGCAGCTGGAGTCACTGTATCTACATCTCCAATGATGAAGCTGGGTCCTGGGGTAAGGAAGTGGCTTGCCCATGCCACTCAGCCCATTAGGCAGAGCAAGCTGGGTCCTGGAGCCCCATTATTCTGTCTGGTTCTTTTCCACCCACCCGGGGCTTAGTGGACACTTTTACCTGGGAAATGGACTTGAAGTTCTGAGTCATTCTGTGTGTGATATTCTAGCATTGCCTTCCAAAACATCCCCAGGGAAGTCACCTGCCCTGGGAATATACCAATACACAGCATCAGAGTCAACCTGGTGTGCCAGGGCTAGACACGTACCCCACGATGGGTGCCAAAGATGCTCAAAATGACACATCCAAATCTCAGCCTGTGCACAGCTGCTCGGCCTGGCTTTCTGCCTGCTCATCCCTGCTTGCCCAGCTCATTCTGCACCCCTGACACACCAAAGGTTCACTTCCCTGCTGCCAGACACCCCATGCAAGGTCACTGGCGCCATAAAGCTCATCAAAAAGAGTGTTGCTTCCCAAGACATCAGCCTGTGCCCTGGGGAGAAACGTGCGTCTCCAACTAAACAGAAAGACAGCCGCCTGCGGAGCCAGCGGGCTTCACACTTTCTCAATTAAAAGTTGAAGACAGCTCTTCTGCCGCCACCGCTGCTGCCGCCGCCGACTCCACTGCTGTCAGGCGCTGGTGCTGCCGCAGCCTCACCGAGAGAGAAGGCCCTCCAGCCACAGTACCTTGTTAAGTGTCTGAAATAGTGAGCGGCGCTTGATCGGCTGCCGGGGCCAGGAGCGCCTCCAGTGCCACGCGCCTTTGAAACGTATCGATCCGTGTTCCACAGTTCAAGAAAACTAATCTAGATCATAAAAGCCAGAGTGGCGAACTATAAAGCTCAAAGTGTGGTTTTTAGCGGGGGGCCGCTTTCGTGTGAGAATTAGTCATTGATCTTCTCCGATCCATTCCGAAGAAGAGCCTTCAACGGGATGATCCAAGCCCATGCTGGCGGAATGAGGCGCTCCTCCCAACGCCCGCTGCCACTGAAGTGGGCAGAGGAGGACCCTCCTCCACCTGCCAGAGCCACCCCAGACTAGGGATAAAGATGGGGAGGCGTGAAGATGGGGAGAGGCTTCCACAGTGAGGTTTCTGGCTCCAGGACCCTAGCTTTGGCCAGGAACATGTCAAGCACAATAGACTATTCCTGGCCACTTCCCTAAGCCCTGTCTCTTGCTCCCTGTCCTGGGTTGAACAGCATCCCCTAAGGCTCACATCCTCCCAGAACCTCAGAAAGTGACTTCGTTTGGGGACAGGTCTTTGCAGGTGTAAGGAGTTAAATGAGATGAGGTCATGTTGCATTTTAATGGGGGCAATTAATCCATTGATGGCATCCTTATAAAAAGACAGAACAAAGACCCAGGGCTCACAGGGCAAAGGTGATATAAGGAGCAGGGCTCAGGAGGTATGTCCCCCAGCCAGTCTCTCCACCAGACACTGGAGAGAGGTGAGAACAGGTGCTCCCACAGATCCTCCAGAAGAGCCAGCCCCCAGATACCTGAGTCTCAGACGGCTGGCCTCCGGACCTGGAGGGGGACTCTGCTGATGTCTTCAGCCACCCAGGTGTGGTTTCCTATCACAGAAGCTGTAGAAAACAACACCCTCCACTCCCAACTCCAGAGCTGCCTAGTGTCACCCACAGAGGTGAGACAAGCAGGGCCTGTCCACACTCCCCAGGGTGCCCTCCAGTATGGCACCAAGCTAAAGCCCAGTGTCCCATTCACTCCTCATCTGCTGCCCCACAGCCTTGTGACCTCAAAGCCACAGCCCTTCACAGCCCCCAAAACAATACCCAAGCAACACTCACTCTTGCCTACTGCATGTGCAATAGGTGCCCAGTGCCAGTAGCCACACACTTGGGAACAGATACCCTGATATCTCCATGAGACACTATTCTCCAAGAATCTCACAGGGAGCAGAGACCCTGAAGGCAAAGGTCTCCGCAGAGATCCCCTCACCCAGGTACACTGTCTCCTGCACGCAGCAGCTGACCTCAACTTAGCTACCTTTCATCTGAATTTCTCAGGGACAAAGGTCAGCAGCTGACCTCAATTTAGCTACCTTTCATCCGAATTTCTCAGAGACAAAGGGTAAGGGTGAGTTTGCATGTCTTGTGTTGAGCCTTTGGAGGTCAAAGATACTGGGCAGAGTCCCTTGGGTCAGCACCTCATCCTGCCCATCTCATTGCATGAACAATCATTCCTAAATCCCTCATCCGTCCTTCCAATGGAGGAAGAGCTGCCCAGGATAGGAAATGAGACTGGATGAGGGGACACAGACACACTACCATGATACCTTCTCTGGAGTCAGAGCATGGAAAACCTGCCTCCTGCAATTCAACCTGGAAGTTTGAAGAGAGGAGAGAATGGCACTCCTGGACCAGAACCAAAGTGCCAGAAATCCTCATGGTAAGAGGCTTCTCCCTTAGCCCCTTTGCTCCCTGTCAACAGAAACTCAAAGCCCTAGTCCCTCCACTCAATGAATCTCTAAAGCTGCCTAATTCGGCAGTTTTGATCATCATTTTCAAGACCATCTGGATACAAAGGCACTGTAAACTCCCGCCAGCTTCTGACATAACTCTGTGTCCATTCACAAGTGCTCATAGGGGCCAGCTGGGGCTCAGAGAAGGGGGCAGGTGCTCCCAGATCCTGGCTGGACAAAGCCAGATATTGGCCTTCCCCGAAGCAGGTTCAGGGATCCAGATTGTGCAGGGCTGTCCACTCCTTTGCTGCTGTCCTTGAAGCAGAGTCCTCCCAGCACCCCAAGCAGTTGGGGATTTCCCTGCCCCACTTTGCACCTAGCTTCTCACCTTCCTGGGATAGAAATCACTATCTCTCCCTCTCCCATTCCCTGAGGTAGTTTTGCGTTCTGTTTCTTATTTACAGAAAGTCCCAAAGCAGAGCCAGGCTGCTCATTCCAGAAAGGAATCTCCATTCTCAACCTCCCTCCTTCCCTAGCCCTCCCCAACCTCTCAGGGAAAGAGTAATGCCTATCAAATCAACACACCCTCTCCAAACATCAGTGGATAGCAAACCCAGGTACAAATTTGGATCCAGCATATTAGGTCAGGAGATGAGCTAAGGATGAATTCCAGGTAGAATTGGGAGGCAGGAAAGCCCCTTGGATTCCTGAAGTCTTTCCATCCACTCATCTCATGCAAGACACTCTGAAGGACTCCTGAGGCAGAGAAACCTGAGTTTAAATCCTGGTGTCTGCCGAGGCCTAACCACAGTCTCGGCTGCCTCTCCTGTGAGATGAGGCATGAGTGTCTTACTCAGCAGGGTTTTGTGGAGAAGCAAGTACCATCCAATCTCTGTGCTTTCTAAGCCTAAGAGCACTACATAGATATAAAAAAAATGCCATCTCCCTCTTCCACCTTTGCATCTGGTCTTTCTTAGGGGTCTACGTTTATGTGGGCTGGACTTGGGCCAGCAGTGGAAATCCTCCGTGTAGCAGATGGAGTTGCTGTTGACTGATTGATTAGAAGCCTCTCACATGAATGTCAATGGAGTTAGAATGATTTTATGGAAAACTATTATTGTTAAAGAGACAAGACAGTAGAATGGGGTAGGGAGGAGAAAGATCCCTCTTCCTTCCACCAGCATCTTGCTTTTATTGAGAGTTTTAACTAAAACATTGTATTTACAGAAGACAGCATAGTATTCATGGGGTCAGGGTAAAACATCAAGGTTATCATGGATGAATCAGGAAATGAAAAGAGTAAAATTCTAGCCAGGCGTGGTGGTGCACGCTTGTAATCCCAGCATTCGGGAGGCTGAGACTGGAGGATCGCGGTTCGCAGACAGCCTCAGCTACTTAGTGAGGCCCCCTGCAACTCAGTGAGACCCGGTCTCAAAATAAAGAATAAAATATAGGGCAGGGGGTGTAGCTCGGAAGTCGAATGCCCCTGGGTTCCATCCCCAGACCCACAAATAAACAAAAAAGAGTAAAATTCTGGGAAATAAGAAAGTTGTCAGTGTCTGCTTATCAGTCTCATTTGGTCCTTGGAGATTTGTCTGCAGACAGAGATCTCTACTTGAGTGGGCAGTTTGTGCCCCTCCCAATTCAGACTGAGGCCCCTCCCAATCCAACCTCAAAGTGATGACTAGCAATGCTCCCACGCCCATCTATCTGCGTCATCCCCAGGAAGACCCTCTGGATGTTTCTCTCTGCTGGGAGTTCAAGACCTTCTTCCCATGTAATCCCAAGGCAAGGAACTGGGAGATACACACTCTGGAGACTTGAATCATCCCAAAGCAAAACTGCCTTAGCAGTTGAGAAAGACAGGTGGCATCCCAAAGAGGTAGCAATAATAAGTATTTCTAGGGCAATGTCCTGGCTCAGGACCCTGAAGAGAGCCCATGGAATTGCTCTGCTGTACATGCCCAATGCCTATCAAGACCCCAGCTGGGACCTGGTTTATTCTTTAGATATCCAGGGAAATCTCCAGCCCTTGGTGAGATGCCTAGCAGAGCGCTTGTAATTTTTTGCAGCAGAAATTTCACCAAATAATTCACAGGCATTATGAAGTCAGGTCTCACATGCCTAAACCCACGTGGATCTCTGATCAAATTATGGTGAAGTTGATGCTGTTAAGCTCTTATTAGCAATAATAGTATTTTTAAAATAATAGAACATTTTCACGGTGTGTGATGGAGTTTTTAAGTACTTTTGTCGTGTCGGCTTTCAGCGAGCATCTGTGGTTCCCTCCAGCAATTAGTTATGCTGAAAATTAGTGTAGTAGTCAGCTCTGGCAGGGGGGACAAACAGCCCCAATATCTCAGGAGCTTATAGCAACAGGCAGCTATTTTTAACTTGTGTGCATGAGGACTGTGAATCAGCAGCAGCTCTGCTCTCTTCTGCTGGGCTCTGTGTACCTTTATTCCTCTCTAACCCAGGCTGAAGGAGTATCCAAAGCCTATGGCCCACTGATCTCACAGTGGAAGGTGGGAACAGGAGCAGTGGGGCCAAACCAGACTCTAGACTTCAGGCTTCTGATTGGGGCAAGCTGTGTGACAGCTTTTCACACTCCTTGCCCAAAGCAAGTCCACCAATGAGTCCAAAGTCTAATGCAGAAATAGTCCAGGGAGGTATTTTGGGTTGAACAGTGTTCCCCCCAAAAAAGGTGTGCTGAAGTACTAACTCCCAGCATCTCAGAATGTGACCTTGTTTGGAAACGGGGCCATTTTAAAGGTAATTGGTTAAGATGAGGGCATGCTGGAGACAGTGGCCCCTGATTCAATATAACGGTGTCTCATAAGAAGGGGAAACTTGAACAGAGACACACATAGAAAAGGACAGATGAAGAAGGCAGAGCTGGGAGAGATGGTCCTAGAAGGAAAGTCTGTAGCCTTCAGATGATAAGGGAGGGCGAGGGATGACTTTTCAGTCCTGGGCTTCTAGCCCCTAGAACTGTGAGAGTATAAATTGTCTAAGCCACACAGCCTATGCCACTCTGTTACAGTGAGCCCAGAGAACTAATAAAGAAGGGAACGGATGCTTAGAATAAAGTAATATAGCAAACCACAATTGAGTGGCCAGACAGATAAGAGCCGGTCTTCTCCATCATCAGTATGGGGTCTGTTCCTGCCACCTGTACCACAGGATGTTGGTGACCACCGGGATTTGGTCGTCCTAAGAGTTGAAGTGTGTACTGCTTTTCCTGCTGACTTCTGATCTTAGAGCAGTGAGTTTTGGGGGCAGGATTTGTCCCAATCAGTGTAATGATGGCAGGTAGGGCCCTCAGCCTTTTAGTATCACAGGTTCCCAGGGATTGCCCTTGGCACTCTAAGACAATTCCATTGGGATGACTCTCACCTCTCCTGTTGAGGAGCTATCTCCCAGGAATGCACTGGAAACATCCATGAAGCAAAGGGTCTCAGAAGAACAAGTGGATTTGACATCACGTGTATCTGCAGCCAAACTGTATTCTCAGAGTAAGGAGAATACCATGTTTTATCCTGTGATTTCCAGGAATGTAGCTATAGACCCTGAACCCAACGCATGGAGAAGCTGTGTGAGAACCTTGGAGAGCAAAAGGGGGCGACCGGAGACAGAAGAGAGGACTACAAGTACCGCTGAGCCAGTGCTTGAGTTCTCCACTTTATTTTCATCCAGGATCCCCCAGGCTGGACTGAGCACAGCCCATAACCCAGAAGTAGACACTGAGAGATGAGAGGGAACTCTAGGAGAAGCCCTCTCATCTTTCCAGGAGGAAGTCTCCTACTTTCCAGACACTCAGCAGAGTTTTATCTCCTTTTTTCCCTCCTCCCTTCTTTCATGCTCCAATCCCCAGAAGTGCTACTGTGTCAATAATAGCACTGGTGGCACATAAGCACCCACAGGAGTCCAAACCCCAAGGGAGGAGAGGCTTCCTCCCTGATGACAGACCCAGTGGTTCCCCTAGGGTGGGGTCAATTCCTGTTGCTCCTGTTCCTCTTTGACTTCCCATTCCATGACTCTAGGCAGGATTGGCTTTAGGAAACACATGGCAAAGCAAGGTTTAAGTAAAGCTCTAACTTTCTGGCCATGACACCAAATGGGAGATGTCCAAAGAATCCCAAGATCCAAGGACTCAAAGAAGGAGAGCTTAGAAAGCTGCCGGGCTCATTCCCAGGAGGCACATGTGTGGATCTGGTTCTCAGCCATGGAAAAAGAGACTAAAAACTGAAGTGAGAGGCAGACTGCCTTCCAGGGCCCATGCTGGCTACTGGGCAGTGGACAGGCAGGACAGACCCAAGAACTTTGCAAATAAAGCTGACATTGAAGCCACAACCTCCAGAAGGCTGGACATAGCTTATAGCCAGGACAAAACAAGGTTAATAGCCTGCTAAACTAACATGATTATCAGCATTCTACATGAAATTTCATTAAGACCCAGACCCATAAGGCCATATTCAAACACTCAAGATGCAATCAAAAATTACCCATCACACAAGATACTCTTGAGAGTATCAATCCCCATGAGAAAAGATAACAGACATGAATGCAGAGTGACAAAGGCTTTGGGATTTTCTGCTTGATTTTAAAGCATCTGTTGTGGAATTTCTCCAATAAGTAGGAAATGGGGCACTCTTGAAACTACTAGAAATAGCCGGGCGTGGTGGCACATGCTTGTAATCCCCATGCTTGGGAGGCAGAGACAGGAGGATCACACAGGTTCGAAGCCAGCCGCGCTGGCTTAAGATACCCTGTTTCCAAATTAAAAAAAAAATATATATATATATATATATATATATATATATATATGTCTAAGAGTGTAGCCTGGAGGTAGAAGGGCTTCCAGGAACTCCAGTACCACCAAAAAAAAAGAGAAACTACTAGAAATATAGAAAGTGTCAGCAAAGACAAAGAAGATAAAAGCTGAAAAATACAAGATTGTGATAAAAAAAAGTCATTGAATGTGGTCAAGGGCAGATGGAGATGACAGAAGAAAGAGCTAGTGAATTCAAAGACATCTCAACAGGAATTGTCCAATCTGAACAATAGAAACAAAGAAAACATCTGCAGTGACCCAGGGACCGGGCAGCAACACCAGTCATGTTGAGCATCCTTGGAAAAGTGACCTCGCTCCTCGGAGACTTGGCTTCCTCACCTAGGAAGCAGGCGGTGACTTTTCTTTTAAGTGTCGATGTGCATCCTCTCATTAAGTTCTCAGAACTGCCATCTCACGCAGGTTTAGGCAACAATGTCCTCATTCTACACATAAGAAGATGGAGAGCTGGGTGTGGTCGCATATGCCTGTCATCCCAGTACTCGGGAGGCTGAGACAGGAAGATCACAGATTCATGGCCAGCCTCCCTCAGCAACTTATCAAGACTCTGTTTTCAAATTTTAAAAAATAATAAAATAGGGCTGGGGATATGACTCAGAAGTAGCACATCCCTGGGCTCAATCCCCAATATTACAAAAAAAAGGAGGAAGAGGAGGAGGAAGAGAAAAAAAGGAGGAGAAGGAGGAGGAGAGGGAGCAAAAGGAAGAGGGAGGAGGAGTAGGAAGAGTTGGAGGAGGAGAAGGAGGAGGAGGAGGAGGAGGAGGAGGAGGAGGAAGAGGAGAGGGAGGAGAAACAGGAGGAGGAGGAGACTGAAGAGGTTAAAAAGTTTTACCTATCTAAATGATGACGACAAAGTCCTCGTCCCACAAACCTACTGCAGAGCCCCCTTCCTGACTCTCAGCAGCAATTCTTCTCCCTCTGGTGAAGAGTGGTCTGGTGGCCATGGAGCAGGGACAGCAGATGTCTATCCCATTTGGCATAATGAGACCGGAGATTTATGGAAAATTTAGGTGCCTGAATTCTAGTCCATCTTGACACAACTCAGTGTGACCAGGAGCAAGTCACCTTCCCATCTCGGGTAAGCTTCCTCATCTGTAAAATTGAAACACCAGTTAATATTATCTTTAAGGTCACTGCCAGCTCTGGCAGTTAAGGATTCCAATCACTGTCCTCCTGTGACATTCGACTATTTTCTGCATGTAGCACCAGTCACCGAAGGGCATGGCGCTGTCCTGGGTGCTGAAGGAGACTTTCTGCAAGTTTTTGGCAATGTCTTTCCCTGGGGCTCCCTCCAACCTTTCTGGATGAGCTCCACTGAAAGTTTATGAGCACATTTCATGCTGCAGGGACTTTCTCAGGCTAATCCATTTTCTCTTCCTGACACCTGCCTCTTTCGGGTGTACTTAGGACCTCTCTGCCCGGCCTTGAGATGTCTCCTCCTAGGCAGTCAGCAGCCAGACCCTGACCACCTTTGCCAGCTGAAATGTCCATGGTCCCCCACAGGTCTTATGTTGCTTGATTTCCTGGTGGGGATATCATCTATAGAGTCTGACATTCTGAGGGTCTCTGGGGTTTGCCTGTGGCAGAAGGGACTTCCTCACACTCTAGTCTCCTTCTTAGAGAGCTTTTTTGCACCCTGGATTACTGCGAGAGCCAGAGGGGTCATAGATCCAGCTCTAAATTTGGGCTTTTTTAAATATCCGAGCCAGGTGACTGTACTGTTTGAAAACCACAAAGGGACTGGACAAGAAGCCAGGGGAGAAGGCCATGAGGATCCACTCAGCTAGCGAGCTGCATGCCCCAAACGTTTCTACCTCCCCCCATATCCTTCCCTTTTGAAGTGGTGCCTGAAAGAAAACCAAGTCCAATCCACCAAAGCCAAAAGACAGCTTGTTGAAAGGATCCGGGGACATCACAGAACTCCAAAAAGAGTTAGTTCATGGGAAACTCAGGAAGAGAATTGGGACTTAGGAACCACTTGATCCAGGGACCCAAGTGTCCGAGCACAACTATTTTATCTTCTTCATCTCCTCCACTACTGCACACTGCTTTTAATGTTTCTGCTTCCCAGCCTGCACAAAAAAAAACCCACGGACTCCAACGGCTCTGGGGTTTGACACATGTCGCTGCTCCAGCCCCCAGTCACCTCAGTTCTTTGTTACCCTACAGTAAACAGGTCCCTACCGGCCCTGGTCCCGCAACCATGGGTCCCCGCCGGAGCTCCAGGCTGGAGCCGAGGTCATCTTTATCCTCCTCGCCAGCCAGCCTCTCATCCTTTCATCATCCACAAACCTCCTCCATCCAGGCCAGGCTGCTGCCCCCTCAGAATCTCTTCCTGCGGGAGGGACTTAGCGACAGGCTCCCCAGGTGTCTCATGCATCAGGGCTTCAGCACTAGAGCCGTGATTTTCTGTCCATGTCTTTTCTAGTTTTGTTAAATTCCGTTTCCTTCTGCCCGGCTTCTAAACAGCTGTATCTTTCTTCTGTGAGTCTCCTGTTGAATGTTTCCGATTACTTCTGCAGAAGATTCCTAGGACACTCAGCTCTCTATCACCAAATTCAAGAGCACAAACACCCATGCACCAGAGGAACTCATGGTCCACGGGATAGTCCTCAGAGATGCCAAGGGTCTTTATTACTGTGATGTTCTGTCCACGTTTTCCCATGGTCCCAGAAGTTTCACATGTTCTGCCTTCCTGACACCAAGTGTGGCTTGTCATAACCTTGGGGAAAGCAATGGCCTCCAATGATCTCTGGGGCAAAGGCCTAATGTGTTCCTATGGTTTTTTTTCTCCCAGAAGCCCCTTGTTATGGTTTGAACCTAGAGTGTCCCCCAAAACATCATAAATTGGGCAATACAGCAAGGTTTAGAGATGGACTGTGGCTAGAGGAGGTGGGATATGAGGAATATGTCTATCCCTGGCTCGCTCTCTCTCTCTCTCTCTCTCTCTCTCTCTCTCTCTCTCTTTCTCTCTCTCTCTCTCTCTCTCTCTCTCTCTCTCTCTCTCTCTCTCTCCCTCCCTCCCTCTCACCCACTCACTCTCATTTCCTGGCTATCATAAGCTGAGCTCCGTCTCCTACCATGTCGTACCAGCATGATGTTCTGCCTTGGAGCCAGCCAACCATGGACTGAACTTCTAAAAACATGAGCTAACTAAGCCTTTTCTCCTCTAAGTTATGCTTGTTAGGTATTTTGGTCATATATTTTAGTTGGCTTTGATGAAAAGCTAACTAAAATACCCATCCAGCCCCAGGATGTGCTGAGAAACATCTCCTTATCTGAAAATTTAACCTGCATGTTGAACACCTGGAGAGCAGACTGGCCTCTGAACAGCATAAACATAGGCAATGTTGAGACAGCAATGTTCACACCCACGGGGTGCACCTGGCCCCTCTCCACTGGCACACACATCCCATGGTGCCCAGACAGGCCTGTGTACAGGAAGCCACTCTGGATCTCTATTGATGAACAGCAGGGCCTGCCCTCCAGCAGCTCCCAAGCCAGCAGGTGCACATAAGCCCTGTAGATACTTTCTGTGGTCCAGATTCTTGCCTGGCAGAAGTTCAGAACAGGAAGACCTTGCTGGTTGCCTAAGAAGTCTGGGAAGACTCCGCCAGACATTATTTTTATTAGCAGGCTTCAATGGGGAAAAAAAACTAAAAAAAGCATAAAGAGAGAGAAAAGTTAGTTCCTTCTAAGATGGCCCAGAAACACTCCTCTCCTGCTGCTCAGACTGGTTGAGTCTTTCCCTAGGAAACGATGGAGCTGGTATTAAAGCGGCTGCATGGGCATCCTGAGGATATGGAAGACTCGCACCCACACCTCTGCATGCAGGCTTCCAGATGCATCAGACAGAAGCAGAGAATTCTGATACCACACAAAAACAGGAATCCATATTTTCCATGCCTTTCCTGACCACTCTAACTACTTATGGTCTCTTCTTTCCTGGAACTCCACCGGCTTCAGTATTTTATACCAGGAGCAGTCATTGGTTTCCCACTATGGCTATATTTAGTCTCTCTCACTGGACTGTATATTCCATGTACAAGACCTGAGTGTGTGCATGTGCATGTGTGTTTGAGTGCGTACGTGTGTGTGTGTGTGTGTGTGTGTGTGTGTGTCTGTGTTACTGGGGCCTGGACCCCAGGCACTCTACTTCTGAGCTACATTCCCAGTTCTTTTTATGTTTTTATATTGAAACAGGGTCTCACTGAGTTTCTGAGAGTCTGCTAAGTTGCTGAGGTGGGCCACTATCCTCTCCTGCAATCCTCCTGTCCTGGCCTCCCCAGTACTGGGATTGCAGGCAGGGGCCACCACCAGAGCTGGATCTGGGTTCACTCCTGGAGAAGAAGGGGCAACAGCTTGGCCCTGAGTATAAACACCAAGAATGGGAGAGGGGCAGCCACCAGAGAGAAGAAGATCCCATTACCAGGGGAGCAGACACAAAAGGCTGGCCTGCCAAAGGAGAGATGTTCCTTCCCCAGACCAGCTTCTGTGGCCTCATGCTCGGAACCTGTGTCCTCTCTTTTATTTTAGAAGCAGTAGGGCCACCAGGTGGCCTGTTGCACTAAGGGAAATCTCTGGCCCACTGGGAAGGTTGTCATCTGCACCCTGGCCCCATGAGCAGCCTCCACCTCCTGCAAGAGAGGGTGGGCAAGTCTCCACATCAGGAAAATGAATGCTGGTTTTATTTAGTGTTCTTTCTGGGTTTGTCCTGCCTCTGGCTTCTGAAGCTACACAAACTTCAACTGGATCTTCAGAACCTGCTTCTCTACTGTTCATTCAAAGCACAGGTGGCAGATAAGAGTTCACAGCATGCAGCATCCAGGAAAATCCTCCCAGCTGTGGCCACTGTCCTGGACAGCCACCGGAGAGGAACATGCCCAGCGGATACTGGCCATGCAGGCATCAGTGCTACAGCGGGGTCACCCTGCTACGGGGGAGACCACAGGAAGCCAGCAGAGGTTCCAGGGCAAAGGGAGAGGAGTCTGTGTGTTCAGAAAAGCCTGACATGGCTCCCATACTGGGTGGGGGATCTCGGCCCAGCAATAAGGGGCCGGGAGCCATGAGCTCCAAGTGACCATGCAGGCCCTGGGCCATAGCAGATGTAAGCACTGTCTGGTGAGTTCCAACTCTGTGAAAGGGTGAGAGAGAGGAAGGGAGGAGAAGAGGAGAGGAGGAGACAAGAAGAGAGGGGAGGGGAGGGGAGGGGAGGGAGAAGAGGAGAGGAGAGGAGAGGAGAGGAGAGGAGAGGAGAGGAGAGGAGAGGAGAGGAGAGGAGAGGAGAGGAAGAAGAGAAGAGAAAGAAGAGAAAGAGAGAGAGGAAAAGAAACACAGGGAGAAAGGGGCCAGCCAGACATGGAGGTTCACACCTGTCACTGCAGTGCTTGGAAGACTGAGACAGGAGGATTAGAGGTTCCAGGCCAGCCTCGGCAACTTAGCAAGGCCCTCAGCAACTTAGTAAGACCCTGTTTCACCTCTGGGGTATAGCTCAGAGGCAGAATGCCCCTGAGTTTAATCCCCAGTACTAAAACACAAAAATATATTTTAAAAGAGAGGGAGGAAAGGAGAAACAAAAGGTTATAAAAATAACTTTTCTTTGTCCTGAAGGAGTAAAGGGAAGAGACAGAGAAACAGAGAGAGGGGGGGGGATAGGGAGAGGGAGAGGGAGAGGGAGAGGGAAGGAGGGAGGGAGGGAGAGAGAGAGACAGAGAGAGAGGGAGAGAGAGGGGAGGGAGAGAGAGAGAGAGAGAGAGAGAGAGAGAGAGAGAGAGAGAGAGAGAGAGAGAGAAGAGAGACCTTCACCTGATTTGCTTTTTTAATTCCATGGTGGTAGACAGCAGCAAGTCCTGAAATGAATCTGTTCTTGACCATTACCAGTCCCCTCGGGCCTTTCTCCAGGAGCAGAGGGGCAGAATGGCTGGGGAGGCCGTGGAGTGTCAATTAGTGCCAAGCTGTAACTTCCTGGGAGCTCCCATTACACACTCCTGAGGTCTGGGGCTTCTGTGTAACCTGTCAGAAGTCTATGACTGCTCAACCAGAAGAATATGTCGTCCTTGTTTCTTAATATAGACTTATGGTTATGTTATCTACATTAAGGAAAGAATAAGTTTTGTGGGATTTTTAAAAGAACACTCGGGAGTCTGCATCTAGGAAGCAGAGGGAGGCTGCCAGCCTGTGGCCTGTGTGACCAGAGCAGACAGGGTGACAAGCACGAGAAGCCGGGCAGCTTTGCTCTCGGCCTTCGACGGGCTTCCTGCGAGCTTCCCTCTGCCCCCGGACTGACCACTGCCACACACCACCTCCTCAACTCACTCAGTGTCCGGGTTCAGTATAAAGCCTCAGCTACTTAGTGAGGTTTTTGCAACTCAGTGAGACTCTATTTCAAAATAAAGAATAAAAAATAGGGCTGGGGGTATAGCTCGGAGGTAGAATGCTCCTGTGTTCAATCTCCAGTGCCACAAAACATCCTCTGAGAAGCCCAAGGGGTAAGCTATGCAGCCAGGTTCAGAGATGGGACATGGCCAGAGAAGGTAGATCACTGGAGACGTTGCCATGGGGACTGCATCTGTCCCTAGTCTCTCTCTCTCTCTCTCTCTCTCTCTCTCTCTCTCTCTCTCTCTCTCTCTCTCTCTCTCTCTCTCTCTCTCTCTCCTCTTCCTGGCCTCCCTGAGGTGAGAACAGCTTTTCCTCTTCCCTGCCCCAAAGCCCTGCTGCCAAGCTGTTGCTGCTGGAGGATCATGGACTTTCCTTTGAAGCCATGAGCCCAAGGAAACCTTTCTCTCTCTGAGTTGTTCTTCTCAAGTATTTTGGTCACAGCAACACCAAACGCCAAGGAGGCGGCTCTGACACCTGCCCCATGGCTTGCAACCCAGGAGGGGCCAGGGTCCCTGCACATGGCCGCAGGGCCCCCCTGCGGATGGGGGTCACCTGCAGCCAGGAGAGGGGCCTTGCAAGCTGGGGGCAGCCCAAGAGTGCCTGTCCCAGAGCAGGCACAGGAGGCCCTGCCTCCTGCCTTTTTTTTAAATTTTCTTTCTATACCAGCACTGCTCTTTGTCATTTTAACTTTTTATTTATATTTTTACATTTCCCCCTTTGCATCTGGGTCCCCAGCGGGCTGGATGTGAGCCAGGCTCTGCTGTGGCTAATCTAAAATGTCATTAATATAAATTGGGGCTAATTACTCAGGCCCCCTTGGCCATCCCTGGCCAAGCTCCGGAGCAACAGGGGCCTTCTAGAAAACTCTTGCTGGAGGGGCAACCTCTCTACAGGAAACCTATTGATCCCCAGATCCCACACTCCTCCACTGTCCTGGGAACCAGTCGTTCTGAGAGCTTCGGTCCCGTCTGCTTGCACAGGGAGGCATTGTGAGATGTGGAGCCTGCCAGAGGGATATTCTGGCTGCAGAAGGACAGGAGCCCAGCACCGAGTGCCCACCCTCCTCCATCGCCATGCTGTCTGGTCAGCTGCTCCCAGAGCCACCCTCTCTGCAGATCCCATAAGCATGTATATGCCAGATGGAGTCTGAAGCGAGATGTGAGTCCAGGGAGAATACTGAGCACACACACAGAGGCTGGGAGCCGGCCCCGGTGTCTCTGGGCCCATCCACCTACAGTCACCGAGCCTGCGCAGAAGGCTGGGGCTTCCCAGGGTGGGAACTCAGGACTGGCAGCTGGAAGCCAGGAGGGATTAAAATGGACAAAGGGGAGAAAGTCCTCCCGGAAAGAAGCTGTCCACCTAGTGCAAACCTCTGTGTCCATCTGATGCTCTCTGGCTTCCTTACTGGGCCTCTGGCCCTGTTGGAGCAGGGTCTCAGCTGTCTCCCTTGCTCTCCTGCACTGGGCAGCAGGCCTGGTGAGAGGCATCTGAGACCAGGGTGAAGGTTCCAGTCCAACTGAGGCCCAGGATGGCTAAGCACAATCAAATATGCAGGGAGCCCAGAGGAGGAACGTGACAATGTAGTGGGTCACCAGGGCCTTGGCTCCTGGGCAGGACAGTGCTTCTGTGGCCTTGGAATTTTCTGGGCAGGTGAGAGGGCATGGGAACTGGTGACCACAGACTCTGACCTGAGGCTGGACTTGGCCACACATCGGACATACGTACCTATCCGAGACACCACGCTGAAACTCAATCCCTCCACCTAAAAGCCAAGCTACATTGAAGAGAGGGGCATCCTGGGGTTGGACCAAATGTCCAGTCTCTGAAACTGTTGCTTTGCCCACAGGGAGCATCATATAAATACTCTTCCTGTCACCCATCACAATGCCAAATCCCAGACATCAGCACCCAGTAGGACTCTGCCACTCAACAGCGAGGACAGCCGCTGGGTCTGGGAAGTTTCCGTGGACACAGCACAGGGGCATAGGTCAGACAGGAAGACATCCCTACTGGGAGAGGGTGGCACCTGTGGCCTTCCACGGCCCAGAGCCTACGTGATGAGGGTGACTAGAACTTGAAGAGGCAGGGTTCCCCTTGCCTTTTTTTCCCACCACAATGGGAAGCTCAGGCCGCCACTTGGGATGGTTGGACGGGCAAGTCTGAGGGACCGTGAGCAGCCTCCGAGGGCCACAGGGAGCAAGGGCTGACGTTCACTGGAGGGCATAAGACCTGGGCACATAAATGCCTCCATACGGGGGGAAGGAAGAGAAAACCAAGCTGCACTAGGCTCCGGCACCTGCGTGTGCGCATTTGGGATGGAGTTCTAAAATACTTCCAATGTGCCCCATCAATTTTCTGCTCCAACCAGCAAAGGAAATCATCTGGGGTTGGGAGAAAGGGAAAACAGAAACATGAGACCACATCCCGGGAAACGGTCCCGGGCAATTCCCATGTCTTATTCTTGGCTTTAATCATGCTGTTGGCGGTGCGGTGACCGGCCTCTCCCCATCCAATGAGGATCCTGAAGAGCTGTTTCAGCCCTCTCAAATGTCACAAGCTTGTCTGAGCAAGGGCCTCAGCTTCCACCGAGGACAGGGAAGCTGCTTTCTTCACCCATTTTCTCTCAGGGCTACGTGGGAAGACGGATGTCCTGGTCCCCATCTCACTGTCTGCGTCCTATGATATCCTCCATCTGTTAGCAGAGCCTCTTGGCACTGGGCTGCCTGGGCCACCTGCATAGTAGGGTTCTATCCAATGCACAGGTGGCTGGCACACCTCGGTACTGAGCTCGGTACAACTTCTCAGGTCCGTTTTAGCCCACAAAAGTGCCCTTGGCCACACAAAACTGCCCACCTGTCGTGCAGACCCAGGAGCTAACAGCTCTCCCTTCACATGAAAAGCTACGTTCAGTGGCTTTCTCCAGTCACACCGCGAACACTGTGCCCGGAGGTCACAGGATAGGAGAACAGCCAGACATCCTCCTACCCGCCCAGGCACACCTGGGCTTTGACCTTTGCAGCTGGCTGTTGGCAACTTCCCCCAGCCCTAGGGCGCGCACCTCTTATTTCAGGCCCGCAGATTTAAACGATGCCCTTGTTGCTTTGGTCTCATCTCTGTCCACCAGGGCAGAGCGCATCGTTTTCCCATTCTGTGTTGAGAAACATAATTCGAGATTTGTCTGGAACAGTTCCCACGCTTGACCAGAGCTGTCACTCTGCCGCTCAGAAAATGATGTGGAAACTTCCCCGACATCATGTCGCCGCATCAAAGGCGGGAGAGATCTGAGCGGCCCGGCACAAGGAGCAGCCGAGTCTGCATCCGAGCATGTCCCAGCTTCCAGAGGCTCTCCACCACACTTTTAATTCCTTTCACTGCCTCAGTGAAATCATGCAAAATCATGGCTCCCAGACTTGCCCCCGTGCATGCAGCCTGTATCTGTACCAGAGCGCGGTGCACACTGTTCACATCAAGTTACTTTCTATTTCCACTCCTACTGTTACTTGTGTAATCTAATGAACCACTTTTGAACCAGGAGTCCATCCTGTGAACTTGGAGCCAATTACGCCAGAGAGAGAGAGAGAGAAAGCTCAGCTGTGTACACACATGAACAATAACGGGCCAACTGATTTCAAATGTGATCATTTTACAGTGACAGCATTCTGTCCCTCTGCCCAAAGGGACCAGCCCAGGCTTGTGGCTCCTGTCCAACCTCAAGAGCCTAATGGTTATTACAAGCATAACTAGATTTCTAGGCAGCAACACAAACAAAACTGTCCCGTTGCTTTTTTCCCTATGAAACAACTATGTTGTAGACTAAGTATGGATTCTGTGGTCAGCCATCCGTCAGCAGGCCACCCACATGGAAACCTCGGTCCTTCAGCAGCAACAGAAATAGCTGGGCTAGCGGTGCATGCCTATAATCCCAGTACTTGGGAGGCTGAGAAAGGAGGATCACAGTTTTAAGGTCAGCCTCAGCAATTGAGCAAGACCCTGGCAACTTAGCAAGAGGCTATTTCAAAATTAAGGGAAAAAAAATAAGTCTGGAGTGTAACTCAGTAGTAGAGCACCCCTAGGTTCTATCTCCAGTACAATAAATAAATAAATAAATAAATAACCCTGAATAGGGCATTGAAAATAAATAGCCTCATTGTAGACCAGACAAGCAGGGGTCAGAGAAACCTGAGTTAACTACCTCTTCTGCTATGAGACAGGAATGATGTTGGCTTTCTGCTTGCAAAGATGTGATAAGATCACACACCCAAAATTCCCACCACAGAATAAACCCCTGCTCTGGGCTACTATGGTCACTTGTTGTTATAAATAACCAATAATGTTAAGCACTCAGAGTCTCATCCGGTGGGGAAACTGCCTGTTTGACAATATCCTGAACCCCTAAAGAACGCCCGATGTTATCTCACTCCCTGGAAATTGTGGAGCCGGGATGTCAGGGAGTAGAGCTGGAATTGCACCCGCCCAGCGAGCGGCTCGTTTCTTAGCCGTCCTTCCCGGGTCCACGTGGGACTCTGGATGTGCAGACGACCTGCTTCTTGCAGATGAAACCATCAGCCACGGCTCCCTTTGGCTTGGAGCATGTTTCTTTCTGTGAAATATTTATTGTGTGTTTTTATTTATTATTTACAAGGCACCGGGGAAATCCGGAGTTGTTTTGGTTGGGAGCAGCTGTGTGTCTTCCTTCTGCTCCAGGAGACTGGCTCCTGGCATGCCCCCAACTACAAATGAGCCCAGACTGTCTCCCTCCCGCCTCCATGCTTCTCCCCTTCCTCCTCCGCTTTCTGCCCTCACTGTGCCTTCCAGGGCACTGGGGGAAAGCGGTCCCCAACCGAGGTCAGGAGAGCTGGACCTCCCTGGGCCTGACGCCAGGCGCCCCTGCGCTGGCTCCACCTGCCCACACCTACGCATCTCCCCCGGGTCAGCAGAGAAAGCAAAGCCCCCTCTCCCAAAGCATTGGGGACTCCACTTTTGTCCCAGAAGGCTTCGGATCCTCATCCTTCACCCCTCCATTTAAATTGATTAATAGGCCTTTAAAAATGTACCCGGAAAATAAATTGCCTAATAAAATAAATTATCTTGTATTCAATGATGCCTGAAATCCACTGAAACCTGAGAAGGGGCTAATGAAGCGGCAAAGAAATGACTAATGAAGGAAATACGCTTAATAACGAGTAATTGATTAGCGATCGCAGCTCCTCCGGCTCCACCGGGCTTCCTGGGGGAGGCATTGCTTCCTCCCAGTCCTCAGGTTCTGAGCAGAGCCACAGACAGGAGCCTTGGGCAGGAAGACGAGACACTTCCCTGGTCATCTCTCACCAGCCTCCCTCCCCAACCACAGGGGATGGTGTCTGGACCGTAGGAAGCCACCCGCGAGGGCAGTCACCAGCAGCAGCACCACCATCCTGCACCTCAGCCCCGTGGGCACCCCAGTCCAGCAAAGGGACCTTTGGGAAGCAGCATCGGCCAGGGCCGAAGTGAGAGGCAGGGGCCGGGGCTCCCTCCAGGAAGACTGGGGCTCCCCCAAAACAGGTATGGTCAGGGACCAGAGCTGCGCCCCCATGTCCTCTCCACAGAAGCAAGGAAGACCTGGGAAGAAAGGGCCTCTGAGCCAGCAGAGTAGCTGGGAAGCCATGTCTGGTCCAGGCCATGGAGTCTTGCAGGAGGCGAGGAGTCTGGAGTAAAATGTGGAGGATACATCCCTGTTGGGGAGTCCCACACAGCTGCTGCCGGGCAGGGCAGCCACGAGGGGCTCGCTCGCCCCACGCTCTGCCCCACATGGGATGCAGCTGTCGGACGCCCGCCTGACCACAGGACAGCAGAGCTCTCTGGGGTCTGTAGGGATTGGCATATTTCATGGGCTGTCGCAGGCCAACATAGTCACTTCCAAGCGGGGGACTTGCTGGACTCTGCCGACACGTCTCTTCCCTCAGGTGACTGGACTCTGCCCTTTCGCCGTGATAAACCCTAAGTGTGAGTACGACAGGGACCATGAGCCCTCCTAGTGAGGTTATCTGCAGGAGGTCCCAGAACCCCCACTCAGCGGCTGGCAGCAGGAGAGGGGGGATTGGCAGAGTCCGCCCCATATCTGGGCATCTGCCCATGACTGCCCGCGCCCTGGGTGCCCCACAATGTCCCCCTCCTGGCCATTATCGCTGTCGTGTTTTACGGGCTTGAATGGATGAGAAGGAAGCACTTCCGCTTGAGTTCCATCAAAGAAGTAATGAGAAATCCATAAGTCTTGTAAATAGGTGTTAAGACAAGTCTTTAAAACAAATGGGGTAATAACTTAGCCAGACGTAAGGTGGCTCATGAGGGCAGAGCTGGTGAGATTCAGGCCACTCCAGAGGCTCCTGTGCCCCCCAAAAGGGAAAGGAGACCGGCTGATCACACCCAGCCTGAGTCTTAAGTACATCACCTGGGCCTGAGACACTGGCTGGGCTCTGCTTACAGATCGAGGGCTTCCCCAGGTGCCAGGTGCCCTGTCTTTCTCTGGCACATCTGAAGTATCACAGAGAAAGGAGAGATTGGGGATCACCCAGAAAGCCACCCCTTATGGGATTACGCCTTGACTGCCCACTTTGGTGCCTTGGGTTTTCCCACACTAAAATGGGGGGGGGGGGGTCTGGACCAGCACCTTGGCCAACTCTGGGATTTTGGTGGGTTGAACTGTGTCCCCCAAAAGATATACTGAAGTCCTGACCCCCTGTACCTATGAATGTGACACTGCTTGGAAGCTGGCTCTCTGCAGATGTAACCTGTTAAGATTCCTGCCCTTGCACAGCTCCTGGCTGCAGTAAGTATGCCCGGAGACATGAACCAGCACCCTGGCCTGGTGCACACCAGACAGAGCACTCTAGGGTCTTGCTACCAACACACACAAGCACAATGATGGGGAGTGGGGGTCTTGATGGAACTCCCCACCCTTCCCTGAAGTCCAGCAATGAGCAATGTTGCATTGAGTCCTTCCTTCATTCACTCATTCTTTCTTTTATGCACTTAAAAATATTTTACTGGGCCCCTACTATGTGCTTATTGAGGGCAGATCATGTATACGGTAGCCATCCCCATCTGAGGACCCCCAAAGGATGTCCAAAACGATGGGTGGTAAATAAAGTTTAATTCATAATTAGCACAGTAAGAAATTAACAGTAATAAAATAGCAATAACCACACTAAAATGATCCTCATCACTACCCTGGCACTTTCATGTCTTAACTCAGCAAAATTTTTTTTTTTTTTTTTTTTTTTTTTTTTTTTTTTAATTTATTTTTTATTGGTGCAATGTATTCATACATCATAGTGGTATAAATAAGATACTTTTGTAGACATACATGCACACATCGCCCAGTTAGCCCCTACCCGATCCCCACCCCATTCCCTCCCCATCCCTCCTTCCCACGCTTGGCTTAGTGGTTGACATCTAGTATTATAGCAATTTATACAATATTAACATTGATAATCTCACATAACAGTTTCATTTGTCTGGTACCAAACTTTTGATGACTTAAAGATAACATTTCAATATTTCTTTTTGCTTTCTTTCTTACCAGAGAATATTTTTTTTCTTTTTTTTTTTTAGGTGAAACTATCATACATTTATTTATTTATTTTTCAGAAAAAAAATCTATCCTGATATGGAATATGGGCTCTATATACCCAAAACAGTCTCAAAGAAGAACAAAGCTAGAAGATGTATATTTTCTGATTTCAAACCATATAAAGCTACAATAATTGAAACAGTGTAGTACTGTTCTAAAGGCAGATATATAAACCATTGGAGCTAAATAAAAGCCTAGAGATAAATTCTTCCATACATTGTCAAGTTATTTTTGACAAGGTTTCCATGAACTTTTGGTGGAGGAAATACTAGTCTTTTAACTAAATATTGTTGAAAAATAATAATAAATGAAAAATAATAAAATTGGACCCTTACCTAACACATATACAAATATTAACTCAAAATAGATAAAGGACCTAAATATAAATCTTAATACTATCAGCTTTTAGAAGAAAATCTGGGTCATAAAACCTCACAACATTGAAATTGGAAGTGATTTCTTGGATATGATTTCAATGGCACAGGCAACAAAAGGGTAAATAAACTCCCTTAAAAATAAAAAAATATTGTATATCCAAAGACAATGTAAACAGGGTTAAAAGTTACTGATGCTCTTCCAAGAGTTCCTCCTATGACCCATTTCTCCCTAACTCTCACATATTAGGGAAAGCATCTGATTTCTTATTTTTTGTGCCTGACTAATCTCACTTAGCATAATGTCCTCCAGCTCCATCCATTTCCCTGAAAATGATGTAATTGAGTTTTTTTTGATGGCTGAGTAAAATTCCATTGTGTACATATCCCACAGTTTTGTAATCCATTCATCTGTTGATGGACATCTTGGCTGGTTCCATAGTTTGGCTATGGTGAATTGTGCAGCTATGAACATAGATACACATGCATTAGTTTGATAGTTTGGTTTCTTTTCTTTTGGGTAGATACCCAACAGTGGTATTGCTGGATCAAATGGTAGATTTGTTCCCATTCTTCTGAGGATTCTCCATACTGTTTTCCAAAGTGGTTGCACTAATTTGCAATCCCACCAACAATGTCTTAGAGTTCCCACTTCTCCACATCCTCGCCAGCATCTGTTGTTGTTTGTGTTTTGAATGATGGCCATTCTAGTTGGAGTTAGGTGAAATCTCAGGGTAGTTTTGATTTGCATCTCTCTGATTGCCAGTGATGTTGAGCATTTTTTCATGCATTTATTGGCCATTTGAATTTCTTCTTTTGTGAAGTGTCTATTTAGTTCATTTGCCCATTTTGTTATTGGATGTTTTGTTTTCTTAGTGTTGAGTTTCTTGAGTTCTCTGTATATTCTAGATATTAGTCCTCTATCAGTGGTGTAGGTGGCAAAAATCTTCTCCCATTCTGTTGGCTCTCGATTGAGATTCTTGATAGTTTCCTTTGCTGAACAGAAGCTCTTCAGTTTCATGCAATCCCATGTATTGATTCTCCTTTTAATTTGTTGTGCTTTTGGGGTCTTGTTGAGGAAATGTTTGTCTGTGCCTATGTGTTGTAGTGTTGGACCTATGCCCTCTTCAAGGAGCTTCAAAGTCTCTGGTTTAATTTCCAAGTCTTTGATCCATCGTGAGTTGACTTTTGTACAGGGTGAAAAAGTGGGATTAACATCCAATTTTCTGCATATGGTTAACCAGTTTTGCCAACACCATTTGTTAAAGAGGCTATCTTTTTTCCAGTGTATGTTTTTGGCCCCTTTGTCAAAAATCAATTGGCTGAAAGTGTGTGGACTTGTTTCTGGGTCTTCTATTCTGCTCCATTGGTCTATATATCTGTTCTTTTGCCAGTACCATGCTGTTTTTATTACAATGGCTTTGTAGTATAGTTTAAAGTCAGGTATTGTGATTCCTCCTGCGTGGTTTTTGTTGCTGAGAACTACCTTGGCTATTCTGGGCTTTTTGTTATTCCAGATAAATTTAAGGACTGATTTTTCTATGTCTGTGAGGAATGATCTTGGTAGTTTAATGGGCATTGCATTAAATCTGTAGATCAGTTTTGGGAGTATGGCCATTTTAATAATATTTATTCTGCCAATCCATGAACATGGAAGGTCTTTCCATCTTCTAAGATCTTCTTCGATTTCTTTTTTCAGTGTTTTATAATTTTCTTTGTAGAGATCTTTTACCTCCTTGGTCAAGTTTATTCCTAGGTATTTTATTTTTTTGTGGGAGATCCTGAGTGGAAGTGTTTTCTGAATTTCTTTTTCAGTGGATTGATGGTTGGTGTACAGGAAAGCTTCTGATTTTTTAAGATTGATTTTGTATCCAGATACTTTGCTAAATTTGTTGATCAGTTCTATAAGCGTTTTGGTTGAGTTTGTTGGGTTTTCTAAATATAGTATCATGTCATCAGCAAATAGTGAAAGCTTAAGTTCTTCTTTTCCTATTTGTACTCCTTTGATTTCCTTTTCTTGCCTTATTGCTCTGGCTAGAGTCTCTAGTACTATATTGAAGAGAAGTGGTGATAGTGGACATCCTTGTCTCGTTCCAGTTTTTAGGGGGAATTCTTGAAGTTTTTCCCCATTTAATATGATGTTGGCAGTGGGCTTATTGTAGATTGCCTTAATAATGTTGAGATATGTTCCTTCTATTCCAATTCTCTGCAGTGTTTTTATCATAAATGGATGTTGAATTTTATCAAATGCTTTTTCAGCATCTATTGAGATGATCATGTGGTTTTTGTCTTTGATTCTGTTTATATGATGAATTACATGGATTGATTTTCGTATATTGAACCAGCCTTGCATCCCTGGGATGAACCCTACCTGGTCATGGTGAATGATTTTCTTGATGTGGTTTTGAATGCGTGTTGCTAGTATTTTGTTTAATAGTTTTGCATCCAAGTTCATCAGAGATATAGGCCTGTAGTTTTCCTTCCTTGAACTGTCTTTATTCGGTTTGGGTATTAGTGTGATGTTGGCTTCATAGAATGTATTTGGGAGAGTCCCGGTTTTTTCTATTTCCCGAAATAGTTTGAGTAGTATTGGGATTAGTTCTCCTATAAAGGTTTTATAGAATTCACTTGGGAAACCATCTGGTCCTGGGCTTTTCTTTGATGGTAAGCTCTTTATTGCTGTTTCAATCTCTTTGATTGTTATTGGTTGGTTTAAGTGTTCTATATCTTCTTGACTCAGTTTAGGAAGGTTGTATTTATCTAGGAAGTTGTCGATTTCCTCCAGGTTTTCCATTTTGTTGGAGTATAGTTTTTCAAAGTAGTTTCTGATAATCCTCTGGATTTCTATGCTGTCAGTAGTAATGTCTCCTTTTTCATCCCTTATCTTCATAATTTGGGTTGATTCTCTCTTTTTTTTAGTTAGGTTGGCTAATGGTTTATCAATCTTGTTAATTTTTTCAAGAAACCAGCTTTTAGTTTTGTTGATTTTCTGTATTGTTTTTTTATTCTCTATTTCGTTAATTTCTGCTCTAATTTTAATAATTTCCCGTCTTCTGCTGGCTTTGGGGTTCAATTGTTCCTGCTTTTCAAGGGCTTTGAGGTGTGTCATAAGGCTATTTATTTGAAGATTTTCTGTTTTTCTTATGTGAGCACTCAGTGCTATAAATTTTCCTCTTAATACTGCCTTCAAAGTGTCCCAGAGGTTTTGATATGTTGTTTCTTTATTTTCATTTGTTTCTAGAAATTTCTTGATTTCACCTCTTACATCTTCTATGACCCATTCTTCATTCAGAAGTGTGGTGTTCAGTCTCCACATGTTTATGTTGTTTCTCTGAGTCTTCTTATAGTTGATTTCTAGTTTCATTCCATTATGGTCTGAAATGACACAGGGAAGTATGTAACATTTTTTAAATTTGCTAGTGCTCATTTTGTGTCCCAGGATGTGATCTATTTTGGAGAAGGTTCCATGAGCAGCTGAGAAAAATGTAAACTCTGCTGTAGTTGGGTGAAATATTCTATATGAGTCCAACAGGTCCATTTGGTTAATGGTGTTCTTTAGTTCTGAGACATCTTTACTGACCCTTTGTCTGGAAGATCGGTCTAGTATTGTGAGAGGTGTGTTGAAGTCTCCCAGTATTATTGTGTTGGGATTTATGTGTGACTTCATATCACAAAGAGTTTGATTTATGAAAGTAGCTGCCCCTATGTTTGGGGCATAGATGTTGATTATTGTTATTTCCTCTTGCTGGACTATTCCTTTTACCAGTAAGATGTGACCTTCTTTGTCTCTTCTAATAAGTTTGGGTTTGAAGTCTAACTTGTCTGATATCATAGTTGCTACTCCTGCTTGTCTTCGAGTACCATTAGCATGGATTACCTTGCTCCAGCCCTTTACCTTGAGTTTGTTCCTATCTTTACTTGTAAGGTGTGTTTCTTGTAAGCAGCAGATGGATGGATTCTGGCTTTTAATCCATTTTGCCACTTTATGTCTTTTTATTGGGGAGTTGAGGCCGTTTACATTAAGTGTGATTATAGAGAGATAATTTTTAATTCCCAACATGTTAAGATCTTATTTCTGTTTAAGATACTGTTTATTCTTCTTTGCTTAGTTGTCTGCTGGATGGGAATTCTTGTTTCTTTGGTTCTGGCGTGTATTACCCATTTCCTCTTTGCAGTTAATCTCCTTGAGTATTTTCTCTAGCGCTGGTTTTGAAGACATAAATTCCTTCAGTTGCTGTTTGTCATGGAAGCTTCTTATTTCCCCATCCAATTTGATGGATAGTTTTGCTGGGTAGGAAATTTTTGGCTGGAAGTTGTTTTCTTTCAGAGTTTGGAATATGTTACTCCAAGCCCTTCTGGCTTTCATAACTTGGTTTGGGAAGTCTGGAGTGATTCTAATTGGTTTGCCTCTGTATGTCACGTGGCCTTTTGTTTTTGTTGCCTTTAAGATTCTCTCCTTGGCTTCCACATTAGTCATTTTGACAATTATGTGGCGTGGGGATCCTCTTCTCTGATCCTGTCTAAAGGGAGTTCTATAAGTTTCCTGGATCTGTGTATCGACCTCTTGCTCTATGTTTGGAAAATTTTCTGCTATTACTTCCTTGAAGAGATTGTTGATCCCTTTGGTTTCACCTTCTTTTCCCTCCTCTATTCCAATTATTCTTAGGTTAGCTCTCTTGAAATGGGCCCATATTTCTTCAATGTCAGATTCCTGCTGTCGGGTTTTTTTTTCTAAATTAGAAACTATGCGTTCATTTTTAGAATGATCATCTTCAAGGAGCGAGATTCTATTCTCCATGTGGTCTAATCTGTTGTTTATACTTTGGATTGAGGCCTTTACTTCATTAATTGCATCCTTTATCTCTTTTTGACTCTCTCTAAATTCTTTTCGAAAGTCCTCTATTATTTCTAAAGTTATTTTCCTAATTTGATCTTCTAGAGATCTTTGGATTTCTGTGTTATCAGATTCTGATGTTGTGGGGTTGTTGGCATTCACTGCTCCATTGTTATTTCTCTTTCCCATGATTTTGGAAGTTTGTGCCTTCTCTGGGTTCTTCCCTGAGTCACTACAAGTTCACTTAAGATGCTCTGGATCTCGTGTCTGTGGTATCTCAGTCACCACTACTCCTTAACTGGTTTGTATCACAAAGTCTCAGACCCAGGGAGTCAATCAAGGCTGCTTAGACCGTGGGGAGTGCCAAGTTGGGCGTTCTCCAGTGGGGAGTTGTGACTATGGTATGATATCTCTGCCACTGCCACTCCCCCCCTGGGCTGCACTGCTAAAATCTCCGACCCAGGGAGACTATCTGCGCAAGTCCCTGGGAGCGCAGTACTGGGATTTCTTCCCTAGGGGTCACAATTTGACTCACGGTTATTGAGTGCGCTGATGGAGCTGTAGTGAACTTGGTGGATTCGCTGCTGCCGCCACTGGCAATATGGCACCACTGCCACGCCCTTGGCCGTGATGCGGCGTATTTCTTCTCTGGTTTTGAACTCCGCTCTGAGTCCCTGCCAGTTGTGCTGTGCTCGGCCCTTGGGAGCTTTAGATGTTCCCTGCACCAACAAAACTGCTGACTGCCGCCCGGCTGTTCAGCACCTGCTCACCTCAGCTCGCTGTCCACCGCTCCTCTCAGGCTCCTGGTGGCTGGTTGAATGGATTGGTCTAGGGCCGTCCGGTGAACTCACCACTGCCGCCAGCAGTAAGACGCTGCTTCTGCGTCCTAGGCCGCGAGGCCAAAGTACCTCCTCGCTGGATTTGAGCTCTGTTTTGAGTCTCCCTCCTCTCTGGAGCCTGGTGCTGCTAGGGGAGATGTAGGCCGCTCCGCTCCGGCCGCTCTGCGCCCGGCTCTGGCTGCTCTGCACCGCGGGTCTGGCCACTCCGGCCGCTCCGGCCGTTCCGCAACGCGGATCTGGCTGCTCCGGCTGTTCTGGCCGCTCCGCTCCGGCTGTTCTGGCCGCTCTGCTCGGCTGCTCTGGCCGCTCCGCTCAGCTGTTCTGGCCGCTCCGCTCCGGCTGCTCCAGCCGCTCCACTCCGCGGCTCTGGCCACTCCGCACGGCCGCTCCAGGCAATCCGCGCTGCGGCTCTGGCTGCTCCGGCTGTTCTGGCCGCTCCGCTTGGCTGTTCTGGCCGCTCTACTCGGCTGCTCTGAACCGCGGCTTCGGCTGCTCTGCACCGCGGGTCTGGCCACTCCGGCCGCTCTGGCGGTTCCGCGACGCGGCAGGCCGCTCCACTCTGCGGCTCCCCCCAATCCGCGCTGCGGCTCTGGCCGCTCAGCGCCGCGCGGGCGCGGCACTTCGGGCTGGTTTTTTTCTGGTGTCTTGTTTTTCCAGCCCTTTTTCTCTGTCCCTTGTAGTTACCGTTTTTATTTCTTTGCTGGTGGTGTTTTCTGGCTCTGAAAGGCGCTGGTTTTGTGGTAGTAGAGTTGGATTGTTAGCGGGACTTGTAAGTGCCGCTTTCCTCCGTCGCCATCTTCCCGGAACCTAGACATATAATCAGCAAAATTAAGAGTCACTTGAACGCAAGCACTGTGATACCATGACAGCTGATCTGAACACTGAGGCAGGTGCCGAGGAACTCACGGGTGGGTAGCATATACGCCGTGGACACACCTATGGACGGAGGAATGATTCACACATTAGGGACATAGCAAACCAGTGCAAGACTTTGTCCCACTACTCAGAACAGCTACAGAATTTGCAATGGATCTCAATTGTTCCTGCCTGGGGTTTTCTATTTAATGACTTTAGCCAAAGTTTACCATGGATATGGGAGGGATGGCTGAAACCGCAGGCTAGCTGGGTAAGGAACATGAAGTCGAAGCCATCTTAGAATTGGCCAGCAATCCCCAGGGCTGGGAGGCACCCTGCTTGGTCCTCCCTCAAAGACAATGACCAATGCATCTGTTAGGTACCACCTCCACTCCGCATCCCCATCCTAGAAGGGACCTGGGGATTTGAGGGAGAAGATGTCAGCTCTGAGCCCGTAACTCATGTTCAGTAGGCAAATTATTTTACTTTGGAGACATTAAGGGTAAATAAAGGCTTAATGAATCAAGTCATCTGAATCGCTATTGCTCCTTTAATTTGTAGTTTACAAGGTTCTTGTAAATTAAAAATGGGAAAAGAAATCCCTTCCCATCCTGCATGTACCTCCTCCGGGCAGGAACAATTTGGTTGTTTTGATTTCCATGTCCCCAAAGCCCTTATCTCTTTGAAAAATTATTCCCTAATTTTTACGAGGTGGCTGGTAAGACGGGAGAAGTTGAACGATTGTTCTATATCATGTTCTCCTTCTCCTCCCAAGTTCGCCGTGAGTGGTTATTATTCCCTGGGCAGGAAATAAAGGTGGGAGTGCTCACTTTTAATTTACTGTTTGCAATAAGCAGGGCTTTATCAACATCCCCCCCATAAATTATTTTTATTGCCAGCCTCCTATCCCAGGAGTGGGGGCCGTGGAACCCTGGTGTGGGGGGTATCCAATAGACTAGGTTTCAGGTCTCAGCTGGCTGGTTCTGCCAGAGGGGTGTGGAGGGGTGCTGGGTGGTGCCAGAGCCACTGGGTGGGTACCAGGAGCCAGGCCAGTCCTCCAGGGATGCCACCTGGAAGCCAGACGGGGTTCAGCAAGGAGATGAGAAGAGGTCTGGACCCAGGCTCACAGGAGCCTGGGGCGCCCCTCCTTCCCCATCGGCTCAGTGTGGGGTGAGTATGAAAGCAGAGCTGGACATCAGGCTGCTCCAGCGCCCCGGGCCTCCCCGAGTTCATCACTCAGCATCTGAGAGCACGCCGCCCTTCTCTGAGCTGGAAGGTTCCAGCAGGGCCCCCTCTCCACCCATCTCTCCTTCCCCTTCTCCTAATCTTTCTCTCTCCCTCCCTCCATCCTTCCCCTCTCCTCCTCTTTTCGGTTCTGCTTCTCTTCTTCTAACTCCTCCTAACCTCTTTCCCCCCTCCCTACCTTTCTCCTCCTCCTCTCTCTTCCTGTCTCGAGGGTGACACATGCGTCTGCTGTGGACATCACTGAGAAGCCATCCCACTTTCAGGGCCTCAGGAACTGGGGACCGCTTCCTTCAGGAAGCGTGCAGGACACCTGTTGTCTTTCTGGGAAGGATGGGTGGGACTCTGCTCCATGTGCGCTCCTCTGGGTCCTCTAAGGGGAGTCTTGGGGAAGTGTCTTCTGCTCCTTCCTGCTCAGAGCCAGCCCTGGCTGAGAACTCGCAGCCCGGCTTGTCCCCTCTCGACACAAGCTGACAGCGGGTGTCAGGATCCTATGTGCCAGAAGTCGCCGCCCTCCCCGTGGTCTTAATTAGTTTTTCAGCCTCAGAAGTAATGGGCTGGTGCTCAGTATTCATGCACTTGTTTATTACTTTGACACTGCCCTGTGTTCAGCAATATTATTCACTTGGAGAACAACTCCGCCAGGATTTCGCTCTCCTCCCGTGAAGAAAGGAGGTTTTCATTTACGTGCTGGAGCTGGTGGGACCAGTTTGTATCTTGCAGAGGCCCTGCAAGGTGAGTGCTTCTTCCCTGGAGGTGTGATTACAGCTCTCCAGAGCAACTGCTATCCATGGTGGAGAAGTGGGCTCAGCAGGGGCACTGCACAGAGGGGACCTCACGACTGGTCTCCAGGCATCTGCACAGCCCGGGCTGCATTCCAGCTCAACTGCTTGCATCTTACCACAAAAAAATAGATGCTACCCCCGCAACCAACTGTGTGTGTGTGTGTGTGTGTGTGTGTGTGTGTGTGTGTGTGTGTGTGTAGTACTGAGGATTGAACCCAGGGGCACTCTACCTTCGAGCTACACCCCCAGCCCTATTTTTTATTTATTTATTTTTTTATTTTTGGTGTGTGTGTGTGTGTGTGTGTGTGTGTGTCACTGGGGATGGAACCCTAGGGCATTCTACCTCTGAGCTACACCCCCAGATCTATTTTTTTAGTCTTTATTTTTGAAACAGGGTCTCACTAAGTTGCAGAGGCCCTCACTAAGTAGCTGAGGCTGGCTGCAAAACTGCAGTCCTCCTGTCTCAGCCTCCCAAGGACTGGGATTACAAGCGTGTGCCACCATGCCCAGCTTCAACATTCTTAAAGGCAAGGGCTAGCCAGCCTCTCAGAGATGCTGGAGGCTGGCACGGGGTGGTACCACACTCTCCAGCTCTCCTGGAGTGAGGTTCCTGGTGTTCCCCAGCACCCCAGGCAGCAGCTGCTCATTCTCCTCTGAACCTCAGTCTCTCCCCTAGGAATGGAGCTGAGGACTCTTTCCACGCCGGGGGACTGTGCTGAGCGTCCAGAAAGTAAGCCGTGGGAAGTGCCGGGCACTGGGCTTGGTGCCATAAGCTGCCAACATTACTGAGTAAATCAGCAACAGGAAGCAGCACCCGCTGTATCCTGACATAGGAACAGAGGTCCAATAAGATCGTCCTCCAGGACACCTACCACCCTCCCGCACAGCCCATCTTCCCTGTGCACATCCAGCCCCCAGGGTCCTTTGTCAGCCGGGAAAACACACGCTGGAGGCTCCACGTGGAGAACTGGAGGGAGGGGCTGGCACAGGGACCAGCGTGCAGCCCAGCAGCCGCTCCTGGCTTCCTGGCACTGCAGGTTTGCTGGCTCAGCCAATTGCCCTGGTGCCAAATAGTTGAAACATTAGCATGTGGCTAAAGACCGCGCTGCGGACCCTACAATACACAGGAGCAGCACTCCCAGTCAGGAGCTGCTCGGCTTCCTCGCTCACCCCACAGCTCCCTCCAGCCTCGGGAGCTCCCAGAGCCTGGTAGAAAAAACAACCCGGGAAATGACAACCAGGAGAAATGGCAGGGAAGCAACCTAATATCAGCAAAGGAAGATGAGACTGGATGAACCGGCTGCACAGCGCAAGGCCACCAGGGCTTGGTGCATCCTGGCTGCCCTGGCCCGTGGACACTGCTGAATGTGTCCGTCGGCAGCAGAGACTATTGGAAAGAAAGCAGGCAATCATAAAGATGAAGGAGTCCAGGATTAACAGCCAGGAGACAGCGGCCAACACTCCTCCGCCAGGCGAGCCAAGACACTCAACAGCCAGGTCGCCGTGGACAGCGGGTGCCTGGCTGTGAAGTGCCCAGAGGGGCCTCGCCCCTGTGGTCCCCTCCAGACCCACAACCCCAGTCCACTCGTGAGGAAGACGTCAGGCAGACACCAGTGGAGGGACAGCTGTGGAAGATCTGACCAGGGCTCCACCAAACCCCCAAGGCCGTCGAAATCCAGAAAAGTCTGAGGAAGTGTCACGGCCAAGAGGAGCCTGAGGAGACCTGAACGGTGATGCGTCCTGGGATTAAAAAAAAGAAAAAAAGGATGTCAGATAGCCAGGTGTGGTGGCGCACACTTGTCATCCCAGCATTCGGGAGGCTGAGACAGGAGGATCACAGTTCATGGACAGCCCCAGCTACTTAGTGAGGCCCTTTGCAATTCAGTGAGACGCTGTTTCAAAGTGAAGAATAAAAAATAGGTAGTCAGGCATGGTGGTGCACACTTGTAATCCCAGCATTGGGGATGCTGAGACAGGAGGATTGTGATTCACAGACAACATCAGCTACTTACTGAGGCCTTCTGCAACATAATGAGAGCTTGTTTCAAAAATAAAGAATGAAAAATAAGGCTGGGGGTGTAGCTCAGAGGTAGAATGCTCCTGGGTTCCATCCCCATTTCCACAAAAATAAAAATAAATAAATAAGGAGTGTAGATTGGAGATAGAATGCCCCTGGCTTCCATCCCCAGTACAGCAAAGGAAAGAAAGAAAGAAAGAAAGAAAGAAAGAAAGAAAGAAAGAAAGAAAGAAAGAAAGAAAGAGAGAAAGAAGGGAGGGAGGGAGGGAGGGAGGGAGGACGTGAGGTAAAGGCTAAGGCCATCTGGAGAGAAAATTAGTAAATGTATAGAGCAGTTAAAGGCAACATGTGGCAGTCTGACCCCTAGGTGTGGCCAATGCACCCTGCCCATGTTTGTGTGGCAGGGGCCGGGTATGGTGTGAACTTCCCTGTCTCCACCACTTCTCTATGCACCTAAAACTATTTTGAAATATATATATTATCATTTGCAGGCAAATGGATGGAACTGGAGATATTACGTTGCTGTGGTATTTTTAAGATGAAATTCCTGAGATTTATTACAATGACAGAGAGCTGGAGGAAGTCAAGGGCATGTTGAGAACCAACCATACAAGAAAAAGGAAAGGGAGCTAGACTCTCCCGATGTGGGGCGTAGGGAAGTCTATCCAAAAAAGAAATCACAGGAAGAAAGAGAGACTTCCGGGAAGATGGCGACCGAGAAAAGCAGGGCTTAAGAGTCCCGCTAACAACCAATCTCCATTACCACAAAAAGAGCGCCTTTCATAGCCAGAAAACACCATCACCAGAAAAACAAAAAAACCACCAGGCTCCAGAGAGAAAGCGGACTGAGAACAGAGCTCAGGGCCACAGAGGAGACACACGCGCCCAAGGACGCGGCAGCAGAGCCATACTGCCGGCGGCAGCGGCGAACTCATCGGACGGCCACAGCAAGCCGAGGTGAGCCGATGCGAAACAGCCAGGCGGGATCTTTCGGCGCAGACAGCATTTAAAGCTCCCAGTGGCTGAGCTCAGCACACGCTGCAGGGATTCAGAGTGGAAATCAAAACCAGAGAAGAAAAAATACGCCAGCCTCATGGCCGAGGGCGTGGCAGAGGCGCCATATTGCCACCGGCGGCGGCAGCAGCAGTGAATTCACCGAGTCCAGTACAGCTACATCTACGTACTCAAGAACAGTGAGTCAAATTGCGGGCCACAGAGGAGAAATCCCAGTATTGTGCCTCCTGGGACTTGACCCAGTGAGGGAGTGGTGGTGGCAGAGATATCACACCATAGGAGAGCGTGCAACCTGGCACCCCCCATAGTTTAAAGCAGCCTCTATCGACTCCCTGGGTCGGAGACTCTGTGATACAACCCAGTAAAGGAGTAGTAGGGTCTGAGATAATACAGACTCGAGATCCAGAGCACCTTAAGTGAAGCCATAGTGACCCAAGGGAAGAACCCAGAGAAGGCACAAACCTCCAAAATCATGGGAAAGAGGAATAACACTGGAGTAATGAATGTGCACAACCCCACAACATCAGAACCTGATAAAACAGAAAATCAGAGATTTCTAGAAGATCAAATCAGGAAAATAACTGTAGAAATAATAGAGGTGCTTCGAAAAGAACTCAGAGAGAGCCAAAAAGAGATAAAGGATGCAATTAATGAAGTAAAGGACTCAATTCAAAGCATGAACAACCGATTAGACCACATGGAGAACAGAATCTCGCTCTTAGAAGATGATCATTCCAAAAATGAACGCATAGTTTCTAATCTAGAAAAAGATATCCGACAACAGGAATCTGACATTGAAGAAATATGGGCCCATCTTAAGAGAGCTAACCTAAGAATAATTGGAATAGAGGAGGGAAAAGAAAGTGATACCAAAGGGATCAACAATCTCTTCAAGGAAGTAATAGCAGAAAATTTTCCAAATATAGAGCAAGAGGTTGATACACAGATCCAGGAAACTTATAGAACTCCCTTTAGACAGGATCGGAGAAGAGGATCCCCACGCCATATAATTGTCAAAATGACCAATGTGGAAGCCAAGCAGAGAATCTTAAAGGCAACAAAAACAAAGGGCCAACTGACATTCAGAGGCAAACCAATTAGAATCACTCCAGACTTCCCAAACCAAGTCATGAGAGCCAGAAGGGCTTGGAGTAACATATTCCAAACTCTGAAAGAAAACAACTTCCAGCCAAAAATTTCCTATCCAGCAAAACTTTCTATCAAATTAGATGGAGAAATAAGAAGCTTCCATGACAAACAGAAACTGAAGGAATTTATGTCTTCAAAACCAGCGCTAGAGAAAATACTCAAAGATATTAACTACAAAGAAGAAATAGGTAACACTCACCAGAACCAGAGAAACAAGAGTTTCCATCCAACAGACAACTAAGATTGGTTATCTGTGGAGATTCATTATTTATGTTAGTCTTTTACCTATCTCTAAATTGTATTGTTTGCCTTTATTGTTGTTAATTTTTAGGATTTCTAGTTGGAATATTAATATACCTTCAGATATAGCATTTGGAAATATTTTATCCAATTCTATTAGTAACTTTTAACTCTGTTTACATTGTCTTTGGATATACAATATTTTCTTTTATTTTTTAGGGAGTTTGTATATTCTTCTGTTGCCTGTGCCATTGAAATCATATCCAAGAAATCACTGCCAATTTCAATGTTGTGAGGTTTTATGACCCAGATTTTCTCCTAAAAGTTTATAGTCTTAAGATTTATATTTAGGTCTTTTATCTAGTTTGAGTTAATACTTGTATGTGGGATTAGGTAAGGGTCCAATTTTATTCTTTTCCATGTAATTATTATTTTTCAACAATATTTAGTTAAAAGATTATTATTTCCACCACCAAATCTTCGTGGAAACCTTGTCAAAAATAACTTGACAATATAGGGAAGAAGTTAGCTCTAGGCTTGTATTTAACTCCAATGGTCTATATATCTGCTTTTAGAACAGTACTACACTGTTTCAATTATTGTAGCTTTATATGGTTTGAAATCAGAAAATATACATCTTCTAGCTTTGTTTTTGCTTTGAGATTGTTTTGGGTATCTAGAGTCCATATTCCATATCAGGATAGATTTTTTTCTGAAAAATAAATATATGATAGTTTCACCTAAAAAAAAGAAAAAAATATTCTCTGGTAAGAAAGAAAGCAAAAAGAAATATTGAAATGTTATCTTTAAGTCATCAAAGCTTGGTATCAGACAAATGAAACTGTTATGTGAGATTATCATTTTTAATTTTGGATAAATTGCTATAATACTAGATGTCAACCACTAAGCCAAGCATGGGAGGGAGGGATGGGGAGAGAATGGGGTGGGGATTGAGTGGGGGCTGACTGGGCAATGTGTGCATGTATGTCTACAAAAGTTTGTATCCCGCTATGATGTATGAATACAGTGCACCAATAAAATAAAATTTAAAAAAAAAAGAAATCACAGCACACTCCAGGGCTATGCAATGCACAATATTTGCAAAGCTCCAAAAATTCCATTAGTCTCCAGATATTTTTTAGCTTTTCAAATCCACCTGTGGATGAGAGCTTGAGGGCTTAATTGCCCACTCGGCACGGGAGGTGTTAGGATAGGTGGATGCATGAGATCTGTGAAGACGCCTCAGCCCTGTGGGTACCAGAGGAAGAAGGACAGCCCGGCATCCCGCACTTGGCCAGCTGGCCAGCGGCTCCGTGTCGCTCTGCAGGGGGCACAGCTGGCCGGTTAGGACTGTGGGCTTTGATGTCTGACAGCTCAGACCCCACTCCTGGCCCTGGTGCTTAGAAGCTTTGAGAAACTGAGCAAACTATCCCACTCCTCTCTGCGTGGATTTGCTTATTTGCATATTACCTGAGATGACTGTATTGAGGAATAAAACAGATGTGTATATAAAATGGTTCAAAGTGGTAAGCATAGACATGATTAGCTGCTATTGCTACCTTATAAATAATAATTTTCTTTTTTGGTACTGGGATTGAACCCTGGGGGTGCTCTACCACTAAGCTACATCCCAGTTCTTTTCTTTCTTGCTTGCTTTCTTGTTTTTGAGACAGGCTTTTGCTAAGTTGGGTCCTCCTGCCTTAGCCTCCCAAGTCGGCGGGATTATAGGCATGTATCCCTGTACCCAGCCAAGGAAAGCAATTTCTGTCCACTTTTCTTGGAGGGTAAAGGAAAGAAAAGATACTCTGGGAAGTGTAATCTTCATCCAACCTCTTAGAGGTAAACACAAACAACAAGCTGGACTGTGGCTGCGTTCGAGTGGCAGGGCTCTGCACGAAGGGAATTTAAGGACTTCATGATCTGTGTCCAGCTTGCGTTCACTGGACCCATGAGGTGCTCTACAAAGTGAGGCAAAGGCACCCTACCCATGGTGAATGAGGGTGGCTTCTGCCAGCGCAGCACCTTCCCGGGCTTGGGCTTGCAGGTGCGCCATGACAATCCGGATGCTGACGAGTCCAGGAGTCCCTCCCGGGTTTCTACACTTCCCACAGGTAGAAAACTCCCAAGGACACCAGTGTGATGGGTGAATAATAAATCATGAAATTAAGTGATTATTTGTGCCTACCTACCAAAATAACGCAAGGCCAGGGTTTCATTAATTATCCTAACTAGCGGGCTGGAGCCCGGCCGGAGGAAAAGCAGAGACGTCGCGGCGATCCCAACCTGACGCACGCGTATAATTAGCTCATCCATAATTGAACACTCTGCTCCCGTCAAGTCGGTGCTCGTTAGTCAAAATCACATCTGTCATAACTCCACAGGTTGTTTTAAACAAATTGGTCTTTTGCTCAAAGCCTTGTTTTCATTTTAAAAATGTGTCCTACACAACACGTCAAGAACAGGGACACTCTTCCTAAGATAAATGGAGTCTGGTCACATTGTTTCCTTTAATGATTCTTGTGAGGCTCCTCAGCCTATGGCACTTTGGAGGGGCACGAGGTACTCAGATAGCGAGTCGAGGGGCCAGCAGGGGTTCCCCTCCTCCTTGGCCCTCCCAAGGAAAGCCTGTGTTCTTCCCCTGCAGGAAGACCCCATGGGTCACCATGGCCCAAGCACTGGCCAGTCTCAGACATGAAGCCTGAGATGTCACCGGCTCCTCGTTTCTTGCAGTTCCCTCCCCCATCCCTGCAGTCTTAAAGATTCCGAGAGGGCGTTTTGTATAACTTGCTTTGCAATTGGACACTCCTGTGGCCAGGAGGCCTTCATGGACGTTCTCCACCTTCCTGCGGTGTCTAACTTCTCTCTGCTGCCTGCAAGACTCTCATGTTGCCCATTCAGACAGCCCAGTAGCCACCATGCCTGGACAGTCCCCTGGACTTCCCTACTGATGCATCATCTGGGTCCATGTCCCTTCCTGAATCCCTGGCCCCACCTACCACCAAGAAGATCCCCAGAACCACAGGGAAGAGCAGGGAGATGAGGCAGAACAGCCCTGCTGGACCTGCCATCTGGTATCTCCTCTTTCTTCCTGCCCACCCCCCCCCCAGACATACCCTGAGGAGGAACATTGACAAGATAGCAAAACTGAGCTATTACCACAGCACCTGGGGAAAGAGAGCCCTCTTCCAATGAGCTCTTGGGTGGGTGAATTTGGCCTCTCTAGAGGGACCACCTGCACCAGAGACCCTGCGTCAGATCCGCAGTATGGTTCACTGAAGCCTTGGCTAAGAATCCATTCTGCACTGCTTCCTCTGCCCAGAACCTCCCCCTTCCCCAACACATCCGCTCAAAGGCACCAGCCAGGCCTGACTGGACTTACATGGTTGTGATGCTCATGAACTGGCCAGGCACCTGCCTCTAGCTTCAGAGTCCCGGCTCCTCCTCCCTGTGCCCCTCAGGGGCCACAGCAATGTCAGCCATCCTGCCCTTGATACTGTGCAACTCTCGGGCCCACCACTCGCCCCGGAAGACCCCGGGGCTTATCCAGCTCTGGCTCCAGCCTCCTGGGACCACAGCCCTGAGCAATCCCTTGTCTTCTTCCTGGGAGGAGGGTCCCTGGCTTGGAGCCATGACTTTTCTGGAGAAACACACGTTCCCTAGTGAAGAGCCCAGAATTGAGGATTCCAGAAGACTCTTCGTCCTCGCTGGTCTCCTTATCTGCAGTGCAAAGTGGGAAGACACCCCAGACAGTGGCTCTGAGTGTGGAAGACCGGCTGGCAGAGCTTTCCAAGGACAGACTGACCACGGTCCCCGAGAAAGCATGGTCTCGCTGCTCCCTGGGGTCACCTAGTGCTCCAGCCCTTGGCTCCAAATTCCTGCTCCCATTTGGAAAATGCCCAAGCATTCTGGGACTGAGGGCCCATATCTGGCCTCCTTATTTAACTCCTGTGGTTCCTCTTCCCATCAGAACAGCCCCCATGACTGCACCAGCCCCCCCCCCCGGCCTGGGTTAGAGAGAGAGAGAGACCCCTTCAGGAGGAGAGAGACCATAGTTTTGGGGGAATCAGGAGGCAGCTCCTGTGTCCAGTAGACTTGATGCACAGGGACCCATGTGCCTGGAACACTGTGGGGTCTCACCAGGCCCTGGGCATGGTCATCTGCATATGTAAATTAGATGCCCCCCCCCCCCGCTGAGGAATCTCAGCTTCCTTTGGCCTTCAGGCCTCCTCACAGGGACCCGGTGGTTATTTAGCGATCATAGTATTTAACAACAGGGGTGGCGTGGCTGCAATGAAGGGGGAGGTGACATGTCATCTGATCAATCACAGACTCCAGCATCGCTTACCTGGAGGGAAAGGAATTGAGGTCAGGAGTGGTGAGGATCTGCCATGGACAGGGCTCCTCCCTGTCCATCCTCACCATTATTAGATAGTTAGGGCGCCCATGGGCCTTTCCAGGGGCCACCCTCACCTGCCTTATGGGCCGCTAAGGCAGGTGCACTGGGCCGGAGAGCTCCCCTGACTTCCTCCACTCTCTGGCAGGAACAAAGGCATCTGCGGGTGAGTGTTTTGCGTTCCTCTGTGTAAATCAGGAGCGTGATGAGCTGCAGGGGCTCCCTTACCGCAGCGCCTGCGAGGCAATTAAGGTGAGAATCGAACCGATGTGCATTGATTGCTTTAATAAAGTTATTGTAATATATTCACTCATTAGAATCTGGCGCTGAAAAGAGATGTTTTGTGTCTGATTACGAACGTCCCCGTAAATCACCCGGGGCTAGGAGGAGAGAGCCCATCCAAATCGCATCTCCTGTCTAAACCACCTGCTAGGCGCATCCTCCTGTGCCAGGGCTTCTTACCTGTCACATTCCCGTCTCCAAGCTCTTTCTCCAGGACACGGGCTGCAGGTGAGGCAGGGCCAGGCCGTGGAAACTGTTAGCGGGTGCAGCTGAGCCCCTGGACTCGGGCTGGGCTGTGTGGGGTGTGCAAAGCCGAGCTGAGAGTAGAGGCTGGCTGTGGACTCCCTCTAGCTCTGTGTTGGAGGCCCGTGACCTCCCTGACCCCTGTAGTCCCCCAGGGAGTCGCCTATAAAAGTTGGCATCCCCCTGACTGAGTGATCTGGCCTGGCCAGGACACAGCTGTCACCATGACCATTTCTGAGAACCCACTGACATCCTCCCTGGGGCTTGGGGGTGGGGGCCAGAACTGTCCCATACCTGGCATGGCACCAGTGGCCACACAGGCTAGGTGAGGCCAGGTGGAAAGCAGACAGTAGAACAGGGCTGGACGCTCATCGGCCACCAAGGCCACGGTCCAAACTGTGACTCTGGACAGCCTGCCTCTTGGGACTGGCACCCAGTGTGGGCTACCGCAACCCCAATCCCACTTCCGCTGAACAAAGCCCACGGGATTACTCTGTTACCTGGAGGTGTCCGGACAGAGCCAGGTGTCCCATTATTACTGAGTTCTAAGAATACTCAGAGGTCATGCTGGGGAAGAGACCATCTGGGAGATACTGGAGCCTTCACCTCTGCCCTCTGCCCTCTGCCCTCCGGGCCACAGAGACTGGCAGCTAGCTGTGTGGTAAGGAGAAGGGGCTTCTACTCCAGGGACGCCTTTAGCCACAGCCCCAGGGAGGATTCCCACGTGACCTCTCAGACTCACTACCTGGAAGCAGCAGGAGGCCCTGAGCTCTGCCTGCAGGCATCAGCTCCCAGAGGCCAGAGATAATTGGTGGTCTGGGAAGCAACTGGAAGCCAGGGGCCAGCCTCTGTCGGAGCGAGCGCACCGAGCGGAGCAGTAGGCTCTCTGGTGAGTGCCTGCATCTGACAGGTTAATTATTTATTAAGGGTAATAGAGTTTAACCTAAACAATTACTTCCAACTGGATCCATATGTAAGTTACTTGATTCTGTAAAGAAACAGCACGCCCTCCTGGGCTGGACTCCAAGCCTGTGTGTGAGAGCATGATTTCTATGCAAAGTTGAGACCGAGCAGGCAGGAGGCTAGCCTTGCCACGTAGCAATGCCCCAAACCCTGGCTGGGAGCTCCTGGATCTTCCAGATCTCCCAAGGTGCGTGTTCATGGTTCCTAGGACATCACCAGATTCCTGCACCTCTGGGTCCTGCTTCAAAGAAAAGTCCTTGCCTTAAACAACTGTCCCTGCAGCCTGTTACACTGGACGCTCCTGCAGGACAGGCTTCAATGCACAAAGCCATCAGCCACCCTCATCCAGCGACAGCCCCCTTACCCATAGAGCACCCTGAATTCTGTGCTGAATGGATGGGGAAAAGGAGACTGTGGCCTGAATGCATTCCTAGTTGGGCAAGGTAGGGGGAGAGGGCTGCAGGAACCAGGCAAGAGGCTCCTCATCTAGCAGGGGCATCAGAAAGGGTATTTTTAGCCTAAAATTTGAGAGTAAAAATTGGTCAAGCAAGAAGGTGTCCAAGGAGTCCCTAGGGTGAGGAGAAGTTTCCAGGCAGAGAAAGCTGCAAGGGTGTGGCATGATTGGAAACTTCAGCACAGGGCTGAGAAGGGGCTGGCAATGATAATGGGTGGGCCCACACCTACATCAGGAGCAAATAGAAAGACAATCTGTTGGTCAAGCAGAATGGGAGATGTTAAATCCTCATACCAAAAGGCTTGCACCAGAGATAATAGGTGGACCCACAACTACATCAGGAGCAGGTAGAAAGATTATCTATTGGTTAAGCAGGATGGGAGATAATCATGAATCTTTATAAAAACTATGTTCAAAAACTTCAGTGTCTTATTTTCAAGGCACTCTACTATGTCTCCCCAGTGTAGTGCTTCATTATTCTGTCCCTTCTTTCTACCTTTGTAATAATAAAAATTGCTTAAGCTTGCAGAAGTATAGTTCTGGCTATTTTTTTCTAAACTAGCTAAGAACAAGAACCCATGTTGCCATCTCACACCATTACACTGTTGACCATGTGGGGAATGAACTGAGAGCTTTTTAGATTGGTATTAGAGGTAGACTCTGCTCATCAGTTTCTCCCACTATGACCAAAATACCTGAGAAGAACAGCTTAGAGGAGGAAAGATCTATTTGGCTTGGGGTTCTAGAGCTTCCATCCACGGTTGGCCCTCTCCAAGGCAAAAACAAAAACAAGATGGCAACAGGGCCTGGCCGAAGAAAGCGCGGCTCAACTCAAGGTGGCTGGAAGCAAGAGGGCAAGAGGAGAGGGCTGGGGGTAGACGTAGGTCTCAAGGTCACACCCCTGTGACCCTCTTCCCCAGCACCACCACCACCTCTGACTCTTGCCCCACTGCACTGAGGACCAGGCTTTAAACACATGAACTCACCAGGCGTGGTGGCACACGCTTGTAATCCCAGTACTTGGGAGGCTGAGACAAGAGGATCGCAGTTTCACGGCCAGCCTCAGCTACTTAGTGAGGCCCTCCACAACTTAGTGAGACCCTGTTTCAACATAAAGAATAAAAAATGGGGCCGGGGCTATAGTTCAGAGGTAGAATGCTCCTGGGTTCAATCCCCAGTACTGAAAAAAAAATTGAGCTCTTAGGGGGACAGTCTAGATCTAAACCATAACACAGGGTTATAAAGTAGTCTGGAAGAGACAAGAGGGTCCTTCTAAATGTGTGACTTTATACTTACCGATTTATTTTCTTTCCTTTTTCTTTTTTTTAATTTTTAATTATTTATTTATTTATTTTATTGGTGCACTGTATTCATACATCATAGTGGGATACAAACTTTTGTAGACATACATGCACACATCACCCAGTCAGCCCCCACCCAATCCCCACCCCATTCCCTCCCCAACCCTCCTTCCCATGCTTGGCTTAGTGGTTGACATCTAGTATTATAGCAATTTATCCAAAATTAAAAATGATAATCTCACATAACAGTTTCATTTGTCTGATACCAAGCTTTTGATGACTTAAAGATAACATTTCAATATTTCTTTTTGCCTTCTTTCTTACCAGAGAATATTTTTTTCTATTTTTTTAGGTGTAACTATCATATATTTATATATTTATTTTTCAGAAAAAAAAATCTATCCTAATATGGAATATGGATTCTAGATACAAAAAAACGATCTTGAAAAAGAACAAAGCTAGCAGATATATATTTTCTGATTTCAAACCATATAAAGCTGCAATAATTGAAACAGTGTAGTACTGTTCTAAAGGAAGATATATAAACCATTGGAGTTAAATACAAGCCTAGAGCTAAATTCTTCCCTATATTATCAAGTAATTTTTGACAAGGTTTCCACGAACATTTGGTGGTAGAAATAATAATCTTATAACTAAATATTGTTGAAAAATAATAATTACATGGAAAAGAATAAAATTGGACCCTTACCTAATCCCACATACAAGTATTAACTCAAACTAGATAAAAGACCTAAATATAAATCTTAAGACTATAAACTTTTAGGAGAAAATCTGGGTCATAAAACCTCACAACATTGAAATTGGCAGTGATTTCTTGGATATGATTTCAATGGCACAGGCAACAGAAGAGTATACAAACTCCCTAAAAAATAAAAAAAAAATTGTATATCCAAAGACAATGTAAACAGAGTTAAAAGTTACTAATAGAATTGGATAAAATATTTCCAAATGCTATATCTGAAGGTATATTAATATTCCAACTAGACATCCTAAAAATTAACAACAATAAAGGCAAACAATACAATTTAGAGATAGGTAAAAGACTAACATAAATAATGAATCTCCACAGATAACCAATCTTAGTTGTCTGTTGGATGGAAATTCTTGTTTCTCTGGTTCTGGTGTGTGTTACCTATTTCTTCTTTGTAGTTAATCTCTCTGAGTATTTTCTCTAGCGCTGGTTTTGAAGACATAAATTCCTTCAGTTTCTGTTTGTCATGGAAGCTTCTTATTTCTCCATCTAATTTGATAGAAAGTTTTGCTGGATAGGAAATTTTTGGCTGGAAGTTGTTTTCTTTCAGAGTTTGGAATATGTTACTCCAAGCCCTTCTGGCTCTCATGACTTGGTTTGGGAAGTCTGGAGTGATTCTAATTGGTTTGCCTCTGAATGTCACTTGGCCCTTTGCTTTTGTTGCCTTTAAGATTCTCTGCTTGGCTTCCACATTGGTCATTTTGACAATTATGTGGCGTGGGGATCCTCTTCTCTGATCCTGTCTAAAGGGAGTTCTATAAGTTTCCTGGACCTGTGTATCAACCTCTTGCTCTATGTTTGGAAAATTTTCTGCTATTACTTCCTTGAAGAGATTGTTGATCCCTTTGGTTTCACTTTCTTTTCCCTCCTCTATTCCAATTATTCTTAGGTTAGCTCTCTTAAGATGGCCCCATATTTCTTCAATATCAGATTCCTGCTGTCGGATATTTTTTTCTAGATTAGAAACTATGCGTTCATTTTTGGAATGATCATCTTCTAAGAGCGAGATTCTGTTCTCCATGTGGTCTAATCGGTTGTTCATGCTTTGAATTGAGTCCTTTACTTCATTAATTGCATCCTTTATCTCTTTTTGGCTCTCTCTGAGTTCTTTTCGAAGCACCTCTATTATTTCTACAGTTATTTTCCTGATTTGATCTTCTAGAAATCTCTGATTTTCTGTTTTATCGGGTTCTGATGTTGTGGGGTTGTGGGCATTCATTGCTCCAGTGTTATTCCTCTTTCCCATGATTTCGGAAGTTTGTGCCTTCTCTGGGTTCTTCCCTTGGGTCACTATGACTTCACTTAAGGTGCTCTGGATCTCGAGTCTGTAGTATCTCAGACCCCACTACTCCTTTACTGGGTTGTATCACAGAGTCTTCGACCCAGGGAGTCGATAGAGGCTGCTTTAAACTATGGGGGGTGCCAGGTTGCACATTCTCCTATGGTGTGATATCTCTGCCACCGCCACTCCCCCACTGGGTCAAGTCCCAGGGAGTACAGTACTGGGATCCTCTGTGGCCCACAATTTGACTCACTGTTCTTGAGTTCGCAGATGTAGCTGTACTGGACTCGTTGAATTCGCTGCTGCTGCCGCTGGTGGCAATATGGCGCCGCTGCTACGCCCTTGGCCGTGAGGCTGGCTTATTTCTTCTTGGTTTTGAATTCCACTCTGAGTCCTTCCAGCATGTGCTGAGCTCAGCCACTGGGAGCTTTAGATGTTCCCTGCGCTGAAAATCACCGCCTGGCTGTTCCACAGCGGCTCACCTCGGCTTGCTGTAGCTGTCCAGTGAATTCGCCACTGCCGCCGGCAATATGGCGCTGCTGCCGCGTCCTCGGGCGTGAGGCCGGTGTATCTCCTCTGTGGCTCTGAGCTCTGTTCTCAGTCCGCTTTCTCTCTGGAGCCTGGTGTTTTTTGTTGTTGTTGTTGTTTCTCTGTTGATGGTGTTTTCTGGCTATGAAAGGCGCTGATTTTCTGGTAATGGAGTTTGGTTGTTAGCGGGGCTCTTAAGCCCCGCTTTTCTCGGTCGCCATCTTCCCGGAAGTCCTCTTTCCTTTTTCTTGATCACCGATGTAACACTGGAAGAAACCAGAGGGAAGTCAAGATATCTCAGATCAAACACAGGTCTTCACAGACCGGGATCGTACAGAGCCCGAGTAAGCAGCCTTGCCTTCTACACGCTGTCAACATAATGAATTCTGAACATCTGATGAGCATTTCCTAATATCCCTCATGAAAATGTCATCATTTATTTAAATGTGGCAGTGTTTCACTGTTTTAAGTGGTGCCTGTCGCTGATGGCTCTCCAGAACAGAGGATCACACAGGGGACCCTCCGTCCTGGGGGATCTGGGCTGCTTTCAGTGTCCTTGAGGACGGCACACCCAGTCCTACTTCCCCTGCAGCTTGGGGACTACCTGCCCAGCCCTCTGACATCTCTTTTGTTCTATGTGTATGCTGCCAATTTGGTTAGTGAAAAACAGCATACTCTCTCAATTTTTGTTTCTGCCAACAGAAGCATGGCCCTGCCCAAGGTTTCATTAGCCCTCTGTGTTGGTAGGTCTGTGACTCCTCTGTCCCTCCCTGCCTGCTGCCTCCGTGCTAAGGGCTGCCTGCAGGTGCTGTTACCTGGCTGGGACACTTTCACACCTGGCTGCAAGGCCAGCTCCCTTTCATCTTTGACAGGCTCGAAAAAAAAGGGAAAAAAAACAGTGCAGCTGGAAGTCGCGTTCATTTAATTTTACACAGACACACTCGTTGGGGCTGAAGCAAATCTGTGATTCATCTGGCAATCCTTCAGTTGGAATATATACAGTTCAAACTTTATTTACAAGCAAGTCGAACACAGGTTTGATCTGCAATGAAGTCTGGGCCTTTGATGGGCCAGCAGATATGGAAGAGTCGTTGATAAAAATGTAGGCACAGGAGCAAAGGCAAAAAAGAAATCTTTCACCAGTCATAATTTGCCTGAGATAAGGTGCATTCAAAAGAGGTCTTGTGGACCAACACATCCCCAATTCAGATTGCTGGGGAAGAAAGACTTTTAGTCCTTCATTATCCCTGCCTTTCCATTTATCCATTTGCAAAATTCCTTCAGGAATAAATGTGCAGCCCAAGCACCCCACTGGCAAGCATTCACAGCCCAAATGGGAAATGGAGCCAAGGTCCCCAGCCATCCCGACTAGGGGGCTCCCCATCCCCATCCACCACCCTCAGCTGCTCTAGACCCGCCCTTCCTGGCCCCAGCCCCTCCCTAGGTTATGAGCTTCTGGAAGTCTCATGCCCAGGGCTTAAATAAATAGGATCCCAACACACAGTAGGTGCTCAGTGAGGTTCTGGAGGGAAGGGATTCCAAGCTCTAATGATTGAATAAAGTGGCATCTTTCTTTTCTCTGGTGTGTGTGTGTGTGTGTGTGTGTGTGTGTGTGTGTGTGTGTGTGTGTTACTGGGGATGGAACTCAGGGGCATTCTACTTCTAAGCTATACCTCCAGCCTGATTTTTTATTCTTTATTTTGAAACAAGGTCTCACTAAATTACAGAGGACCTCACTAAGCAGCTGAGGCTGGCTGCAAACCCAGATCCTTCTGTCTCAGCCTCCCAAGTACTAGAATTACAAGCGTGCCCCCACGCCAGGCTCCTTTCCTCTGATTTTTATTTTATTTTATTTTGGTGGTACTGGGGTTCCTGTAAACCCTTCTACCTCTGGGCTATACTCCCAGACCTATTTTATATATATGTTTTTTGGAAACAGGGTCTCTTAAGTCAGTGAGGCTGGCTTCAAACCTGCGTGATCCTCCTGTCTCCGCCTCCCAAGCACGGGGATTACAAGCGTACACCACCATGCCCGGCATTTTCCTCTGATTTTAAAAAGCTCCCTGTAGTGTCTCTCTGCCTCTTCCAAAAAGAAAAAGAAAAAAAAACTTCCAGGGGATACCTGTCCTGGGTGTTTTTCAGTGAAGCCTCTGCAAGGCTGGTGGCCTAGCCACCTAAGTCTGAGTCCCTGAGTCCCAGCCCAAGAGGGGCTTCACCCATGGGGGTCCTCTTCCTGGGTGCTCCCCCATGCTCCCGCATCTCCCCCACCATGCTTTTCTCTTCTTCCTCTTCTCCTCTTCCTCCTCTCCTCCTCCTCTTCTTCTTCACTTCTCTTCTCTTCTCTCTCAATCTTTCTCTCTCTCTCTCTCTCTGACTTCCAGTCTTCCTCCTTGAAGTCTGACCAGTCTTCAAGCTCTATACTGCCCCCTCCCTCCTGACCAGGGCTTCCAGGCACCAGTGGATCAGCTGAGACTGCGGAGCTCCGGCTGGGACACTCACTCTCTCTGCCTGTCACCTCTGTTCTCTGAGGCCCCCACAGACACCCCCACTCACAAGAGACCACAGTCTGGCGCCTGCCCCGCCAGCTGCTAAGCATCCAGTCCTCTGTGTCCCCCGGGGAAGGGTTTTGTTGGGCCACCACTGATTATTGCCCAAAACTCCCAGTCCTTCGGGCGGCCCGAGCACCATAGAGTGATGGGGGGGCCCAGCCTGGGGACCCTATGAAATGAGAGCTCGTCCAGGAGCAACTAGGGTTAGTAATCGACTCTAAAACAGGGTCAGGAAGATGACTGGATGTGAAATAGACACTCCATGGAAAGGACAGTCCCTACCCCCACCCCTAGCACAGAGGGGCTTCCAGAGCAGGACCCGGGCCAAGCAGGGCCAGACTCCCAGCAGCCTGGACCAATGCCAGGGGTGTTATTAGAGAGTCAGCTGCAGGGGGCGTTCTCCACAGTCACAAGTCGCAGGGCAGAAATGCCCATTCCAACCTCTTGGCCCAGCACCAAGGGGACAATTTGGCCCAGACAGCCAGGAAGGCGTGTTCAGACGTCTCAGCTCTGTCCACAGAGACATGGCCCAGGACACCAGAAGCTGACCAGAAAATTGGAGCCAATGTATGGATTTATTACCGCTCACGGCCATTGCTGTTTGGATCCTGGTACCTGGCCACCGTCCCATACACTGGGTTCTCTGTCCTGCCGCAGCCTCAGGGAGCTGGCCTCTCAGACCCCCAGCCTCCACCACCGGGCTCAGTGGGCAGGTGACAGCTTTCTCCTCTTACCCTGGAAAAGTCCAAGACTCCCTTAGGTGAGGGTTTGGGGGATCAGCCTCAACCCAAGGCGCAGAGGAGTCCCTGTTGGCCCTCTGCACGGGCTGGCAGGAGGCCTGGTGGACAGAGGGGATGCCCGTGGCACATCCGAGCCCTCAGAGACTGCTTCAGGAGCCCTGGGGAACCTCACCAGCCTTGACCACGGCCTCCCTGTGGTGTTTATGGGCCAGCGATTCTATTTCCCTGCCTACCAGGAGCACCTGCCTGTCCCCACTGCCTCCTCCCTCTTCTCCCAGGAGGCCTGACTCTGGCTGCCAATGAGGAGCCTGAGAGCCACCCCCAGCACAGGCTGCAGGTGGGCTCCCACCTCCAGTGTGCTCCAGGGATGCACAAGTTTTGTCCTCGCAGGGCTGGGGAGGGGCCTGTGGGACCGCAGATCATTTGCAGCTACAAGATGCAATTTCCTGGTTCAGAGGCCTGAGCCCCAGCAGCAGACCGATGTCCTAATGCCTTTCAGAGCTGCTAAATGCTGTGCCGAGCTGGTTGCAAGGCCCCTGGAGGGAGCAGAGGGACCCAGCCGAGCCTGCTCCACCTGAGGCAGAAGGACCTGCTGGCCCAGGCAGGCAGCCCGAGCCAGCTGCTCAGGACACCCCCAGAAACTCCACTCCTGCTGCGAGTGGTCCCAGGCTGGCTTACTTCCCGGTCACCCCCACTCGCCTCACCTGGGAGGTGGCTCTCAGAGAGGGTAAGCTGAGCTTGCTTAGCTTAATTAATCATAATTAGGCAGACAGATCTGCTGCAAATATAAGCATGTGATCCATTTCAAATCCAGATATAATTGACTTTGGGATTACACGCTGCTGGGATTAAACAAGTGAGTGCATCGTCCTTCCTCACAGATGTAGGCGGCCGGGGCCCAGAGCGAGGCTCCCTCTGCAGGTCCCCTCCTGCAGCACCCCAGTCCTCCTGTCCTCCTCCTCCCCCTTCTCTCTTCTCCTCTCCTCCCTCCTCTTCCTCCACCCTCCTCCATTTTCTCTTTCTTCCTCCCTTTCCTCCTCCCTCCTCCTCCTTTTCTCCCTGCCAACCCCAACATCCCCCCACTCCAGTGATATCTGACCCCAGGTCCTGGTCTCAAAAACACATCCATCCCAAAGTCTTCAAGTTCCAGCCCCACCTGTTCACCAGCAACCACCCAACCCAGGCTCCTGCAGGGGGAGATGAGCCGGCCCTAAGCAGAGACGTGCAGGACCCCAAGTCTCCACCTCTGAGCCCTGCCCAGCCCCCAGCAGCCCTGCCCTCACAGGAAAATAAGTGGGACAAAACCAGCTGGGGGAGCAGACACATATCCACTGTGAATGGTGTGCTGTGGAATCCTGCTACGCCTTGTCCTGAGCAGCTGTAGGGCTGCAGGGGGGTCTTGGGGGATAATTGGGAGGCCCCACTGAGGGAGGAACACAAGGAAGACACCAGGGAACAGAGAACAGCCCCAAAGGTGTGCAGAGAGCCCCCCAAAGACGAAGTTCAAGTGTGAGGTCAGAGGTCAGACCCCCAGCCTGGCAGGGTGGAGGAGCTGCCCACGTGGTTTTGCACACCAGCACCTGGAGCGGGAGGGGGTGACTCCCAAAGGGACCCAGCTCCTGAGGAGCCGCTGCTGTCTGCTAGGAGGTAGCAGGTGGCACCTGCCATGCACATACACACACTCATGTGTGCACACACATGCACACATGTATACCAAGCATACAGACGTCCGTGCACACATGAACATACACTTCCTTAGCAGCGGTGGCCCTACACACATGTGATCTTACCACATGACCCACGACCATGTCAGCTGACTGTCCCAGAGTGGCCACATGACCCGAGCTGGTCGGATCAAGGTCGCTCTTCCAAGAATTAGTGCTTTGATGCGAGGATCAGGATCAGTATGTGAGACCATGTATACCGAGGGCTCAGAGAAGCAGAGGGGCAGTTCTGCTGTGGAGGAAAGCCTTGCAAGTTTTACCCCTGTGCCATCCTGACCACTGGAGGTTCCAGCTCTGCGCACCTGACTGCTATTTGCTCCTGGCCAAGAACATGCTTTACCCAGGACAGATGGGACCTGTCCCCTGATCCTTCCTCACCCCCATGGGGTTTTTTTTTTCTCTCTCTCTCTGGGCCTGAAGCTTTCCCAGAGAGGCTGATTCTTTTTGTTTCACTCTGGAAAGTGGATCTTGCCCTATTTGGCAGTGTGGTTAGGGGTAAGAGGACAGGAGAGGATAGGACAGATCCTAGGGGAGCCGAGCCAGCCCTCAAAAGAAGAGATGCAAAGATTCCCCACCCAGCTGCACTCAGAGAACCACAGAGATATGGAGAAGCTAAACCATCAGTGTGACCAGACATGATGCGTGCACACCAACCCAGCTCGCCCAGGGCAGCCTCTGGGAATTGCCAGGCAGCAGGACATCCTCTACATTGCCATTTTAGACACGCTCCTCCCTGCGATTGCCGCTGAGGCACCGATGGGAAATTCCAACAAGGCGAATTTAATTCAGGTGCACTAAGCTGTAGAATAAAAATAGAAGTAACCTCCCCAAAGGTATATGCATGGGGACGGAGGTTTCCAGACGAATGTAAAAACTTCTGCTTGGAAGATGCAATGCTGTTTCTGCCTCCATCCTGAAACAGCCCGCTCCAGGACTGGCTCTGTGGAGCGTACCTGCCTCCTGCCCACCTGGTCCCTTGGAATTCACTAACCTGGCCACGTAAGCCCTGTGGGCTATGCTCATCCTATCCGCCTCTCTCACCTACAATCCTTCTTTCCGGAAAACTGACACCGACTATTGACAATATCATGTGCAAGCACATATACACACACAAACACTCACATACAAACATGTACACATGTGAGTACACACACACACATACACACACATACACATATACATATACACACAGAGATATAGAAATAAACAGACACACACATACACACACATACACACACATACACATACACATATACATATGCACACACATACATACACATATATACATACACACATTCACACGCACTCACATACACACACAGATACAGAAATACACAGACACACATGCATACACATACACACACAAACACATGCACACATATATACACAGAGACACACACACACACGCGCGCGCGGCCGTTCCTGTTATGTACCCCCAAGCCCTATGAGGGGTGTTCCTAGAGATAGCCCTTGGCCGCCATCCTGGGCTAAGCACAGGAAGTTCTGTGACCCAGCTGAGAATCCCCTGTGACTGAGAAGAGTTTCAGCCGCACCACCGCCAGCCCCACCTGTCCATCATGAGGAGTGGAGGGCAGAGGGACAATGGCCTGTGTCCCTTTGAGGCCAGCTGCTCATAGCAGGGCTGGGATGACTCAGGCACTCCCCTCCCTGGTCCATCAGAGGACACCAGCCTGCACCTCTGCTTGCTCCCCTTCCTTCTCTGGCTACAGCAGCAGCCAGTGGTGCTGAGCCCATCCCTGCTGCATCCCTGTCCTGGGGCTTCTGTCCCAGGGATTCTCTAACTGGTGACTTGAACAAGAGGAATCTGTTCTCTTGCAGTGGAGCCTGGAGGTCCAAGATCAAGGAGTGGGCCACCCTCGCTCTGCAGGATGAGGGAAGAGCCCTCCCTGCTCTTTGGGCTTCTGCAGAGGTGGCCATCCTTGGCATCCCTGGGCTTGCAGCTGCACCACTCAAGCCTCTGTTCCCATCACCATGTGACCTTCTCCTTGGCTGTGTATGTCTTCAGATCACACCCTTCTAAGAACACCAGAACGAACTTCTCTTAACCTTGATAGCATCTGAAAGACCTATTGCCAAGTGACATCTCCTGTGCAGGATCCATATCTTTAGGCCATATATTGGATGTCAACACAATCCAACCCCAATACTATGTTGGCATGCCACACCAGTGTGTACGAGACTGGGGTGTGTGTCTTTGAGGGGGTAGAGCATGGATGGTTCAGCCCAGGTGAGACTGAGGGCTGGGGGAGGCTGGAGGAGGGGTGTTTACAGGCCACATGCCCAGACACCACTGAGGAGCAGTGGGGCTCGCATGGAAAGGTGTGTACCAGATTGATATGGACAATCTCACATATGTACATGCATTATTTAAAGTTTTCATTACATCTCCTTCTCTCCTCCTCCCTCCCCTACACCCCCTCCATCACTTCACTGGAGTCTCTACTGCCTTATCCAAGGTCTTTCTCTTGCTACCCAATTCTCTCTAGCTTCCACATATAAGAGAAAACATACAACTATTTTTTAAATATTTTATAAAAGGATACGTGGATTACACTGGAAAAAAAGAAGTTCCCTCTTCCCCAAGGGGGGAAAAAAAACAGCCTAGCTTTTGGAAACACATTTTTCCTTCTCTTCACATCAGCCTGTCCTTCAGGCATCCATAAAGACCCCTGGGCTGTGTAGAGGACACTGCATGGCTCCTGCTGCTGTCTAGGATCCCACAGAGGCAGATCTCCAGCTGCTCACGGGCTGGCTCTGCAAGCAGCAGGCTGGACTCATTGGAACTGCCGACGAAGCTTTTGAAGTCTACCTCCCAGGACAGCTGGAGAGATAGGCCTTCGAGCCAATATCACTCTTATCTCCAATATTGGAGAATGTATAACACTGAAATTGAGTCGGGGCTTGCAAAAGAGACAAAAACCAGCCAAGTTTTTGTGTGAGACCAGGCCTCTTTAATTAACTGGCACCTTTGGGCAAGGTCTGCCGACTGTGGGGAAGGGGCCAATGATTGGTCAGCAAGTCGCACCACAGAGAGGAAGTAAGGGTATTTAGGTAGCCGGGGGTTGAGGGTGGGACTAGCAAGGTGGGAGAATGCTGGTCCTCTCGTGATATCTGCACCAGTCCTCTTGAAATAGCTGGAGTCGGCCCCATGACATCTAGAGTCTGCCCCAACTCCACTTCTGACTTCCAGGGCCCCACCTCCTGTCCCAGCTACAGGGAGGGAGAAGGGACAGAGGGGGAAGGGACTCGACCTATCATCCTGGCCTTTTGATGATATTGGTCAACGACTGAGTCAATAACTACTTCCTGCTGTTAGAGGGGATGTCATCATAGGGGGCCCTTGGCCAAGAGAGGTCAGGTCATTCAGAAGTGGGCAAGTAGGGGTATAGCTGCAGGAGCAATTGAAAGTTACCCTGGACAGCTCGGTAATGCATGTTTGAATGAACTTTAGCAGACAAGGGGCTTGTGGCCAGTCCAACATTTTGTGGAGGGGGGCAAATAGGTCTCCTGTGTGGTAAATTTCCAGACATAAAGAGGTGGGTCTGCTAAAATAAAAACATTAAAGAGAATTATGCCAAGGAAAACAGAGCTTAGTGGGCCCCAGCACTGTGCAGAATTTGTCACGAGGCTGTTGTAATGGAGCCCTTTTTAGCTGAGTAAGGTGATGCCAATTGGGGTCACCCAACAGTTTGGCTGCAGTAGGTATGGTGAGGATCACTGTAAAGGGCTCAGTCCACTGTAGTTGGAGATGTTTTTGTTAAAGTGACTTGAGGAGGACTTGGTCTCCTGGCTTAAGGGCCTTGGCTGTTGGTGAAGCCACTTCTTTGGTCCCAGGTTGGGGAAGATATCGGTCAGTGTGTTCCTGAAGGAGGTGCCTTTCCTGATGACTGTGGTCAATATGGGATGTGGGACTTCCAAGAAATTCCAAGGGCTTGTGTCACCTTTGAGTAACCTTAGAAATAAAAGCTGTAAAGATTTAAGGAGTCCAAACTGAGGGATAATGTCAGAGCATAGAGCATTGGCCACCATGCTGGCTGTCTTGTTCTTTGGGGGAAAAGCCTCTACCCATCCTGTTAGGGTGTCAACCATGGCAAGAAGATGTCTTAGTTATTTGTGAGAGGGCATATGGGTGAAATCAATTTTCCAGTCCTATCCTGGAAAATGTCCTTTCATTTGGTGGGTAGGTAAAGAGGGGCGTAATCCTCCAGGGGAAGAAATGGCATCACAAGTGAACAGGAGGCACTGACTTTACTAATCAGCTGTTGCAGGAGAATAACACAAAGGGTTTAGGAAATGTTTAAGCACCATAAGCCCAACATGTAGGGAATTATTAGGTTAACAACTGCTTCGGCCTGAGCCTCAGGCAGGGCAATTTTGTCCTGCATCATGAGTCATCCATCCCTTGTGCAGGATGCTCCAAGCCTGGTTAAAAAGTCTCTACCTAAAAGGGGGTAGAGCAGGAATGGATGGGGAACCATAAGGTTTTCCAAATGGTAAAAAGGGGACCTGTAATGAGTGGGCAGGAGAGCTCACCGTCATTCCCTTATACCAAAATTAAAGAAGGAAAACTGGGACCCAAAAAGGATGGAAGGACTGAGTAGGTAGCTTCTATATCAACCAAAAAGGAGATTGGCTTACTCGCGACCTTGAGAGTTACCCTGGGTTCTGCAAGGGTGATTAGGATTGACAAGTCTAGGAACTGTCAGTCTTTGGCCAGGCCAAGTAGGGCCATCGGCAGGCCTGGTCTGAAAGAGTGGCCCCCCTGTGCTGAAAAGCTCACCGCTTTTCTAAGGGTAATCACTTTTCCAGTGGCCCTCCTGGCCGCACACCAGGCATGGTTTGGTTGGTGGTCATGGCTAAGGGCAGTGCTTAGCCCAGTATCCTTCCTTGCCACATTTGAAGCAGGCTCCCGGAGGTCATTGCTGTCCTTTACCCCTAGGTGGCACTCATCATCCAGAGGGCTGAGCCTCCACCTCCGGCTGCAGAGCTGCTACCAAGGCACTGGCTTGCAAATCTGTCTTTTGGCAGAGTCTAATTGTACACTCCATTTCAGCCTCTTCCTCTTGGGAATTAAAGACTTTAAATGCCATGTTCACCGAATCTTGAATAGGGGGTCTGAGAGCCATCCTCAGCCTTTTTTTAATTTTTTTGAATGTCAGGGGATGATTGCCCAATGAAATGGGTTGCCAACACCACAAATCCCACCTCAGTAAATGGATCTAAGCGAGTATAGAGGGTGAAAGCCTCCTGAAGCCATTAAGAAAAATGCCTGGGTTTTCATCTGAACCTTGGGTGATATCCTTAGTTGTAATTAACCACCTTATGGGAAGCAGCCCACATGCCATCAAGAAGGCATAAGATCATATATATAGTCCCTCTTTTTTTAATCCTTCACCCCCACTGTTTGGGGCAGGCTGGTAATCCCAGTGGGCATCTTCAGAAGGTACCGTGGCCACTCCAGTGGGGAGGGCAAGGTTAGTCAAATGGGCCTGGTCAGCCCTTTCTTGGGCGGCCTTTAAAATATGATCCCATTCATCAGGAGTTCAGGCAGAGGTTAAAATAACATAAAGATCCTGTATGTGAGTTCATACACTCGAACAATATATTGGAATTCCTTAATAAAACCAGATGAATTAGCAGAAGAAGAACTCAATTTTCTTTCAATTTGAGCAAGGTCCAGGAGGGAAAAAGGGACATGTATGCAGACCATGCCCTCTGCACTGGCCACCTCATGGAGCGGGGCCAAGAGAGAAGGAGGATCCTTGGAGCAGGTATGATGAGTTATGAGGGAAGGTGAGGGGGAGGTAAGGGTTGGTCCCTTAAAGGAGGACAGCAAGAGGGGGAAGGAGCAAGTTAGAGTGACAGGCCATCTTAGGGTAGGGCGGTGGTCAGGACAGTGAAGAAAGATCCTGGGGATCAGGTGGAATCAGAAGGTGGCGTCTATAACTCATCAAGGTCACAAGATGGTGACTGTGACCCAGAAGAATTAGACAATGGTGGCTGACGGGGTCCCTAACCAGTAGGACTTGGGTGGTAGAACAGTGGGAATGAAGGGAGGGGAAGGAGCGCAAGAGAAAAAAGGCTCCCAGCCATTTGCCAGACTGCTTACAAAAGTTGCTGAGCTTGGTCAGGATATTAAAAATCCATAGTTACATTTTTGGCCACCAAGACCCATTATCCAATTTGTACTGAGGCCATGCCATGTTACAATAGGAATGGAGGTGCTCAGGACATAAATCTTCTGATACCCCAGGGTCTGGAGATGAGTAAGGAGACAATCCAGTGGGAACTGGTAATCTATTTTGGAATTTTGGCTTCCCATGTCTGGTCCATGGGTGAGAACGAAGAACAGGAGACAGGTGTCCCCATTATCCTGGTCAGCATCCAGGAACAGGGCCAAGAGGGCAGGAGGGACATCTCCACTCCCTTCTCAAGGCTGAAGGAACCAAGAGGATGGGAGGGATTTTTCCACTCCCTTCTCAAGGCCAGAGGACAGCCTGGTTGTCTGGAGGCAACTCTGATGCAGCCATGTGTTTGGACAAAGAGAGAAGCCAGAAGAGATGAATCACTGACCAGAGGAAGAGAAGAGAACTCACCCTGCCTGAAAGCAGTCGGTCCAATTAAGGGTCAGAAAGTTCATGTTCCTGGAGTAAAAATGAGGGCTCCCCTCAGAAGCCCAGTGGAACCACCTCAGGGGCTCAGGGAGGGGTAAAAAAAAGAGAGAAATAAATAAATCCTCCCGGGTTTGGCACCAGATGTAACATTGAAATTGAGTCAGGGGTCACAAAGGAGGCAAAACCCAGCCAAGTTTTTGTGTGAGACCAGGCCTCTTTAATTAACTGGCACCTTTGGGCGAGGTCTTCCAGCCGTGGGGGAAGGGGCCGAGGATCAGTGAGCAGAGTTGCACCACAGAGAGGAAATGAGGGTATATATGTAGCCAGGGTCTTGGGGTGGGGCTAGCAAGGTGGGAGAATGCTGGTCCTCTTGTGATACCTGGAGTCTGCACCACAACATCTGGAGTCTGCCCCATCTCTGCTTCTGCCTTCTGGAGCTCCACCTCCTGTCCCAACTGCAGGGAGGGAGAAGGGACGGAGGGGGAAGGGAGAGAGGGGGAAGCCCATCAGAGGGGATATGGCTCCCTACCATGGACAGGTTCACTGGGAGTAATTTCAGGCCAGGTGAGAGGGAAGGACTACTTAAGAACAAGAGGCTGAACAAGAAGGAGCCCCCGAGACACAGCAGCCTTTCCTGCATCTGAGCCTCAGGTGGGCTTTCTGGCTGCTTTGTCCTCAGTCAAACACGAGGGGGTGCACTTTGAGGAGGAGTCTTGTGGCCCTGGACCCCATCCAGGCCCATTCATCTCCAGAGACTGAAGTGTTTACAGGGAAAGTTCACCACACCCTTGGGCATGCATTGACATCAGACATGGAGGTGGGTGCTGAGATAGGGCAGAGCATCCTTACGCCCCTCTGCAGGCCCCCTGAGCCCTCAGCAAGGGTGAGACCAGCAATCAGATGCCACCTTTTGTCACTCTCCTCTATCCTCCGACTCAAGGCGAGGGTGGACAGGCACCTTTCAAAATAAGCTCAGCAGGAGCTGTTTCCCACCAGCTTTAAAGCTGCTCCCAAGGCCAAGCTCCGGTTTGATTAAACACCCCTTCTCCACACCCTTCCCTTCTTGCTGAGGGCACAGTGAGAAGCTTCCATTGCTCCCAGGAAAATGACTTTCCCCACGAGGGCTCAGGGCGATTCTGGTTCACGGGGCCCCCAAACCCATTTGCTGGATTGAAAAAGGTTTTCTAGGGACTCAAGTGTTTCCCACTGTCCCAGATCTGAGATTAGAAGGAGCTTGTGTATGCATGTTATAATAACCCACATAAGCCTGGCAGTGTTCTGCCTCCATGGGGAGTCAGGCTTTGCTGAACACCAGAGGCAGGAGCCGGTAGCACAGGACCCCAGCCCCTCCTTGGAGGACAACCCACCAGGGAAACAGGGGTTCCCACCAGAAGAACAGCTTGGAGGATTTTAGAGAAAGTGTCTCCTGCTCCCTAAGTGGAGTCCTGGCATTGTAGAGAAGTGTGTGCTGGGTGAAAGACGTCAGGCTGTAGATTACTTGCTACCCAGACTTGCCCTCTCACCCAGCTTCCAGAACCATCTCCCTCCAGTCACCCCCAAAGGGCACAGATGTGATCTAGTCTCCCTTAAAATTCAACAGCTCCCCCAGGAGAAGACCAGACCCCAGAGCAAGCCGTGCATCAGCACCAACCATCCTCCATATATACATGGAGTCTAAACAATATCAAATACACAGAGATAAAGAATAAAGATAAAGAGATAAAAATAGAACTGTTCACAGGTCGGGAAAGATACAAAGTGGGGAATCTATAGGCTGATCTAATGCATGCTAAACATTGTACTCGGGATTGTTTCTAAGATTAGAGTTTATGTGCTTTTCACACACACACACGCATACACACACACGCACACACACGCACGCACACACACAATGGGTAACCAGTTGGGTGTAGTGGTGCTCCCTTGTCATCCCAGCATTCGGGAGGCTGAAACAGGAGGATCGCAGTTCACAGACAGCCTCAGCTACTTAATGAGGCCCTTAGCAACTCAATGAGACCCTGTTTCAAAATAAAGAATAAAAAATAGGGCTGAGGGTATAGCTCGGAGGTAAAATGACCCTGGGTTCCATCCCCAGTACCACAAAATACAAAACTCATTGGCTCCCCCATGCCTCCCAAGGAGAATACCATGCCCCAGGGAGCCATGGCCACTGCCTTCCAGCAGCCCCTCGGCCTCTGCTCTGCTCCAGCTCATGAATCCCAGCCCCGGTCACCCCAGCAACGCCTGGTGCCAAGCCTCTGAGCAGCCTGTTCCCTCTACAGGGAGACTTCACCACCACCTGTGCCCCCGAGGTCCCTGCCACAGGTGATGCTGCCCACGGTCCCTTCATCACAACCAAGTGGCATAATGAATACTTGCTGGTGCCTCTCTCTTTATCCCAGCCACAGTAGGAGCTCTCTGGTGCCAAAACCACATCTCTGTCCCCAGGCCCTCATCAGAGCCTTCCAAAAAACGTAGAGAAATGGAAACTGGAGACAGCACAAACTTTTTAGACTCACCCTTGATCCCATCCCTCAGAATTAGCAGCGGTCAACCTTTGATTCTGCTTGCAGATACTTTCACATGCCCTCTTAAATTGGCATTCTATTTTCTATTCTCCTTTGTAATTCTGTAACTCACAGGGCAACCCACCATGTCATTAAGTAACCTGTGATTTTTATGACTACTGATATATTTATGTAACCAGTTCCCTATTGTGGACATTTCACTCATTTGCTATTTTTTAACATTAGAGACCATTCTGCAACCAGCATTCAGGACCTGGGTGCTCCATTGAAAAACAAAGACTAGAATCCCTGAGTCAAAGATACATGTTTTAGCTGGGCATGGTGGTATATGCTTGTAATCCCAGCATTCAGGAGGCTGAGACTGGAGGATCATGGTTCGCAGACAGCCTCAGCTACTTAGTGAGGCCCTCTGTAACTTAGTGAGACCCTGTTTCAAAATGAAGACTAAAAATAAAATAGGGCAGGGGGTGTAGCTCGGAGGTCAAATTTCCCTAGGTTCTATCCCATACCTGAAAAAAAAAAATACACGTTTTCAGCTGAGACTCCCACCACACCCACCTATGCCCAGAATCAAGGCAAATCAAGAAATACTTGAAGCTGGGTGTCGTAGCACATGCTTGTAATCCCAGCATTTGGGAGGCTGGAAGAGGAGGATTGTGGTTTGAGGGCAACCTCAGCTACTTAGTAAGGCCCTTTGCAACTCAGTTAGACCCTGTCTCAAAATACAGTATAAAAAAAATAAGGTTGGGACTGTAGCTTGTAGGTAGAAGGCCCCTCTGTTCCATCCCCAGTACAGAAAAAAAGAAAAGACCACGATAGTAGAATTTAAACTAATTTTGTAAGGAAAGCTGTTTTAGAAAGTGTAAAATATTTTTGGTTGTTCCTTTGAGGGTAGAAATAAGAAAATATATTTTCCATCCCAGACAGAAAAATGTATATCAATGTGAATGGCAGAAGCTTAATTTGTCCCGTCTCTATACAATTCCATCATTCTAGACTATTAAAAATTTTAATCAAAGGTTTCAGTTATTAAACTGCCTGAGGTTGGCAAGGGTTTGCTGTTATCTTACATTAAAATCCATCATGATTCAAATAAAATGAAATTAATTCAAGACGCCAAAAGAAACTCGGGTCATTAGAGCACTAATCCCTCCAGCTGGTGGAGCAGCATGGCAGGTTCTGGGTAGGGGCTCTGCCGTGCCAGCCCTGAGCCATGAGAGCTGCCCGGCCCAGGTCCAGGGGGAGGGCTAGGGTCATGGAGACCAGAGCCAGTGCAGGCTGGCCTGGTGGAACAGACTCCCAGCACTCACGTGCCGTGTATGCCCTGTCCATGATGCCTACCCTCCTCTGCCTTCCATCATATACCCGGGTGCCCTTCCGTTTCCTCCGGGGTCTCTCAGCGGCCCGGGGTCCAGATGCTCCTCTGTGTCCTCTGACAGTTTCCAGAGGAACCTCCTGGACAAATGTGATGGCTCATCTGGTCTGTCAGCACGACTGGATTATGGAGCCCTAAGATGCTGTTACGTTGGGCGCGGTCCTGGGATGGTGGGCAGGTGGAGCGGTAGGTTGAAGGGGAAGTCCCGCCCTGAACGTGGGCAGCGCTACTCTGATAGGCCGGGGGCCCAGATGGAGGGAAGGAAGAAGCTGCATGGGAAAGCCTGTCTGCTCTGGCCTGGGATATCACACTTCAGCCCTTTTCGTCGCTAACTGGAGGCTCACCAGTGCTACTCCAGGGAGTTCTCTGTCCTTTTGGTCTTGGACTGAGCCTGCATCGCTGGTGGGTCTCAGTTCTCTGACCCTCCACCCACTGCCGGCTCCTCCAGATCTCCAGTTGCGGCAGCCACTTGGGACCACCCCACCTTGCACTGTGAGCTGATTTGATAAATCCCTCTACATAATAAATGTATCCTGTGCGTTCTGTACAACAGCCCAGGCACCCGTGGCCCTAACACTGCCTTCAAGGTGGCTGCTGGAGCAGGAGGAGGCACGTTCATGCGCAGCTGCCGGAGTCCACCAGGATGCTACCTTTGCTCTCCTGTGTGGAGCGCGCAGGGCCTTCCCAGCCCAAAGCCTGCATTCAGAACAAGCTGGAACTCAGCTCAGGCACTAAGAGAGGCTCAGTGCCCAGACTGCTGGTGGTCCTGAGTGTCCAGACTGCTCAGCCTCACCCCCGCCCCCGCCCATGAGACTCAACGCCATGACAAATGCATTCAAGAAGAGAAACTGAGGCCAGAGAGGTGCCCTGCCTTTCGGGTTCCCCAGTGCTCTGTTCTCTTCCTGTGCCAGAATTCCAGACTCTCCTTGCTACTCCATTTAGCAGACTCCCTGTGCACTAGGCATGGTAGTTGGGGTCCCTGAGTCACAACCTCAGTGGGCTTGTAGTCTAACGAGGGAGACAGCAATCAACCAGGGAGCTAAGTGCAGACCCAGAAGTGTTCATGGAGAGAAACCGCAGGAGCTGCTGGAGAAGGCAGGGGGGACTGTTTCCTGCAGAGCCCTCGGGAGCCTCTTGAGGCAGGAACTTTGAGCTGAGCCTGGGGTAGGGGAGGAAAGAGTCAGCCACAGGCAGAGGAAAGAGCCCAATACAGCTTTAAGATGAGGAGCAGAGCACGGGAGAGTGCCCAAGCACAGAGGCAGGACGAAGGAGCTGGGCCCCAGAGCCTCACAGGCTGGGTGAGCAGTTGGGATTCTCCCAGAGAGCAGCAGGCAGTCCAGTGAGGGCCCGGGGCAGAGAGGAAACTTCATCCAGACCACACCAGTGCTGACTTCTATGGCCCGTGTACAAAGAAAGGTAGGAAGAGACCTTGGGGGGTCACATAGGAGGCCCCCCAGGAAGAAGGGCCGGGAGGTCAATGGGGCTGAAAAAAGAGGCTAAGGCCCCTCACATCAATGAGATCACAGGCCATGGGGACGAGGCAGGGAACCAGGAGACGGCTCTCTCTTGAAGTTAGACCAGGATCACAGAGGTACTTTGAAGACCATAGAGAGAGGATCTGATGTTGGGGGTAAGAAAGAGAAGCAGGGCATGTCCCAGAGCTCTGTCCACCCAAGCCATGGATGGAAAGACAGGGAGAAACCAACAGAAAGGACCATCTCTCTAGGCTGTATCTTGTGGGCATAGCCCTTCCTTGGTACTGGAGCCTGGATCTCCAGAGGGAGGTCGACTGGAACAAGCATTTCGTCTGGGAGCTGTCTGCCCTGAGACGCATGGGAAGCCATGGGAGTGGAGATGCCTGGGCTGGGAAGCAGGACTTTCACAAGTCAAGCAGTTCAGACTCCTAGACTCACTGGTGGATGGTTATGTGACAGGGCTGAGTAGTTTTAGGCAAGGGAATCAGAGAGAAGAGCCAGGCAGGGTAGGGTCCTGGGCGGGGAGTGGAAGGGGGACACCAGGAGTCAGCCAAGGCTGGGGAAGGAGTGGGGGCAACCAGTGGGACTTGCAGGATCCCGCTGGTTTGTGGGAAGAGGGCTGGGTTTGGGCGGGGAGGGAAGCTCTGCGGGACCACCCTGAAGAAGTGCAAGGTGGGCTATGGTGCAGAGGTCTAGCGGGACGTGGGCTTGTTGGGAAGGATGGGCACACTCGAGGATATGGCAAGAGAGTGGTACCCACACAGACTGGACCCTGTGGCTAGCACGGAGGGCGGAGGACCCACTGCTCGACTTCACCTCTACCTCACTGCCTGCAAAGGATGCTGGAGGCGCTTCCTGCCTTGGCTTCCTTCTCAGCTCAAAGAGGCATCGGGGCCGTCAGCCACCCCTGGGACCTGTGGGCATGGTACTTCAGCCCTGCTGACCTAAGGCAAACACTTTTGGAGAGGTGGTACATTTCAGCTAACAAGGAAATGAAAATGGAAGAATTCTACATGCCCCACTCCACCCACTGCTCACCTGCCCGTATCTTTCAAGTGGGCCACACAGATGCTCGGCCAGAGGCACAGCCTGGGCCTGCGCAATCCCCGACGCTGAAGCTCATCACCAGCTAAGATGGCTCTTTGATCATTAATGAGTGTGTGTCGATGAGCCTAAGAGTCCCTGAGATCTGAAACCTGGGCAGGAAGTGGAGATGAGCAGGATGGCGGCAGGGGTGGGGAAGACTGGCATCCTTTGAAAGCAAAATGACAACCAGCGTTGTCCTCCGTGTTCAATCTCTGGCACATCCCTGCGCCGGGTGCGCCTTGGCTCTGAAGGACAGAAGGTAAACCTCCGCTTTAATAACTTGCCTTCTTGGGTTTTGATGTGCTTGATCAAAGATACTAAATTTAATAAAAGAATTTGTCAAGGTTATTGCACCACAGTACCAAAAAAAAAGAAGATCCCTGAATTCTGTCAACCCCATCCCAAGCTGAGAGATGTGTGTGCTTGTTTACATATGTCTGTGTCTGTGTGTGTGTGTGTGTGTGCGCGCGCGCGCGCGCGCTATGTGGCAGTATGTGCAGAAACACAGGGTTTTTAGCCAAGAACTTTTATCATCAGGAGGAAAAGATTCCATGCACCAGTGTCTAAGAAAGTCACTAGCCTCTCCTGCTCTCGGGAGCTAGGCCAACCTCTCCTCTCTGAGAGACCCCGTATTCGCTAGGTTCTGATCCTTTCTCCATGTCCCTGGAGACATTGCTAATCCTTCTACACTTTGCTTAAGTGTTGCAGTCAAGATGCTAATAAGCGGAGATCTCACAGGTTTAAAGATTAAACACCACCATCCACATAAAAGCTCAGCAGGACCTTCAGTTTACTCCATCCAATGCCAAAGCCCAGCACCATCCTCTCTGATTGTCCAGGTGTCCTGGGCATGTCCAGAATGCCCACAGCAAAGCACTGTGTTGGGACCTGGGACACCTCTGGAGTGGCATGCTGCCGGAGCAAGAAGCCCTTCAGTGGAAAGCCGCATCCTGGCCACTATCTTTATCCACCAGGGACTCAGAGCATCAAACCCATGGTGTCCATGGCAAGGCCCACGTCCTGGGGACGCAGAGGTGAGGAGCTGAGGAACAGGGTTGGGGCAGGGACAGAGGGCAGCACGTGGTCCTGTTCTCACCTTCACAAGTCTCCACATTAAACCTTCGACACTGTCCCCAAGTTCATGCGGTCGCAGAGACACTTCACCACCACTTAAGATATGGAATCCACATCCCCTCTCAGACACACCCCCAGGGCACTTTCAGAATTGCTGCTTTTAAATAAATCCTATGATTGGCTTATAAATAGCGGTGGAAATGTGGAATATGAAAATTACACACAATTATCCTTTGTCAAAACATCTAATTTGCTCAATGTATATTAAGTCTGCCATCATCTTGCTAACCCTGCTTGGGAACTTTTGTTTTTGTTTCTGGTTTCTCCTCTGCTTGATTATTGAGGCCTCAGATACAGGGTGGGGAGGGCTGATCACGGCTGATCTCATAGGCTGCTTTTATCACTCTGAGCCAGACGCCCCATCCCCATCCATTTTTCTAGCTAAGCAAGTATCCTCTTTTATCCCCATTCCCCTCTTTCAGCTCCCAGGGGCAACAATTTAGTCCAGAAGCTGTGTGGCTTCTTTTGCCAGTCTGCGTTCTTACCCAATGAGCCTCTACTCCTATCTGGGTGCATATTCTGTTTGTATGCCTGGTGCTGTGTTACATAATTCATTCCAACCCTTGTTTCCTCTCAGCGCTAAGTTTTGAGGTCTCGTCCCCATTAGGCAGCCACCTGTGCATACCTGTCTACTCTGGGCTTCCCGTCCCTCCACATCACTCCAGGGTCATCATCATCACCTCTGCATGTTCCCCCCTGGCAAAAACCCAGGTGCTCCCTGCACCCACACCGCATTGGACAGCCCCCGTGGTCTCCAGCAGACCCCACGGGTGCACCTCTGAGCTTGTACCAACCAGTAGCAGAACTACTGGATCCGGTGTGCGCACAGAAGCCTGCCCTGATCCTTCCAGGTCTGCGGCATCAACCTGACTTTGAGTCTTGTGAGCTTCCCCATGGGCCCCGCCCGTGCCAATGTTCGTCTCATCCAGCTTTTTAAATGTCTGCCAGTGCAATCCGTGTAAAGGGGCATTCCGTTCTCGCTTTCATTTTATGAATCGCTAAGGGTCTCAGGCTTCTTTCTTTGAGTATGAGCGTGTTGCTTCTCCTCCCCATCAGCCATCTGCTACCTCTGCCCATTTTCCTGAGGTTTCTCTCTCTCTCTCCTCATCTTTGTGAATTGCAGAAGCCCCTGATATTCCATACATCAGTCCCTCCTCAGTGTTTAACGCTGCAAACATCTCCTCTCATATGCTCAGCTGTGTAACGCCGTCCTTTGTGTCTTGCATTGAACAAAAATAGCTCTGATTTAATGAAATACATCCAATGGTTGCCTCTGGCTTCTGCTTTCTAATTTTTTTTTTTACCGGAGACATCCCTACTCCTAAGTGATAAAGGGTATTTTTTTCTCTATTTTCTCTTAACTTTTGCTTTTCCTATTGGAGCCTTTATCCACCTAGAATCTAGCTATGTGTGTGGTGTTAGGTGGGATTCAGGATTGCTGATTTTGGTTTTGCTTTTTTTTTATCACAGATAGGTATTGCTATGGTTTGAATGTTTGTCCCCACCAAAACTCATGCTGAAATACAACTGCCATTGTCACAGTATTGAGATGGGACTTTCAAAGGTGACTGGACCAGGAGGCTCCACCCTCATGGTTGGGTAGACAGCATTGGAAAAGGTGGAGGTCAGCCCTCTCTCCAGCTCTCTTTGCCCTTCTGTTACACAATGCAGCATTGGGAAAGCCCTCATCAGATGCCAGTACCTCCGTCTTGGACTTCTAGCCCCCAGGACTGTGAGCCAATCAGGGTGGACCACCCAGGCTGGGCCACAGGAAACAAATCAGGGACCCCTTGGCCTTACCCACCATGGGCTTTTCCTGCACTGATGAAGGTAGGATGCATCTCCTTTGGTCTAATGCTACAGTGAGCTGCACTGAGGGTCTCTTAGGGATGTCCCTGCACCAGCTCTATTTCATTGTTTGTGATTTTCCTTAACACAGCATTTGATTCCACCAACCAATATTTACTTAGGATTTTTACAAAATGAGCTTTCAAAGCCGGGCATGGTGGTGCACGCTTGTAATCCCAGCATTTGGGAGGCTGAGACAGGAGGATCATGGTTTGCGGTCAGCCTCAACTACTTAGTGAGGCCCTTTGCAACTCAGTGAGACCCTGTTTCAAAATAAAGAATAAAGGTTGGGTGTGGTGGCGCACACTTGTTATCTCAGCATTCCATAAGCGAAGACCAGAGGATCGTGGTTTGCAGACAGCCTCAGCTACTTAGTGAGGCCCTTCACAACTCAGTGAGACCCTGTTTCAAAAATAAAAAGGACTAAAAAATAGGGCTAGGCGTGTAGCTCAGAGGTGGAATGTCCCTGGTTTACTTCCCCAGTACGAAAGTAAGAGAGAAAGAAAGAAAGAAAGAAAGAAAGAAAGAAAGAAAGAAAGAAAGAAAGAAAGAAAGAAAGAAAGAAAGAAAGAAAATAGGGCTGGTGGTGCAGCCAGAAGGTAAAATGTCCCTGGGTTCCACCCCCAGTACAGAAAAAAAAAAGAGAGAGAGAGAGAGAGAGCTTTCAACTTTCCCAAACACTTTGTAGAAAATAGAAACCAATTTTCCTAGAAACTATTGTAGAGATCTCCAGAAGCACCCACCTGGGCTTGGATTTTGATGACAGAAGGTCTTTGACCACTGGTTAACTCCTGTCACATATATTTAGCCATTCCGATTATTTGCTTTATCTTCCACAAGCTTGGCCACTTTATGAATTTTGATAAGAATTTGTCCATGTCCTCTAAATACCAAACTTATTAAATCATGCCTGTTTGTAATACCAATTCCATACTTCTATGTTACTTCTATGTTTTCAACTTTTCTATTTTTCTTAACCGTCTTTCCAGAAGTCTCTCTAACAAATTCGGTTTCTAAGTTAGACAATGGGTTGGTTCAGCCTCTCTAGATTGTATCTATTCTATTTCTTCCTCTCTTTGTCTTCTATATTTGACTCCTTGTTATTTTGGTGAGTAGGGTGAGGCGATGGTCGCTCTCTGACTTGGCTTCAGTGGTTTATGTTGTGCCTGACTCATGCACTACCCACGCCTGTTCCCTGATCAACTCACTTGAAGCTATCAGTTGCCCTCTGAGAGCTGCTTTGGCCTCACCTCACTGATATTTCCTTGTAGCATTTTATTATCATTCAGTCTACATATTTTTTAATTTCCTTTGTGATTTTTAACATTCATTAAAATGTTAGTTTCCAAAACATTGTGCCTTTAAAAAAAAAAAAAAAAACTATCCTTTCTGCCAGAGCCAGCCAGCAAAAGTACAGGTTCCGAAGAGAGGAGTGAGGATGAAAGAATATAACTCTAAGAATTTAATTCAAAGAATATTTAATTCTAGCATGGAAGGATCACCAGCCCACTCCCGGGTCGATATCTCTACTGGCCGATAACCGGGTTTATTTTCTTGTGGTTATTTATACAGTTTCTAGCTTCAGGTTACCCTGGATGAGAAAGACAAGTCCAAAGTCTGGGCAGGTCAAACAATACCCTGGTGCAACACAAACAACACAAACCTAGTCTTAGCTCAGACAAAACAATAGCATCATTAGTTCTGAGAGAGTCTTAATTACTTTGAACCCCAATGACCCCAAACCTTGTTGACTCTGGGCGGAAGGACAGTCAGAAGTATTCTTTTAGTAAAGATAAGGGGAAGAAGACCTTAATGGCTCCCCACACCTTTCATTTGAATTTCATTTTTTATTGTTAGAGAGTATAGTTACTTATTCATTCTTAGAAATTTATTGAGATTTATCTATGACAGCACGTATCACCCATACTTATAAATTGTGTGTGTGTGTGGTTTGTGTGTTTAAAAACATGGCTTCTGTGTGTTAGGGAAGAGTTCTCTGTAGATCTCACGGCTCAAGTGTATCTGTTGTTTCCCTTATCTGTCTGCTGCACTGTTCAAAGCTCCAAATATAACTGGATGTTTCTGTTTCTCCATAGATTTCATTTCATATTTCTGGATATTTTTAGCTGTGCCGTTTGGTGTGTATATATGTATAATGAACCGGGCTTTAATTAATTAGACTGACAGAATGTTCTTTCCTGTATTTTCCTGTTTATAGCTCTTCAGTCCCATTTTTTTTTTTTTTGGTGGTACTGGGGTTCCTGGAAGCCCTTCTACCTCCGGGCTACACTCCCAGACCTATTTTTACATTTTTATTTGGAAACAGGGTCTCCTAAGCCAGCGCGCGCGGCTGGCTTCGAACCTGCGCGATCCTCCTGTCTCTGCCTCCCAAGCACGGGGATTACAAGCGTGCGCCACCACGCCCGGCAATCTTCAGTCCCATTTGGTGCCTTTATTTTACCAACTTCAGGGCACCTCTCAGTATGCCCCACTCTCACGCCTGATGGTGTGCCGCATATAAAACCAGGTCAGAAGGCGGAGCCCTGCTAGTGTTCGTCTTCTAGTCTTTCCAATTTTTAACGCTCCACGAGTCTCAAAAACTTTGAGTTGGCGGTAGCACCTTGGTTTGTTGCTGAGAGGCCCTGCCTGGGTCTCTTTTCTGCCCAGCACCCAGGAACTCCTGGGTGAGAGTGGAGAGAGGAAAGAAATGCCAAACTCCATGACACTCCCCCTCCTGGTGAAGTTAGAAGACACAAGAGTCCCTCTGAAGCCAATGAATGAACAAGGCAGAGAAGGGACTCCAGATAGAGAGGAGGGCATTTCTAAATACATGCCCCGAGAGGGCACCAGCACCCCGCAGAAGACAGTCAGTGTGACGGTAACTGTGAAAGAAACCTGGGATAGGAGTGAAGAAGGAGCAGCATGCTTCCCCCAGAGAAAGTTTTCCAGAAGCATCACCCTCCTGTTCACCAGGGGAGGAGACGACTGAGCACCCACCTGGGCTTCTGGCCTTGAGGTCTGCAGGTGTGTACATGAAACCAAGGGCCCAGAACGGTGGTCCTCCCTGCTGTCCCTGAGGTGCCTGGGGAGGGGGCCTCATGGCCCTGCATCAATATCCCCTGCAGGGGATCATGGTCACAGGCTGTTGCAGAGAAGGAAACTCAGTTACCACCAGGAAAGCTGGAACATAAGCACAGTTATCAATCTGCATTAAACTTGGAGTTTAAATAACACAATTCCTCCTGGGGACATCCCTCCCTGTTTCATCATCTCCAGCATCCAGTTGCTTTCGAAAGAAAAAAAAAAAAACTTAAGCCAACCAGCCATGGTGGTGCACATTTGTAATCCCACTGCTTGGGAGGCTGAGACAGGAGGATTGCACAGGTTCGAAGCCAGCCTCAGGTACTTAGTGAGGCTCTCAGCAACTTAGTGAGACACTGTTCCAAATAAAAGTATAAAATAGGTCTGGGAGTATAGCCCGGAGGTAGAAAAGCCCCTGGGTTCCACCCCCAGTACCACACACACAAAAAAAAAATTTAAGCCAAAGAGACATAATAAGTAATAATTTTTTTAAAAAAAATGTGTTTTGTTCCTGGTGGGTTACATGGAAGAAGAGCCAATCATCTGACAAACCCAGCCAGCAGGTTCTGGGTCAGACCCAACCCTGGGGCTCTGAGGATTGGGGTCAGGAGTCCCAGCACATAGCCAGACCTGCACGCTGGCAGCCAGAGACCCTTTCAACCTGTAGGATATGTGGCTATGGGCCCTCCCTGCCCTCTGCTGCCCAGATCTGCAGGGTGATGCTAAGCTCTCTCTGAGGAATGCCTTGTCCACTGCGTCCAGCCACCCCCTTGCCCTTGGTCAGAGTTTCCCGTCACCTGCAGCAGGTTTGCCTCAGTGGGTCCCCAGTGAGCTCATCAGGAGAGTCCTTGGAAAGGTGAGCCTGGGAACTTGTCCTGGTTGACTCCCCACTTCCCAGGCAGTGTGAACCCCACTGCCCCCAAAGGCTTAAGTCTGAAAATACACAGAAGAAATGTTCTCAAGCCTGGGGTGCTGAAATCCCATCTGTTTTTCTCCGAAGATTAAAAATAGAAAAGTAGTCAATAACTACTTTTCTATGTGCCTTATTTCTTCTGATCCTATACAGGATCTGGCCTTCTGACCCCTGAAATCAGGCTCACGTCACATAAAAGATGGAAATGGGCAGTGGTTAGGCTCAGAGAGGTAAAGTCACCTGACCACGGTCATGCGGCAGGGGTTCAAACCCAACTCTACCGAAGCTGAGACCAAGCTCTGCCCACTAGTGGGAGCTTCCCTAAGATGACATCTGCAGTGGAGAAGAGGACCCAACAAAGACAACCCACCAGGAACAAGAAGAAGATGAAACCGGCTAGTCTAGCTGCGACTCAGATGTGGCTTCACGCTCGTAAGCAGACCCAACAGAGAGGTAAGAACCTGTGGGCTAGGCTTCCCAAGAGCAGAAGCACACACATTCCCAAGAAGAGACTCGTGGCAGCTGGCCTGGGAACACTGGTGAAGGGAGCGAGTCCCTGACAACATTGTGGCGGACAGACTCCCGGGGCAACTCGTGAAGCTGTTTCTCCTTCTTTGTGTGTGTGTGGTAATGAGGGTGGAAACCAGGGGCATTCTAATTTGAGCTACACCCCATCCCTATTTTTTATTCTTTACTTTGACACAGGGTCTCACTGCATTGCAGAGGGCCTCACTAAGTAGCTGAGGCTGTCCATGAACCACAATCCTCCTGTCTCAGCCTCCCGAATGCTGGGATTACAAGTGTGCGCCACCACGCCCGGCTTGTTTCTTATGAAGACCTGGGCAGCAGTCACGGGCATCCCAGAAAATCGCAACTCAGACATGAGTGACCAGGCTTTGTGGAGACACGGCCACGTGGTCTGAACAAGCACACTTGTTGCTCTGGAGGGAGAAATCAGAGCACTCTAAGGTACAGACAGACAGACAATGGAAACCCGAGTGGCCATCTATCTAAGAAAGTGATCCTCAGACTGGGCTAAAGCCACAGCAGAGACGCCACCGTGGCTCAAGATGCAGGTGTGTTGCCGGTGAGGCTGACAGCCAGGTGTGCAGAGAAGGGACTTAATGGAACACCTGCTGAGCCCAAAGATCCCCCACCCCAGAAAGAGCCCATAGAACACCACCTGTCAATCAGTGGTAGTGGGTGGGGCTTCGCTTCAAATATATGAAACAGCCGGGCATGGTGACGCACGTTTGTAACCCCCACACTTGGGAGGCTGAGACAGGAGGATCACGCAGGTTTGAAGCCAGGCTCAGCTACTTAGTGAGGCTCTCAGAAACTTACTGAGACCCTGTTTCCAAATAAAATATTAAAAAATAGGTCTGGGAGTATAGCCCAGAGGTAGAAAGCCTCTGGGTTCCACCCCTAGTACCACCAATATATATATATATATATATATATATATATATATATATATATATATATATATATAATCTCAACATTATGGCCCCAGACTCCACACGGCAGGACATGCTCAGGAGGTCTTGGGCACAGAGACACCACTGGCCACTACAGCCACGGACACCCAGCATGCCCCCTGGATCACAAAGCCACAGGACTCTTCAAGTGCTGCTCTCCAGGTAAAGCAGCTCTGAAATGAGCTTCCAGTGAGTGACTAAATTAACTGTCTATAAAGAGTTACTGGTGTTCGCTTCCCTGTAATTAGGCTCGCAAACACTTTGCTTATTTTTTTTTAAAATCCAACAAGGTCAAGGGGAAGAGCTTTCTCTCCCCACCTCCTTCCATCCTTGGAGGAGAAATAGCATGCACGAATGATTCTCTTCTAGTGTAAAGAAAAATAGCAAACACTATACCTTTAAGTAGACAGATGTTGGTTTAAATGGCCTGGCCACATCAGTGTCTTACTAATCAAGACATCTTATCAGACCTGTAGCTGCTTTTAAAATAGACGTACCTTTTCCAGGCTGGGGCCTCTCCAGGGTCTTGGAGATGCCCCTCTTGACCCTGATATCCACAGCCACAGCTTTTTGGGGAGTGGCTGCCCAGCTTCCTCTTTTCTCCCTGGGAAGTCCTTCACTAGAAGTGGGAGACCACGATTTCCAAGCTAAGCCTGAAACCCAACACTTAAAACAGAAAAGAAATGTTCAGAAAGAGGATCCAGCACATAGACACAGGGACCTAGAACGTTTGGTGTCTCTAATCCAGGTCACGTTCTGACATTCTCACAGTTGTTGTTGGTTTGGTTTGGTTTTTGCTTTGCTGGGGATTGAACCCAGGGGCATTCTACACCTGAGCTCTACCCTCAGTCCTTTTTCTTTTTTATTTTGAAATAGGGTCTTATTAAGTTGCTGACAATCTTGCAAAGTTGCTGAGGCTAGTCTCAAACTTGCAATCCTCCTGTCTCCGCCTCCCAAGTCCTGGGATGACAGGCATGTCCCATCATGCCCGGCTACTTTCTCACAGTTGAATTAGAGTCTTCCATGGGAACCCTACCAGGTTTCTACAGTGAAGTCACAAGTGTGGGGGAAATCCAGATCACCCTCCTCCCAAGACTGGGATGGAGATCAGGGACCAGGACACGTGAGGGCAGAGCAAGGCCAACACCGCCTCCATCACATCAGAACAACTGAGGGGGACTGCCAGGCCCCTCTTCACATGACAGGAGGGGCAGGGTTACTCAGGTGACCCCCATTTTGCCAGCTTAGTCTGGTCACTGAAAACACGGTGTTCTTGCGGTTGACCAGTCCCCAACAGGACACTGCTGACGCCACCTCCTGGTACTCACACCTTTGCTTAGTCCCACCCCCGCTGCATCAGGATTGGTCTGTGTGAGTAACCAGATAGGACAGAAGTGATGTCACTTCCATGATTAGGTCATAAAAGTCCTTGCTAGTCCCGCTGTCTGTGTCTCTCCCCTAGCCACCCTGCCCTGGGGGAAGGGAGCTGCCATGCTGTGATCCGCCTCACCCAGGGATCATCAGGTAAGAAACCGAGCAAGTGAGAGGAATCTCTTCCCCCGCAGCCACAGAAGCAGAGACATCAGCGACTTGGGACCAGGCAGTCCCACCAATGGCTTGATGGCCACTTGAGCCAGAGCCTGGACCCCTAAGTCTTGGAACAGTGAGATGGTTGATAGTTATCGTTCCAAGCCAGGTGACTTGTGCATGGCCTGACATGACACAGGCATCATGGGCCCCACGTGGGCCCTGTGGGAGCCCTCTGGAGGATCACAGGAACAGGGCAGCTCACACCGGTGCTGGAAGCCATAGGGAACTTCCTCTGTGGCCCTGCAGGAGTTGGAGCAGGGGCCTAGACCTCTTGTGACCAGGGCTATGGCATCATGGGACTGTAGAAAGATGGCACTGCCTCCAGCTCCTAGCCATGCCAGAAAGGACATGGTGGACAGTGGCCACCAAGGACAATAGTGGACAGTGGCCAAAAACCATCAACACAGAGCTCTGGGCTTCATCTTCCCAACACGAGGTGGAAATTCACAGGAGGGCTGCCCCAGCCATTGATACCTCCATGCCCCACCCCACCCAGGCAGAGTGGAGCCACATGGCTCCCTATTCTGCATCATCAAGGCCTCAGGGCAGAGGCAAATCCTCAGAGACAGGCTGGGTGGGTGGGGCCCCACCCTGCCTCTCCGCATCCTCCCCTGTGCCCATCCAGGCCGTTCTTGTCCTGGTGCCTCCTACTGCCATGAACCAAACCTATTTAAAATGACTGCCACCCAGCAGCCACTTGTCTGTGCATGTGTGGGGAAAGCAGACGGTCTCTGAAATGAAAATGATTGGCACTTCATTCGCACGTTTAAGTCTAAGATGCATCCCAGAGGAAGCTCGCTCCAATCTCTCCTGTCTGCAACATGATGACAGTTCTGGGACCCTTCCCCGAGATCACAGCGTGCCGTGGTATATCTGTCTGCCCTGCGGCTAGCCAAGCATGTGGACAGGTCCACAAGGACACATCCATGTTGCCCCTGACCAGTGCTGCACCTTGAATCCAATGCAGAGAACCATGGCCCTGCTCAGGATGCAAGAGCAGAGGCATTGGGTGTAGGTTCAAACTCCTGTTACCATCTGGAATGTCCCCCAGGTCTCATGTGTTCATAGGTGGGGCTTTGGGGAAGTGACTGGCTCATGAGGGCTCTGATATCATCAATGAATCAATCCATTAATGACTAAATGTATTACTGGGAGTTGGGACCCAGGCAGAAGAAGTAGGTCCCTGGGGGTGTAAGGGATCTCTCTCTCTCTCTCTCTCTCTCTCTCTCTCTCTCTCTCTCTCTCTCTCTCTCTCTCTCTCTCTCCTTCCTATCTGTCATGAGCTGAACAGCTCTCCTCTACCACACCCTCATCCACAATGTTCTACCTGACCTCAGGACCAAACCAATAGAGCTGGTTCCATGGATAGAACCTCTGAAGCCATGAGCTGAAATCACTTTCCCCCTCTAAGCTGTTCTTGTCAGGTTTCTTGGTCAACAGTCGTGACAAAGTGACTAACACAGTTCCCATTCTGACACACGTTCACTGTGTGACTACTTGGAGAGGTTTCCTTGGTCTATCTAAGCCTTGACTTCTGTCCCTCATACTGGAAAGAGGCTGCAGAGGCCAGCACCTGAGCATTGCTGTCCAGTTAAAAAATGGCCAGCAGGTGAATATCCAATGCCTGCTGGGGGCCATCTATGAGCTGTCCTGTCCAGAGCCTGAGCCCACTTCTGTTGCCCTGAGCAGCTGGAGGTGTGCAAGCTCCAGGTCCATGCCCGGGTGGCCCGAGCTCTACCCTGGTGGCTTCAGGCCAGAGTCAAGCCTCAGACCCCAGACACAGTGGCATGCAGGGCACACACTAGCCTGTACTACCCTCTCCCTTCTTTGGCCCCCACTCAAACCCTTGCTCTTCAGGCTCCATTGAAAAAGCTTCTTCCTCCTTTTGCTCCTTCTGAGGAGGTCCCTTGCCTCCTTTTCTTTATGGAGGGAAGAAGTGAATCTGGAAACTAGAAAATTAAGTCTAAGATGCAACCCAGAGGAAGCTTGCTTCAATCTCTCCTGCCTGCAGCATGATGACAGTTCTGGGACCCTTCCCCGAGATCACAGTGTGGCCCCGGTGTATCTGTCTGCCCTGCGGCTGGCCAAGCATGTGGACAGGTCCACAGGGACACACTCGTCCACTCGGCCCCATGGCAAGTGATCCTGGAGCCTGGTCCCAGCCTAGCCTGGCCAGCCGTCAGCGCCAAGCCAGTATCACCTCTGGTGGGAGGCAGAGTAGATAGAGGAGTGGATGTTCTGTTCTCATCATAAACTTCTTATGGGGCTTTTTTAATGGACCATAACAAACTTGAGCCTCTTTTCTTTCCTTAACCTGACAACTTGGAGACACTCAGAGGAACTCTCCGTGCTATCCTACACAATTTGTGCAAGCTAAACACAACACAAACTTATTAACCCTTTGGATTTGGAAGTTAGAAGTCTGAAACAGGTCTCCCTTGGCTATAATCAAGATGTGGGGAAGGCAGGTTCCTTCTGGAAGCTCCAGAGAAGCTGTTCCCTGCCTTTTCCAGCCTCTAGAAGGACCTACATCCTGCTCTTAACCCATCCTCCGTCCTCAGTGTGAGCAGCACAGCATCGCTGGCCTTTCTCTGACTCTGTCATCCTCTCCTGCCTCCCTCTGCCCCACATAGAAACTTCAAGATCACACTGGGCCCATAACTAGGTCCAGGATTGTCTTTAGCGTGGAAGGCCAGCTGGTCAGTGAGTTCAATTCCATCTGCAAACCCAGCGCCCCTTTACCATGCAAGGTCACATGCTCACTGGCTCCGGGGATCAGGACGGGAAGATCTTTGGGACCAGTACCAATAGTGATGTGTTTGTACTGGTGATGTTTTGGGGGTTCAGTTGACAGTTTTTCTGACACATCTAAGCAGAAAATACGACATTCTCTACATGAGATTCAGGAAGAAATAGTGAAGATCATGGGCCTACTACACTTTCCTGGCAGGGGCACACCCATTCTCTAACCAGCCTTAGCCTCTCAAAGTCCAATTACTTATCAGCCAGCACCTGCATGTTCCCTGGGTACCAAAGCCTGTCTGGGTGATTTTTGTCTTGATACACGTAGAGATTAGGAACACCATCCATATTCAGACCAACTGAGGTAGATAATCACCATCCTAACCAACAGCCAAGATGGAGCTGTGGACAAATAGTTTGTCCAGGGCCACTTGGCTGGTAAACAGACCCTGGGTCAGGAGAACTGAGTATTCTTCCCCTGGTGCTTTGTGGCTTTGGCAGAGACACCGACCCCATCTGTAAAATTTCCAGCTTCTCACAGTTCCAGATTCCCCAAATCCCTGCAGGCAAAGAGGGAAGTGTTCAGGACTATAAGAGGCTAAGGCAGGCCATCTTTCCATGACCAGGAACAGTGGCCACACCTGGAAAGGCCAGTGTGAAGCAGCTGGTGTCCGGAAGGCTTGGCCACAGGCAAGCGAGTTGCACCCATTGCCCACAGCTCTACTGCTGGGGTGGTCGGCTCGGCTGAGGCTCACAGTGAGATTCCCCCACGGGCCTGGGGAGCTGAACCTGGCGGCACAGGAGAAGTGCCCTAATCTTGGGTTTGTAGCAGAAGCTTATCTGATGGCCACCAGCTTCCTGGGCCAGCAGCTCTGGTCCTCCTGGAGTCTCCCTGTCCATGCCTCATGGTATAGAAACTACTTCCAGGTGGGGTGGGGAAGCAATGGGCCCCCGAGGTGGACACAGTCTGAAAAGAGACAGCACCAGATCTGCGCATGGCAGGTGGGCCGTGGTGTGGGGTACAGCAGGATGTCTGCTGTAGATGTGTTCTCCCATGCAGGCTTACGTTTCCAGCCTGAGATAACCTCTGGGGTGCTCTGCAGGTCTGTGGCTTATTGAAATACAACCAGGGTAATGGAGCACACCCTCCTTCTGAGAACACACACTCCTTCTGAATGTCTTCATTTTGCCGTCCACTGACAGCCAGCCCACACCCTCTGCAGAAGCTGGTCTCACAAACCCACCCCAGGCCAAAGGGCCTCCTGCCGCCACGCCGGGGAGCAGCTCCTGCAGCTGCGGCCTCCTGGGCAGCTCCGTGGCTGGAATGTGTAAGCACACCAAGCCCGCAGCAGGCAAAGCATCCCAAAACCTGCATCAATATTTGAACTGAGGCGCTGCAGGTGAGCCGCCTCTGTGCCAGCCCTCCTGAGCCGGAGTGCAAAGGCCTCGCTTTGGACATCCTGTTGACATGTTTTAGGGCCCAGGTGGGAGGACGGTCTCGGCAAACGGATGGATTTCATCTCGGTTGGCGCTCCACATGGTAACATTTTGTTATTCGGACCATAGAGCCTGGGACCAGGGCCAAGTTGGGGCCTGGGCGCTGCTCTGCCAGCAACCGCCACAGCATCCCTTTATCCTCCGTCCGTCCTCTCCAGGCAGCACCCACGGATACTTGCAGATGCCTCTGTGTGCTGACGTCCCTCTTGTCCAGACCCAGCTATGAACTGCCAGCGCCACAGGCTCACAGACCACCTGAAAGGCGCTGCCCACTGGCCAGCAGCCGAGAGGCTTCGGGGCTCTGTGCCTCCTAGTGCTGAAGTCAGAGTTCGCTGGTGTCAGGAGGAGCCTGCACTCTCCTTCACCGAGCTGCAGAGGGGCTTCCGGGTGACTGGTGCTGACATGGCTCAAGTCTCCTGCACACCCTGGGGACTGCCACGGCCTCCACTACACTAAAGAAGAACATACTGGAGAATGGCCCGTGCGTGGCCCCCACGTAGCAGGAGGTCACAGAGCATCCGTCCCAGGGCCTTCTCTGTGCCCAGCATGAGCTTCCTCATCCCATCGTCCCGCAGACGGTGCCCTACTGTCCCATGTGGACAAAACATGGACAGACAAACCCCACCCACCCTCACCCCTGACGCCTCCTCCAAGTCCCCCCTAGGACAGAGCTAGAGAATCGTGTGGTCCAGCCCCGTGCCGCCTGCCCCCAGCCACTTGCTCTTCTGGGGAAGCAGGTCCTGATAGAAGGAGAGAGATAGGAACCAGGGGCCCAAGACAGTAGTCCTGGATAACATAGGCCACCAGAGCCCAGAGCATGGTCCCCTCTGTAGAGGAACAGATAACAGTTCTAACCATCCCAGGATCTTGTGGTCTTCAGTTCTCCAGACCCAAGTCAGCCCGTGTCTGCCCCAGGACCCCACAGGTCCCCACAGGACCCCACAGTCTCCCAAGAGGGGAGACTGAAACTCAAAAGGGGCAGATTTGGCACTGCATACCTGTCTCTCCTTGGGAAGCCAGGGGGGACAGGACCCCCTGTTGTGTCCCTCAGATTTGTACATTGCAGTGATTAGCCCCAGTGAGATGGTACTTGGAGACGGAGCCTCTCCCCTGTTCCCACGGGATGCAGTGAGTTCACCGGAACCCTGTTACGCTGGCATCTGACTGCGGACTCCCAGCCTCCAGCAGAGTGAGCGGTTAGTTTGCCGTTATAAGCTGCCATGTCTATCCTATGGCACTTTGTGACAGCAGCCCACGCTGGTTAAGACAGGCCACGAGCACAGCAGCCAGAGAGCAGAGCTGGAGCATCCAGGGTGGATCAAGGGTCCGTGGAGGAAATGGGAACCCATCCCCTTCCTTCTCCTCCATCTAAAAGCCTTAGATATCTTCAGGACAGAAAACAGAAGCCCCTGCCTGAAGCGCGCCCTCCTGCCCCCGTGGGCAGGGTAGCCTCCAGTCCTCTCTGTGACGTGTCCATCTGGGCCACAGGGCACTGAGGTTTGGGGGACAGTCAGTGATTCCTACCAGTCAGAGCCGCCGCCCTGCCCCAGTACCCAGTGCCCTGCACCAGGTGTCCCCAGAACAACTGGGTCCCCTCCTCAGACTCTGCTCCAACCCTCGCCTCCCGCAGACTCGGCTCAAACCTCTCCCGGGGGTCTCTCCCCGACCGCCTGATTCTCCCCTGAATCCCCAGGTAATATCATCCCTTCACACTTGTTACCTCATATGGCTATCTTACAGAATTAAATAAGTAAATACTTAAGCATGCTTGGCATGTCACAACTGTTGTTTTATTTTACTTAGAATATTTCTTGAATTTAAAATGCTACCCATGGCACAATGCCCCCATTATTTTATGTACCGCTAAGAAAGAAAAAATGCTGCCAATTAAACAGGCACTACGCTTCCTTATCACTTGTAATTTTTATTTTATGCCCATCGAAGGAGTTCTCCGACCTTAATTAGGCATGGATTTGTATCAGCTATCACTTTAGCGCGCACATAAAAAGAAAGATATGAGTGAGCTAAATGTGTCGAGGGACTCCTAAGCCCTGCGTGCATCGAAGTCAAAACCTCCCAATTCCGCACCCACTGAAGCCTGCTCTTCATATCATCAGTGTCCCCCGAGATCCCAGGGGCATCGGGCACATCTTGTCTTCGGAGGGCCCTGGAGAGGACGGGACGCCATTGCTGCCAACCAAGAAGCCAGCCCTGGCTGGTGGAGGTGCCGGCCACCCTGCCTAGGGGATTCTTGTTCAACCCCTGGTTCCCCACCTCCCTGGCCTCTTCCCTCTGAGCTTAGTCTCCTAGGGACAAGTGCACCCCCTGTCATCTCTAGAATTTCCTCCTGGGCCCGCTCCACCTGCAAGCTTTGAGGCTGAGGCTGTCTTGTTCAAGCAACAACGAGACACCTTCGACTGCAAGACAAGTCCTGATTTCAGAGGTGTTCAAGACTTAGAAACTGCATCTCAGACTCAAGGACATATGCTTTTCTTCTCCGGGCTCACCACCCCCCACCAAGGCGGGAGGCCTCTCTCGGGCTTCTCCTGAGCCCAGGGAGTGTCCTGAGTCATCATTCTATCACAGAAACACCCACACTGTCCCCAACCCTTCTCCCTCCCTGGCGGTTGCATGAAGTTGCCCCCACTCCTCTCCTCTTTCTCTGTCCTGCATCACCTCTGTGTGTCCAGCACCTTGCTGACCATCTCAAGGTCATCTTGCTCTCCAGAGCCACTCCTCAGGCAACCCTGGTCAGTCCCAGGACCACCGCCACCCCTCTGTGCCCTGGCCCTTCCCATCACCCCCTGGGCTCCTCATCTGTGAATTGGGGGCATGATGGACCTGTGTTCAAGGTACCCAAGATGCTCTAGTGGGATGGAGGTCCGCTCTACCAGGGACTCACCTTAGGGCACCCACTCCCAGCCAGTTCAAATACCCTTCCTCAGCCCCTCACCCTTGGCCCAATCCCCCAAAGCAGGACCCTTTTCATTCTGCCTCTGCTCCCAGCCAGCCCACCAACCCACCTAAAGGTCCACACCCTCCTGGGGTTTCACGAATGGACACATTTTGTCCCTTTTCTTGCTAACTTCAATCTGCTGGGAGGAGGTTTCCTCACAGGATTCTCTGGACCAGACCAAAATGAGCAAACAGGTTAATGCCCATGACCAGGGCTTGTGTGTCTCCTGTAGCCAGAGCAGAACTGGTGTATCCCCAAGCTATAGGTGCAGAAAGCAGCCCCCAACACCATGACCTCAGGCGAAGTACCGCAGGCTGGGATGATGGATAATGCCATCATGGGCCAGTGGACCACCATCCCCCATGGCTGCCTCCTGCATGCTCCCTCAGCCCACCCAGGGCCCTGCTCCTGGTTGTCCCTTTAAGGATGAGGCCTCATGGCCAAAAGGAGTGGCCTCAGAGAGCCATTCAAGCTGAGGAGCTGGTTGGCATCTGCATGTGTCCTAGACGGAAGTGATGGAAGTCTCAGTGGCCATGCCCATCCTGGTGGCTCTTTCTCTCATGCCCACACGTTGAGCCTAGGGCTCTACAACAGCCTTAAGGAACTTGCTTCTTACCAAATCTGGAGATATGGTCTCGTGTGGCCAAGCCAGAGAAATCCTCTGAGTCCCACCACTATATCTGTATTATGGGGTCGAGACCTGTATTTCAGACAGAGGGCCAGTCAGGACTTCACTATTACTGGGCTGACTGTGGCCCCCCAAAATACCTGCCCAAATCCTCAGCCCTAAAAGCTGCAGATGGAACCTGATTTGCAGAAAGAGGTGATTGTGATTCAGTTTAGGACCTAGAGATAAGATCATCCTGGATCACCCAGATGGGCCCTAAGTCCAGTGCTAAGTTTCCCCATGAGATAAATGAGGAAAGGACCAGCAGAAGGCCACGTGACCATGGGAGCAGAGACCGGAGCAACGCAGCCAAACGGAAGGGTTCCTGGAGCCACCAGGAGCTGGAAGAGGCAGGGAGGGTCCTCTCAGAGGCTTCAAAGGAAGCGGATCCCTGTGGATACCTGGGTTTCACACTTCTGGCCTCCATAATTGTGAGAGGATAAATTTCTATTGCTTCAGGCCACCCAGTTTGCGGTCATTTGTAACCACAATATGGGAAACTCAAACACTGATCTTCATAGAGGAAGCCATGATAGCTGATGGGCACTGGAAGGTACCTGCCCCCAGGTGCCACCTCCACCACCAGTTGTCTTGGGGTATGCTGTACCTCAGGACCCCAGACGTATCTTCAAGTGGACCTTGAGCACCTTCATCTATCTCTATGGCCACTGTTGGCCCTCCCCTGAAGTCCTGGGCAGGAAGAGGAAACTTTAGAGTGTGTCTAAAATGGGGACTGCACATTTCGAGGTGTCCCTGTGAAACCAAGCTGAGCATGAGGGGCAGAGACGGACGGGCAGGGAATCGGGCTCCCTCCAGTGAAAGCCAACAGCTAAAGGGCCATCTGCCAGGTCAGAGTGGCAGCCCCAGGCCATGGCACCCCAGGGACAGGCAGGGCACACACTTCAGCACAACCCAACTTCATAGTCAGAAAACTCTAGAGAGACTCCATTTTTGTTGTGCTATATCCGTCAGCTTTATATCATTTTATTTTGAATTGTTTGTTATCATTGTTTTCAGCACACAAGACTGGGCTTGGAAAAGTGATGTTTCTGGGCTACCGCCCTTGGCCCTGGGCACCCCCGAAGCTTCGTAAACACCACATGAACCAGTCAAGACTAGACCTGATCTCCCCGACCTGTGCCCCAGCATCTGGAGCAGCCTGTCCTCTCTCACTGGCTGTGGTGGCCCATCGCTGAGTCTTCCCTGCATCTTTCAAGATGCCAAGGTGATGTCCCAAGAAGCTCACAGTGTGGGTTCCAAGTGGGCTTGAACCACCGGGCATGGGGCTGGAGGTCACAGGTCCATGGTGCACCCACAGCTCTCATGCCAGGGGCCACTTTCCTCCGCCTCACAGAGTCTTCTTTCTGTCACCTGAAAAATCAGGTCCAGTAACACTTGTCTAACAGAGTTGTGAGGGGTGTGTGTAAAAATTCTCCAGGCACAGAGAAGTGAACTAGTGGGTGAATTAGTGAATTAGTGAATGAATGAATGAGTGAGTGAACAAGTGAGTGAGTCATTGAGTGAGTAAATGAATGAGTGAACAAGTGAGTGAATGAATGAGTGAGTCATTGAGCAAATGAGTAAGTGAATGAATGAGTGGATGCATGAGTGAGTGAACAAGTGATTAATAATGAGTGAATCAGTGAATGAATGAGTGAGTGAATGAGTGAGTGAGTCATTGAGTAAGTGAATTGATGAATGAGTGAGCGAACAAGTGAGTCATTGAGCGAATGAGTGAGTGAACAGGTGAATCAGTGAGTGAGTGAATTGGTGAGTGAATGAATGCGTGAGTGAGTGAATGACCGAGGGAGTGGCAAGTGGGCTGGGGGAGGGGAGGCGCCCACTTGCAGCCGCAGGTCCGAGGAGAGGCTGCTGCCCGCTGCCCTCCCACCGTCCGTTAGGTGCCCCAGGGCCCCCGTGCCTGTGATGAGGCCTGTGTGGATGCAGTGTGTGTGTGTGTGTGTGTATGTGTGTGTGTGTCTGTCTGTCTGTCTGTCTGTGTGTCTGTGAGTGTCTGTCTGTATGTGTCTGTGTGCGTCTGTCTTTCTGTGTGTGTCTGTGTGTATCTGTGTCTGTCTGTGTGTGTCTGTCTGTGTCTGTGTGTCTGTCTGTCTGTGTGTGTCTATGTGTGTGTTTGTCTGTGTGTGTGTCTGTCTGTGTGTGTCTATGTCTGTGTCTGTGTCTGTGTCTGTGTCTGTCTGTGTGTGTGTCTTTCTATGTGTCTGTCTGTCTGTGTCTGTGTGTGTCTGTGTCTGTGTCTGTCTGTGTGTGTGTCTGTCTGTGTCTCTGTGTGTGTCTGTCTGTCTGTGTCTGCACACGTGTGTGTCTTGATTCTGGGAGTGCATGAGATGTTTGAAAATCTCGACCGCCATCCCACAGTTCTGTTGTGTTGTGGGCAGCGCCGCGTGGTGTGAGGCAGGGGTCTGTTTCCCTGGCTAGTGAGGCTTATATTTACTCAGGCTGAATAATACATGAATGGTGTCAAAATAAACAGCAGTCCTTCTCTGCCTCCCCCTTCCTCCTCGCGGGAAGCACCTCTCCTTCCCACACCCTCCGGCCATCCATCCTCTCCAGGTGGATGGGATTATAAATCGGGCACCCGCAGGACCTGCAAAACTTGAGAGCGCGCGGCATTAGGAATTGGCTTTGTGGCCATAAATTATGTAACAGCTCCAATCCCAAACCAAGCTGCTTTTTTTACGTGTGTTGTAAATAAAAACATTAAATGATTTCTCTAAGTGTTTGATTTTTCATCTGTGGTTTATTCCCCTACTAAATTTCGGTAAAGGCCCATTTATCCATCTGTGGAGGAAAATAAATTATGCAGCTGTCCACTTGGCGGTGACGGGTTGAAGCCTCCTCCGAGCGGGAGAGCCGCTCCCAGAGCCGCATCTTTGGGCAGAAGGCCACCTCCGGAGCCTCGCAGCCTCAGTCTTCTCACCCAAGGAATGGGATCAGAATCACCATTTCTGAAGGGCTACTTTGCAATTGAAATCAAGGAAATGGGGGCTATTGATTGCTAATAAGGGCAGTAGTAATTGCTACTAAGAACAAGTTTTCATACTTAGGCAAAACAATAAAATCCTTTTCTCTGTCTCTAAGCTGTCAGCCAAAGGCTGCAGCCAGGGTGGACCTCGGTCAGCTAAAAGTTGGCTGTTAGCCCAGCTGAACACTTAATGTTCAAACAAAAACACCTACACCTAGAAAAAGAATTACATAGACTCTCAGAAAAGTTTAGACTAAAGTTAAAAGAACCAAGTTATATTAACCCAATATTAATTACTAATAACACAAAAGTTACAGGTTCCTAAGCCTCTATACCTTAAAAGACTCTATTCCTGTGTCTTTCTTTTCTTCATTTTAAAACAAGTTTTCAACACAGGAAGTAAGCAGAAAGAGATAAGGAAAAGCTGAGAACTCACCAAGGACACAGGTGGAAAATACATGCTTTAAACTTTAAGAATAAAAATAAAACCAAAAACAAAGCAGGTTACTCCCATGCAGCCCCCTGACCTTGTGAGCCAGGTAACACATTTTGATCAGTGATGTCAGGCCTGTCTGTCCCTGTGAGGGTGGACAAAGGAGGCCGACAGAAAAGTCTCACACAGCAGAGATACCTTGCCGGCCTGCACCTGCTTTTGGTGGGAAAAGGGGACTATTGGCTAAGCAAGATGGGAGAAAAAAAGATAATGAATTCTTATAATAAAATGTTACGTGTTCAGAGACCTTAGTGTCTTAATTTAAGGCACTCCACTGCGCCCTCTGACATAGTGCTTTGATTGTTCTGTCCCTTCTTTTTACCTTTGTAATAATAAACTTGGCTTAAGCTTGCAGCTATGTAGTTGTGGGTATTTTTTTCTAAACTAGCTAAGAACAAGAACCCACGGCAACATTGCAAACCCTTACAGGGGCAGCAGGAAATGGAGCCATACCCCTTGCTGTGACGTTGACTTGTGTGAAGTCGATTCGATTCATCAGTAATATTGGAGCATCCTGGACCAGGGCACAGAGGAGCCAGAGACACCATTTAGAATGACAGGGATGGAAAAATCTGTGCACTGACCAGAAGAAAAATACATCTCTTTTAAAAAGTGAAGGAGATCGTTAAGACCCAGAGAATGCCCAGAACTAGGTGTGCAAACACCAGGGCTGTACACCAGAGTCCTTTGGGGTGTTTGTTTCTTTGTCCTGGGAGAAATGAACCCAGGATCATTCTACCTTTAAGCTATACCCTCAGACCTTTTTATTTCATTTGTTTTTTGAAACAGGGTCTTGCTAAGTGGCTGAGGCTGACCTCAAACCTGCTATCTTCCTGGCTCAGCCTCCCAAGTACTAGGATTACAAGTATACGCCACCGTGCCCAGGTTTCTTTTTTAACAATTTAACATACATTCACTCTATTTATTTATTTATCCAACCCTTTTTTATTTTCTATTTTGAAACAGGATCTCACTAAGTTGCTGAGGCTGGCCTCAACGCTGTCTCAGCCTCCCAAGTACTGGGATTACAGGCTTGTGCCACCTTGGCCAGGCCGGTTTTCTTGTTTCATTGTTTGTTTGGTTGGTTGGTTTTTGTTTTGTTTTAATGATTTCCTGGAGACCAAATTCAGACCTTTGTGCATCCTAGGCAAGTGCTCTGCCATTGAGCTATACTGGGGGTTCTTCTTCAGCGGTATGTCAACTGTATTTGTTTCTAATATGGCTCTGCTATTTATCAACAGATTGATACATCTTCAATCTGCTCCCATCTGGTTCAGTCTGTGGAGTGGGAGGTTCCTGGGAAGCTACATAAAACCATTTGGCCGCATCTGACCTCTTTGGCCAGCCCTGGCCACACATCACCAGGTCTACACTATCACCACCTCCGACAGAGACCTGGGGTAGAAGGTACACCTCTGTGTGCTGGTGATTGCCTTAGCGCGATCAGTGTTTGTGAGCACCTTCAAGTCATTTCTGCCACACTTTACTATTATTATTATTAAATTTTTATTAACTGTTATTAACCAAAATTTCCCTCAAAACAGAAAGGCCACCATGCAAGGGCAGAGAGGACAAGTGCCTTGTGGCCTCACGGTTCCCTCCAGATGCTCACGGCCTGGGAGCCTTTACCAGCCAGGCCTGCCTGGTGCAAAGTTAACCCGTGCGGCAGCAAGTCCAAGGACTCTTGTGACGTTATCATAACCTCTGCTCTGTGAGGCGGGGCTCAGGTCCCAAACTCAGGAAAGTTTCCATCTGTACTTTGTGAGCTCACCGGGTGGAGGCATGGCGCCAGGTGACCACAACCAGCCTTGCTGGCAGGAATCCTGGCCTCCTCCCCTCCCAGAGCTCCTGCAGCCGAGCGTGTACCCCACAGCATAGCCTCCCCGGGGACCCGCGGGCCCCTGCCCTGCAGCCCAGCACAGACCGCTGTGAAGCTAGGTGTGACGGTGACACTGCGACTTCCCACGCTGGTGTGACGGTGACGCTGCGCCTACCCACGCTGGTGTGACGGTGATGCTGCGCCCTACCCACGCTGGTGGCGCCCGGGTTTCCATGCCTGCCGCTCCTTGTGGTAGTCAGTTCTTTCCTTCTCAGCAGACAGTGTGGAAAAATAATTCGCTCTACTACAGATGTGGAACCTAATCGGGGCCGGGGCCATGCTCTCCCTGGTCAGCCCTTTAGCAAGACAGCTGGCCTCATTATTGAGTCATCCCAGACTGGACAGGGCCCCAGGAGGGCTGTGATGCACACACCCAGCCCTGCCAGCCAGCCCAGTGCCACAGCAGTGCCTCCCTGGGCTGCACCTCAGGAAGGAAAGAGATTCCCCGAGCACAGAACTAAGCCCAGCCCCTCCCCTATGGCACCCCTCCCCCACGGCATTCCCTTCCCCACAGCACCCCCTCCTCCATGGCATCCCCTCCCCCACAGCACCCCACCCTCATGGAGCCCCCTCCTCCACAGCATCCCTCCCCCACAACATCCCCTCCCCCACGGCCCTCCCTCCCCAACATCACCCACCGTCTGAGCTGTAAGGTCAGTGACCATGATTGTCATCCTACAGATGGGGAAGCGGAGGCTCACAGAGGTGAAGTGACTTAGGTGTCGTGCAGTCCTTGAAGCATGAGCAGACACCCCTCTGCCCTGTGGACTAAGGGGGCCCTGGAGGGTCAGTGGAGTTGGAGGTTCATATGGGGGAGTCTTGTCTAGGGGCTGGAGGCTCCACATCCAGGGCCAGGGCATCCAGAAATGCAGGGCAATCTCCTGGCCGGGGCTTCCACCAGCCCTCAGGACAGACGCGGCCCTTGTTACAGGCTCCAGCCATGATGTTTCTCTGTGTGCACAACCTCCGCCTCCCTGGGAAAATGTCTGCATTATAATACTCGAGGGAAAAGGAACTTCATTACACCTAATTAATAAGACATAAATATGGACTCTGAAATCTAATAATATCTGGTTTACACGCTAAAGAGCCTTCAAGGCAACAAGTTCAAGGTCTCCCCACCTTTGGACAGAGCGCAGCGAAGGCTGGAGGCTCCCGGCGGGCCACCTGCATCTCTGGTCCATCACCATCCTCTGCAGGTAGCCCTCACCAAGCACACCAATGATGTGCAAGAAAGAGGATTTCTCCTAGGCGAGACGGATTTTCTTCTGACTTGCATAATGCAAAACAAGGACAAGTCCCCGTGGAGAAGGAAAACCCACTGCCCTTTAGTGGGAGGGGCCGAGGGGACGGCTATTTCGGCGTGGTGAGTGAGCTCTGTGGGTTTGCTGAGAGGACCTGGGAGTAGCTTTGCAGCAGAGTAGAGGCCTGCGCCCCGCAGTGGCTGGCCCTGGAGACTCGTCCCCAGTGGAACCTCAGGACATATGGATGAAAATGGATTAAACCAGCACTGCCTTTACAGGCCCTCTGAGCCTGTTTACAGCGGTCACTCCTGGAAACCCCGACTGTGGCTGGCCCATCCCTCAAGCCCACATTCTCAGCACCTCCCACCCAAATTCTCAAAAGCCTTCCCCTTTGACCACTGTTATGCCACCTGCAGCCGGGCAGGTATTTCCCTGTTCTGCTAACTGTCACGCCTGGAGGGCAGTGCAGGGCACACCGCAGGTGCTGGGGAAAGCTTTGTAACTGAATGGTTGAATGAAATATAAATAAAGAGGCATGCACAGAGCATGGCTGGCAGCCTTCCTCCTACCCTCCGAGGCAGCACTGTGCTGGCGCTCAGCAGCTCCTTTGCCTCTCCCCTTGGCATGTCCTGGGAGTCACCAGGCAGCCATGGCTATGGAAGGCCTCCGGTTTGCAGCCCCTCTATCTCCTAGGGAAGGTCCTGAAGTGTCGTCAGCATATTAGCAAGGACATCGGGGCTTAAAGAACAGCCCAGAGCCATGCCTGCCCTAGAGGCTGGGCCAGAGAGGATTGAAGGGGACACATTCTTGTGCATGTACATGTATGGTTGTGCGTGTGCTCATGTGTGCATTTGTGTGTTTGTACATATGCATGCTGTGTGAGGAGTAGGTGTGCATATGGCACATGTGTGTGCTCACATACATGTAAGAGTGTGCATGTGTGAGGTGTTGACAGCACCCTGCTCCTCGTTTACCCCCAACTTCTTAATATCCTCAGGCCCTATTATGAACCTGAGGGGAGAAAAGGGACCATAGGTACCTGCCCTATAACAGTTCCAGAAGCACCTTTCTCTGGGCAGGTGAGAGCCGGGGCAGCACCACCATCCGCCTGCTCTCGCTGCACCCCCAGGTGTGGGACCCCTGCCTTTCAGCACTTGTTCTAGTCCAAGACCTCCCTTCACTTGAGGCCGCTTCCTCTGCAGGCAAATGTCATGTCATTGACCCCATACAGAGGGCACCCCTCCCCCACCGAGCCAGCCCCACCTGCTGCTCATGGCCCATCTAGGCCAGAGCACCCCCCCCCCGCCCCCGCACAGAGAACTGTCGGGATTGGCAGCTTCAGGCAGCAAAGCTCAACCCACTGCTCTTTTGCCCTTGTTTTAAGGTCACACAAATATTGCTTCTGCGTTTAATCTATGGCTACCCTGGGAAAAAATTAGCAGGTGTTTTCCTCCTTACTTGAGTACAGTCACAATGGGTGATGAGCCTCTGTGGCCAGCTGTGGGTTTCTCCTTATGCATGCCCCCCAAGTCCTCCCAGACACTGTGAGGAACGTGGTTCTGGAACTGTGCAAGGAACCCCAAGCACCCAGCAGCCTGGCGGGGAAGCCTGGGATGGGTGGAAGGGGCTGCTCTCAACCTGGTGCACTGAAGAACTTCCCTTTGCTAAGCTGAGTGCTTGGCAGTGGGGCAGAGTGGTTACACATGTGGACTCTGGAGCTAAGACCCTGGGGCCCAGATCTCACACCAACAACTTACTCTGTGTGCGATCCACTACACCCAAGTCACTTCACCTCTGTGAGTCTCCGCTTCCCAATCTGTAGGTCACTGACCTTACGGGTTATCAGGAGAGCCAAATGAGTTAGTACATACGACACTCCTCTCTGCTTGGCACATGGAGCAGTTGTGTCAATTGTATTAGAAACTCAGGAAGAGACAGACTGGGGCTGGACTGGGTGAAGATGACCACATTTTCTGGCTGGTTCCGAGCCCCAGATCTAGTCTCTGTCCTCTTCGGGAGTCCTTCAGCAGGCCTTTGAACCCAAACCTCTACAAGCTCATGGCCAGCAGGAAAAGGAAGCAGAGGCCAAGAGCTAGATCTTCTTTGATCTTTATTTAAAGGAGGATTTGAAACTCCTGCAGAACCAAAAAGCCTAAAGTGAGGCTACTGTAGGGATGGGCTTTTTTAAGCAGACAGATCAAAGGGGGAGGTAGCTCCTGATGCTACCGACATCTGAAGCCACCCTATAACCACTCTCCAGACTGCCTGCAGGTCGGCAGAGGATGCGTGCTGCATTGTCAAAGCTGTGTGCTCGCCAGGTGAGGGAACCACAGAGCTTGGTGCCTTCCCCACGGACCAGGAGAAGGAAAAGAAGCAGCTTCCACTGAGGGCCAAGGTGTGCCCCATAAAAGGCCAGAGTGGACATGTGTCACCCCAAGAATCCCCATGACAAGCCTAAGAGGAGGAGAATGCTATGCCCTCGTTTTAAATAAAAAGCTGGGCTCAGGGAGACTTGGTGGCTCATCCAAAGTCGCACCATTCAACAAACAGGCAACCAAGAGTCAAATCCAGGTCCATTCCCAGTACACACTATCTTCCCCCTGACCCCTAGAGAAGCAACCTTGGGCTGTGAGCTCTTGGAGAATTCAAAGATAACTCAGGAATTGTTTACATCCTCTAATCCTATGAGCCCTCATTTTCCCTAAATGGTGTCCAGGTAAACAAAAGCAAAACGTTTACCACAACTGCCCCTGCACATGATGTGGGTTCAGGAAGCCTCGGACCAGGGGCCACTTGATCACCAATTGTCCCCTCATCCTATGTGGTCTCCATGTCCTCCATATCAGGCTGTGCGGTCCCTTCTGTGGTAAGGCCTCTGCATCAGTAAGGTCAAGACTGCAGTATATTTTCAGCAAGCCACATGCAGCCCCTGGCCAGTGTTCCTGTGCCCTTCATTCATGAAAGGTGAGCATTCTCTCTCTTCTACTGCTAGGGAGACCAATAACTCCAGGGCGATACAGGCAATAGAGAAAACTAGGGCAGACTTCTCAGAAATGTAAGAAAAAGAAATACCCTTCATAGGTGAGCTGCTTAAACTGTCCCACAGGGGAGCTCTTTGTTTTGATGAAACAGCTAAGGTCTGTCTCCAGGAGCCCAAACTGAGAAAACTGGGGCAGGCACTATTTATCCCAGCCAGAGATTACAGCATCCTGGCCTGACACCCCCTGAGGTTCCAGCAGATTACTCGACTGAAATACAAAACTAGGAGTCAACATGGTGTTTTCCTCACTCTTCATGTAGCAGCTGGCCAACCGTGTTTTCCTGTACAAACAGGAGCTGGCAGGCAGATTACAAACAGGTGCCTGGCTGCTGTGCTGCCCTCAGCTCTCTGGGCTCAGGTGTTGCACACACACACACACACACACACACACACACACACACACACACACACACAATAATGCAAATCTGTAAGGACTTAGGAGTTGTGTTAAAGTCCCAGGCTATAGGTAAAGAAAATTAGTATTTTGTAACAGGACGTGGAACCTGGCAGGCAAGGTTTCAGGCTGTAGAGAAGGTTCACAAGCATGTGGAACCATTCTGGATCCAAGTCAACACCCTGTTTGGTGAAGTGGGCACAGGTGATATTCCTCCACACTAGCCCCTTGGCCCACCAAACTTCAGCACCATGGGGCCGGACAGTTCCCAGGCAGTGTGCTTCGGCACCACGCGGGCGGACAGCTCCCGATCTCAGGCTCATTGTGTGAATGGAGCTCCCTGGGAAACAATGGAGGCCACTTTGCCCTAGTGCCGTGGTTTGGATCTGGGGTGTCCCCAAAGGCTCGTGTGCTGAAAACTTCATCGTCAGCGTAGCAGATGCCAGAGGTGGACCTTTTGGGAAGTGACTGGATAATGAGGGGTGGAAGTTGATGGATAAATGGCCCAGCCTCACTTTCTGCAGAGAGGAAATCATGAGAGGTATTTTACACAATTCCCTGTGGGTATAGAGTCTGCAATAAAATCGACACTCAGTTGAGCACAACTTCAATCATCTCAGTAGAAAGTTTCTGGATTGTATTTTCCTCCTGCCCTATTCCATTCCATTGCTACCATCTCCCCATTATAGTAGCTGCATCTAAAAACTTGTGATCTTAGGCGATGGTTCTCACTTAAGTTACATCACTCAGGTTAATATGTGAAGAGTCAACGTCTCTTAGGTGGCGACAAGGGTGATGGAGATCCCTTCGCAGAATCCAAGTTTATTATCTACGGTGTTCTGGAGCAAGATACTGGCTAGGCAATGAGAGGAAAAGCATTAGCTGATGCAGTAACTAGCACCACGGGGGGTGGAAGCAATGGCAGGGATAAGGATGGGAGAGTTTTGTTAACTGCCTTAGACTTGATGACAGAATGGCAAGCTCAGGCCAGCCAATTACCAGCTGCAGGCATGCTGTCAAAGCTGGAATGCCTTCATGGTAGCATTTAAAGCAACCTCCATCTCCTGCAGCCAAAGGGCAGATGGTGCTGAAAATCAGGCCTGTAATTAAATCTAAGTGTGGACAAACTATAAAAGAGGCCAAATGCATAGCCTTGACAGGTCTTTTGGGCTAATTTTAGATACCGATAGAGAAGGAGTGGGACCCTGAGTCCAGGAGACATTTGTGTGAGTACACCTAAGAATCTTGGGCCTTATCTGCTGAACCTTCCAGCTGAAGAGAAAAAATGTTCCATTCCCTTTTTCCAGAAAAGGACCTCCTCTTAATTGGTGGTGATGAAAAGACAAGACTCGGCCTGATAGTGCCCATAAAATGATGCTTTCTCCCCCTCGGTATTTCCTGTCCCTCTCTCATTACCTCCTGACCAGTAACTACTGTCAGTTATCAACACAGTCCATTCAGGCTCTAAGAACCCCAGAAACAGTATTAGAGAGCTGCCTACTTTCAATTATGATCTCTGGAGACCAGCAGCAGCAGCAGAAGCAGCAAAACTAGCTGTTCACAAGCCCTCCAGGATTGAAACTTTTCTTAGAGAGTTCAACAATTCAACAGTGATTATTCTGTGACAGAGTGGACATAACTCAGGGGCATGCAAAGCTGGAGAGTCAAGGGGTAGACTGTAGCAGGCACCCCCTTGGCATTCCCAATTTCAGCACCCTTCTCATGGAAGGCTCCAGGAGTGCACATTTATGGGATCCTGCTTCAAGCCTGTGCTACTTTTAACTCTCTCCTTTCCTGCACCAACACTTTCTCCAAAGTTACAGAGTAATTCACACAGGGACGATTCTCACATGATGAAGACTGGGAGTTGATGGGTAAATACATCCACTTTCCATTCTTCAAGAGCAATTTCTCAAGATGCCTCAGAGGGGCCCCCGGAGAACTGAAATCCAGTTGCCCACTGTGGTAACTCCACAATCTTGTATTTGCCTTTCCTTTCTGTTCCACTTTATTTATTTTCATTAATAAAAATTATATTTCCTTCTCTTTAGTTATTTTCCCTATCTTCCTGTTCCATTCCCACTGATCTCCTCTCTCACTTCCAGAGAATCTGTGCTCAATCTCCCTGTACCGAAGCCCTTGTCTTGGATGTAATCATGACATCAGGTATGTTTCTACTCTGTGTATTGGCCAAGGGGACACTCATGGCACGCAAGTTTCTGTCCAGGCGAAAGAAGAGGCAGGAGACCTTGAGTAGCCCACACTCTGATCAAGTGACACATTGGTAGGTAAGTGATTCAAGAGATTTTCATTCTCGGACCTTAATTATCAGAGATGTAAAACACAAGAAGATGCCGGGCGTGATGGTGCTTGCAATCCCAGCATTCGGGAGCCTGAGACCAGAGGATTGCAGTTCGCGGACACCCTCAGCTACTTAGTGAGGCTCTTTGTAACTCAGTGAGACCCGGTTTCCAAAGAAATAATAAAAAATAGGGCTGGGGGTGTAGGTCAGAGGTAGAATGCCCCTGGGTTCCATCCCTAGTACCGCAAATAAAAACACAAGACATTAAGTCATTACAATAGTTGACATTAAGTCATGACAATACTTAACATTTTCAGCTTACCTTGGTTTGCTTTGGTTCAACAACCCCTCCTGAAGTGGACCCTCCCACTTCTATGACCTACCTATATCCTTCCCAGTTCCCTCATGTCCAATCATGGAAAGTGATATAATTCCTTTCATGATTCAAATTCTCCCACCTCCTGGCCCAAGCCCCAGACTGAGCTACCTGAAGGAACCCTTTGCCGACCTATGGCCATCCTGGGACCATTCTTACTCAGGATCTTCCTTGTCTAAAAGTCCTTGTGTGGGATACCTATGGCCATTATGACCACCTTCTGACATTATCTATGGGCTTGAGTACCTGGGCCCTGGGACATCACCTCCCACTGTCAACTCAAGGATCTACTCAAGGATGACTGTGTAGAGCTTGGCCCTGGGAAGGTCCTCAGATCCCCACGTTCCCAGATTCAGATTCTTCAGGTACTTGAAGATCATCACCCAGCTCAGCAGAGAAGTCGGCCACGCTGTTGACAAGCTGCAGAGCTCAGATTGTTCTTACCACCTCCTTTCCATCTCACTCACTGAACATCCCCCATGTCGCCTTTCTCTCTTCTGACAGCACAATTTGGTGCAGAGAAGTTTCTCATTTTGGTGTAGCCCAGGGAATCTGGCATGAATTTTTAAGCCTAACTCTCAACAAATTATTGACCCCTCTGTGGCATCCCAGTCTGGGCTGAGGGTTCAGAGACCCAGGGCTACCTAATGTCTGCAGGGTGCACAGACTCACAAATAGACTAATGTCTCTATTTCTGTTTTTGTTTTGTTTTGTTGTACTAGGGATTAAATCCAGGGGCATTCTACCTCTGAGCTACACCTCAGCCCTATTTATTTATCATTTCTTTTGAAACAGGTTCTCACTAATTTGTGAAGGCCTCACCAAATTGCTGAGGCTGGCCTTGAGCTTGTGATCCTTCTGCCTCAGCCTCCCAAGTACTAGGAATACAGGCATGTGCCACCATGCCCGGCTCACACCTTTATTCTTAACACCTGACACAAAGCTTTCTGTAAAACATGGGCATGCAAAGATGTGGATGGGGAAAGAGAAAAAGATATAGATATAGTTAGAGAGAAAGAGAGAGAGAGAGAGAGAGAGAGAGAGAGAGAGAGAGAGCTGATAAAAGCTGCCTGGGGGGTTAGGGGGCAGCCATTGGCAGAGGAAACACTTAGGTGGAGCCTAGAAAAAAGGTGAGTGGGTTCCCAAGCAGATCCAGAGGCAGCCGAGAGAAATGGCTTACTAACCCAAGAGTCAAAAAACCTTCCTTTCCATACTCTTTCCTACAGCCAAAAGGAATGCCAGGATATCCCAGGCCTCTGGGGCCAAAGGTAGTGCTGTCAGCTCTGCCTGGCACTCAAAGTCAAATCCAGGGCCCCCACAGAGCAGGAGAGCTGGGGAGTGGCCAGATGGACTCAGAGACCCCAGAGCTTCCCATGACCTATCCCGTCTCCCTGGAGATCCCTTAACCTGGGCCAGGACCACAGTGGGATCCGATCTGAGACCTTCCTCCCCGCCCACCCATCAGGAATGTGAAAGAGGAAAATGGCCCATTTGTATTCATAAGACTATTGTTCAGAAGATTAATTAAAAGACAAGATTATTTTTAACCATCTGCACTCATTTAGGAAAATAATTTAGAAATATAATTGTATTATCTGTAACTGAGGAATGCACACAGACCCCTCTCGGAATCAGAATATTAATATCTCTCCAAAAGACTCTGCAACTTAAGTAAATCATTGCTGCCACTCCTCCTAAATTAGCCTAATTAAATGAGGGTAATTTAAAATGCTTGGCTTGTGGGGGTATCGACAGTCATATACAGTGAGAAGATGGGCGTTCTCCCCCCTAAGTTTGGGGAAACCATGTTTCCAACAGACAGGCAGAGAAGCTGCTGCTCTGCCCAGGCCCGGGCCACTCCAGGCTGGGATTCCAGACATGGGCAGGATGGATGCTCAGGATGTGAATAATGCATCAGGGAAATCAGGTCAGCATCGAGCCTGGGGAGGGAGGGCACCAGCGCCCGCAGCCCAGGGCCAGCATCCTCTGAGGTGCTTCCACCTCGGTGGCTTCTCAGAGCTTGGAGTTGGTGACCCAGAACCTCTGTCCCCAGGGGGCCAACAGAAATTGTCAGCCCTCAGCATAGCTAAACTAGACCCTTGTTGAAAGACACAAAATTTAAAAAAAAAAAAAACCTCACTGGATGTAGGAAAGGTAGGTTAGGCTGGTGTCTGGGCAGAAGTGGCCACAGGCAACCCTTGCAGTCCCCGGGCTGGGCCTGGATTGATGCTGGCAGGGCAGCCACCCTGTGGACATTGTCTGGTCTCTTGTCAAGCTCCACCCCAGGATAGAAGCCCCACAGCAACCATCACAGGGCTGGAGAGAGGATTTTACACATGTCATGGCCGGGGCAGTGCAGAGAAAGAGGGCCTCTCCAAGCTGAACAAGGGCATGGTTTCTGTTAAGTTCCTTCTGCTCTGAGGGCCCCTGCCAGGAAGACTTTCCTCCAGAGTCCTCCCACGGCCTCAGCACCAGGACATCCACAGACTTCCTCCTCCACATTGGTGTGCACACAGCCAGGAACGCTGCCGAGTGAGGAATGGAAAGTGGTGTACACCTTCAAACAGCCATCTGTGTGCATGCATGCTTATGAGCATGTATCTCCATGAGCACTCATGTTTGGCACACACACACACACACACACACACACTCACACACACACTCACAAGCATGCACAGAGACTTTGAAGAGAGAGTTCAAATCCTGTTGCTGGCCAGGGATGTAATCCCAGTACTTGGGAGGCTGAGAGAGAAGGATTGCAAGTTTGAGGCTAGCCTCAGCAACTTAGCGGGACCCTATTTCAAAATCAAAAATAAAATAGAGCTGAGGGTGTAACCTGGAGGTAGAATGTCCCTGGGTTCAGTCCCCAGTACCACATGTACATGCAACACACACACACACACACACACACACACACACACACACAGACTGTTGCTGATGTGTATTATCTGTAGGACTCTGGGCAAGTTTTGAAAACTTTTGACTCATCTGCAAAAGGTGGGCAATACACCTGCCTCCCGGGACTGGAGGATAAGAACTATGAATTCTTCAGGCTGAACTGCTTCCAGTCAGCTCCATGGGTGGGTAGCATGCTGACCCTAAGCCCCTTCCTCTCTCCCCTGCTCACACTTTTGCACCCCTCCACTGTGAGGATGGTAGACCATGCCCCACCAAGCACCACTGGTACCCCTGAAGGAGAGCGACTGTTAGCATATAAGCATCAAGTCTGCTCTGTAAAGGGCCAGGGAGGAGCTCAGAGGCAATAGGCAGCGTGGACAGTGTTGCCGCTGACCCCCACCAGGGCAGCAGTATCCCAAGGGGGCCCCGCCCACCAGATGCCCTGCATCCCCAGATCACAGCATCCCCTGAGATGTTCTGTGAGAACACTTAGTCTAGAACAAGGGAGAGCCAAAGCCTGCACCATGCCCCTGCCTCACACGCTGAGCGACGCGTTCTGAAGCCCCTCGGTCTTCCTGAGCCTTCTTGCTCACCCAGGCCCGCAGGCTCCTTCTTGCATTAGGCTCACGTCTCCCATGGGGCTCACCTGCTTCTGCTCTTGGGCCTCAGAGTGATGTGCACACACGTTTCAAGCACACAGAATCCACACTCTATACTGAGCACCTCTAGGGCAGCTAGAGGGAAGGCTACCTTGTGACCCAACTCTCACCTCCAAGATTGGCAGGTCAAGGGAGACAGCACAGGGAAAGTAAAATATAAGCCATGACATAACCCAGAGCATGGATACCTAGGCTTTCAGAGGTGGAGCCAAGAAGGTCCAGGGCAGAGGGGCAAGGAGTCTGGAATCAAGTAAGTGTGGGTGATGGCAGAGCAGCCAAGTGCCTGGGCCCCTGTCTCCTTATATTGGAACATAATGGACCCTTCTTCAATGTAAAACCATCAACTCCCAGGTGAGTAGACCGAGGCCAGGGGACTGCAGATCTCAAGGTCAGGTTCACGTCCCTAAGTCCTCGCTTCCCTTCGTTGAGTTGTCCATGGGGAAGGGAATTTCCCAACTTGCTGGAGCCATCCCCATACGAGCCACCACCTGCCGGAGCCTGCCGGCAAAACTATGGGCTCTGTAGAGAGGCGTGAAGATGAAGAATTTAACTCTAAGAATTTGATTCTCAGAATATTTAATTTATTCTAATGTGGGGGAGCCACCAGCCTACTATCTCTACTGGCCGACCCCTGCTCCTGGATCAATATTTCTACTGGTCAACAACTACTCCTGGGTCAGTGTTCTCTATTGCGCTGGCAACGCTGGGTTTGTTTTCCAGAGGTATTTATACAGTTACAGGTCAATCAACATCCTCGTGCTACCACCACCAGAATACAATAAAGACCAATCCAGAGCACATACATTACAGGTAGGTTAATCAGCACCCTCGTGCCATCACCACCTGATCTTCTCCCAGACGTTTTACTTTGAACTTTCCATGACCCCAAACCTTGTTGACTCTGGGTGAAGGACAGTCAGCTGAGTCAGAAGCATTAATTAAAGGGAAAGCCTCAATGGCTCCCCACACCAACTCACCATCCGGGGGCTGATCTTGCACCAGGAAGCACTTCCTCTGCCCACTAAGACCCTCACTGGGGGTTTCAGGAGCTCTCTGCAAGACCCGAGTGTGATTGAGCCCCACTGGGACCCTGGCAGAGCCACCCTGAGAGCCTCTCCTTTGCTCACCCCTGTCCAACCACACACCAACGTCCACTAAAACCACCCATTCATTCATTAGCCCAACAGACATGTGGCAAGTGCCCCTGCCCATACTGGGCCAGCCTTGGGCTGGGAAGTGGGGATACAGTGGCCCAGCCTCATCTACTCTGCAAGGGAACTTCTTTTTGCCTGATTCTTAAGATGTCTGCAGAGCTCATGACCACATATCCTTCCATTGCAACAGCCCCCTCCCCGGCTGCAGTGACTCCCAGATCTCCTTACTAAATCCAGGCTTGTTTCTTAGTGATGGTGGCTGAAGTCCCTCTAGGGAGGAGACCTGTGCAGAGGAGCTGGCCATGAAGAGATCTGAGATGAGGACGGTCTGGGCAGTAGGAGGAAGCCATAGGGATGAAGCACAGGGTCGAATGAAGGGTGAGAGGAGGCAGGTGTAAGGAAGCCAGAGGCTTTGCGTACAACCCAGGGAGGGAGGATGCAGGGGTCCCATAATCCAAAGCATCACTGGGGCAGCCAGGGAGACCATCCAGGTGTTCCAAGTCAGTCAAGAGCAGGTAGAGCCGTGGACCAGTGGGGATGGAGAAAAAACTTCAGAAATTACTTTAGAGATGGGGGGAAGAGGAAGAAGAAACAGTGACCACATGTTTGGAATGACAAGCTGAAAATGTGGCCATCACATGGTGTCTGCCACAGCCAGGATGCAAAGTTGTGCTGCTATAACAAAAACAGCCAAGCTGGGTGCTATAGTGAGTACTTAAAATGCCAGTACTTGGGGTTAGACTGAGGCAGGAGGATTGCAGGTTCAAGGCCAGCCTCAGACACTTAGAAAGATCCTTTTTAAAAGTAAAAAATAAAGAAGGGCTGAGGGTGTAGTTCAAAGGTAAAATGCCCCTGAGTTCAAGCCCTATTACCACACACCAAAAAAAAATGTAGAAAGGCTTTCTTTTCAAGAAGCAGGAATTTAATAAAACAAGCCAAATCCCTATCATCACCAGACTGCTCACTCTCCCTTCAAATCTTTCTTCCCCTTTGCTGCAACGGACGCAGAGCTACAGAGCCTGGGTCAGCAGAGATGTCCAGGGCTCTGCTGGCCAGCACACTGGCGAGCTTACCAATGTGAAAAACATCTTCAGTGTCCAGTGCAGATCCGGCCTGGAGCCATGGGGGAAGAGGGCCTCCTCTCTCTCCACTTCTTGGCCCTGTGGTGCAAGCATCCCTGTTTCATCATGTCCTCTCTGTCACGGTGTCCTGTTTTTCCCCAGTCCCAAAATGTCAGGACCAAGTGAACGTCTTCCCATTGAGCTCACTGATGATCTTGATGAGGCAGCCACTCACCTCGATGCCCACACTGCCCAGAATATTCTCGATGACCTCAGTGCAGGGGGAGGGGTGGCCCCCGAGGGCGGCCAGCAGGTAGGAGGCGATATGGCAGGTGTCAGTAGTGGTGGACAGGCCCCACACACACAAGACCTGGGTGGGTAGCGAAAAGGCCAACGAAGGCTCAAAACACTGGATTATTATTTTAATTTTGGGTACCGAGGATTGAGCCCAAGGACATTCTACTCCTGAGCCACACCCCCAGCTCTATTTTATTTTTTATTTTGAAACAGGGTTTTGCTAATTTTCTGGGACTTCCCTCAGCAATCCTCCCGTCTCAACCTCCCAAGTAATGGGATGACAGACGCGCACCATCACACCTGGCTCTAAAAGTGGGGATAACAGCGTGCGGGAACCCTGAAGGAGCGGCCCCGAGAGAGGTGTGTTGCCAGCTCTCTATCACTGTGATGAAATGCCCAAGACAAACAACCTACAAAGAGGGCGGGCTCATCTTGGCTCACGGTTTCAGAGGTGCGGTCCCTGGTCACTTGGTCCTGACATTTGGGGACTGTGGAAACACAGGACACCGTGACAGAGAGGACATGATGAAACAGGGATGCTTGCACCGCAGGGCCAAGAAGTGGAGAGAGAGGATGCCCTCTTCCCCCATGGCTCCAGGCCGGATCTGCACTGAGGGGCCCTGACATGCAGCCTGGGGAGCGGGAGCAGAGTGTCATCCTCTGGTGGTGGATGAGGTCTTCGGGTGGCCCCCAGGGCTTCTCCTGAGAGTGGCTGTGGGCGCTGCAGACAGCAGACACATACGGGCTTCCCACTATCCCCACACTTTGGGTTTCCTAAGTTGATCTTCACACAGCCACTGATTTTCCTGAATCAAATTTCTCTCTTCTCCTTCTCCTTCTCCTTCTCCTCTTTCTCTTCTCTTCTCTTCTCTTTCTCTTCCTCTCTCTCCCTCCCTCTCTCTCTCGTTACAAACCTGAGTACCCTGTTCTCCTGCCAACACTAGACAGGTATGTCTATGCAGAGGAGGGCAGAGACACACCGCAGACACCCTGTGCTGGGAGAACCCTCCAGGAGTAATAAAGGGGACAGGAAAAGGAAAAGAGAGGCTCTGTGGCTCTCCAGTAGACCCCAAATCCAGGGCTAACTTTGAACCCTGAGTCCCACAGACTTCTGTGTTGAGACCCTGGCCCCCAGGGCCACAGCATTAAGAGGCAGGAATTCCAGGGGACAGAGCCCTCATGGGGGATCAGCACCCTGGTAAGAGACACGGGAGACCTTGCTCTTTCTCTCTCTACATGTGATGATACTAGAAGGCGCCATCTGCAAGCCAAGAATGGGTCCCCAGACACTGATTCTGCCTTGATCTTGCGTCTCTAGCCTCCAGGGCTATGAGGAGTAAGACTGTGCTTTATAAGAAGGGCAATTTGAAGGCAGTTTGTTATAGCAGCTGGAGCTTGCTAAGACGATGGTATTCACCCTCTACAATGGCAGCAGCTGAAGATACCTGCCCCAGCATCCCCTGTAGACTTGTGTCCATGTGACCAGATTCTGGCCAGCACCGTAGGAACAGAAGTGATGTGTACAGCAGCCAGCCATGTCCCCAAATGGGAAGATATAGCTCTCCCCTTCTTTCCTCTTGTCACTGGCTGGGATGTAGCAATGAAGGCAGGAGCTGGAGCAACCGCATTGGACCTCGGGACAGCACAGAAGAACAGAGAGATGAAAGCAAAATGGCCCCTGTGTGCAGCTGCCAGGCAAGGCTTGTGCTTGGACAGTTAACTGAGAGAGAAGAAAACGCCTGCGCTGTTTCAGCCACTGTGATAATCCTCCTGCGTGATGGCAGCTGGAGACTGCCTTTTAACTCGCACAGAGAAGATTCACACACTCGGCGGCTTAGAAGTTCTTTGCAGAGACAGAAACTCGGGCATTCTATTTCTGGCGTCTTGTTTGCTTGTTTTACTTTATTGTCCTTTGGGAGTGCTTTTGCAAATCCCTCTTTCAGGAGAAAAAAAAACAGTGTAAGTCATCAACACGTAACGCAAAGTGTCTACTAGTATATTTGTGGAAATAACGCCAACTGTTCTAGCAAAACCAATCCCAAGATGCATGATAGCTTAACACAATAAGTACTTTGTTTTGTGCCCAAATACAGTCCAAATAGATTCTCCTGGCCAGGGATGACCCGGGATGATGCTACTTCTGCCCATTCTTGCTGGATCCCCTCTATTCAATCCCCAGATGAGGAAAGATAAAAAGATGTGCAGGTACCCCACAGCCTGTGATGGGCTAACCTGATCACAAGCAGGCAACACATTGAATACACCTGTCCCACCAGACGTCACAACTCAGCCTTACCTGCCTTAAAAGTGCTCAGAACTTACCTTAGCCCACAGTTGGGGAAGCCGTCCAACTCCCTCTTTTATGATAACATATTGAATATCTCATACACACACAGATGGTCATCTTCTAGTGAGGGCAGGGTGTAGAAATACAGTATCTAAAAGTCCCTCACAGCGCAGAAGGCCGCACAGTGACAGCTGCTCCCAGAGTGAGCGCAAGGCTGACTGAGAGCTGAGGCTCTGCAGACCCCTGTATTGCAAGAAGGCGTTGTATCTACCAGGTGTCACTAGCTGGGAAAAGATCAACGCCCAGAATTCAAAGCAGCTTCACCAAGCGCGGATCACTTTCCACCACCATGAAGTTGTAAGTCAGAGCGCCACACATCAGAGAGCATATGTGCAGTGCAGTGGGGCCCGGGAGTGACACAGGTCACTTCTACCCACCTTCCTGTGTCTGCAACTCAGTCACGCGAGCCACCTGGAGCCACAGAGGAGGAGGACGGGATTCCTACCTGGAAAGCCAATTCCTAGCAGCATCTCTATGGTTCAGACAGAATGTAGTTCCCTGACATACGGCCAGCTGTCTGCCGGGACTACCAAAAACAGAGGCTGTGCCAGCAGTTTCTAATCCCAGCATTTGGGAGGCAGAGACCAGAGGATCACAGTTCACAGAAAGTCCCAGCTATTTAATGAGGCCCTTAGCAATTCAGTGAGACCCTGTTTCAAAAATTAAAAAAAAGACTAAAAACTAGGGCTGGGGTGTAACTCAGAGGAGCAATGCCCTGAGTGTATATACACGCCTGTAATCCACAATCCACTACTTGGGATGCTGAGACAGAAAGATCACAAGTTCAAAGCCAGCCTCAGCAACTTAGTAAGAACCTGTTTCAAAATAAAAAATAAAAAGGGCTTGGGAGTGTAGCTCAGAGGTAGAATGCCCCAGGTTTCAGTCCCCAGTACACCCAATAATATATACATGTAAAATAAATAAAATATATAAAAACATGTTTATTCATGTGAGCATCAAGTGGCATCAACTCCCCATTATTTGCACAAAATAGGAAAGAAAGAGCCAGGTGTAGTGGCACGTTCCTGCAATCCCAGGACTTGGGAGAGTGAGACAGGAGGATCACGGGCTTGAAGCAACCCTCAACAACTTAACAAACACCCTCAGCAACTTAGCAAAACCCTGTTTACAAATAACAAAGACCCAGCCGGGCGTGGTGGCGCACGCTTGTAATCCCAGCACTTGGGAGGCTGTGACAGGAGGATTGCGCAGGTTCGAAGCCAGCCTCGGCTACTTAGTGAGGCTCTCAGCAACTTAGTGAGACCCTGTTTCCAAATAAAAAATACAAAATAGGTCTGGGAGTGTAGCCCAAAGGTAGAAAGCCTCTGGGTTCCATCTCCAGCACCACAAAAAAAAACTAATAATAATAACAAAAACCCTCAGCAACTTAGCAAAGCCTTGTTTAAAAAATAAAAAGGGAGCCAGGCATGGCGGTGGCGCAAGCTGGTAATCCCAGCCTTTGTGAGGCTGAGACAGGAGGATCGCGGTTCGAGGACAGCCTCAGCTACTTAGTGAGGCCTTTTGCAACTTAGTGGGACCCTGTTTCAAAATAAAGAATAAGAAATAGGGCTGGGGTGTAGCTCACAGGCAGAATGTCCCTGTTCCATCCCCAGCACTGCAAAAAATAAAAATAAAAAGGGCTGGGGTTGTATCTCGGAGGTAGAACATCCCTGAGTTCAATCTTCAGCACCAAAAAGAAATAAAGAACGGCAGAGGCTGAGAAGTCACCCAAGCATAGTGCCCCTTGGCTGAGAACAGAGAAGTGTGTCTGGCGGCCGGCTCAGAGCCGCGATCTGCTGTGCTGTTCCCCCAGGGGAGAAAGAGGGGCCGGTCCTTCACCAAGTGCCTGGAACACACCATGTAAAGGAGGAGGAGTCCGCCTGGGGCCACCCTGTGGTGATGCTTTCACGCTGAAAGTGCTACCAGCAGGGTCTGAGGTGATCTCTCCAAGAGGACAATGGGGCCTCAGCACTGACCCAAGTGGGCTCTTGACCTCCTCCACACTGAAATCAAGGCACAAGCCAAAATTGATTAAAGAATAGCAAAGGTGGACACACCCCATAGGCAGGGTGTTCTCTGATTGTTTATATCATTTTGGGAGTGGAAAGAATCTGCAGGTTCCCAAGGACGATTCTTTGAAAGTCCATCGTTTGAGATTTGAGGTTCAGAACGCTTCTTGGTCAAGCGGTGCAGCCAAAAATCAGTTGTGGGTGCAGCGCGTACCTGTGGTTCGCGTGCTCAGATCCCATCCTCCAGTGGTCCTGAGCTCACACCCCAAGGCCATGCTGGCACTTGGTGAAGGACCGGCCCCTCTTGCTCCCCTGGGGGACAGCACAGCAGATCGCGGCTCTGAGCCAGCCGCCAGACACACTTCTCTGTTCTCAGCCAAGGGGCACTATGCTTGGGTGACTTCTCAGCCTCTGCCGTTCTTTATTTCTTTTTGGTGCTGAAGATTGAACTCAGGGATGTTCTACCTCCAAGATACAACCCCAGCCCTTTTTATTTTTTGCAGTGCTGGGGATGGAACAGGGACATTCTATCTCCGAGCTACACCCCTAGCCCTATTTTTTATTCTCTATTTTGAAGCAGGGTCCCACTGAGTTGCAAAAGGCCTCACTAAGTAGCTATGGCCTCCCTGGCCAGGCGCTGCAAACACCCTACAAACCTCACCGAGCCGGCTCACCGTCACCTGGCCTGTCTCCCCCGAGGATGCCCCGGTGCAGTTCCCTTCTGTCCTCCGCCCTCAGAGTCCCCACCCCAAGGAGGAGCAGAGGAGGCAACCGCAGAGGGGCTTGAGAACTTGCAACGCATTAGATGAGGTGCACCTGCTGCCGCTGACTGAGGGAGTCGGGGAGTCGAGAGATAAGGGCTGTGATGGGGACAGTTCCAGGGACAGAGGCCCCACCCTGACCAGGAGAGAAAGAGTCTGTGGCCCAAGTTTCCGGAGAGCCATGCCCTGCTTCACACTGTACAAGATGGTGCCCGCTGCCAGCCCCTAGGGTGAACGCAGAGGTGATGAAGGAGATTGAGATTCTGAGCATCCATCTAGCAAGGGAGACAGATGACCCGCAATCAGACAGACAGACAGGTTGTGCACTGGTTTTATGACAAAGGAAAGAAAAGATTAAGACTGAGGAGGGCGGGGAGAGGCAGGTCTGCAGCTGTGGCAGCCGGCAGCCGATGAGCCTTGGGGGAGGGGAAGGGGCCTGAGCAAGAGACAGAAGGAAGCCGGGCGTGGTGGCGCACGCGTGTGTTCCCAGCATTCAGGAGGCTGAGACAGGAGGATCACGGTTCTTAGACAGCCTCGGTTTCTTAGTGAGGCCCTCTGCAACTCAGTGAGACCCTTTTTCAAAATAAAGAAGAAAAAAATAGGGCTGGGGGTGTAGCTCAGAGGTACAATGCCCCTGGGTTCCATCCCCAATACCGAGAGAGAGAGAGAGAGAGAGAGAGAGAGAGAGAGAGAGAGAGAGAGAGAGAGAGAGAGAAGAGAGAGACTGGAGGAGCCCAGGGAGGGATAGCTGGGGAGGAGTGGTGAAGCCTGAAGCCTGGTGAACTTTGTCCTGGAATACTGGAAATAATGCACTCAGAATTAGTTGGGAAGTGTTCTTTTCCTCTTCTTTCTGAATTTGTGTTTGGGTTTTTTTGTTGTTGTTGTTGTTGTTTTTTTTTTTTTTTCTTTGACTGGAGGTCAAACCTACGGGCATTCTACCTCTGCGCTACACCCCCAGCCCTTTTTATTTTTTTATTTTGAAACAAAATTGAGCTAAGTTGCTGAAACTGGCCTGGAACCCACAGCCTCTCCGTCGGCCTCCCGAGCCCTGGGGTGACTGTTACACGCAGCTGCGCCGGTCTTCTTGTATCCCCTCTTTACACATGTGGCAGGACGCAGCTGTCTGGCCAAGGCCCGGGAAGGTGTGTGTGCCACAGGTGCCGAGTTGGGCAACCACGAGGTCGGTTGCTGTCACTGCTGGGCGGCAGCCATGTGCAGAGCGTGGAGAACATTGTACGGAGACAGGTGTCGGATCCATCTGTGCTGTCAAGGAGCCGCGGCGCGCAGCCTGGAGGCCGGAGGGTGGGCATTGCTGCAGGGTGGGCTCTTTCGGCACCACATGAATTTATCAAGGTGAGCTGTGGGACTCGGGTCCCCTTGGTGGAATCCAGGGTCAAGACCTTGAATCACCCAAGGTCAACCCGGAGCAAGGTCCCCAAACCTGGGGACACCGCCTGCCCACCCAGCTTCCCTCCCCTAGCCCCCAGGGATGTCCCCGCTGGCGGGCTCCTGAAGAGGTGTGTGTTTTGTGCCATATGGAAGAAAGCCACGCTCACTGCAAAACCACCACAGCCCCTTCAAGCCATCAGAGCTGCTGCGTGCAGAGTGAAAGGGAGAAAAAAAGATAATTTACAATTGCAAATTGGAACTCCTCTCCCCGGCCGGCGTGATAATGTAGCTCAGGAGACAGATGGCGAGGAAGTGTTCCAGGAACGTGTTTTAACACATCACTGAGCAAAGGAGAGGATGGGGCTCCACAAGGCCCGTGACTTGTCATTCCAATCTTGAGGGACCCCTGAGGGGTGCTGGGGGGGCTGTGGCTTCCCAGTCTCACCATCCCCCCACCCTCAGCTCTCACCACTGAGCAGGGGTTCAGAATCGCGGCCCAGGGTCCAGGACCCAAAACTCAAGGTGCACAGCTGTCAGAGGGCGGGGCTGGGGGCAGACCCACTGTCCCTCTCTGCAGCTTTTAAAAGGGAGGATAGTGGGCCCAGGCAGAGTGCAGAGCTCACTCCAGTCTGCATCACAGCAAAGAGCCAGCTCAGGTGGGAAACCAAAAGGGACGGGACCGGCAGGGAGGAGAGAGGAGCGGCGGCCTCTTGGCTCCACGCACAGGAGAGCAGGTGTGTGGGAACCTGAGGCTGCCGTCACAGCAGCCGGTCTCTGTTCCCACCAGTGCAGCAGGCAAGGCCTTCTTTCGCATGACCGTGTCGTCCTTCCCAAAGCTCATCATTTCTACAGCTATCTGAGGGCCCTTCACAAGCAATCCAGGACAGATTCCCCAGGGCGACATCACGGGGCAGGGGCCAGGCCCCGAGGGATGGGCAAGTTTGGGGTCTAATGCCAGCCCAACACAGCTCTGAGTCCAGGTCGGGCAGGAGTGGACAGATGAGCCGAGGGCGTCCTCTGGGTCGGGTTGGTCTTGGGGATGGGGTACAGGAGAAATGATGGTCCTGCAAGTGGAACAGCATGCAGAGGAAAGGACGAGCCCGGTGCAGCCACGCCAGAGGGACTGGAGTCAGTTCTTTGGCTGGGGCCGCAATGCAAATTGGAAATCTTCAATGAGACACTGACAGAAAGTGTTAGAGGCAGTAAAAATTAAAATCCACGCAGACGCCGGGCAGGTGGTACTGCCTGAGAAGAAAGAGGAGAGGGAGGGGCAGGGCTGTTGAGCCGGGTGGCCCTTCCTGAGATGACTTGCTCCAGTCCCTGCACACACTTGGGTCCTGGTCTAGAATCAGTGAGAACAGGAGCCCTGAGACCCGAAAGCTTCAGCCAGAAAGATGCCATGCCCTTTGTAAAATGGTAAATATCTTCAGCATAAACCCAGTAAGTCGCAGAGTTTGGGGGGGGGGGTTGTTTTTTAATGTACCACCTGTTTCTCCCTAAGGAAGCAAAAAACTGATTAATAATGCTTTAGTGTTTTGTTTTGTTTTTGTCACTGGGGATTGAACCCAGAAGCATTCTACCTCTAAACTAAACCCCTCGCCCGATTTTATTTCTTATTTGGAAACAAGGTCTCCTTAAGTTGAGGAGAGCCTTGCTAAGTTGTTGAGGCAGATTTCGAACCTGCGATCCTCCTGTCTCAGCCTCCCAAATTCTGGGATTACAAACCTGCACCACCAGGCCCGGCTTTAGCATTGTTTTTTGGATTTTTTTGTTTTGTTTTGTTCTGTTTTTAGTGGAAATTTACAAGTCCTAAAAAATATCACCTGAAGGGCATGTGTGCGTGAACTGAATCAGGCTGGCGGTCGCTCTCCACCAAGAGGGCTTTGGGCATGAGGCCCGGGCTGGCTGGCTGCACGCAGCTCTGAGCAGTGTGTCCCCCGAGTCGCCAGAGCCAGCAGTAACTGTCCTTGTGCCCAGGCACCTAGGTGGCCAGTCCCAGTGCTCCCAGAGGCTGGATCGGCGGGGGCTCTGGTTCCGTGGGCAGAGTGGTGTGCCTAGTCCTGCCCCTTGAAGTCCATTCCCATGTCAAGGCCCTTGAGGAGGTCACAAGACGTGGTCTCTAGGCACAGAAGGAGGACTGGTGCTGGGGAGCGCATGCACTGGGCTGGTGGTGTCGTCCTGAGCAGGGACCGCCTTGCTCAATCCATTCATTTATCCAGTTGTTAATTGGGAAATTAATCCTGCAAATATTTACAGAGAGCTTTGCAGGGAAGGAGTTGGCAGAGTTCCCACCTGAGCCTCCCTCTCACCAAACCTGGATGTGCGCACCGTCTGGGGTCATTTGCAAAGCCTGTTCCTCATTCCTCCAGCTGGACACCGGCAGGCCAGACCTAAGGCCCCACGTCAAATCCCATCCACCAGTGTGGAACCTGGAAGGCCGCTTGGCCTCTGTATCGGTTTTTAGGGGCTGACGTAGCAGTGCCACAGACTGGGTGGTTTTGACAACGGAGCACTGCCTCCTCCCAGTCCTGGAGACGAGAGGCCCTGACCCAGGTGTGGTGGGGCCGGTACCCCAAGGCCTCCTCCTGGGCTCCTGGACGGCCTCTCCCCTCTGTCCTCACATGGTCATCCCTCTGTATCTGTGTCCAAATCTCCTCTTTTTTGTGTGCAATACTGGAGGTGGAACCCAGGGGCATTCTACCTCTGAGCTATACATCCCCAGCCCTAATTTTTACTCTTTATTTTGAAAAAGGGTCTCACTGAGTTGCAAAGGGCCTCACTAAGTAGCTGAGGCTATCTGCAAACCTGGATCCTCCGGTCTCTGTCTCCCGAATGCTGAGATTATAAGCATGCGCCACCACGCCCGGCCCCAAATCTCTTCTTCTTATAAGGACACCGGTCAGAAGGATTAGGGCTGCCCTAGCAACCTCATTTTACTTCAGTCACCAGTTTGAAGATCCGATCTCCCCAAATCAGGTCATATATACCTTCTTTTACGCAGGTGAGAACTTCAGCTTATGGATTGTGGGGGGATCACAATTTAGCCAATAACAATCCTGGAGCCTTGTCCTCCTATTGACGCTCCAGGCATGCCAGGCACAGTGGTGTGTGCCTGTAATCCCAGTACTTGGGAGACTGAGACAGGAGGATCACAGGTTCGAGGCTACCCTCAGCAACTTAGCAAGACTCTCAGGAACTTAAAAAGATCCCGAGTGGGGCATTGTGGCACACGCTTGTAATCCCAGCATTCGGGAGGCGGAGACGGGAGGATCGCGGTTCACGGACAGCCTCAGCTATTTAGCGTGACCCTTTGCAACTCAGTGAGACCCTGTTTCAAAGGAAAAAAGGCTAAAAAATAGGGCTGGAGGTGTGACTCAGAGGTAAAATTCCCCTGGGCTCCATCCTCAGTACCGCAAAAAAAGACCCCATTTTAAATTAAAAGGGGAAGCTGGGCGTGGTGGCGCACACTTGTAATCCCAGCATTTGGGAGGCTGAGACCATAGGATCGCGGTTCACGAACAGCCTCAGCTACTTAGCGAGGCCCTCCACAATTTAGTGAGACCCTGTTTCAAAATAAAGAATAAAAAACAGGACATGAGGTGTAGCTCGGAGGTCAAATGCCCCTAGGTTCCATCCCCAGACCCACAAAAAGGGGGTGGGGGGATAAAGCCAGTAGTGGTGGACACGCTTGTAATCCCAGCATTTGGAAGGCTGAGACTAAAGGATCATGGTTTGCGGACAGCCTCAGCTACTTAGTGAAGTCCTTTGCAACTCAGTGAGACCCTGTTTCAAAATAAAAAATTAAAAAATAGGGCTGAGAGTGTAGCTCAGAGATAAAATGCCCCTGGGTTCAATCCCCAGTACCAATGATAATAATAATCCAGGCATAATAATAGCCACCACACTGTCTCTGAGGCCAACCTACTGGACCCAGGAAGCATCAGGAGCCCTACAGGTTATGCTAACGGGTCACCTCTGCCTCTTCAAGTACAAGAAGAGAGGGGCAGGGTCTTGCACCTCCAAACAGCCCTCTGGAAACCAGGGCTCCCAGGATTTAGGCAGAAGAGGACATTAACATATCCACCAGCAGAGAAAATCCTTTAAGAAACACCTCCATTCCCTAAAGAGACAGGAGCCTGAAGTCAACGCTGTCTCTCCAAGACACTCACTCCTCCTACTAAAAATGCACCCTCCTGGTGGGTGGTGCTAGGTGCTAACAAGACCAGCTCATCAGAGGTATAAATAAATAAATAAATAAATAAATAAATAAATAAATAAATAGGAAGGCAACCCCTTGGTGGGAGGGCTTTGGCGTTTCATCCGAATTCCATAATGAATAATTTATATAAAAATGTATTGGAGCCCTGCATGCCACAATAAATGTTCCATGAGAACATACGCAAATATTTCAGCCTCAACATCTCTCTGGTGGCTTGGGCTGACAGCCCAAACCAGATTTGAGATGCTACACCGCTTGTTTACGAAAAATATCATAATCTTGCTTTTATTTGCACTTTCCCGGGCATTGGCAGGATGGATTTGACGGGCAAGGCGGCAAAAGCAGCTGTCGCTGTTGGCTCCTGGAGGGAAGGCGGGTCTGCACTGGCGCGGGAGGTGAGGGAGCCTCAGCTGCCTGCATGTGTTCCAGCAAATCAGCAACTTAGAGAGGGATGGAGGGGAGGAGCTGCCCGGTACCCAGAGCATGGAAGCCCAGACCCTGTATCCTGGGCCAGGCCAAGAGAAGTGGGGAGGGGCAGGGCCCCCGACCTGCACCAGGGACTTGAGGAGACCCCAGTTACTCAGCCTTGGAAGAGGTGCCCGGAGCGAAGATTGGAGAACCTGTTCAAACCCTCCTCCTGGGTGGGCTGCCTGACACCGCTGAACCTGACCTTCACCGTCCTCGTGTATAAAAAGGAGACAAAGAAAGTCTGCCTTTCAGAAGGTCGTGAGAACTTGAGGTGGGGATGCAGCAGCGCAGCCAGTTCTGCTCGGCCGTGCGGACACAGGCGTGTGCGCCTGGGAGGAGCCCGCCATTGGGCGGCACCATTGAGCTACTGTCTCCAGTAGCGTCCAGTGCAGGCCCAGGGGCGCAGCCTCTGCACGCACACACTCACCAGCCAGGGGTTTACACGTCCTCAGCTTGAGTGTCTTAACGTCTTCTTCCTCCTGCGTGGATCCAACTCCTTTCTTTATGGGAATGACATGTGTGCTGGGCAGGAGCTTCAGGGCGGCCGGTCACACACACTGCTCCTCCTTGGGCTTCTTTGTGACCCAGCCCTATGCCAACCCCACAGGAAGGGGAAGGGGATGGAGGAGACCAGGCCCCAGCTCTGCTCTCCAGCCCCAGCTGGCAGGGATTCTGGACCTGGGCTGTCAGGCCGTCAGGACATCAGGACATCGACCTTTTGAAAACTTCTGGATGGAGCCCATGCTTTCTGCCCACTGAGGACGCTCTTCCCCAGATTGGGGGGGGGGGACAGCCAGGAGCTCAGTGGAGGTGCTGGGTGAGAGGGGGAGGCATATCCTTGTGCCCCAGACCCACAGGGAACATCCGACCCTGAATAGACCCTGATGGTCGCTGAAGGCCATAAAGGCCTGTCCTGGGGACCCAGGCATCAGCCCCAGCTCCAGTGCTGACCAGCTGCCTGACTTTGGACAAGTTCCTTAGCTTCTCTGTCCTTCTGTCTCCTCATCCCTCAAGGGAATGAGCACAGTCCCTTCCCACAGGGCGATCGGGAGGCTCCCATGGGGACGGGCTCTGCAGCCTTGGCACAGAGCCATGGTCACTCCATCGTGTGCAGAGAATGCCAGCCATCCCTACAGCCTGCTCATTGCAAGGGAAAAAAGGGTGTCAGGGCGGGGAACTCATTGAAGCCCCACGGCAAGTCCCTGGTGAGCCCAGGACCAGGGCCTGTGTGCCCCTCGATCTGCTCTGTCCCCCACCGCAGCCCACCTGCTCAGCTCAGCTCAGCAGCTCCTCAGCATGCTCCACACTCCTCCTTCCCACTGGCATCCATGTGGGGGCTGAGGTCCTCCCTTGAACTTCAGAAGCCCATTGACCCCATCTCTCTGTTCTGAAACCCAATCAGCCAATTTCAGTATGCCATCCTCCTTGCCATCCATATGTGGAATTCTCTGTTCCTGTTAGTAGATCCAGGAGAAGCACCTGACCTAAGTCGGCCAACCAGAGCTGAGACTGACTTTGACTCCATCTATCCGGCTCCCCCTGGGTGTGAGTGGGAGGGCTTAGCTTGGGGTCTCATTTGTGGTGGGCAGGCTGCCGTCAGGAATCCATGAGGGAGGCAACCTGGGGACAGGGAGAGGCAGAGGCAAGGGAGTGGAGCTGGAGCCCTGATCGCGCTGTGCCTGCAGCCCAGCTTGCCTCAGGGCCTATGCTTGCATGTGATATAGATCTCTGGATGGCCTGAGGTGTCCTCACAGACACAAATCAGATTCATTCATTCATTCAGGCTGTCCTTGCTGAGAACTCAATAAGGTAGAACACTCTCCTTGGGACTAAGAATAAAAATAATTACAAAAGAACTCCCTGCCCCTTGTGTTCACAGTCCAAGGTGTGGGGCAGACAAGTTAACAGACACCAGGGCAGGCCTGGGATGATGAGGAAGGTCTGCTGGGTTCCTGAAAAAGCCCAGCCGGGAAGGTCGGAAGTAAATGGAAGCGTCTGGGAAGTTCCCAGAGGAAATGACCTGACTTCCACTGGATCAGCCTTGCGACATGGACCTGGGAACACACCCACACATAAACTAGAGGGTCTTAACTGTGGCAGGGCCTCCATGGTTCCACAAGTGGTCAAGCCAAGGAGAATGTTCACGAACTTCTGGTCCCAACCACCCTCCAAGCTGCACAGACCTGAGCCAATGATAAGATGACAAAGATGGGAACGGGAAGAGCTGAGCGAATGATGTGTGCCTGTGTGCCTCTACCATCGTGTACCTCATTAAGATGCCTGACTAAAATACAACAATAAAAAGGAAAAACGAAGAGGACAAAGATACTGGGATCACTTGACAAAGAACTTAAGAGAGTGCATGAATCTGTTTTGTTTTGTTTTGCAGCACTGGGGAGGAACCCAGGGCATTCTACCTCCAAGCTACACCCCCAGCCCTATTTTTTATTCTTTATTTTGAAACAGGTTCTCACTGAGTTGCAAAGGACCTCACTAAGTAGCTGAGGTTGCCCGTGAACCACGATCCTCCTGTCTCGGCCTCTCGAATGCTGGGATTACGAGCATGTGCCACCATGCCTGACTGTTTTTCATTCCTATAATGAAATGCCCTGAGGCAGGTTATTTTATAAAGAAAAGAGGTTCAATTAGCTCACAGTTCTGGAGGTTTGAATGTCACATCTGGCGATGGTCTTCTCATTGGCAGAGCCCTGAGAGACACAGAACACCACATGGCAAGAGACAAGGACAGGTGTCCAAGTGCCGATTCAGGTCTCTCTTCTCATAAAGCCCTCAGTAGTCACTCACCACGCTCCGCCCTGATGACCTCATCTTGTTTTAATCACCTCCCCACCTCTGAATCCATTCAGTTTCCACTCTCTACATAACGTCAACATGGGGATTCAATTCCCATGATGCTTTGTGGGGAGGAGGGGCGCACTCAAACTATATCCAAGCCATGGCAAGCAGCTATTATAAAAATGCTACAACAAGTAGCCACAATCACTCTGGACACAAGAGGAGAAGCAGGACCTTGGCAGAGTGGAGGGTATTAAGAAGAGACTAGCCGGGCGTGGTGGCGCAAGCTTGTAATCCCCGCGCTTGGGAGGCCGAGACAGGAGGATCGCACAGGTTCGAAGCCAGCCAGCCGTGCTGGCTTAGGAGACCCTGTTTCCAAATTTTAAAAAGTATAAAATAGGTCTAGGAGTGTAACCTAGAAGTAGAAGGGTTTCCAGGAACCCCAGTACCACCAAAAAACAAAAACAAAAAAGAGCCAAGTGGGAGCTGTAGAACTCAGAAAATGCAACAACTGAAACGTCTTTGAAAGACAGCTCAGGTCCTGGATCCCTGCCAGCTAGAGCTGGAGAGCAGAGCTGGGGCCTGGTCTCCTTCGTCCCCTTCCCCTTCCTCTGGGGTTGGCATAGGGCTGGGTCACAAAGATGCCCAAAGAAGCCCAAGAGAGGACAGTGTGTGTGACCAGCACCCTGAAGCTCCTGCCCAGCACACACGACATTCCCATGGAGAAAGTAGATGGACCCATGCCGGATGAAGAAAAACTTTAAGACCCCCACCACTTCCCCAGGCGTGGGAGGGGCTGTCGGCTGGTTGGCTGACCTGGAACGCAAGCTCATGGCTCTGGAGGAGAGGCAGGGAGCCCACAGGCCCCGCTCAGAGGTCCCGGGCTGACCTGCAGAACCAGGAAACACAGGAGCCAGGCCTCGCCATTGGCTGTCCAGATGTTCCCTTGCAAGAGGATTAGTTCCCACTGTCACATGAAATAAAGGAACCCCAGAGGTGTCTTGTCCCTGCAGAAGCTGAGGACAGGGAGCCACCTGAGTGCCAGCCAGCACCTTGGAGGCTTCCAGGAGGACTTTCAACAGAATGGCATGACCACGCAGCAGGGACGGGACTCTCAGGCCACAGCAGGCAATGACCGCCTCTCTTGCAGGGAGGCGCTAAGCCTGTGTTGAGGCCCAGTGCAGCCTCCCCTGGGGAAGGAGTGAGTGGTGTCTGTCCCCAGAGCTGCCCACAGCTCCTTGTGCATCAGCACCCTCTCCAGGTGGTCAGGCAGACCAGCTGCACACTTGGCCATCAACTGGCCTCTGGAGACCTTCCCTAGTCTTCTCTCCAAGAGCGTGGCCCCAGAGCAGGACAGTCTGGTTCAAACCCCAGCTCTGCCAGCTGCAGGGCGGTGGCAGTATCCCTGTCACCAGGCTGAGCTGAGGGATACGATGCTGCAGCGTTGGGCATCTGTTCCAACAGCTGGCCTCTCCTGGGCCTCTGGACCCCAAGGTGCTGCTCTAATCCACGCCCACTCTATGCGCCGTCACACCGTCCACAGAGACCGTTCCACTCCTCTTCCTTCCAGAAGGATTGGCGTTAGCTGTCTTCATTTTCTCTGGCTCCTGTGACTAAGCGCCACTGACTGGGCAGCTTGAGCCAACAGAAGCTTCCTCTGCCACAGTCCTGGAGGCCCAAAGTCCCAGATCAAGGGCGGGCAGGGCTGGCTCCTCCCGAGGCTCTGAGGAGGGATCTGCCCATCTCCCCAGCATCTTGTGACTCTGCAATCCTTGTTATTCCTTGGCTCACGGGTGCATCGCACCCATCCAGCCTCTCTATACTCCATGTTTGGGGCAGGGGAGGAGGCAGGTATCTATCTCCAAATTTCTCCTTTTTATAAGGACCCCCAGCATACTGGATTAGGACTCACTCTAATGACCTCAACTAATTACCTATGTGGGGTGTCTCTTGCTAACTAAGGTCTCCTTACTAGTAGAGGGGACTTCGGCCTAGGAATGCGGGAGAGATGCAAAGTATACCATAACCCAGCGTTTCTGGTTTACAGGTGCGAGAGCCTTTTCCTGCTTGTGAGCACAGACAGGGGGTCCTTCTGTCACTGAGCAGCACAGACAGTGGAGAGACAGGTGCAAGGTGGCCTTGTAGGGCCAGAATTAGGCTTCTGGGACCTGTGCCCCTTAAACAACGTCAGAGGTGTCCATTCTTGGCTCCTGGTATGGGAGAGACCCATCCTTCAGACAGTGTCTCTCCATGACGGCAGCTTTGGGTAGAGAGTGAGGCAGGAAAGGGGCATGGGGAGCCGGCGTGGGCATCCTGCGTCCAGGCACTGCCACCGGCCGACCAGATGCATCACTAATGATGAGCTCCCAGTGACCCCGCCACTGCCGACGCCCCGCCTGCCAGCCACAAAACCACCAACTTCCACAGCCCTGCCAGAGAGAAGCAGAGCTGAAATGACTTTCCAGATCATCCTGGCTGTAATTTCTCCCACCAAGGAAAACAGAGCCACCGGCAACTGTCCCCTGGCTCTTGGCTCTGCTTGCTGTCATTGCCCCCGTTGCTGGTAAACACCCACTGTGCTGGGCGCCGAGGGAGGTGACTCGCAGCTGGGCCGGCGTGTGACCCCAAGAACTGAGCAGAGGCACCCGTGGGGCCAGAGCGGGTTCCCCCTGAGATCAGCCTGGCCACACGGAGGCATTCAGAGGCCCTTGGCTGCGCCACCAGATGGACTGTTGGTGGGAGCTCAATAAACTGCGGCATGAAATATTTATCCACTTACACTAGCTTAAGTAATTTAAGTTTGCTGGGAATCAACATCATGTTTTCATTTTTAATGAGCTTCTATAAAGCAGCCACTCTGTCACCGGCAGGCGCTGGGGGCAGGAGCTTCCACAGCCAGATGCAGTTTTAATCTCCCTCCACTAATGTTGCTCAAAAATGCACCGTGTTTGCAGAAACTTTGCCCAGGACTGCAGGGCAGGTGGGACCTCTGAGCCCCGGTGATCCCGACATGTGCTATGGAGCCGGGGGTGGCCTCTCTGCTTCCCCGTTCTCTGGGAATGCTGAAGGACACAGGCCACTTCTTCACAGAGTTTGTGGGACTGTGGTCAGCTGAGGGACGGCCCCCAAAGACGCCGTGCCCTAGTTGCCAGACCCAGTGATTGTGTTAGCTCCTGTGGCAAAAGGGACTTTGCAGATGTGACAAGGACCCTGAGATGGACAATGTGATGGTCAGCCAGGCCAGTGGTGCGGGCCTATAGTCCTAGGCCTTCAGAGGCCGAGTCAGGAGGACCACAGGTTTGAAGCCAGCCTCAGCAACTTAGTAAGACCCTATCTCGAAAGAAAAGAATAAAAGGGCTAAAGAATCTAGCTCAGTGGTAGAATGCTCATGGCTTCATTCTCAGTACCACCAGAGAGAGAGAGAGAGAGAGAGAGAGAGAGAGAGAGAGAGAGAAACTGTGGTTAATTTTACATGTGAACTTTACTGAGCCAAAGGATCCCCAGGTAGCTGGTAAAACTCTATTTCCTGATGTGTCTGTGAAGGTGTTTCCAAAACAGACCAGCATTTGAATCCGTAGACTGAGTAAAGGATCCCGCCAATGCAGGTGGGCATCACGCAACACGGTTAGGCCTCATTCAATCCACTGAAGTCCCGAATAGAACAAAAAGGTGGGGGAGGGCTCGAGCTCTGGCTTAAACGTCGGCGCTCCTGGCTCTTGAGCCTTCAGTCTGGGATGTACACCAGTGATCTCTGCAATTCTCGGGACTCGGGTATCAAACTGAACTACACCACTGGCTTTCCTGGGTCTCAAGCTTGCAGACAACAGATGTAATTAACAGTAATGCCTGTGTGTCTCAGACCAGCGAAAGGGGTGAATCTGAACACACTCACCACGAAGAAATGATCCACGGTGAGGTGACAGATAGGCTAGTTGATCACTGCCCAGTGTAGACAGGAATCAAAACTTCACATTGTACCCAGAGATGTGTACAAATATGTGTGTCAACCAAAAAAGAAAGAAAAAATGTGTCTATTCTGACCATATGCAGGCTTTTTCTCATGTCATTATCCCTGAACAATGCAATATAACAACTTTCTACATACCATCTACACTGGATTGGGCATTCTAAATCATCTAGAGATTATTTAAAGTCTGTGGGAGGGCTGGCATGTAGCTCAGGGGTAGATCACTTGCCTAACATGTATAAGGCCTCGAGTTTGATCCTCAGCACTGAAAAAAAGAAAAGCCAGCAAGTCTAAGGGAGAATTCACGTAATGTTATGGTTAGACATGGATGGCCCCTTGAAGCACTCATAAATTGGTGTTTGGAGTTAATACAACTGAGGTTTGAGGGGTCCATTCATTGTAATGGATTTATCTGGGTGGTGGCTGGAGAGGTGGGTCCGTGGATCCATCTGGGTGTGGCCTTGGGATTATATACACAGCTCCTCCTCCCCTGCTCACTCTAGCTTTGGCCAATGTGCTCTCCTTCTCTCTGCCTCTCACCGCCATGCTCTGAAATCTGTGGTCCCTGGCCTTACGTGGACTGAACCCAAAACCATAAGAAAATAAATCTAGCCAGGTGTGGTGATGCATGCATGTAATCCCAGTACTTGGGAGACTGAGACAGGAGGATCAAAGATTTGAAGCCAGCCTCAGCAACTCAGTGAGGCTCACATCATCTTAGCAAGACCCTGTTTCCACATAAAAAATAAATAAAATAGGGCTGGGGGTGTAGCTCAGAGGTAGGATGTCTCTGAGTTCAATTCCCAGCACCACAAAAACAATAAAGAAAAGCCAGGCGTGGTGGCACACACTTGTAATCCCAGTACTTGGGAGGCTGAGACAGGAGGATCGCACGGGTTCAAAGCCAGCCTCAGCTACTTAATGAGGCTCTCTGCAACTTAGTGAGACCCTATTTCCAAATAAGATATAAAATAGGTCTGGGAGTGTAGCCCGGAGGTAGATCCTTGGGTTCCATCTCCAGTACCACCGAGAGAGGGGCGGGGAGGGAGGGAGGGAAGAAGGAAGGAAATCTTCTTTCCTCTAAATTACATACATGGTCACATCTTTAAAGTATGGCTATAGAAATGTGGATCGAGACATGTAGGCTGTGTCCAAATATTACACCATTTTATATAAGCAATTTGAGTAGCCATGGATTTGGGGGTCCACAGTGGGTCCTGGAATCATCCCCCCAAATATCAACAAACTATAATATAGACAGATGACGATGGTTGTGATGATGATGATGACGGCTATGATATATGACAGACAGTAAATATGGTACGTTTATACATATCCTTTTGCTTCTCTTTCTCTGGAAAACCCAGAGGAAAAAGCAGGAGGATTCTCCTGGAGCACTCACGGGGTCCACTGGTCATAAAGTGTCCTTAGAAGAGGAAGCAGAGGGTGGAGTGTAAGAAGAGCTGCTCTACTGCTGGCTTGGAAGACGGAGGACAGGGCCTTGAGCCAGAGGCTGCAGCAGCCTCTAGGAGCTGGGAAAAGCAGGAAATAGATTCTCCCCCGGAGCCTCCAAGGGAACCAGCCCTGTACACACATTTTAGACTGCTGATTTCCAGGCTGTAAGAGAACAAGTGTGTGTTGGTTTAAGCCATTAAGCTGGTGGTTATGTGTTGCAGCAGCAGCAGCAGGGAACCAGTATGCTGACCTCTTTTCCAGCTTCTACCAACAGGCTGGCTAATACAGGTCCTAGTAAAAGCTGGCTTCCAACACTCCTCTTGCCACTTCCTGGTAGTGGCTGGTCCTCTGGGTGCCTCAGTCTCTTCTCTAAACAGGGCAGTAGTAGCTGGGCTTGGTGGCACAGACCCGTAATGCCAGTACTTGAGAGACTGTGACAGGAAGATCACAGGTTCAAGGCCAGCCTCAGCTACTTAGTGAGGCCCTCAGTAACTCAGCGAGATTCTCAGCTACTAGCGACACCCTGTTTCAACATAAAGAATAAAAAGGGCTGAAGGTGTAGCCCAGAGGTAGAATGCCTGGGTTCAATCCTCAATACAATAAATAAATAAATAAATAAATAAATAAGGCAGTAATGGATTCTACAGAAGCGCGGGATTGTCTTCAGGTGCCCCTGCCTACTTCTTGGGCTGTGCGAGAGGGGCACGAGTTATATACATCACATACAGAAGGCGCTGGCCACGCGCCTGAATATGGGAAACCCCATAAAGAAGAAATATCTTCCACATTAGTATAACCATATGTCTAAGTAAAGATGAAATAGAACGGCAAGAGTTGCCCCCACGGCCCACTAGGAATAATTAAGGCTGAAGGTAATAGATGTGGCACTGAGCACAGAGAGGTTTGAGCTCGCAATGTCACACGGCAAGCACGCAACCTGATGACCCCAGAGGGACAGAGGCAGGTGGAGACGCCTCCCGCTTACTCCCAGGCCCTCCTCAGAGAGAACTGAGCTCCCTCAAAACTCTATGAACCAACATGGCTCTGTCCCCGGCTGGGGTACAGGAGGAATGATCCTCAGCCCCTGCTCTCCTGAAGCCCAAAGCCTGGATGGAGGAAAAGACCCCAGGAAGAGACCAAGTTCACCTGTGAAACCTGCACTCTGCAAGGCGGGCCCAGCAGGATGGAGAGATGTTCTATATGTGTTAAGCACCTTTTGGGTACCCTGCACCTTGTCACAAACAGCTGGGACTCAGCAAAAGACACCAGATGTCCCAGCTGAGAAAGGCATCTGTCATCTGGTTGGAGAGCTCTTGCAGGAGTCATGGATAAACAGGTGCTAAGGACCTGCTGAGAGCCCTGGTGACTCAGTATAAGCAAGTGCTAAGGACCACCGAGGGTAGGGAGGGGACAGACTCCAGGATCCTCTGGGAACTGGAGATGCAGGTGGCTCTGCTGGTTCTACCCTGAGCAGCAGCTGAGATGAAAGTACCTCAGCCAGAGGAAGGGCATGATAGGGGATACAGGGGCACAGCCATGGCCTGCCTTGGGGCTGTGAACTCAGATCTAGGCAGGACCTCTGCACAAAAGCACAGGCAGGCGCAATTTGGCGCTCACCTGGGAGACCACACTCAACGTGTGCACCATACCTCCGGGTGGCGAGGAGCTACGCTCTCCCCATCCGTCAGTCCCCTGCTCATCTCCCAGGTGTTGACAGTTAGGGGAATTACCTGTCATCCTCGCCCTCTCTGTCAGGGCAATGCCAAGGGAAGAAAGTGCGTGTAGAGTTGGCAGGGATGTAGGTGAGTTAAGGCCATCAGTGGGCCCCCTGGCACTCCTCCCACCGCCTCCTCACACTACCCGCTGCCCGGGTCAATCTCTGCAGCAGAGCCCTCAGGAGGACCAACTTCAAAGGGCCTCATGGGGAGCTGCTGGAGAGTTTGTAATGACTTCAAACTTTTCCTTAATCCCTCAAACCCTGCAAGCATCTTACATAATCCACCCATCCATCATCAGGAAAGTGTGGTGTACACTGAACAGGACTGTCCCGAAATGACCCCAGACAATGCGCCAGCCCGGACAAGGGCTCCCCCTTTGACCCAGGGAACAGGCTGCTTTCCATAGTCTCCGCCCAGGCTGTAGGCCACAAACTCCACGAGCCAGGGCCTTAGTACTGGGCAGCTGGCATGTCCAGATGGCTGAAAAAATGGCTGAAAAAACTGACATATCTAGACTTGCTGGCTTCTCCCAAGTGTCCCATACAAAGCTGGAGCAGGGTAGACATGGTCCTTCCCCTGGGACAGGACAGGCCTGGCATACCCAGGCCTGGTCTGCCTCTCCATATTCCTGTCCAGTTCACCAGCTGACCCATGCCTCAGGGAGTCTAGGAATGTGGCCCAGGCTCTGGTGCATCATGGTGTCTCTGTGTGGGGCTGCCTGGCATGACATGGAGGTTCTGAGCTATCCCAGGATGTGATCTTGAGAGAGTGCAGGACAAGGGTGTCATTAAAGGTGTGGGTCATTGACCTGTGGTCCTGGGGGCATGGTTCAACCCTCCAATGCCTTACTCTCCTTGCTTATAGACTGGGGGTAACAAGAACTGCCCATCATGAAAATGTACTAGGAGCCAAATGCCACCCTAAACTTCACGAGCATTCCCTAGTTTTCTCCTTGCAAGACCTGATGAGGGCATCAACATCGCCCTGGTTATTAGCAAGTAGAGCCATGGCTTACCATAGGCACCCAGCCCAGCTATGAGGGGGGAAAAAGGGATTTGAATCAAAATATCTTGCTGCTGGCTGTTATTCTGCACTGCCCCTCAGAACAGCAGCAGCTACTCCACAGGGTTCCTGGAAAGACTCGAGCAGATTAAAATGTGCAAAGGGCTTAGCATCGGGACTGTACACAGCGAGTTCTTGATAAAACCCAGCCACTGCTTTGGGGCAGGACAGAGGATGAGGGGAAGCTCTCTGGATGGGATCATTCCAGCTTGACGGGTGGACGGAATCCAGGAATAGATGAAAATGAAGTGGTAGACGTAGGATGTCGCCATTTTGCAACAAACAGAATGAATGAGTAGGTCTCACCAGCCATGTCGGCTTCCTGGGGCTGCTGCAAAAAACTGGTGGCTTAAGACAAAAGAAAGTTATTCTCTCACAGTCCTGGAGGCCAGGAGAAGGGCTGGCTCCTCCTGGAGGCCCTGAGGGAGAATCTGTTGCACATAATTCTCTAGCTCCAGTTGTCTTTAGGCATCCCTGGCAACCCTGGGCTGGCAGACCATCGCTCCCAGGTTGGCCCCCGTCTCCATGTGGTGGTTCTCCGGTGTGGGTGTCTCTGTCTTCACAGGGAGTTGTCCTTTCTGTGTGTCTGTGTCCAAATTTCCCTCTTATAAGGACGATCAGTCACTGGGTCATGACCTATCCCAATCAAGTTCGATTCCATCTTAACTTGATTATACCCGCAAAGTCCCTATTTCCAAATGAGATTGCGGTCACAGGTGTCGGGGGATTTGGAATTGAGCTTACCTTTTTAGGGGGCACAATGATGCGACAGCTGCTAACATTCACAGAGTGAAAGCAGATGTCACATGCCTCCTGAGGGAAAAAGAACCCGGCAGCACCGACAGGCTTGTTGAAAGGACTCAACTGGAGTCTGACTGAGATGGTTTCAGCGGCCCCTTGCCAGGAAGTACTGAGGATAGAGGAACATGATCATGGCACTCAGAAAAACCCAGAGTACCCTAATGTACATGACGAACATTCACAAATATTCCAAAGTCATCACTAAGCCAAACATGAGAAGGACAGAGGGGGAGGGAATGGGGTGGGAACTGGCTAAGGGCTGACTGGGTGATGTGTGCGTGTGTGCCTCTACCGTCTTGTACTCCATTAAAATATACAACTAAAGTACACCAATAAAAAATTTAAAAACCCAGAGTAGGGCCCCCCCACAGCCAAAAGGCCTGAGGTGTTCATCAGATAAAGTATAAGGAAGACACAGGGATAGACGGGCAGCTTGTTCATTAGGAGAAATTGAGAGACAAGGTCAATACCTGCAAGAGAGGTAATGAGTCAAAATAATGGGTGACAAGGTCATGTGATGGAAACTTAGTCCCCAAATTCAAATATTGATGGTATTTTGAAGTGGAGCCTTTAAGAAACAATTAGGGTTAGGTGAGGTCATGAGGGAGGGGTCCCACGAAGGGACTGGTGGCTTTCTGCAGAGAGGAAGAGAGACCAAGTGGGCACTTCCTACCTCCAGCCATGTGACGCTCTCTACTACATTAGGTGAGAGCCAGATAAAGCCCCTCAACCTCGGGTGGACTTCCTGGACTCCAGAACTGGTTTTTTTAAATAAATTACCAGTTTGGTGTTGTGTTATAGTAACCCAAAACGGACCAAGTCAGTCATCCTCACCACCATCCTCATATGAGTCCACAAACATTCATAAGGAATTCCACGTGTCCATCGCTGTGCCGGATACTGAGAAATCAACGATGAGAAAAACAGACTCGGTCTCTACTCTCGTGAAACTCAGCACCTGGGGCAGGTGAGTGGGGGTAGGTAACACAGGGTAATCTCACAAACGACCACATTATCCCAGCACAAGCTGGGAGAGAGCAAAAAGAGGGCTTTGAGGCTGGGTGGCACTTGGAGCCTTCTGGAACAATGAATACTGAACCAACAGACATTCTTCCTTCCCATCAAGAAGAGAACAGTGTGAAGGATATGGGTTAAACACTAGGAATATTAAGCAATACCTTGTACCAGGCCCTCTCCTACGACTTAAGATGGATTGTCTCATTTAAATCTCACAACAATCTCCATCTTATACATCAAAAAAAAAAAAGAAAAAAGATCTACTAGCTGGTGTTATGAAGCTTTTTAAATTGATGCGTGGTTTACATACCCAAAAAAGTGCACAGTTCTGAAGCACTCGTGAGTTCTGGCAACTGTGTGTAACCACGCAACCACCACCCAGGAGAGGCACGGCAGGCCTTTTGCATCCTGGGAAGCTCCCGCCTCAGCCCGTCCCTGCTCAGCCAGACACTGTGGCTTAGATGCTTAGAATTTGATCAAGGCAGTGTTAAGAAACCTTCTGTCTTAACTTGGCTGCAGCTCTCCCGGAAGGAGGGATGGGGGAGGGACACCATCTCCAAGGCCCTTGGAGCCTCCCTGTGCAGTGCCCCCCCCAAACTGTCACATTGGGCAGGGGAAATGCCAAGCAGAGAACACCGGCGGGGCCGAGCATCTCACATAGGCATCTACCCCCTTGGACATGCAAAGTTCACCCAGTCTGGCTGCATTTGGCTTTGAAGGCGCCAAAACCAAGACAGCTGGGCAGCAGGCTGGGGGGGGGGGGGGCACCGCCTAGAGTAATTTATGGAAAGGCAGGGGATGCGGGAGCCATTTCCAAGTGTTTCAAAGTGCCGCTGGGAGTAGACAACCTTGAACCTTTCTCTCTTTCTTCCTGGCCTCCACGGTGCCTGGGGCTGCCCGTTTGCAGTGCATGGTGGGAGGCTTGTGTGCGGATCTTCTTCCATTCTTTCTCTCTGTTGGAAAAAGCATCTTGGAATGGGAGCAGACAGCCACTCATCCTCTGCTCCCCGGGGTCCCAGCCCAACACCTCGCCAACATTTGCCGTGGTCAACAAAGAGGCCAAAGAGGGAGGGGGTCTCAATATAAAGCCAGCCCCCGACCCTGCTACCCATCCACACCCACTCTCAAGTGAGGAAGAGCGTCACAGGCTCGGCCACAGTTCCTGAGAAAGGGGGGAGTAGAGATGTAGGTGACTTTGATTCCCTATCAGGAGAAGGGAGAAGATTTTCCCTGCAAAGTCAGGGGACACCGTGGGCAGGGATTAAAAGGCAGGAGGAGTTGTCCTTCCTGGCGCACAAAGCCTTCCTCCCGGCTGAGTAGGAGACCCACGTGAGCCACGGAACCACAAATAGCACTGGGGAAGGCAGGCCCTTTGTAGCTGGTGAATCGCGGGACAGGGGTCCAGGGGTGGGAGGTTGGAGGGCAGGGCCTCTAGCTGGGAAGATAGGAGCCCTCAGGCAGCCTGTCCCCATCAGCACCGCTCAGAACAGCCCCCTGCCTCCTCTGTGGTGAGCCTAGGGGCGGTGATACTCCAAATGAACGCCAGAGCCTATTAACTGCCCTCGGGGAGAGTCCTTCATCTCCTCTGTGTGGCCACGCCTACCATCACCCTGCATCCTGGCCCTCTTGCAGAGGGCGTTTTTGGAAGAGAATTCAACCTGGAATTAGCTCAAGGGTTTCCTAGGAAATCAGCTCCACGAATGTCAGCAATTGCCTCTGAGGGGAGGAGGTATGTTTTCATCCTCAAAGAGCAGAAATGCACGTGCTTATCCTGAGAAAGGAGGTTAAGTGCCGAGGGCACAAGAGAGGCTGCCTTAGGAGAAAATCTCCTGAGTCTCTCTGCGGGGCAGAGGGCTTCGTCCTACATGCGAGGAGCCCCCCTTCCAAACGCCAGCACCCAGATTCCCCTTTGCAACCTCCGACCTGTCCTGGTTAGCCCCAAAGGATGGAAGACCCTAAAAGGAAAGAAAGGAGGGTTTGACTACTGCAACCCTACTACGTGTCGGTCCCTGCACCGCGTGGGGCACAGGGCTTGTCTGTGCATGGACCCAAGCACCGGAGGGTATGGTTTTTTGGGTGTCCCCTGGGGACCAGACATCACTCACCGGCAGGGGGAGTCTTCTTGGCTAGAACTGACTCCATCCCCGGCTCACAATGTGGCCTGACCAATCAGGAATAGCCATCGCCTGACGCTAAAGATTGGCTCACGGCAAGGCCCAATCAGAGTGCCTGGATCGTGCATGCGCTCCCCAGAGGCGGGCCCTCAGAAGGAGGTCTTGAACACTTGCCAGGTCCTGCCGGCCCCTGAAACTGGAAAACGAAGCCCACACTGGGATGGCGAGAACCAGAGACTGAAGCTGAGCCCTGGGGTGGACGGCCCTTCCTTTGGCTTCAGCTGATTTTAGTTATTACCTGCAACCCAAAAAGCCACATCAGATGTTATCTCCACTGTCAGGAGGAGACTGAAACGCCAAGGGATTAAGTAATGCACCCAACTTAACATTTCGACTCAGATCTGTCGGAATCTGTGTGCAATAAATCACGTATTTAATCAGCTCCAAAGAACACCATTACGGGATGGGCCACTGAGAAAGAATTAAAAGCACTACCAATTAAATCTTAATGCGGTGCTTTCTTATCACCTATAATTTTATTTTGAATCTTCGAACAAAACAAAATTTCAGACTTACAGAGTTTTAGGTCCCATTTCCCTCATTTACATATCGAAAAAGAGAAACATGAGTTAAATAAACTGGTCCCTGTTCTAAATCTCCTGACCTTCACCACGCCCCAGCCTCCTTCCAACTCAGCCTAGATCTTGTGGTTTCCCACACAGTGTCCCCACTGGGTCGTGGCCAGAAGAGAGATGATAAGACATCTCTTCAGAGAGGCCCTGCCAGTGTGCCTGAGACCTTTTTCCAAGCCGCTGGTGTCCAACCTTAGTTTGGATGCTAGTACTTTCTAGAAAGAATCAAAGGAAGGTTTTTATCCCAACCAGGACACCTTTTCTTCCTCAGTTGGTCCTTGGTATTTTGTGTGCTAAGATATCAAAGTAGCTGTTGTCGGCCGGGCGTGGTGGCGCACCCTTGAAATCCCCGCACTTGGGAGGCGGAGACAGGAGGATCGCGCAGGTTCGAAGCCAGCTCTCTGGCTTAAGAGACCCTGTTTCCAAATAAAAATATAAAATAGGTCTGGGAGTGTAGCCCGAAGGTAGAAGGGTTTCCAAGAACCCCAGTACCACCAAAAAAAAACAAAAACAAAAACAAAAACAAAAAACAAAAAACCAAAGTAGCTATTATCCCCGTGGCACCTGGAATGACCACCAAGTCCACAGATGGGCAGACGGTGTCTGCCTGGCTGCCACGCTTGCTGACAAGTGTGTGGGGCTCAGAGCTGCTGGGATGGGGAAGAACAGCCTCGCCTTTGATGACACATATTAGTGCTGCGCAGAGCTCTAGAGCTGACAGACTACTTGCTTTCTCATTAAGTAGCTCATGTGATTCTGAAAACGTTAACAAGTCTGCTTGTCTGTGTTGTACTGCAGCGACCCAGGGATTTGGAAGCTAAGTGTCCCCAGCCCACACAGCATCATTGAGGCAGCGTCCAGATTCTAACTCAGGCTTGCTGCGGCTAGATCTGATGCTGTCTTTAACACAAGGAAAACAGAGGTGGGGGAGAGGACATTGCCCCTTCAAAACACTATTTTTTTCTTTTTTTGCAGTACAGGGGGAGTCGAACCCAGGGGCATTCTCCCTCCAAGCTATACCCCAAGCCCTATTTTTTATTCTTAACTTTGAAACAGGGTCTCACTGAGTTGCAAAGGGCATCACTAAGTACCCGAGGCTGTCTGCAAACCACGATCCTCCTGGCTCAGCCTCCTAAATGCTGGGATTACAAGCGCGCACCACCACACCCAGTAGCCCCAAAATACTATTTTAAAAGCTACTTTCTGTCAAGGTCTTTGAGGGAACCCTAAAACACCGTCCTTTTTCCCACCCAAGTCCTGGACCAAGTAAGAATGAAGACAAATGAGTCTGTGGATGGAGGACCTGTCATCAAGAACGAGGCGAGGGTGGGGGCAAAGGGACCTGGCAGAGCCCTCCATGGGAGGCTGGGTCCCCAGCAGACAACCCACTCGCTGCTGCACTGGATGCAGTGCAGGGGAGGATCCAGTGCAGAGAGATGCCCTCACTTCCATGCATATTTCCTCATGTGTTGTCTTTGTGGTGGCCGGTGGTTAGACTATTCCCCCAAAGCTCAAGGGTTGAAGGCCTGGTCCCCACAGTAGCAAAGTTCAGAGGTGGGGCGTGGCCTCCAGGCCTCTGTCTGTCCCTGGGGCTTCTCCTCTTGCTCTCTCTGGCCTCTGCTCGCCATGACTGAGAGCGGCTTTTCTCCACCACTGGTCCCGCTGCTGGAGTTTCTTCCTTCGAGACAGCTGACCGTGGAGACGTCTGAACCTCTCAAACTGTGAGTCTGGGGAAACTTTTCCTCCTCTAAGTTTGGCAGGTATTTTGGTCATTGTGACAAGAAAGTCGACTAACACGTTTTCATCCACTTGACGCAGGTGGACCAAGGACAGGCACCTGCCCACCTGGAGGCCTACTCTGCCTCCGGGGGAGAGAGGACACAAGGCAAGAAGCCGAGCATCCTGAAGGGACACCTGCACGTGGAGAGAGACGTCACCGCCCTGGTCCTCTGCTCTAGGGGCAACAAAAGGTCTCCTCTTGGGAGAGCCGCTGTATTGTGTGATAGGAAAATCCCACCCCTGGGCCTCCTCGGGGTCAGAGAAAATGCCCCAAAGTGTGCTGTGAAGTGGAAGAGGCTGAGCTAGAGCGGCTGAACCTCTCTATGCCAGCTGGTCGTCTTCTTTGACAGCAGGCTGCACCCTGCAGAGAGCTCAGTCTGGATTTGGTCAGGAAAACAGCCACAGAAGAAGTTTCAGGAAGAGGGGTTCCATATGGGAATTATAGTTTTTACAAGCATGGCAGGGGGTACTGGGGTAGGCAAGGCCTGGAATTGGTGTAGGGGAGCAAAGTCACTAATTCTCCAGCCTGATGCTTGGGGACAGGTGGAAACTAGAGCTCTGGGGAGATCTAGGGGCCGGGGCTACGTACATTCAGCCCCCAAATTGGTACCATGCCACATGGACACCAGGGAGGAGTGGGTGGAGCCATAGGGTGTGGCAACACCACCACTGGCCACCAGGTCTCCCTGGAGTCATGGCTATGCCTCTCTCTGGCCCCAAATGCCCCGCACACATCTGTCTCACTGGCAACCCTTGTTCCCAGGACGCAGGTTCTGGGACTGCCGCTCCCAGACTGTTAGCCGTGGTGTCAACTGGTAGGGAATATATGCCCAAGAGACGCCCCCGCTGGGGAGAGAGAGATGAAGGGCCTGGATCCTTGGGAACGAGGAGCCGCCCTGCTATGTGAGTTGGGAGTGGACCGAATCCAGGGAGCCTGTGACCACTGCGAGGCCAAATGAGCTATCGGGGAACCACAGGGAAAGACTCAGGGCCTGCCACCCACAGCCAGACCCACTCGGGGGGAGACTACACCTCTCAGGGGGGTAGATAGAGGCCACATCCCGGATCACAGGGGCCTAGACAGTGTGTGCTGAGTATGAAAGGGAAGTTTCCCTGGGGTAGCAAGGTTGAGGTGCCTTAGCCGCCACTGACACAGCCTAATGTAGTCAAGTTGGCTGTAGAGGTTGAATGTCAGAGGTCACGGGTCAGGCTCCAAGGGTACCATTGGAGCTAGATGGGAGAGTGTAGCCTCCCTACTCCTCAGCCCCTGCAGTGACTCCTAAGCTGCTTCTCTGGGAGAAATTCCCACTGGATACCACCGGAGGCCTGGGCATAATCTGATGGAAGAGCCCTGGGCTGCAAGCCTCAGGGGTGGAGTGGGGAAAAATCACTGAGTCCCTCTGCTTCCACGGCTCCAGGCAGGTCTAAGCAGGGTCTGAAGAGGAGGAGAAGCTCACCCTCCTGCCGCTGTGAGGAGCTGCAGTTACCACCAGGTGCCAGAACTGGGGAGGCCTGAGCAGAGACCCCAAGTCCCCTCACGCACGGCAAAGCAGCTTTGCATCCTGTCTCGTGGCTCCTCTTCAGCCCTGCAGAGGGTTGATCACACCAGAAGGCAAACAACCCTGGCAGGGGTGCCATGAGTGTTTGGGGCGAGTGAGATGGTGCCCATGAACGCCACTGCCAACCAGGGTGGTCGTGGGAGCAGCGCCAGCAGAGCCCTTCCCACCAGGCAGCCGTGGAGGCAGGCTCAGTGGTGCTCACGGCAGGCCCTGCTCAGGATCCTTGGGCTCTGTTTTGGCCTGGGTCCATGAGGCTGCAGACCAGCATCCTGGCTGAGGGGACCCTGAGGGATGATGGGGCACGACGGTCACCCTAAACCCCGCCAGGCTCTGTGGTGTGTGTCTACTCTGCACCTCTGTCCCTGGAGAGTGGGCTTTGCCAGCTCAGACCAGAGTAGCAGCTGCTCTGTGCCACAAGACAGCCATGCCCACATCTGTGTTTGTATTGGCAGCCAGGCCCTGCAGGCCGCCCTGACCCCAGGGCCAGCAGCCGGCCCTAGGGGACACAGGGCAAGAGACAGCTCTCCCAGTCTGGGCTCAGTTTCTGGGCACCGCCACCTCCCAGCTCCCCTGCGGCTCTTAGGGGTGCACCTCTCCTCTGGGTCATCATGTTAAAGGAAGCAGCCCAGGACCCACTCTGCCTGCAGGCTCATGTCTGGAGAAGCCAGTGCCTGCAGCGGTTCACTCTGCTCCTGCTAACAGGTGCTGCCACACCCCGCTCTGCCGGAGCTGCTGTATGGGCCCCACAGTCTCTCTGCAGGTTTACTTCCACCTGTTTCTTTGCCTTGTTAACTGAAGTCTAGGGATAAAGGTGCCAGAGTGCATACCAGGAGGGTGGCCGGAATCACCTGCGCCAGAGCATCTGTGGGGGCCACCTGCACTGAGTCAAGGTTGGTATCCTAGGAGAGCTCTGAGGCTCAGCTCCCCAGAAGCTGTGGCAACGCGTGAGCCCATCCCCACACCCCCAAACACAAGCCCACCGCAGAGTGAGCTGGCCCAGTAGAACTGACTGCCTCTGCCGGGGTGGGACCACAGGCCCATGCCCTGGGAGGAGCAGAAAGCAGAAAGAGGAAACAAGGGGAGGGACCAGAGAAGTAAAGGAACCACTTGGAGGAACAGGCAGTTTGGAGAGCTACAAATAGGCAGAGATCTAACACGGAGAGAAGGCAGCCCTCCCTGGAGGGAGACACGCATGCACGCACCAAGCCCAGCAGGGGGCCCCAAGGCTCGACCAGGCCTCAGACCATCCTGAACCCGTTTCCTCATCTGGACCAGCAGTCCCTGGTGTTCCATCCCAAGATCCATCGAGGACCTCCGGGGAGCATTTTCTAAAAGAGCCCACAAGAGGAAGGAGTCCAGAGAGGAAGGAAGAGCCACAGGAAGCTTGACCTGCCCCCTCAGCTCCTGTTGGCCTTCTGGGCCTCTGTGGGTAGAGGTCCCCGACCCGGGGCCACCGTGTGACCCGCCCAACAGAAGGGCTAAAGAGGGGTGAAGAGAGCCTAGGATGCTCCACCCAGCGGGTGAGGAGGCCCCAGGCAGCAGAACACAGTACCGAGGTGCCTTAAAAGCCACGGCACATACCCGCCCCGCTCTGGATGGAGTAACGCTGTGTCCTGTCCTGCACCCAAGCTCCAGGGGTGATACAAGCGCCCCAAGCAGCTCCCACTCCTCAGCACAGCCACTGCCTGCAAACACATCTGCTGTTGGTTGGTTTGTTCATTTTTGGTGGTACTGGGGATTGAACCAAGGGTCATTCTACCGTTGAGCTACACCACCAACCCTATTTTATTTGTTATTCTGAAATCAGGTCTCACTAAGCTATGGAGGGCCTCACCAAGCTGCTGAGGCTGGTACAAACCTGCTCCCCTCTTGTCTCAGCTTCCTGGGTACCAGGATCACAGGCGTGCACCACCACACCCGGCTATGGATACACGGATATACCCGGCACTGCCTTCGCTCCCTGGTGTTTGCCAAAGGGTCAGGAACCTGAAAACCCAAAGAGCTTTTTTTTTTTTTTTTTTTTTTGGTGGTACTGGGGATGGAACCCAGGGGCCTTCCCTCCAGGCTATACTCCCAGACCTCTTTTATATTTTTATTTGGAAACAGGGTCTCTTAAGCTAGCGAGGTTGGCTTTGAACCTGTGTGATCCTCCTGTCTCCGCTTCCCAAGCGTGGGGATTACAAGCGTGCGCCACCACGCCCGGCCAAAAAGCATTTTCTACACAATAAGTTTTGGCTCACAACAATGCAGCCTGCGCAGAGGACGCTAAAGGTTGTTAGCAAAGGAGCCACGTTTTGTGGCCCTCGCCTGCCCACCCACGCCCATGCATCCTAATCTCAGACTGCCCAACTGTGTCCCAGGAAAAGGCCGCCAGGCTGCGCTGCCTGTGAGCGCTGGCCGCCCGTTCTGCTGTCTCATCCTGCCCCCTGGTGTTGGGCACAGGAGACACCCAGGCTGTGCCAGATCCGAAGCCAAGGGATGGCTTCTCACCCATTCAGGGCTAACGCAGCGCCTGGGGACAGGGTGCCCCGGCAGAGCCCCATATGGCTGTAAAGTGGGGGGCGTCCAGGTCCACATCCTTGCTGAGTGATCCTGGGTGACATGTCCCCTCTCAGTGCCTTGGTTTCCCCGGGTATGAATGAAGACAAGGAGAGAATCTGTTGTAGACTGATGTGAGAGTCACTTGACATAATCCACAGAAGTGGCTTCAGTGCTGGATGCACCCGGGGCGCTCTCCAAGCATCTGACATTGTTACTTCTGCCCCCATCAAGTGGGGGCTGAGCCAGCAGAATGTCTGACTTAGTTACTGAGGCCATGAGGCAGCTGAGCCAGGGCTGGGCATCACAGCACCTCTGAAGCCGGGGTGTGCTGTTCCCTGTCACCCTTAGGAGACCCCAGGATCCAGCGGCCCCAGCCTGCAGCATGGAGCCGCACCCTGATCCCTCTCAAGTTGTTCTCAGCAAAAAGGCCCAGACAAGAGGCCTGGGCAGCACCTGAAAACTCCAGGTCTGCACTGCAGGCACTCAGCTGAAACCTGCTATTATTGTCCATGAAGCTGGGCATCCTAGCAGCATGTTTGTTTGTTTTTCTAGTTTTTTTTTTTTTTTGTACTGGGAATTGAACCTAGTGGCATTCTACTTCCAAGCTATCCTCCCACCTTTTTTAAATTTTTATTTTGAAACAGGGTCATACTAAGTTGCCAAGGCCTGCCTTGTGGTTGCGACCCTTCCTGTCTCAGTCTCCCAAGTAATGGGATTATATGTCTGGCTAGCAACAAATTTTTAAAAGCCATTGCTAAAAAAAAAAATCCTCCCTGAAAACTTCAATCAGAAAATATCATGTTTAGCAGGGTGTGGTGGTGCATACCTATAATCCCAGTACTTGGGAGGCTGAAACAGAAAGATACAGGTTAGAGGACAGCCTCGGCAAGTAGAGAGACTCTCATCAACCTACAGAGACCTTGTTTCAAAAACAAAAACCTAAATAGGGCTGGGGACATAGCTCGTAGGTAGAATGCCCCTGGACTCAATACCCAGTACCAAAAAAAGAAAAAGAAAGAAAATATCACAGTTTAGATGCAACATCCTGCCTGCAAGTGCCAGCGAGAAGCTCAGGGGCTGTGCACAGAACACCGACGTTCCACTGGCTTTTACAACCTTGGGTATCTGGGTGTCGTGGAGCACGCTTGTAATCCCAGCATTCGGGAGGCTGAGACAGAAGGATCGCAGTTCGCGGACAGCCTCAGCTACTTAGTGAGGCCCTCCGCAACTTAGTGAGACCCTGTTTCAAAAATAAAGACTAAAAAGCCAGGGGTGGTAGTGCATGCTTGTAGTCCCAGCGCTTGGGAGGTTGAGACAGGAGGATCACACAGGTTCAAAGCCAACCTCAGCTACTTAGTGAGGTTCTCAGCAACTTAATGAGACCCCATTTCCAAATAAAGTATAAAATAGGTCTGGGAGTATAGCCTGGAGGTAGAAAAGTCCCTGGGTTCTACCCTCAGTATCACAAAAAAAAAGAGAAAAAAACAAAGAATACAAAATAGGACAGGGGGTATAGCTCAGAGGTATAATGCCTCTAGGTTCCATCCCCAAACCTACAAATAAATAAATAAATAAATAAATAAATAAATAAAGCAAGCCTTGGGTAATAAAATAAAAATTTAAGTAAGCGATGGACAATGGTGGCTATCTCCTCTGTGTCATTTTGCGGGGTTAGGAGAAGGCACTGTCGCTGAGCAGGGAAGGCCAACCTCTGTGATTTGGGGGTGAGGCTGCAGCCTCTCTGGGGCCGGCCTGAAAACAGAGCCCCACTCCAGCCCCTGTGACTATGGGCAGGATTGGGCTGGGCCTTCGAGGCCTGAGGTGCGGTTTCATCCTCACAGTTCTGCAGATCATCTCTGGGCTTTAGGGGGCTTGGTTAAGCGCCACACAAATATTAAAACGTTATCTGTGCCTCTCTGTGGGAAGTTTACAACCCCTTAGCAATAGAGTAAAAAAAAATTTTAGTAAATTAAAAAATTATTCAAAAGAACATTTCTCTCTCACTGTGAAAAAAGGCAGGGTGCCTCTTTCTTCCTTAGAGGAAAATGTTCCATCAAACCTTGCTCTTTGTCACCGGGTCCAGGCAGCGGGCCTTCGCTCCAGGGGAATTTCAATAGGAATCAAGAAAAAAGAGATAAGAGTGCGCCAAAAAGCCTGTGAAGCGGGGAGTTACAGACCCCCGGCCACATGTTATTCCATTTCCCCCTCTGTATTTGTGCACACGCGGGCATGCTCCAGGGAGGGTGTGGTTTCTGGGCAGTGACCTCTAGAAGTCCTGCCCAATAGGGGCTCCTGGTTCCCTGGGGCCTGGAGCCACTCTGGACAGTTTGGTGGTGTGATTTGGGTGGGGAAAGCCATATCCAGGTAGTCTTAGGGTGGAGCTGGCCGGGCCAGAGGTCTTAGGCGAGCCTTGACCTCTGCGATGGAGCGAGACCCAGGCGAGCCTTGGGTCTTAGGTCAACAGTCGGTTGAGTTTGGTGTCAGGTGTGACTGACAGTCACTGATGGAGCAGGTGCCAACTGCTCCATCAGCCCTGCCCAGGTGACGGGACTGTAAGAAAAGTCTGTGCGTGGCGGCTCGAGGAAGCTGCCGGGCCACTGAGACGTCATGCCTCCTGTGGCCCCCAGGCCCAGGACAGTATTTCCTGGGATGGGTCGAGAGGAGCTCTGCCTGGCTCTTTTACCAGGCTCTGCCATTCGGCCTCCCTCTGGCTGGTCTTAATGTGTGTCCTTTCCCTGTGAGAAACCATCGCTGCGAGTGAAACGCCTGCCAGTCAGTTCTGCAAGCCCCTGTACTCAATTATTAAGTCTGACGCTTCAGAAATGAGGTCTGTCTGGTGTGGGCTGGGGCCTTCAAATTTGCAGGTGTCATGAAGTGTTGCTGTGTGGCACATGCACGAGAGAGGGGGGGGGAGGGAGGGAGGGAGGGAGGGAGGGAGAGAGAGAGAGAGAGAGAGAGAGAGAGAGAGAGAGAGAGAGAGATTTTTTCCCTATCTTCCGAAGCTGGTATGAGTCTTCCTTCTGGAATACTAACAGTGTATATTCTGGAACTGATAAATTCAAAGGCAAGCTTAACCCACACCTTTTCACCTCTAAATTCAAGCCAACTGAGTTACCTTGAGAATGTCCAAGAATTCCAGATGGTGCCGATGTCAAATCCTAGACAAGGCACGAAGCTTGTGCAGCTGCGCCTCGTGTGCCAGCCGACACCCCACGAACCCGAGGCGCATGATAGGAGCCAGGCCCCGCCTTCTGCTCTGTGCCCAGACTCTGAAAAGGAGGAGCTCGTGAGGCAGGAGAAGAGCTCATGCTTGAACAAGACAAGGTGAGACCGTCTCTTCAGAGAGCCGGCAGGTGTGAGCCAGCCCTGGCAGGGCCAGCCGAGAAGTGAGGCTGTGCCCGTGACACTAGTTCGCACCTGTTAGCTGCGGTGAGCCGGCAGCAGGCAGCACTGGAGGCGCCACTTACACTAATGTATGGGGCCATTTACCCAGTACTCCACTGCCTCGAAATGCGCTCGGCTGAATCTGCTCTGGATTCCTGGGAAGCAGCAGGACAGTGCACCAGCCCGGCGAGCAGACCTGAGCAGGCAAACGCCCTTCAAGGAAATGGGGGATTTCTGCACACAGGAGGACCCCAGACCACGGGGAGCTGCCCTTCTGCCAGTCCGCAGACTCTCGGCAGCTGCACTTTGGTGAATGAACACCAAAGGAACACCTTGCTGGACCACCTGCCCTCCTCTGCAAGTGTGGGGAAGGGCGACCCCCTCCCCACCTATCACGCCTGCCTCTCCAAGCCAAAGTGGCAGGTGCCAGGCTTTCCAGTCCCACGTCTTGAGCAAGCAAACGATGTGTGCTCTCGGCTGTCCTCCAAGTGAAAAGCAGGCTTCTGTGCACACCCGCCGTCCAGGGCAAATGCTTCTGCCGCCGGCACCTTTACTGCATCTTCCAGCTGCCTGGCTGCCCTCGGGGTCCTCCGTCCCTCCAGGGACGCCCGGGGGAGGGTGCCCACACACACTTTGAAGTTTCTGATGCCCAGAGGAACCCATTTGATTTGAAATCTAATGACATTTAGCTCTGGGAGGCCGCACGTGGGAATGGAGCTTCGTGTTGACTTGAGGTCGTCATCCCCAGTTCTGCCTCGTCTGTGTCCTGACAGAGGGGGATGTCAGCAAGAAGGAGCAGAGACCCTGCGTGTGCCCTCCCTGGGACCCTCCCTGCATGGAGGCACAGTGGGGTCGGATGCTGGGGTTTCCATAAGGCCAGGCCTTGGATGCAGACATTCGCCCCTGAACTTTTTATTCCTGGGCATAGCCAGGTATCATCATGGAAGGAGAAACTGCCAGCCACCAGTGGTTGTCATGCTTATAGGCAAAACTCATTTCTTTGACAGCTGAAGTGTCACCAATTGTAACTATTATTATTAGTAGTAATAGTAGTAGTAGCAGCAGCAGCAGCAGCAGCAGCAGCAGTATTGTGTTTATTGGAGACTGAAGCCAGGGGCATTCTACCTCTGAGCTATACCCCTCATTCCTATTTTATTTTGAAACAGGGTCTCACTGAGTTGCAGAAGGCCTCACTACATTGCTGAGGCTGGCCGAGAACCTGAGATCCTGTCTCAGCCTTCCGAGTACAGGGATTACAGATGTGTGCCAACATTCCTGGCGCATGTCTCTGATCTTTAGCCAAATGAGTCCAAAGGACAAGGGGACCCAGAGACAATGTGAGTAGAAGGTAGGAGGAGGCCGAGTCACCTGCTTAGTGTTTAAGTGATCACAAGCCAAATCTCTCTGGCGCGCGCGCGCGCGCGCACACACACACACACACACACACACGTTTCTGGAAGGCAAGGTACCTCTCAGCCTAAAACAGAGCATCTCATCTGCGTGTGTTTCTTCCTGACTGCCCAAAGGTCCTCAAAAAGTTTTTTTTTTTTTTTTTCTCATTGAGCTGAAAATGTAGCTTTTTTTTTTTTTTTTTCCAGTACTGGGGATAGAACCCAGGGGCATTCTACCTCTGAGTTACACCCCCAGCCCTACTTTTTTTAACTCTTTATTTTGAAACAGGGTCTCACTAAGTTGCTGAAGGCCTCACTAAGTAGCTGAGGCTATTCGCGAACTGCTATCCTCCTGTCTCCACCTCTCAAGTGCTGGGATTATAAGTGTGCACCACCACACCCAGCAAAATTTAGGCTTCTCTGCAAATCCCAGACCTTTTTTTCCCCCATAGGACATTCTGCAACTATGATCCCGCCACAGAGCTGGCAGGGCTTCCAGGATGTACCAGGTCCAGCTTTGGTGCCCTGGTGATACTGGAACTCGTGATGCGAATGTCCCATTCAGACCTGAGGTTTCGTTAACAACCAAGGGAGTGCATCCTCGGTGCTGCCAGGACAAACTATGGTAGAGTAAACCAGAGCTCAAGTGCCTCGGGTGTCTCTCTGGTGGCTCGGGGAATACTCTCCAACTCACCGAGTGGACAGCAAGGTCTCCCCCAGCAGGAACCACAGCAGCTTTGGGGCCACACTCACTGATGTCGCCAGGGGTGTCCCTCAGTGCTGAAGCTCAACAGATGTCTGATGGGTGAGCAAACGGATTCCAGGCGCAGCTCCAGGAGACGATGCCTGGCTTGTGCTGCTGTGTCTCCACAGGGCCGGTACTGGTGGGATACAGAGGCCTGCTAGGATTTCCCTCTGTATGCATTTGTAACCAGATGACTTACCAAGATGCCATCAATAAAAACAGAAGCACCATTGGATCTTCCAAGGAAACATAACACACTGCAGATGAGGGAAGCCAAGACTGAAAAGACACGTGAACAAGAAGGAAAACAGATTGACACAGGGAGCCGAGCTTCCAGCTACTGGGCAGAGGAGATGGGAACGGGCTGTGAGCCAGGGCACAGCTTTGTCCAGCAGCTCTCTACGCCCGTGGGTCAGGCCACAATGTCCTGTCCATCCTGGATTTGCTGAAACGAGGGCAGATGTGGTCAACCCGCAGCTGTCTCCTGATCCCAGCAGGTTGTAAGATATTTGAAGCAGGAAATGGTCAATTGCATGCACACGTTTTAATGTCACAGACTATTGATTAGTCGACAAAGTAGGCTGCAAAAATTCCAGGAAAGTTTAGCCCCCAGTGAGAGCTCTGCAAGGGGGTCGGCACTGGGCTTCCGACAGCGCACGTCCATCCCGAGCCCCTTCCTCCTGCCTCCTCCTCCGCCTCCGCAGAAAACGTCGGCCTTCAGGCAGCCTAAAGCCCACTCCAGTGTCACCAACTCCAGAATGTCGTTCTTCTTGACCGACCTGGCCCTAGAGAGTGTGGTTTTTGCTCAACAGAGTTGGCTCCAGGGCTCCATCCCTTCCAGCCTTCTTTGACCTCATCGCAGGGAAGACCTTGACCAACTCGTGTAGGATCAACTTGTGATGACCGAATGGATCTTCCAAAGGCAGATGGCTTTCCTGCTCCCAGCTATTGTCACCAAGACCAGGAGGAAAGCAGGGTGGCCACCAAGAATTGACACTTTTTTTTTTTTGGTGCTAGGGATTAAACTTAGAGGTGTTCTACTTCGAAGCTACTATTGATTAGTAGCTTTTTATTTATTTATGTTTTGTAACTGGGTCTTACTAGGTTGCTGGTAATCTTGCTAAGTTGCTGAGGCTGGCCTCGAACCTGTGATTCTCCTGTCTCAGCCTCCCAAGTCCTGGGATTACAGGTGTGCACCACCACACCTGGCTGAAAAGTTTTATCAGGTCAAGTACGCTTCCAAAGCGGCTATGAGCGTTTTGCCTGCCCATTTGTCTTTCTGTTCTCTCTGTAACGAGTACCCTGTGTCGGTCGGCTTGCTCACCACTGTGACCACAAACACCCGATGACCGCAACTCAGAGGAAGGAAGATGTGTTTGGCCACAGTTCTAGAAGTGTCTCGGACAGCGTCTACTGCCAGACCCAATAAGCCTGACCACACACAACTTAGAGGAAGGAAGATTTAATTGCTCGCAGTTTTTTGAGATTTAGAGATTCAGTCCATGTCAGGGGAGTGTGCAGAACTCAGGACAGGGCGGTGGGCAGTGGAGCGAGGGAGCCGCTAGGGTCCGCTCCTGACATCACAGGGCGGGGACAGAGAGCAGGGGAGGAGAGATCTTCTATAGTCCCCAAGGCTACACCGCTGAGGTCCCTCCTTAGCAACCAAGCCCCGCCTCCGATGTTGCTACCTTGTTTCCTTGAGGCCTAGGGGGACATGCTAAATCCACACCACAGGACGTGGCAGAGGTTCCAGTGAGGCCGAGTCACCTCTGCGGGGCTCAGTGCATGTGCAGGGATGAAAGGAGAACACACAGCAAAGTACAGAATCCCCAAGGCCACGCCCCAGGGACCAACCCCTCCAGCTACACCCTACTTATCTGCCCACCCAGTAATCTCCTAGTCATCAGTGGCCTTCGCCTCCAAGATTAGGAGCCTCATGATTCCTCAATTATTTCACCTCTGAATATTTTACGCTGTCAGAAAGTGAGCTCTTTCAGGGTCATTCTATACCCAAACCATAACACTGTTCCTTCAAACACAAAGGGTCAGGAGTGACAGACTCATCCCAGAAGCCGCCTTCTCCTGGTGGTAATGAGACGCGCTCCGATCTACGGCCTGGCTAATGAGTCTGCCGACTGCTAATCAGCCAAAAGTTCTCTTCAGCGTCTCCTCAGCTGCACGGTGTTTGTCGGAGGCAAATATTGAGCTGTGGACATAGCGGTGTTTAAGCAGTGAATTTGTGATATGGGTGAGCATACAAAGTTCCCTCTGCGCCTGCAATCCTCCGCCTCTGTGTGCATTACCCCACCACCATGGTTCCACAAATGCCATCTGGGGGGCCACCAGCAGGGCCCAGGGCTTCAGGGGGCTCACAAACCCGTGTGGGAGACCAGTTCCGCATAAACACTGCACAAACATTACACGCTGGCATTAAAATGACTCCTCTCATCCTGGAAGGGCAAGGGCAGCTGATCGGGACTAAAGAAACGAATGGATGTGAGGAATCCGGAGACACAGCGGAGGAGTTAGCTGCAGTCTGGCTTGGCTTTATGCTCCCACTAAGATCTCTTACAACCCAACACCGCATCTGGGGAGGGAACAAGACCTCAAGACGCTCCTCTGCCCACTTCAGCGTCTGTCCTCATCAGAAGGGGCAATCTGTCCAGTCTGGGTGAAGGAGGGATGAGGTGACACCCCCCCCAGTCACCAATGGGCCTCATCTGACACCCTAGCTTGTCTGAAAGTTCCCCCACTGTACCCTCATCACAGGGAAAACCCACAATCGTTGACATGAATATCTCATTTACAGCCAAGCTCTAGGAAGTCAAGTCAGTAGGACGACAGGCTTGAGTTTGCCCCTATCATTGTAACCCAAGTGCCTAGCCCTGCCCCGGCACACAGAGGGAGCTCTGGGGATGTATGCTGAGTGGACGAACGTTACCACGCCCTGGTGGAAAAGCAAAGGCAGAGAAGACAGGCGCAATTGACAGACTTAGTGTGGGGCAGGGGCATCTGGCCATGTGTCCCAAGAACATGAAGTTTAGGCTGAGCTGAGTCTGAAGAATGGATGAGCCAGGCAAATGGGGACGGCTGGGGGCCGGGAGCCAGGGTTGGAGCAGAGGGACGTAGACACCGCTTGGTGGCCATCTGGGAGCTGTGTCTTTCAGTGGCACCCACCCAGATAGGCCTGGAGGAGGATGGGGCAGCTGTGAGCCAGCAGGGCTCTCCCACACATTCAGTCAACAAACATCTGTCCACTGCCTACCATGTATCAGGCACCAGGCTGGGCCTCAAAGTTCACCTCAGACGGCTGGTCTCGCAAAGGTCACCTCAGATGGCTGGTCTTCATCTTAGAAGTCGTAGGGAAACACATAAGAACTCCAGCAGGGTCTCCTACCATGGATCCGTGATCACCCTGGCTGCTGTGGGCTAGAGAAGAGAAGCCCAGCTGTCAGGCGTGGAGTCTGGAATGAACAGGAACTGGCGGCTGATGAGACATGGGAAGGAAGAAGGAGAGTCAAAAGTGTCAGGGACAGCCCTGGAGTGGGGCCCAAGCGACTGGGTGGCTAGAAACGTCATCCCCGCCCTGCCTGGGAGGAAGGGAGCGCCATAGCATATCTGTGAAGACCCAGAGTCCTTCGGGGTGTCAGCCTCCAGATCTCGCTCCTGATGCTGTGTTTATATCGACTGACACCAAACACAAACAACGGTGGAGCCAGGAACTGGCCGCGGCAATTAACCCCCAGCTTATGAGAACCCTAAACTCTGAAGGACTACAAAGAAAAGCCACTGAAGCAGGCCCCTGAAACCGGCCTCAGTGAAAGAGGGACGGGTTAGGTGTGATGGAGTGCCGCGCCTGTGTGGTAACAGCTGGCAGCGATTATATTAATTTCCTTTCAAATGGATTTCCTGCCAGTCACACATCTGCTGGGCCCTTCCATGCACATCATGGGAAATACCACGGTGAGAGAGCTCGGAATGGGAGGGGAGGGTACAACCGCCAGGCAGGTGAGTGTGCGAACCAGTGCGTGCCAGTGTGCATGGGCACATGGGCACACTACCACTGCATATGTCCTCACTCACTGCCAAAACCCAAATTCCACTAGCAGCCTCATTCCAGAGGCTGCGTCTCATCACCTAAGGGTGTGTTTCTAAAGAGGAGCCAGTGCTGCTCTGAAGAGCTGGCAGGATCCGTACAGACTGGCAGTTTTTATGCTTTGAAGAGGCTTCCAGGGCAGGTTTGGGCTTTGAGGAAGCCATTCTGTAAGAGCGGAGCTAAATGCTTTTGGACAAGAGGTGAATCGCAGCTCTGCTAGAGGGAGGCACAGAGGGACCCTGGCGCAGATCACTTTTCAGCCTTTAGGTTTAACTGGAAATCCTAATGACTCTCTCAAAGCTGCCTCATTTAAATGTTCTCACCTGAAAAAAAAATCATTATAAAAAAGAAATACCAGCCTCATCATTTCCGAGGCACAGCAGGGCTGCTGTGTCTGGTTCGCTCGAAGCTCCAGGTACCAGTGTGATCATCTGAGGGCAGAGGCCCTCAGACCCCGGCCCTCCAGCACACACACCCCTAGTGTCCTCCGGGTCCTCGGCTCCTCCAGCCTCGAAGTCTATTTCCGAAACGCCGCAGAGCCAGCAGGAAGGTTTGTGGACAGGGAAGGCAAGGCTGGGGTCTATTCCAGTCTAAAACCCAACGGGCAGAGATCCTGCGGTCCTGGGGGCTCCGGGGGTAGGAGGCACAGGGCCTGGGGGCCTGGGTAGGAGGAACGCGGCCCCTCTGGGGACCAAGAAGGGCGGCCGCTCTCCATGTCCTCGCCCTCTGCGGGCGACCGGCCAGGAGGCGCCCGGCCACCACCGCCCATAGGGCGCAGGCCGGCCACCGCGCCCTCCGCTGGGCCGCCAGGCCGCCGATGACCCCGGAGCCCGGGCGGACGCGGCCAGCCGCTGCTGCGACCGCGTGCCAAAGCCAGGGCCCCGGTGGGGAGGCCGAAGGCAGAGCCCCAACCGTGCTCGCGCGGTCTGGGAGCCCTTGGTTACCTCAGCTGCCCCTCTCAAACATGGCGGCACAGACACGCCCGAGAAGTGCCCCTCTCAAACATGGCGTCCGCGCACGCGCGGAGGAAGCGCCCCTTCCAACACACCCGGAGGCCAACCGACTTCCGGTTCCGGTGTCCCGCCCCCAACCCAAGCCTCCCGCGCTGCGCCCCGCCCCCTGAGGCGAGGGGCAACTTATTGGGTCACGTGTCCGGGGACGCCACGCGGTGATTGGCCAGCTTCGTGGTGACGTCAGATGCCGCGGCGGCGCGGGGCTCGGGCCGCAGGGTTGGGGTGCTGCGGAGAAGCGTCTGGCCGGGGCGCTGGGGCGGTGGCGCCGCGGACACTCATGAGGAGCAGGAAGGTGAGGGGCCCAGGCCCGCAGGAGCCGCACCGGGCCGCCCGCGGCCTGGGCGCGGAGGAGGGGTCCCGGGATGCGGGGCCGACAGGCGGCCTCCTCCCGGCCCCGCTCCGGGAGTGGGGCCTCCCAGCCTCGCCCCAAGAATTGCGGGACTCCCAGCATAGCCCCCAGGATCGGGGGTTCCCTACCGGCCCCGGGAAGTGAGGGGCTCCCGGCCTCTCCCTGGAGAGTTGGGGACACCCAGCCTCGGCCCCAGGAGTTGAGGACTCCCAACCGTACCCCGTTGTGGGGCTCCCGAGGCACATCCTGGAATGGGAGCTCCAACCAGACCCCCTAGAGTAATAAACCTCAAATAAGCCACCTATTTGAGGAGAGGGGCCAGGAGGGTACACCCCGGGCAAGGGGCCTCCTGGAGATGCTGAGCCGGGGGATCCTGCCCCTCAACAGCTGCCACCCAAATAGAGGTGGCTCCGGACGTGACCTCAGCCGGACCCCGGCCGCGTCAGACGCACAGTGGGGTGAGGAGAGGTTCACACACCCCAGGAGGCCTAAGGACTGGCACCCGGGCGCTGGCTGCAGCAGGGTGAGGACTGGCTGGAGCTAGGGAGCAAACGCCAGCCCAGGGCCTCTGCCTGGCGTTGGAGGCAGCGGTGGATTCCGGCTCAGTTACTGTGCTTGTGTTTTGTCGGTTTTGTGGAACTAGAGCCTCAAGTTGTTGAGACTGGTCTCGAACCTGTGGTTCTCCTGTCTCAGTGTGGATTCTTTTATCGGATCAGTATGTCTCTCAGCCAGTTGGGCCTGGTGATACATGCCTGTAATCGCAGTACTTGGGCAACTGAGACGGGAGAAGGACGAGGAGTTCAGGTTTGAGGCCAGCCTCCCAAGTATCGGGATTACAGATGTGTGTCATCACTGGAACTGGTATTTTAATCTAAAGTGTGTCCTACAGACAGCTGTAGAATTGGACCCCTTTTAAAATCCAGTCTGACAGTCATTGCCGTTGGGTGAGTGAGTTCATTTACCCTTAGTGTTAACTGATAGGTTTGCATATGCCATTTCACTGTTTATTTTCTTTATGTCTGTCTTGTTCTCCTGTTCCTTCTATCCATAAGTATTTTCTAATTAGCATTTTAATTTTTTTTACAGTAGGTTTTGCTTTCTGGTGTTGGCTGTGTTTCACTATATACATTTTTTTTTTTTTCCTGGTCTGGGGATGGAACCCAGGGGCATTCTACCTCCAAGCTACACCCCCTGTCCTATTTTTTATCTTTATTTTGAAACAGGGTCTAAGTTGCAGAAGGCCTCACTAAGTAGCTGAGTTTGTCTGGGAACCACGATCGATCCTCCGGTCTCAGCCACCAGAATGCAGGGATTACAAGTTTGTACCACTACTCCTGGTTTACCATATACATTTTAATTTAATCAGCTTCAGAGTTGTACTGGCTTAATTCCAAAGAGAATGCAAAAATGTTACTCTTACAGAGCTCTTTCCCCACTTTTTGTGGTATTTTGTTATACACATCACATCCAATGGTGTTATAGCCCCAACAATACAACATTGTTACTCTGTCATCTGCAGTCATTTCCTTACCCCAATTTGGCTTTCCCACAGGCCTTTGTTGTTTCTTATTGAAAATTATATATATATATATATATATATATATATATAATTGCTTTTTAAGTCAGAAAAGAGGAGAAAGGAAGAAAACACACGTTTAAAGCATCTCTTAAAAAGACACGATTACCAAGCCGGGCATGGTGGCGCACGCTTGTAATCCCCACGCTTGGGAGGCTGAGACAGGAGGATCGCGCAGGTTCGAAGCCATCCTCAGCTACTTAGTGAGGCTCTCAGCAACTTAGTGAAACCCTGTTTCCAAATAAAATAGAAAATAGGTCTGGGAGTGTAGCCCGGAGGTAGAGAAGCCCCTGGGTTCTACCCCCAGTACCACCAAAAAAAAAAAAAAAAAAAAAAAAGACACGATTACCTGTCAGGTGCTCTTCAATTGGTTGACAGAGAGGATTGAACACAGGGATGCTCTACCTTTTAGCTACATTCCCAGCCCTTTGTTTGTTATTTTGAGACAAGATCTAAGTTGCCCAGGCTGGCCTTGAACTTGTGATCCTCCTACCTCAGCCTCCCAAGTATCTGGGATTCTGGGCATGCACCACTGCGCCTGGCTGCTCTGTTTTTGGTTGTTTTGTTTTGCTGTGGATTTGAGTTATTGTCTGGGATCACTGGCGTTAACCTGAAGAACTTCCTTAAGTTTGTTGTTGTTTTTTTTTCTGTAAAGTGAAACTGCTGGCAATAAATTATAAATTCTCTGGTGAGCTTTATCTGGAAAAGTTTAGTTTTGCCTTCGTTTCTGAGGGGCAGCGTTGCTGGTACAGGGTTCTTGGTGGCATTTTTCCTTAAGTCCTCTAATATGTTTGAATATGTTATGTGCGGCCTCCCGTGTTTCCTTCTAGTAAGGAGCTGGCTTCTTTCTGCTTCCAAGATTTAGTCCTTGCCTTTCACTTTCAGAATTTTTACAGTGATGCCTCTGTTGTCACTGGATTTGTCTCCCGTTTGCATCTATTCAGATTGAAGCTTGGCTCACGGAAATGCCTGGGCGCATAGGTTGTTTTTCAGTAAATATGGGAAGTTTTCGGTCATTATTTCTTCGAGTATTTTTCTGCCTCCTTTCTGGTTGTCCCGTTACACGTATGTTGCTACCCATAATGTTCACATTTCTGAGACCCTCTCCATTTTTCTTCATTATTTTTCTCTGCTCTTAGGTTTACATGATCTACCAGTCTGTCTTCAAATTTCTTGTTCTTTTTCTGACAGTTCTTACCTACTGCCGAGGCGTTTGTTGCACTTTAAACTAGAGATGGACACACACACACACTCTTTTATTGGTACCAAGGATGGTACCCAGAGCCATTTTACCTCTGAACTAAGCCCCCAGCCCTTTTAATTTTTTATTTTGAAATAGACTTTTGTTAAGTTCCTCAAGCAGGTCTCAAACGAGGCACCATCTTGTCCCAGTCTCCCAAGTCCTGGGATTATAGGCGTGGGCAACCACACCTGACTTAGCTTTCTTTCTTGGTAGTTTCTGCAGGCTCTGTGTGTCATATCTTTACCCTCAGTGATGGTGCTAGGGGGAGACGGGCTTGCCTGGACAGAGGGTGGGATTTTTGTCCCAGGAGAGAGCTGTGCATGGCAGCTCTTGGGACCCTGTGTCACTTCTATAGTCTGGGTCCGCTTGGTGTCACTGACCAGACCTGCCGAGGGAATTCCAGCGAAGCCCAGCCCCAACCCAGCCCAGCCCCAGCACGCCCACACTACGCTCCGGCACTGGGCCAGGCAGGCCAAGCCTGTGCTGCATGTAGCAGGGTGTACCTTGTCCTCTAGGTCGCTGTGCCCCACCCACCCATTGTAGAATCCCCCTCCGACTGTGGCAGTGTCAGAGCCAGGAGGTGCCACCTCTGGGGCCCCTGGAGGCACCTGGGCCAAGGGCTGCAGGTTGGGTGGGGAGGCCTGGTAGCACTTTCTAGACTGGCCAGTTCTCTTTTCTGTTGAGAGTGTCTGCTGCTGGACAGAGCCCCTCATCTGTCACCTCCCGGATACCCGGCTCCAGGGCCTGTGGCGGTGGCAGCTTTGAGCAAACAGTGTCTGCCTTAGTTCCTCAGTTCTCTTGATGGCTTTTCTTTATTGCTCACTTGTATTCTTCTCACATTTGGGGTGAGCTTTAAACTATACTATTTTCTAAGTGCTATTTGGTGTCCTGGACTAGAATATGAGACAGAGAGAAAGACATTCATGAAAAACAGGTAGACTTTGAGTAGTTAACAGTGTAATTTCTTAGCATTGCTCTGTATTATTCTTGCTACCTTATGGAAGACTTTGGGCCAGAAGTGGGCAGTTGTTGGCCTTCAGATGTGTGAGGCCCCAGCCAGCTGCTGGAAGCTGTGGAATTACGATCCCAAGCTGGGGACTGAGTGCAGAGGCCGGCCTCTGTGGGTTCATGTTCCCGTTTGTCAAGGTCTTTGACGTCATGTAAAAGTTTGAGAGCCTTCTATGGAAAGACAGGTACTACTGACCTTAGACACTGAAGTGACTGACCATCAACATGTAACCGTTAGCTCCTAGAAATACACAAGGTAGAGGGCAGATTGGCCCGGTCTCCAAGCCCATGGGCAGCTGGCCCTGTGTCCAAACTCAGTTACAGCTGTGCTTGGATGCGCACATGCGGGCCCGACCTGCCTTTCCATAAAGGTGATAAAATGCCGGGGGCATGATCTTGGGGTGTCTTTAGTGGGGCTGCTTCCGCTGCGCACGCGTGTTCTTTCCTGGAAACGTTCTCTGACTGCGCCTCGTTCTGGTCTAGCTCACAGGTGGAGTGCGTTCTTCAGCACGTCTAAGAGCCCGGGGCTGCCCTGCAGCCAGCTTGGCCTCTGCCCAGAACGTCGCTAGCTCCACATCGGCCAAGACGGCATGTCTGGTGAGCCTTGTTACCATGGAGAACGCCGAGATCTTGACTCCCGGGGCCATTTCCACACGAAGCTGGCAGTGCAACGTGTGCTGTGTTAAAAGACACTAATGACGCATGTCTGCCAGAGGGCCATCTCAGAGGAGTGCGGGACGGTGCAGTGCTGCTTGTGCTCTGCGGCCCAGGGCTTGCTGGCCTAGTGTTTGCCTACCTGGGCGCGCGTGTATGCGTGCATTCGTGTGTGGTGCATGCATGATGCATGCATGGTACATCCATGCGTGTGTGCCTGCGTCCTGGGCTCTAAATTGCACCTTTGTTAACTGTCCGGTCATGAGGGTCCATTATGAAGCCATTTCATTCCAAAAGACCTGGAGAATTATAAAGCTTGAGGGGCCGGAAAGGACCCTCTTGTGGTCTGCCATTCGGCATAATGCGGCTGCGGTTTCCAAGGTGTCTGTCCCCGTCCCTGAACTCACGAGTGACATGGGTCTGCTTCCCAGCTGCTGGGACAGGGGCACAGCTGTACACATGCACATATTTGGTGAGCACATACAATGTACCAGGCCCTGTTAGGTGAAGAAACCATGCCTTCATGGAGCTTACGTCCTGGGATTGAATGAAAACCCGATTCTTTGATTCTAACTATGTACGCGCTCCAAGAAACCCGACACCCCAGGGAAAACTGAGAGTGTTGGAGGGATGCCGGGCATGTGTCTGCATCCGTGCTTCACCGTCAGCTTTGACTCTGCCCTCTTGGTGGCCCGACAGCGCGGTTACAGTTGTGGTCGTGGCATTTATGTTTTCTCAGATGCTGCTGGGATTGAAGCCTTTGTATTTCTAGATGTGTGTGGTTTCCCCTTACACTTTTCTTTCTTGTCAGACTTCAACATCACACAGGGCCGTGGACAGGCGAACTTCCAAGAAGTTCAAGTGTGACAAAGGCCATCTTGTGAAGGCAGAATTAGAAAAACTCGCCCCTAAAAGTGACAGTGCTCCTTTGCCAAAAGTGGCACCCACGGTTCCTTGTGAAAATGAGTTTGCAAAAGATGGTGTGTTGCTCCCAGGGGGTGAGACTGGTGTCCCCCGGCAGCAGGAGGCAGCAGCTCCTCCCCACGGCCACCACGGAGATGTGAGCGACACTTGCTCAGCAAAGACTGGAGATGTGCTGCCGGAGCAGGAACCGAGCACTGGGGCGGGGGCAGAGGGGTCTGCCAGCCCCCGGGGCCAGGGCGAGTCGGTGCTGGAGCCAGAGGATGCACGCAAGCCACTGCTTCAGATGGACAACAGCGTCTTTCTTGACGATGACAGCAATCAGCCCATGCCAGTGAGCCGATTCTTCGGAAACGTGGAGTTCATGCAGGTAAGAGTGGTGCCTCCTCCCTCTGGGACTCGGGCAGCAGCTGTGCCTGGGGCCTGTGCTTCCCCGTGACTGCACAGAAGCACTCCTCAACACACAATTAAACACACGATCGTCACTGTGGTGCAGAAGGAGAAAATGAGGTGTTTGCTGATGGGGCAGGCCGCCAGCTCCCAAGCTGAGGCCCGTCGCCCTTGCAGAAGGGAAGCCAGGGCCTCACACTGCAGGCGGGGACATCGGGGCTGTGGTCTCACCAACATTACCCGCGCTTCTCCCCTGGCTCTTGTTTGGACAGGTGTTTTTCTCACCAAGGGTCAGGTGCTTGAGCCTAGTTGCCTCTGTGTCTAAAAGGGAAGACCACTTGCGAGTCCCAGAGCTGACTGCGGTCAGTCGTGGGTGTGGGTGTCCCTGTAGTCACTCGAGACTGAAGTCCGTGTTTTCTTCCCCTCTAAGGACCTGCCCCCGGCCTCTTCATCTTGTCCTTCCATGAGCAGACGAGAATTCAGAAAAATGCATTTCAGAGCCAAGGATGATGAGGATGACGACGGGGCAGAAATGTAGAGGTGCTCGGAATGGTTCCCCTGCTTATTTAGTGCCCTGGCAGTTTGCATAGGATTTATATTAAATGTATCTCCTAGAGGAGGTGTTCTTTATCCACCTCAGCAGAACAGTCCCTGCTGGTTAGCTGCTGTGCTTTGCTGAGTAGGAGGCTGGCGTGGACCAGCCCTGGGCCTGGTACATGAGTGGATGTTTGTGAGGAAGACGTCTCTTAAGTTCACTAGTTTTGACAATGTTCGAGTTTATTTTCTGTTATTGAAATCTGATCATTCTTGAGATTAATTCAGTGCCAATGCTTAAAGGACATTCCTCTTCTGAATGTGAAGCGAATATTTACCTTGAAATTTTTGCAAAGTACATATGGGAAAGAAATAAAATATATTTTAAAATATTTTTAAAGAGCCATACCCAAAACTTCTTTCTCAGAACGTTTGCGAGCCAAGGGTGGAAATGCTGTCCACTGGGCAGCCAGAGAAGCAAGGCACTGGGGTCCAGCCCTGGCCAGGAGCCACCTGGTCCCTTCCCTCCCTCGGCTGCTCTTGCTGTGTGGAGGCCGGGGGCCTGCGCCCAGGAAAGTGGGCTGCTGCCACACGGCTGCTACCCCGACCTCCACCTCGCATCCAGACACTCCCCGCCCCCACATGCATCGAGGAGCGCCTTGTGATGTTCTCGCCAGGGGACAGTGGCTTGTAGCTGCATGGGGTGCTTACTCCAGGCCTCTTCCTGCCAGCTGTGACAGAGGCTGAGTGGAGCACCAGCTCGAAAAGCTGCCTGTCACTCAGGAGGAGCACAGGACTCACGAGTGAGCAGGGCCTCGCTGGGCCTGAGCTTCTGGATGGTTCTGGCCTGTGCGATTGCAGCTGGCTATCACCGCTAGGCCGTCACGTGAGGCACAGGAAGTAGTTGACAGATTAGATGGAAGCAAACATCCATGCCTGCCTGTCTGAAAGTCGGCAGCCTGGCAGGCTGCCTCCCCACGAACAGTGCCCCTGCACCCTGTACCTCTGTGGTGGCCTGCACTGTAATCCCAGTACTTAGCAGGCTGAGACAGGAGGATTGCATGTTCGAGACCAGCCTTGGCAACTTGGTGAGACTGTTTCAAAAATTAAAAACGTGCTGGGGGTGTGACTCAGGTAGAATGTCCCTGGGGTACAGCTGCAGTACCAAAAATAAATAGCATCGCCTGTTTGAGAGGTGACAGAGCTGCCTCCGGCCTGAGGAGTTTGTTGTCCTCTAAGACTTCAGTGAGCAGCACCGTGTCCAGCAGCAGGGACAGCCAACAGTCCCCGCGAACCTGAGCGGGGACACGCCCCTTCCCGGGACTCTGCTGTCCTGTACCGGTGGCCTTCCCTGGTGGGAGCACCCTCCTGGCCTGGCTGGACTTGAAACACTGTCCCGAAAGGTCCCTTCCTCACAGGCCACCGACTGAAGATGCGGCCGGCCCAGAGAAGCTGACAGTGTCCCTCCATGCCTTATAGCTACAAGAGGTCTGCTGAAGGACAGACAGCTCCGTGGGCTCTTCAAGGCTGAGGTGGGGGATGGCACGCTAGCTCCCTGGGGGTCACTCTCGAGTGAGTAGTGTTACGCAGAACACAGGTCCCTCTAAAGCAAGGGCAGAGGGCCACCCACTGGACACCGGGGCCACTCCCCGAGTGCACGCTAAGCCCTGGGACTTTCCAGCCCCTCCTCATGAGCACTCCGCTCCATCTGCATCTGCAAAGCCGGCGAGCGCCAGCATTCAACATGAGGCCCCACCTGTCAGCTGCAGGGCCAGGCTGGCGCAGAGGGCTTCTTAAAAACAACGGGCTTTGCCTTTGCGAAAGTGTGAGAGGGAGCATTCAGGGAGTGCTACAGCTCCAGTGCTCCTAGAAAACTGACAGCTGGGCCGGCGCGGGGGCATGCTTGTCATCCCTGCGCTTGGGAGGCGGAGACAGGAGGATAGCGCAGGTTCGAAGCCAGCCTCCCTGGCTTAAGAGACCCTGTTTCCAAATAAAAAAATATATAATAGGTCTAGGAGTGTAGCCTGGAGGTAGAAGGGCTTCCAGGAACCACAGTACCACCAAAAAAAACCTGACAGCCGCGTGTGGTGGCGCACACTTGTGATCCCAGCGTTTGGGAGGCTCCCAGACAGCTCCAGCTACTTAGGCCCTCTGGAACTCAGTGAAACCCTGTTTCAAAATATAGAATAAAAAAGGGCTGGGGGTGTAGCTGGGAGGTAGAATGCCCCTGGGTTCCATCCCTAGTACCACCAAAAAAAAAAAAAAAAAAAAAAAACTGACAGCTAAAATAAGTCGTTTTTGCCTCCTGTCTCCGCACACTGTTGTCAGGACCCTCAGATCAACCAGCCTCAGGTTCGGTTCACAGTAGAAGAAATCACAGGACTTAGACCATGGTGAACATAGCAAACACCATGTCACCTGAGTCGTCAACAGAAGGAGCACATGCACAGGCCCAGGACTTCACATATGCGCTCCCAGGGGTGACGCAAGGAGCAAACCAGGGAGGCGCAATGGAGCCGCGGGTGCTGGGTGGTGCTGGGGCCAGTCGTGGCCATTGAGTGGAGCCCCACTCCAGCCCTGGGCTTTAGGCGAACCAAACTCACCACACAGGGTAACCGAGGGCTCCAAAGCTCCCCCAGGAGTAGACAGGCCCTTCTTTGGATTGGGAGGGCTCAAGGAAAGTCAGGCCCTCCCTACACCCCTTTGATGGCTCCCTCCCTCTTGCCTTAGGAACTGACCCCACACACACCCTGCCTCAGTGCACAGCACATCAGTGCACAGCACATCTGGCTCCTTTCTTAACCCTTTGTTCACTGTCCTTTAGCCGCAGTGGTCTTTTCCCAAGACCCATCTTGCCCCACCTGGTCCCTGAGCTCTGAATGGCCAACGGCAGCAGCAGCTCCTCAAAGAGCCCCTCGGGCCTCCGCCCCTCACTCGTGTGGGAGGCTCTGCTGGCGTGCTCCCCGGGCTGCAGGAGGCCATGCTCGGTGCAGCCTTAGTGTGTGGAGGAGGCTGGCTCATGTCATGCTGGTGGCAGTCCTCCCCAGGCTCCTCCCCTCAGAGTCCATCGCTGGCACCAGGGGGACCCCGCGGCAGGTAGATCTTGTGGCACCACTCCTGCAGCTCTGAGGATTCTTCCTCTCAAAGCAACGGGTAGCCCATAACCTGCTGCGGGACAGCTCCTTGGGGGGGGGGCTCAGACCCACCCAGTGCTCCCCACTGTACTTTTTGGTACCAAGGATTGAATCCAGGGGCATTTCACCTCTGAACTACACCCCCAAGTACTCCCACACCCAAGTACTACCACCCCCAAGTACTCCCATGTTTGCTTGTTTTGGGTGGTGCTGGGAATTGAACCCAGGGTCTCTGCTTGCCAGGCAAATACTCTAACCACTGAGCTACATCCCCAGCCCTGCTACTTTCTTGATGCCAGTCCTTGAGAACGACTAGAATTGTGCTAGGATTGTAATGCTCAGAGGATGGGTTCTGCTCCTTTCCAGAAGCAAGACAGCCTTCAGAGCTTGGCCTAGTGCCTCATGTCTCCTCAAGTATGGAACCCAGGGCAGGCTGCCTTTTGGGGTCCCTCAGCTGTGGTGCAAGAGGGGCACATGCAGTTGAGACTGTGCCGGGCACCTTTCCTGAGCTCAGGAGACAAGCTGTTGAGGGATCCTGGACTGCTGCTGCCCCCCACTGCCTGGCAGTAATAAACACTGCAAGTGACCCGTATGAGGATGTGTCGCGTGCAGTCAGCTGGGGTTCAGTCTGAGGGTTTGGGCGGCTAACTCCAGCCTGCTGACACCTCCCAGCAGCAACAGTCACCCAGCACCCTGTCCAGTGAGGGTCCAGGAGCAAGCAAAAGAGAGCTTTGCAACTCCGCCCAAGTATGTTCTTTATGCAGGGATCAATTTCCTAAGGCCTGCCTACCCCAGAAATGAAACCTCACATTAGGAAGTTGGTAAGAAGGTACCTGAGACAAGGCCATCAGCAGAGGTGGTGGGAGAACCCGCAGATGGAGACCTCAGCCCAATCCTGGGCAGCAGTGGGGCAGGAGATCCAGACAGAGGGCCCTGTGTGCTCAAGAGACAAGGCCACCTGCAGGAGCATCAGGGAGGCGGCTCAGAGGGATTCGTCCAGATAAAACCGCAAAAACCAGGTGAGAGCATATCTTGAAAACTGCTAGCCAGGCATGGTGGTGCACACTTGTAATACCAGCAGTTGGGAGGTGGAGACAGGAGGATCATGGTTTGTGGACAGCCTCAGCTACTTAGGCCTCTGCAACTCAGTGAGACTCTGTTTCAAAATAAAGAGTAAAAAATAGGGCGGATGTGTAGCTCAGAGGTAGAATGTCTGGTATCCAATCTCCAGTACTGGGGGAAAAAAATTGCTCATGTGGGCAATTAGCACTCCTAGCACTCTGCAGAGGTGGCTGGCCAGTGTTTGATGTTGAGGGCTGGACCCAGTCAGCTGCAGGGGCTGGGCTGTGAGAGGGACTTGGCAGAACAGCTCTGCATGGCAGGACCACGGCCCTGTGTCCACAGTGTCCCACATCAAAGCCTAAGAGATGCCCTGTGAGCCGTGCACGTCCACCACTGGAAACGGGCCGGCTCATTGCCTGGACTACAGAGGCTTCCTGGGGGGAGCTGAGCCGAGGAACTGGCGTCCTGGCTCCTGGTACAATTGCCTCGTGCTATCTTCCGACAGACCAGCGCCACGTGCTGAGCCGGGACCCCGGAGTCCACACAGCTCGCCCAACGGCCTTGCTGTGCTTTTTTTTGGGGGGGGGTAGTACTGGGGTTCCTGGAAGCCCTTCTACCTCCGGCTACACTCCTATGGGCTACACTCCCAGACCTATTTTTATACTTTTTTATGTGGAAACAGGGTCTCTTAAGCCAGCGCAGCTGGCTTCGAACCTGCGCGATCCTCCTGTCTCCGCCTCCCAAGTGCGGGGATGACAAGCGCGCGCTGCCACGCCCGGCCTTGCTGTATTTCTATGACGACAGAATGACCCACGTCAGCCAGTAAAAACCACTGACACTTGTTTCACCCTAATCCCATCATTCCCAACGAGTGCAAATTTCTTAGATGTGTCTATTTTAAAAATCTTTAATTTTTCTGGTTATATAAATGTAAAAACCCAAATGTTACAAAATATATGACGTCACAAAGGATATTGTGAAATGTTACGAAATGACCACTTAAAAACGTCAAGTATTAGAAAGTACACGGTGCGGGAAGTGAGGCCTCTGTCCCGCCACCCCGGGATCCCGCTCTTCAGCCGGTGTGTCCTCCGCACCTCGTCCTGCGCGCACTCACCTCTAGCGGGTCAGTGTCTGCCTGGCTAAGCCGCCTGAGCAGTGGCCAGCTTCCCGTTTCCATACGTAAGCCTTTAGCTCACAAAGGCTTAAAGCGGCTAGTTTTGCATTATGCCAATGTATTCACATCATGAAGTCATTGACATCCAGACATGTTTTACCTAACACCGTCAGCCTCATTGGGCTCAGCATAATGCCTCATTCAGCCATCCTTGCTGAAACAAGCGGAAGGTTTCAGAAACGGAGACCAGCAGAGAGCGGAGACAAACCAACGTGGTCCCCACACACGGTGGCCAAGTTCAGCCACGGTGCGACTGGGCGCGCGGACTCTGAAAGTACAAAAGACGCTGAGACGATCGACCCCGCCAACCAGGAGCCCACAAGTGCTCACAGACCCGGAGCTGTCCTCTGGAAGCTGGGCTGTCTGAAAGCAGAGGTAACAGACTGAGAACAGTACTGAAGTCAGATCTGGAGGCGAGGTTGCTTAAAGCTTCCTCCAGGAACCGCAGGAGCGAGGAAAGAGATGACGCAGCCCCTGTGGCCAGCACACAAGTGCGGGCAGGCGGAGGGCGAGGCGCGGTCACCGGCCTTTCCGGGCAGGCCGCCGCCTCCGGGGCCCTGCTCGGAGCCTGTAGATCCTGCTGGGGTCGCAGCGGAGCTTGTGGGTGGTCTTCTTGTGGCAGGCGATGTGCACGAGCTTCAGGTTGTCCAAGGTGAAGAGCAGGCTGTAGAAGTACTCCCAGTCCACCTCCCTCCCGTCCTGCTCCTGGATTGCTTCGGCCAGCGTGGGCACAATGGTGCGTTTCTTCTCTATTCTGCAAAGCCGGGGTAGGGAGGGTCACGCGCAGCCGTTGTGTGTTCCATCCATCAACCCACGGAGAGAGACACTCGCAGTATGCTTCCTTCCCCCTCCCCTGCCGAGTCAGAACCGTGCCGACCCCTCCCAGCAAGGCAGCAACAGCGCAGGTGAGCGCCCAGCACACCACGCTGGGCACCACTCCAGCACATGGAGGTCAGGTGATACGGCGCGACCCAAGGCCCTGCCCTGGGCCGCACCGGGAGCATGGAGCCAGGGACTGACCTATGGTGCACCCCAGCCGGTGTCCACTCCAGTGTCGTGCTTGGGAAAACCTGGACTGACCTAAGTGCCCACCAGCGTAGAAACAGATGAGAAGCTAGTGTCTACACAAACAAGATCCCGCACTGCTGCAAGGGATGTGCACATCACCGAAGGCAGTGCAGGATGAGAGTGTGGCACTGCACTCGTGCGTGTGTGTGTGTGTGTGTGTGTGTGTGTGTGTGTGTGTGTGTGTGTGTATGTGAGAGGGAGGGAGGGGGAGAGAGAGACTCATGTACGCATATATAGGTATCAGAGGACACGCACACTTGAGAAGGTGGTTTCCCCTAGGGGACAAGGCATGGGGCTGAAGACAAAGGATCAAAAGGGGATTCAATTATAACTAATGTTTTAGATACTTCAAAACAATGCAATTATAGCCGGGCGTGGTGGCGCAGGCTCATAATCCCACTGCTTGGGAGGCTGAGACAGGAGGACCGCACAGGTTCGAAGCCAGCCTCAGCTACTGAGTGAGGCTCTATAAAGTATAAAATAGGTCTGGGAGGATAGCTGGAGGTAGAAAAGCCCCTGGCTCCATCCCCAGTACCACCAAAAATAATGGGATTCTAAAGTCCTGTGTCATTTTAGGATCTCTGTCTTCTTAAGTGGGGTAAAGGGTACAATGATATTCAGAGTGTCGCAGTCTATGAGGCCACCAGCGTTCACACTGAGCGGTGGAAACGGCCCTGCCAGACGACCCCCACATGGCCAGAGCAGGCCTCCGGCAGCTCCGGCTCACTCCTGCGGCCTCAGTCTCTGCCAGGCTGAGCGCTGGACCAGGCGCGCTGCCCAACAGATCCACCTGTGGGTGGGAACTGAGGACAGAGGAGGGACAGCCCGAAGCACACACCAAGCAGACAGAACAGTGTGCGCCTGGCCAGCAGAGCCTTCACATGCACGCACAGACGCACCTGCGTGCACACACACACGCCACTGGGGCTGCTCCTGGGCCACAAGCGCGCAGGCACAGCAAGCAGAGCACAGGGCGCCGCGGCCAGTGGGAGCGACCAGGCCTCTGGAGGGCCGGGCCGGCAGGCTGGGCCTCGGTGGCAGGTGCTCCCGAAGTCCTTGTGAACGTGAACTCACATGTGATCCAGGTTCCACGTGCTGAAGAGGACCCGGCTCTCCCTGTTGCTGTAGGGGTTGATGGAGTGTTTGGAGGCACAGTCGTCCAGGTCAAAGGGGCCCTGCGTGGCAGAGCAGGATGGAGGGGAAGTGAGGCGGTCCCCCCACCCAGGGATGAACTGGTGGAGCCGCGGCGTCTGTCCCTGAAGTCACCTGCTGTTTGGGGCAGATTAGGAATTCTGCCTCTGGAATCGCATCCCTCATTCCCTTGTTATCACTGCCGTTACATGCTGAGTTCCCCACGTGGACATGTCACTGTCACTAGATAAGGGGACCTCCTTGCCTGTGCTGGGGCAAGCTGGTTTTCTCTAGCTTTTCCAACTACTGGATCGCACAGTGCACCCCACCTCCTGGAAAGCAGAAGCAGGGAAGAGGGGGACCCCCAGGGCTGCAGTGCCACCCCTGTGCTGCATGCACCTGCTCACACAGCTTCTGGATGTCTCCCTGTGACCCCAACAGAGGCCGGGGGGGCTTGTGAACGTAGTCAAGCTCCCCGCTCCCCACACCTGCCCCAACACCCACACTTGCAGACCTCCGCGGGGCACATATTGGGCGCCCCCTTGGCCTCCAGCATGAAGCCATCTCTGCCTTCTGGGTTTACACATCCTTTACCTCCCGCCACACCAGAACCCCCTGGAGGGCAGGAAGGAGGCCTTTGTCATCGAGGGTGCTGGGCCCGTGGGGAGTGACACCCCTGCGATCTGTCCAAGTGTCCTGGAGGCCCGGCCAGAAGCGGGGCATCAGCCCCTGCGGCCCAGAGTGCAATCTCCACCCCACTAGGAGGTGGAGCCCATCCAGTGTCTGGAAAGATTGGGCGCAGCCCCAAGCCCTGCACACCAAGACTCTGCCCTCCAGAAAGCCTATGGGGGAGCAACGCCCTCAGATGCCTGAGCGGTCCTCTGCCAGCCTTCCACAAGGACAGCAGCAGGCCTTTTACCTACTCCACTCAGGACAAGGCAGATGTGCCCCTCTGCCAGACTGTCTGTCCCCACCCAGGTCAGGGGTTCTCAGAGTCCATAACAAATGTATACTCTCAGGCCCCAGGGAGCCCCGCATGCACCGACAGCCCCATCAAGATCATCCTCCCCACACTGGATGTGAGGGCCACAACGCCTCCTGGGCTTTGCCAGGTAGGCGAGGGCTCCTGCTTGCCCCTGGCTAAAGGGCACACAGCTCACCTGGCAAGAGAACCAGCCTTCTGGGGTACAGAGACGGCCACCAGCCTCGGCGCCTCGGTCGAAGTAGCTGCCATTGTACTGCGCAGACCTGAGCTTCTGGCACATGTTGCTGAGGATTCGCTCGTACTCCTCTCGGGCCTCTGCGCCCACCACGGCGGCATAGGCATTCACCTGCAAGGGCCGCAGGTGTCGCTGAAGCCAAGGCACATACCCGACAGCCACGTCAGACTCCCAGTGCATGCCACACCGTGACCTTCAGGGGCCCGGCCTGCGGGCCACACACCCCAGACCCTGCTCAGCCGTGCCTGGGAAACCACGTTGTGCCCAAGGTAACATGGAACCCAAGGTCACGCTGGCTGCCGGGCTGGGTGAAGAAAGCAAGATCACAGTCAGGGTGGCAGCCATCTTCCTGTTTCCCCTTGGAAAGAGAGTTCCAGGCTCAGTGAGGGCCACTCCTGTGAGCTGGGGTAAGGGATGTGGGATGCAGACGGCCATCAAGGCTTTGGGGGGTGCAGAAAACACAGGATTGCAGAGTGCCAGCAGGCGGGCCACGCCAAGTGGGGTGAGCCAAGAGTATGGGGAGCTTGACCACATGGGATAGTACAGGGACTGGACACAGCCCGAGGGGTGGAGCTGCCCCGCCTTTGGGCTCGCAGCCTGAGGGCAAGGGCGCACCATGAGAGGAAGCAGTGACTAAGGGATGGTTGGGGAAGTTGCCCCACCTCTGTGGCCAGGCTGCTGCACCCTCAGGCCTCTGCCAGCCCCTGCCGCCTCTGGAGGAACCGAGCTCTGCACATCCTCCCGGTCCCTCTGCCCTGGCACTGTCACTGTCACCCAGGAGGAAGCCTGGAGGGGCAGGCGAGGGAGCACCGCATCTCCACCGCCCACCACGGCTCCTCAGGCACAGGCAGGACGGGGGTGACCCCGATAACAAGCACTGCAGCGTGCGAACAACACCCAGAGTACCCTGGAGGGGCTCAGAGGGCATCCTCAGCAGCTGCAGAAGTATGGCTGACACCAGCCAGGACCTCCGCACCCCAGGAGGCACTGGTCTCTGATCAAAGTATGTGTCAGGGTGCAAGGTGGAGTGGGCAATGAGACGGCCTCAGAATCCACCTCCAACCACCGGGCTCAAAGGCAACGCACCATGGAGAGATGTCGGCCTGCCCAGCCGCTCCTGTGGTTGGCTGAGCGGCTGCTAGCAGAGGGGCCTAGCCAGGGCCCCCAGAGCTGAATGTGGCCCCCAAGCTGCCCTCCTCTGCCAATCCTACCTGAGGGAGCCACTCGGAGCCCAGCACAGTGGAGCACAAGGCCCAGTGACACCTCTCACGAGGCTCCAGGCCCCACTCCCCATGGAGTAGCCCCTTCCACGGTGCTCCCCTGCTGCCTGTCTGTCTTTGTTGAGCAGAAGCAGGACTGAGATCAGGCTGGGGCAGCAGCCTAAGGACTGCCTTCCCCTTGAAGGTGCAGAGTATACCGCAAGTGCCTACTCTAACCCCGAGGGCCTGCTGCTCGCCTTTCCTGGGAAGGACTCGATCTTCCAAGTCAGTGCAGACCCACAGTCCTCAGAGCACCACCGCAAAGCATGCCGGGCAGCAAACGCCGTTCAGCCCGGGGGATCTCTTACCCCGGTCAGATGACTGCACTGCACCCCAGAGGGAAAGTAAGGGAAAGCGGGCCGGAGCGTGACGGAGGGCAGAGAAGATGCGTCTGTTTGGGATAAGTTCATGTCAGAGTGGAACCACCTGCTCTATGAGGACATTCAGAGGGGGTCCTCTTCTAAAATGGAAGGGGCATAAGTTGCTTTGGCCGGGGCCTCTGCGATCCCAATCAAAGGACACCAGCTACAGGAAAATGCCCATGCCCTGTGGAGGAGGACGTGGCATCAGAGGCCGGGGTGCAGGACAGCCCATGGGTGAGTGAGATGGGCATGGCGGCTTCTCACAAGCACGCAGACCTCTGCAGGCTGACCCCATCAGAGCAGTGTGACAGACACACAGGAGAGGGCTGGCATCCCTACAACTGCCCCGCTGCCCTGGACCCAGGGCCCCAGCACAGCTGGGCCAACACCAGCTTACCTCTCGCAAGTAACCCCGGATCCGGCTTTCACAGCTGTATCTCAGGTAACCAGACTTACTCCTAAATCGGGACTCCAAGCCTGTCAGAAAGAAGATGCAGCCCCTGGAGCCCCTGGGCAGGCCAGCACTTCTTGGTCTGTGCTCTGCCCAGCACAGGACAGAACGTGGGGGTCAGACTGCTTCGTCTGGAGAAACATCTGAGTGTGATGCAATGTCTCCATTTGGTCTTCTGGGTTTTGTTGTTGTTGTTGTTTTTGATGGTACTGGGGTTCCTGGAAGCCTTTCTACCTCCGGGCTATACTCCCAGACCTATTTTTATACTTTTTTAAATTTGGAAACAGGGTCTCCTAAGCCAGCGCGGCTGGCTTCGAACCTGCATGATCCTCCTGTCTCTGCCTCCCAAGCGCGGGGATTACAAGCGTGCGCCACCACGCCCGGCATGGTCTTCTGTTTTTTGAGGTACCTCAAACTTTGCCAAGGGCTTCTACCTGGCTCGCCCCTCGAGCCCTCCTCCTCTGAGAGGGCTGCAGACCCCCAGGCTCACCCCCAACTAGCTTCACAGACCAGCCCAAACGGTCCATCAGCGGATGAATGGACAAACAAATGGGGCTCCATCCGTACAAGGGAATGTTCCTCAGCCTTAACAAGTAAATTCTGACACGTGTTAGCACGTGGGTGAGCCTTGAGGACAGCACACACGAGATGAGCCTTCTCACAGCGACGTACGCTCCATGAGCCCGCCTCCACGGGCACCTAGAACCGCACGCTCATGGAGGCAGAAAGTGGAACAGAATGTACTAGGCTGGGAAGTTAGGCTTTAACAGGTGCAGAGCCCCAGCTGCCAGCCTTCCAGATCCACAGATTCAACCGACCACAGACGGTAACCATTAGAAACAAACTGCATCTGTGCCAACATATGGATTTCCCTGCCACTATTCCCCAAATGACATAGTATGACGACATAGCATTTTTGCTGTGTTAGGCACTATAGTAATCTACAGACAACTTGAAATATATAGGAGAATTTGGTAGGTCATACCCAGATCCTATAGCATCCTGTACAAGGGACTGGAGCATTTGCGGGTTTTGGTATTCACAGGGATCCTGGAACCAGCTGCCCAGGGATACTGAGAGAAGACCACTCACGGATGGTTAGGCTGGTGAGTACGATGCTTCACGCATTTTACCCCAATTTTATCTTATTTTATTTATTTTGTGCGTGTGCGGGTCTGGGGATAGAACCCAGAGTCATTCGACCTCCAAGCTACACCCCCTGCCCTATTTTTTATTCTTTATTTCGAAACAGGGTCTCAATGAGTTGCTGAGGGCCTCACTAAGTAGCTGAGGCTGTCAGGAAACTGCGATCCTCCTCTCTCAACCTCCCAAATGCTGGGATCACACGTTTGGGCCACCACGCCCAGCTTACCCCAATTTTAAAAAGCAATACAAATAGGAAGGCCAGTCGGAGGCCGCCCTGGACACTGCCTCCCCTGCATGAGCCCTCGCTGGTGCCCTCCAGCTGGGTGCCGGGCCCCCATGAACACGTTCTGTCCCAGATCCCCAGCAGCCATGCCAGCCCTGTTGGTGGCACTGGGGCCTGACCCCAGTGCTCCTGGGCCTCCAGCCCTCCCTGGCCCGCCGCAGCCCACACACCTTCAAACCAGGGCGGGTCCTGGTCCCGCGTCTCGGCCGCGATGTTCTGGCTCACATTGTGCAGAAGGTCGGCCAGCAGCTTCTGCCTCAGCGGGGCTCGCTCGTCGGAAAGAAGCTGCCGCGCGGCCTCGATGACCCCAGCATGCGGCTCGTGAAACACGCTGAGGAAGCGACTGATGTCACTCACATCTGCCACCAGCAGGACAAACAGCACAGAAATGCCGTCAGTCCAGAGCCGCGCGCCCTGCCCTGGCCAGAGGCCAGGCTCAGAGGCAATCAGCGCTCTGTCGCTCTGAAGAGACACCTGAGAAAAACAAGTCAAAGCAGCAGAGCCCTCCGGCTCAGAGTCTCAAAGGCCCTGGTCAGCCGGCCCACCGCGTGGCCTGGCGGGGCGGGGATCACAGCAGAAGGGCAGCTGCCCAGGACACTGAGAGGAGGAAGGGGCTGAAGCCCACGTGGTGGGCACACTTGTCACCCCAGCATTCGGGAGGCTGAGACAGGAGGGTCACAGTTCGCAGACAGCCTCAGCTACTTAGTGAGGCACCTCAGTGAGACCCTGTTTCAAAATGAAGAAGAAAAATTAGGGCTGGGGGTGTGGCTCAGAGGTAGAATGCCCCTGGGTTCCATCCATCCCCGCCCCCCCCCAAAAAAAATGAAGGGGCTGAAGACAAGACAGAGTCCTCGAGGGCACACCCCTAAAGACCCACTCCCTCCAACTAGGTCCCACCTCCTACAGTTCCCACCCGCACAATGGTCCATTCGGCTTTGACTCCCACAATGGCTCAACCCGCTCCCGATCCAGGCACTTCCCAAAAGTCAGTTCCCATCTCCAGACACGGCGGCACTGGGGACCAAGCCTTCAGCCCACGAGCCTTTGTGCAACCTTCCCTCCCTATCTAGACCACAACAGGCTCTGATCACTCAGAGGGGACTGCCAGAACTCGACTCAGGATATGGTTGCCCTCAGCCTGGCCTGACCACACACCAGCTCCATTCCTCTGGCAGACGGGCGAGGATGCGCTGGGGAGAAGGCACCAGCCAAGCACACTAGCTCTTCTTTTGGCCTTCTCACTGAACTAAGTTCCCCTTCTTCACACCTTCCCTCAAGACCCCACTTTCAGACTTCCCAGCCGCCATCCCGACCCTCGCAGATCTTATCCACAACTCCCCACGATGGTGAGCTCTTCTGGCAGGCTCCTAAGATCAGCCGTCTACCAAGGGCCTTAACAAAATATTGCCAGACAGAAGCTGGTAAGATTTAAAAGCAAGCATCCACCATGGCCCAGCGGGGATGCAAACCTGGTTCAGTGTTCAAAAACCAATGGATGAAGCTGGGTGTGATGGCACATGTCCGTAATTCCAATACTTGGGAGGCTGAGACAGACAGATTGCAGGTTCAAGGCCAGTCTCAGCAACTAAGTAAGAGCCTGAGCAACTTAACGAGACCTGTTTCAAAATAAAAAATAAAATAGGGCTGGGGGTGTAGCTCACTGGTAGAATGCCCCCTGGGTTCAATTCTCAGTACCACTCCCCGCCAAAAAAGGGAGGCGATCTACCTTATTAAGAGGCAGTGGGCCCATATACCAACCAACGTGGAAAAACACGAGAAGAAATCTTAGGGACCAAAGGCTTGGTGAGAACTTCTTGGACTTAACACCAGAAGCATAGGCACAGAAGAAAAGAACCAACAAACTGGATTTCATCAATATTAAAAACTACTCTGCAAAAGATGTTGTTCCAGCCAACTGTAAAACACGGAGCTGCAGCACAGAAGATGATATTTACAAACCACATATCTGACAAGGAATTCATACCCATAACACACTAGGGAAGATGCCTCAAAACTCAATAGCTAAAAAAAATCCAATTAGGAAATGTACAAAGACACAAAGAGAGAAACACGTCACCCACAAGAACGTGCAGGTAGCAACACATCAGCCACGAGAGAGATGCAGATTATGGCCACGGTGAGCCACCGCCATACCAATCAGAGCGGCAAGAAGAAAACCCAGCAACCACACCAAAAGCCGGAAAGGCTGCAGAGAAAGCGGGTCTCACACCCTGGGGACAGAGAGGGACAACGGGGCGACGGCTCCAGCAGACAGGCTGGCAGGTTGTCTTCGCAGCTTTATTGAGATAAAATCCCCACTCCTTATGATTCACCCACCTGAGGCATGGTTTTCAGTATACTCAGAGTTATCTGACTACCACCAGCCAATTTCAGAACATGCTCATCACCACAAAGAGAAAGTCTATACCCTTTAGCTCCAACCATAAATGAGGAGACACCCAGAGGTGTGGGTACGCGGCGCTCTCCTGCCCAGGCACTACCTCCCACAAGAGCCCCTGTTGGCAGCATGGCGCCGGTGTCCTGGAGTGGCTGGCAACCTTGGGGCACACCAGCAGCTTCCGCCCTCCTGTGGACAGCTGAGCTCCCGCCCCTGAGGCCTGGGGACAGGCCACATGGACACCACACTTCAGCTTCTCTCCTCTGCCCCTCAGCAGCGAGGCAGGACCATGTCCATCTCTCGAGGCACCCACCTATCCTTCCTGGGGTAGCAGCACCATCTCCTGAAGCGGCACGGAGATGCGTACAAGAGCCAGGTGACCCCTCCCTGGAAGGGCACTATAAAGTGTCTCCCTCTAGGGGGGAAAAACTGTCTGCCCTCCCTCCCCCCAAGCAATGCGAAGTCAGTCCAGCTGGTTCTGGCAAATAGGGCTTGCACCCTGGGCCTTCAATACAGACACCCCTAAAGAAACACCTGTCACTGCAAGCGTCCCAGTAAGCCAGCCCCCAACATGAGCCCTGCAGGCAGCGTTCCAGCAGAACTCATGAGCACAGTGAGTCCCCGCCCTGGGGGAAGGTGCAAGAGGTACAGCCCCAACGGCATCTCTCAGGGGCTCCCGCTGTCTCAAAGCTGCGCCCAATCCTAGACCCTTCCCTTTGCCCTTAGGAGCTAAGAAACTTAAAAAAATAATTTTTAAAAAGAATAACCAGGTGTGGTGCACACTTGTAATCCCAGTACTTGGGAGGCTGAGACAGCAGGATCACAGGTTCACGACCAGCCTCGGCTATTTAATGATGCCCTTTGCAACTTGGTGAGACCTGTTTCAAAATAAGGAATTTAAAAAATAATAATAAATAGGGCTGGGGATGTAACTCAGAGGTAGAATGTCCCTGGGGTTCAGTCCCCAGTACTGCAAAAAATAAAATAAAATAAAATAACCAACTGAACATCCAGGGTCCTAGGCAAGAGGACTGAGAACTTTGCATCTCAGTACCGATTACCAGCTGATCCCGGAGAGCTCTGTCAGGTGCCAAAGTTCTCCCAACTGTACACAGGTAAGCCGGGTCTGCCCCAGACTCCACACCCCTACCCCCGAACCCCTACCCCACTCCGCCTCCAAAACGGCGCGGCTCCCGCCCACCTCCGCGCTCCCTGAACTTACAGCCCTGCCAGGCCTGGCCGGCGGTGAGCAGCATCACCTCCGCGTCATCTGGGATTCCGGGGAAGTAGTCTTCGGTCACCTCCGTGCCATCCTCGTACAGGCACAGCCGGGAGCCGGGCACTGGGAGCTGGGAGAGCAGAGGGCAGCCGCTCAGAGGGGGAACCTCGGGGCCCCAGCGCGGGCGTCTGGGTGCAGGCACACCGGGGCGGCTGTCACAGTCCAGGGCGCCAGAGATGTGTCCAGCGGCGGCTGTCTGCAATGCGGATTCGCCGCTCTAAAACTAGAGGCTCGCCGGGTGTGATGGCGCACGCTTGTATCCCCGCGCTTGGGAGGCTGGACAGGAGGATCGCACAGGTTCGAAGCCAGCCTCAGCTACTTAGTGAGGCTCTCAGCAACTTAGTGACACCCTGTTTCCAAATAAAGTATAAAATAGGTCTGGGAGTATAACCCGGAGGTAGAAGGCCCCTGGGTTCCACCCCAGTACAATTAATAATAATAATAATAATAATAATAATAATAATACCAGAGGCTCCTCCCAGGCACGGAAAACGCCAGCCTGCTGGGAACCCGCGCCCGAGTGCGTCCCGAGCCCGTGACCGCCCGCCCCCGGCCCGGCCCGCGACCCCAGGGCGCCCGGCCCGAAGGCGTGAGCCCGCACCCTAGCCGGCCGCGGCGGCGCCCGCGGACCTGGAAACGCTGGCAGCCCTTGCGCAGCAGCTCCTCGCAGCTCCGGCCCGCCACGCCGAACTTCTGCGCGCTGCCCAGGGCCCGCAGCCGGACGCTCTTGGGCTTGCGGAGCGCGGTGCACATCCCGGCGCCGAAGGCCCCGGGCTCGGCGGAGCGGCGGGAGCAACGCGGAACCCTCTCCCCGCGCACCAGCGCGGCCCGGAACCTCCATTCGCCCCTCCCGCCACCGCCCGCCCGGAACGCCGGCGGGGCGCGCAGGCGCAGAGGGACGCGCGCAGGCGCAGAGGGACGCGCGCAGGCGCACTGGCCCCACGGCCTGGTTGTCATGAGAGCGCGGCGGCCGCCCGGGCGGCGGGCGGAGGCGGCCCGGGCTGCTCCTCGGCTGGCACCGCCGCGGCGGCCTGGCGGGGCAGGCGGCCCCGGGCGGCGGCGGCGCCCCCTGAGCTCCGCCGAGGGAGCGGGGCCGGAGCCCAGGCGCGTCCCGGCGGCCCCGCGGAGGATCGAGCGTCGGAGCAGGTCGGTGCCGCGGCGCGGCTTGGGGCGGGGTCCCACCGGCTCGGCGCCAGCCTGGCCTGCAAGGTGGTCCCTGCCGGCGGCCTCCCCCACCCCGCCCCTTGGGTGTCCTGTGCTTATCCGGGCTGTTCTGAACGCGGAACTGACGGGGTTATGCAGAGAGTGAGGCATAATGCTCTTAGGCTAAATTTGGACGGGGGGATGCGTGTGTGTTGTGTGTACTTAGGTTTTCTTTTCTTTCTATATTCTTTCTTTTTTTTTTTTTTTTTTTTTTTGGCAGTACTGGGGATTGAACCCAGGGGCATTCTACCACAGAGCTACACCCCCAGCCCTATTTTTAATTCTTAATTTTGAAACAGGGTCTCATTAAGTTGCGGAGAGCCTTAGTAGCTGAGGCTGTCCAAACCTGCGAGCCTCCCTTCTCGCCTCCCAATTACTGGGATTACAAGCGAGCACCGCCACGCCTGGCTAACTTCCTAGGTTTTTTATTTCTCTGAGGCCATCCTATCCATGTGATTACTTGACCAAAAAATAGCCATTTAATCGTGGGGAGATATGTCACCTAGAATTTGCTGGTGCCCACGGCTGACCCTGGGCTGCTGGGATCCCCCCTGGCTGGAGTGAAGAAGAGCCTGTTCTTCCAAAGTGTCAGTGGCGATTCTTAGCCAGCCTCCTGTGAAACTTGAAGGCATATGCAAAGGGAACCCAGGGGTAAAAGATGGAAGATCGTGTGTGGGGGACAGGGGGCTGTTGAAAAGGAATGCTCTTCAGCTGTTTATCCTGAAGGTGAAACACTGTCTGCAGTGCCAGGGCTTTGTTTTGGATTTGTTTGGGGGCAGCATAGTATAGGGCTTGGACTTACTTGTCCGATGTGTACAGCCGAGTGGTGCCACGGTGAATTGGTTAAGATCAGAGTTTCACCACCTGAAAACATGGTATTGTCCAGGTGGGTGGGGAGGGACAGACCCTGCCTTTAAGGATGATCATCGGATGGAAGGATGTTACCTGTGAGCTCTGGTTAAGTTCAGCTGGACATTAGAATTCAGGACAAGTGAAAGCAAATTGGGTCAGGACAGAGTCAGCCCTGTGATCCCTAGGTGGGAGCCATCAATAGTTAAGACGTGGATGGAGTGGGCTTGAGGAATGTATATCCCACAAAGGCTCTGCTAGGGGGTGCTGCGGGTGGTGAGAGCAGGCAGTTGTAGCTGTCTGAGAAGGACTGGGATAGGGGAGAAAGATGTGTTCAGTAATACTCGGCAGAAATCGGACAGAGAGGTGAGGAGAGGTGCCCTGGTCAAGGGAAAAGTTGACATAGGCTGAGAACCCACTTGACCTGGGACTCACAGTCACCCAGATCAGAGCGAGGGTGCAGGCTGCACAGTTCTGGCACAGGGGCCCTGGAATGCAGGTAGGGCTGGCAGGGGCATTGGGTTCAATCCCACTCAGCCATTGTAATGAAAACTGTGCTTTTCATTATTCTCTGAGTTTGTTTAGTTTAGATTTCTTTTGATATATTGTGACATCCTGCAGTGAACTTTATGTAAAATACTAGCATCCATTGGGCATGGTGGCACACATCTGTAACCCCAGAGACCTGTGAGGCTGAGGCAGGAGAACCAGCCTGGGCAACTTAGTGAGACCCTGTCTCAAAATAAAAAGGACTGGGGATGTAGCTTAACGGTAGGGTACCCCCGTATTGGGTTTGATCCCCAGTACTGGAAAAAAAAGCCAATAGTTATATATTATTTTTGTAGAATTGGAGATTCAACCCAGGGGCATTCTACCTCTTACTACACCCCCAGCCATATTTCATATTTTAATTTTGAAATAGGATCTTACTAAGTTGCTGAGAGCCTAAGTTACTGAAGCTGTTCTTGACCTGCGATCCTTCTGTCCCAGCCTCCCAAGTCCCAGAATTACAGGCTTGTGCTACGACAGCCAGCCCGATGGAGTCTTCATTATCCTTTATCCTCTGTTTCAGGAAGGAGTTTTTTTGTTTTGTTTTGTTTTGTTTTCAGTACTGGGATGGAACCCAAGGGCGGTCTACCTCCAAGCTACATTCCCAGCCCTATTTTGTATTCTTTTATTTTATTTATTTATTTATTTATTTTTATTTTTTGGTGGTACTGGGGTTCCTGGAAGCCCTTCTAACTCCGGGATACACTCCCAGACCTATTTTATATTTTTTAATTTGGAAACAGGGTCTCTTAAGCCAGCGAGGCTGGCTCTGAACCAGCGCGATCCTCCTGTCTCTGCCTCCCAAGCGCGGGGATTACAGGTGTGCGCCACCATGCCTGGCGTATTCTTTTATTTTAAAACAGGGTCTCACTGAGTTGCAGAAGGCCTCACTAAGTAGCTGAGGCTGGTCATGAACCGTGATCCCGTCTCAGCCTCCCAAATGCTGAGATTACAAGCATGTGCCACCACACCCGGCGGAGTTGGGTTTTTAGGTTTTTTCCAGATGATTTAGCCTAACTCAGTTTGGGTAGCTTAGTAGGAATTTGATTGGCTTGGTAACTGAAGAGGAACAGAGCCTGTGAGCCATGTGTGCTTAAGGTAGCCCCTCTGAGGGCTCACAGGGCTCTGCTTCCATCAGCACCACTGTCCCAGGTTAGCTCCAGTGGGCCTGCTGGCACCCGCAGCCTGCTCCCCTTGGCCAGCAGTCCCAGCGGGGAGAAGGGCTCTCCTTCTGTTAGCCCCAGCGCGGCCCTGGGATTGAGCCTGGTCTGTGTTCACACTGGGGCGTGTGCTCGTGTGTCCATCCCTGATTCTGTGTGGGGTTCTGGAATTCCTGGACTAGTCACATGTAGGAAAGTACCAGGGCAGGTGGGAAGCTGAGGGCGTAGGCGGGCCTAGTGGGCCCCTGGCAGAACCCAGGCAGCATCGGAGGGCAGCTGATATAAGATGCTCTTCCCAGCGAGGAGCATGGATGTCGCACAGCAAAAACATCACAGCATCCACCCTCCAAACGATGATGCCGAGCTAGGAGAGAGATCAGTGTCAATAAAAAATACTGCAGCATTTGTTGGACGTGGTGGTACAAGCCTGGAATCCCAGTGCTGGGGAGGGAGGCTGAGCGAGGAGGATTGCAAGACCTTGTTACAAACTAAAAATAATAAAAGGGACTGGAGATGTAGCTCAGAGGTAGAGTGCCCTGGTGCGGGGAAAAAGAAAAAACAAAAATCATGGCATTCAAAAATGGTTCTGCTGGTATTTTTAAATGTGATCTGAGTCAGTCAGTCATCCATACACTGCACATTTTTGTCCTTAATGCATCTGCTTAATGTTCCTGCTTCCCTTCTGGTTGTGCATTTTCCCCTAGCAGTTACACTAGTGACTGAATTGCCTTTTCCCCCTTGTTGTTGAAAATTAATTATTGCCCTGGTTGTATTTGTATCCTAACTAATGCAAAAATTATATATATTTGTATCCTATGCTGGAGCCAGAAATCTAAAGGCCAGGTGTCTGTAGGACCACAACCTTTCCTGCCTCCTCTGGCACCTGGTGGTTTCCAGCAACCCATGGCATTCCCTGGCCTATAGATGCTCACTCCAGCCTCTGGCTTGCTGTGTGTCACACAGCATGCACCAGTGTACCTGTATTGCCTCCCTGTGTGTGTGTGTGTGTGTGTGTGTGTGTGTGTGTGTGTGTGTACACTCGTGTTTGGAGTTTATTTGTTTTTGTGGTGCTGGGGCTCAAACCCATGACCTTGCACACACGAGGCAAGACTTCTACCCTTGAGCACCCCCAGATTCCTCTCTCTGTAAAAGGACACCAGTCACATTGGGCCCACCCTCAGGACCTCATTTTAACTAGACCAAATCTGCAAAGACCCTGTTCTCAAATAAGGGCACATTCAGAAGTCTCAGAGGTAGTACCTGAACTTATCTTTGGGTGACCCAATTCATCCAGGAAACAGACCAAACTTTTGAATTAATATTTGGGAGTAATCAAGATAAACAGTACTGTAAGTAGAACCAGGAGTGTCTATAAAAAGTGTTGGACAGAGCCAGGCATGGTGGCGCCTGCTTGTAATCCCAGCATTTGGGAGGCAGAGACAGGAGGATCGTGGTTTGCAGACAGCCTCAGCTACTTAGTGAAGCCCTCTGCAACTCAGTGAGACCCTGTTTCAAAATAAAGAATTAAAAATAGGGCTGGGGATATAGCTCAAAGGTAGAATGCCCCTGGATTCTATCCCCAGTATCGCAAAAAAAAAAAAAAAAAAAAAGTGATGGAAATTTCTGAATGTTTTGTGAATTAGTGAGGCATCAACGCAGTATTATGGTAGTGAATTCCTTTAAAGAAATCTTTCTTGTTCTTGTAAACAGCCCAAGTGTTCAGAATGCCCCACAAGATTGGATTTGTAGTGGTCAGCTCCTCTGGACACGAAGACGGCTTCAGTGCCCGGGAACTGATGATCCACGCGCCGACTGTCAGTGGGTGGAGGTCCCCAAGGTAAGCTGGAGAAGCGGGTCAGCCTGAGTCTTCTGAGAGCAGTTGGCTTCTCATTCTAAACCCTTCTTTTATTATCTTGGACATCATGAACCACAAGATTGCCAGGCTGTGCTGCATGTTAGAAAATCTTGTTCTGTGATGAGTTTGGTTTTTTTTTTTTCTTTTCGTTTGTTTTTTATTTTTATTTTTATTTTTTTGAGCTGGGCATGGTGACACATGCTTGTAATCCCAGTACTTGGGAGGCTGAGACTGGAGGATTGCAGATTCACGGCCAGCCTCAGCTACTTAGTAAGGCCCTCCACAATTTAGTGAGACCCTGTTTCAAAATTAAGAATAAGAAATAGGGCTGGGGGTGTAGCTCGGAGGTAGAATGCCCCTGGGTGCAATCTCCAATACCTTAAAAAATTGTTTTTGGCCAGATGTGATGACATACATACACCTGTAATCCAGAACTTGGGAGGCTGAGACAGGAGGATTGCAGGTTCTAGGCCAGCCTCAAAATTAAGTCCTCTGAGCCGGGCGGTGTGGTAGCGCACGCTTGTAATCCCCGCGCTTGGGAGGCGGAGACAGGAGGATCGCGCAGGTTTGAAGCCAGCCGCGTGCGCTGGCTTAGGAGACCCTGTTTCCAAATAAAAATGTAAAAATGGGTCTGGGAGTGTAGCCCAGAGGTAGGAGGGCTTCCAGGAACCCCAGTACCACAAAAAAAAAAAAAAAATTAAGTCCTCTGCAACAGTAAAACCCTGTATCTTTTTTCTTTTTCTTTTGTGGTACAGGGGATGGAACTCATTCATTCTACCTTCAAACTACACTCCCAGCCCTATTTTATTTCTTATTTGGAAAGGGTCTCACTAGGTCAGTAAGAGTCTCACTCCTTACTGAGACTGTCCTTGAACCTGTGATCCTCCTGTCTCAGTGTGCCACCGCATCCTATGAGACCCTATTTCAAAACAATAAAAAATAAAAAAGGGCCGGGGGTATAGCTGGAAGGCAGAACGCCCCAGGGTTCAACCAGCAGTACCAAAAATAAATAAATAAATCTCCCTGACGTCTTTCCCTTCTGACTTTGGCCCACAGCACACACAGCAGTGTATAAATGCAGAAGAAGAGGGGGCTGGCCCCTGATGTCGTCTGCCCCTGTTTCCTTCCACATTGCTGGGCCACGAGTTCTCGTCAATTTTCTGTGCAGAGCTTGTGTTTGCACATTTGGGGTTTTATGGTTGGGCGCCTGTGGTGAAAAACTTTGCATCTGACTACTTTAATTTGACATCAAGCTTAAACTAAAAAGACTCTTTCAAAGTTCTCTTGAACGTGTACATTTCTAAAAATTTTCATTATTCAAGTTCATCTTTTTATACTTCTGAAACATTTACATATGTCCAGAGGCCCTCATTTCACCAGCATGGTATCTAGCCTGGCGTGAGCAGGCTCCCGTCCCTGCTCAGTGCACGCCTTCCCCGGCTCCGCCTCTGTACCGTGTACTGTCCCCATGGACCTGTATGTGGGCAGGATGTTTTCAGTTTACCCAGGAGTTGTGCCTTGCTGAAAACTGCATGTAAATCACATTTAAAATTAAAATGGCCAGGCGTGGTGGCGCACACTTGTAATCCCAGCATTCGGGAGGCGGAGACAGGAGGATTGCGGCTCGCAGTCAGCCTCAGCTACTTAGTGAAGCCCTCCACAACTTAGTGAGGGCCTGTTTAAAATAAAGAATAAAAAGAATAGGGCAGGGAGTATAGTTCAGAGGTCAAATGCCTCTGGGTTCCATCCCCAGACCCGCAAAAAAAAAAAAAAAATTAATTATTTTCCCTTTGGAGTTTGAGAAGACCCAACAAGCAAGGCTCCTCCCCCGGCCTGAGTTGAGAGGGGGTCAAGGAATGAAGCGGGGGGCGGAGCAGCACCTGCTGCAGGTGAGCGTCCTGATGCTGCCCTCAGACGCGCCGGTGCACCTACCATGGGGCAGAGTTATGAGATGGAGCCCACACCTGGAGGGCAGGAGGAGGCCACCCAGGCAGGCGGCAGGCCCACGCCCCTCCCAGCTTCTGTTCTTACCCTCTTATGCCCCTGCCATAGGGGCCATTAATGGGAGCTACCTTTGTCCAGTGACTTTGAGCAGATGAAAGGCTCCTGAGCCAGGCGCAGTGACACATGCCTGTAATCCCACCACTTTGGAGGCTGAGGCAGAAGGCTCACGAGTTCCAGGCCAGCCTTGGTAACTTAGACCCTACTCAAAATAAAAAATAAAAAGAGCTGGGGGTGTAGCTCAGTGACAGAGCACTCCTGGGCAGTCTCCAGTAGCACACACACAAAAGATTCTTAACTAGTAGCATTTTAAAAATAACACTGACATCGTGCTTGTCTGCATCGGCACTTCTTTACCATACTCACTCCAGTACCTTGCTTTCAGAGGAGCGGGCACCAGTGCCCTGGCCGCCACACAGGCGCACACTGGGTTTGGCCCAGATCTTGTCACCTTGAGGTCAAGCACATCACATGAAGGCCAAAGAAAATATCCTCAAACCAAGTGCCCCAAAGACAGGACGCGGCGCGCCGTCACCACGGCTACAGAGGTGTGTCTGGGTCACTCCCGCCATGTCAGCCGTAGGACCGGGGGACCCACAGAGCCCACGGTCTGCAGAGCCACGCACTTTAGAGACATGAAGCCTACCGACAGCTCTAGCCTCTGGACGGCCTTCTCTCACAGGATTATTTTTAGTCAAAAGAAACCTATTGCTGTCAGTTCACCTTGTAAGGACAGTCCTTTCGTGTGTGTGGCACCAAGGATTGAACCTAGGGACCTCTGCCACTGAGCTACACCCCCAGCCCTTATTTTATTTTCTATTTTGAAACAGGGCCTCACTAAGTTGCGTAGGCCGGGCACCAGCTTGCAATCTTCTCACCTAAGTCTCCTGTTGCAGGTATGTGCCACTGTTCCCAGCCATACCGATCTTTTTAAGTGTGCTGCTGCTTTTTATATTCAACTTAAAAGGTATTTTTTATCCATATATAAACTATACAGCAGCCACCCTTAAGGGCCTATGATTTAGTACAATCCTAGGCCCTGTTTTTGAAGGGATTTTATAAAAATATAGCTTCAAAGTGTGGCCAGTCATCGTCATTTTTAAGCAGTTTTGAGGGTTGGTTTTTTTTTTTTTTTTTTTTTTTTTGGTGGTACTGGGGTTCCTGGAAGCCCTTCTACCTCCGGGCTACACTCCCTGACCCATTTTTACATTTTTATTTGGAAACAGGGTCTCCTAAGCCAGCGCGCGCGGCTAGCTTCGAACCTGCGCGATCCTCCTGTCTCTGCCTCCCAAGCGCGGGGATTACAAGCGTGCGCCACCACGCCAGGCTAGTTTTGAGGGTTTTAATAATAGGTCAGTAACCGTCCATATGTTTAGAGCGGCTGCATCGTGAATCACACAGTGAGTGCCGTGAGCGAGGCAGCCGTGGCCTCCTGGGAGAGACCCAGCGCCGCCTGCCAAGCCGTGACCCCGTGCTGCTCACTGCCCGCCACCCAGGGCTGGCACTTCTCAGAGTGATCTTAGAAAAGACCCGCGTTTGTGCCCCAGAGTCACAAAGAGAGCAGGCCCTTCAGTCCGACCTGGCTCTACTCTCCGCGCTCACCCTGCCCGCGAGCCCTCAAAGTTCCATACAAAGAGAGCAGACCCTTCAGTCTGACCTGGCTCTGCTCTCCGCGCTCACCCCGGCCCGCTAGCCCTCAAAGTTCCATTTCTGTTCAGCAGTAGACAGAAAGACTCCCAGAGCCTCGCCCGTCCAGCTGATGGTCCTTTCTCGGTCCCGTCACGGTGGCTTTGAGTACGAGTGAGGCGCTCTGGGTTGGGCGGCGACCCCACAGCAGGGTCTGAAGATGCGGCCGCTGTTGGCCACCCCAGGGGCTGAGGTTTCTGGCTGGCCTGGCCACGCGGCGGGCAGAGCTGGCTCAGCGGTTCTGTTTTGTCTGCGTCGGACTTCTCTGGCCTTTCAGATGTCCGTGTAGAGCTGTGAGCGCTCCACTATATATAGAGGAGTCAGACTGTGCGATGTCCAGGTGGGGTTCGCTGACAAACGGGGTTCTCAGAGTGATGAGACTGAGCTGCTCCCCCGCCCAGGTGGAGAAGAAGAGAGCCCAGGGCCCAGCGCTGGGTGCTTTGAGGGGAGCGAGCCAGGGGGCAGGTGAAGGGCTCGGAGAGGGTGGTGCCAAGGACGACGGCAGGCAGAGTGCTTTAGCAGTGTGGGCCAGGAAGGAGCCGAGGCAGAGGGCTTCACGGAGGTGCGTGGCGGCTGCCTCCAGGGTGACCCGTGGGCAGAGTGGGGTAGGGAAAGGGGCATGAGAAGGTTGTGGGGGTGACTGCAGAATCAGGAGCGCTTGGAAAGGACGCGGGGTCACTGGGTGCTGCTCTTGAGGTGGGCCTCCTCGAGGGTGTTTGTCTATGACGGCAGTGGTCTGGTGGAGGGAACGGGGAGGTGGCCACAGAAACCAGGTCTTCAAAAGCTGCCGGGCAGGTCAGTGCTCAGCTGGTGGTCCAGGTGGGTGGGGAGGACGGGCACGGGCAGGAGGCTGCTCCGCTGTGTGGAAGAGCCCTAGAGAAGCCGAGTGAGGTGTGGGGCGGCCGAGCCTTCAGCGAGGAGCTGTGTGCTGTGCTGTGCTGTGGCCCAGCTTGAGGCAGGAGCGCACACCCGACCCTGGGTCACTAGCAAGCCCAGGGTGGTGACACTTGCAGTAGAAGGGGCCTTTCCCACCTGCCCCCATCCTTCAGAGCTCTTTGGCCGCAGTAGCCCGTGATGCCTCCGTTGTCTGGTTACGGAGCGCCACCAGGTCATTGCTGTCCTGTAAGCATCGCGCTGCGCTGCCTCAGTCAGGACCGTACCGCTCAGTGCTCGGTGCTGGCTGCCCGGTGCGTTCTCTAACCCATTCTCACGCAGTGGTTTAGAAGGAAGCTCTAGCACAGGCAGCAGCCTGGGCCCCTCCCCTGGGCAGACACTCCCTAGATGTTGACAACTCAGGATCCTAGAAGCAGCTGTGTTGCCAGCTCCTGTCCCTGTGACAGCATGCCTGACATACTGTGTTGTATGCTCACTGGCCCATGGCTGGGGACCTGTGACAAGGAAGAAGGAATCATGGCAGAGCACGGGACAGAGGTCTGTTCACCTCACAGAGGCCAGAGAGGGGAAAGGGCCGGCACCCCGGGTCTCCTCAAACACCCCATGACCTGACTTCCTCCCACCAAGCCCCACCTCCTAAAGGGTCGACCACCTCCAAAGCAGCCCAGGCTGGTGGCCAAGCCTTTAACACATGGCCTTTGGGGGACATTTCAGATCCAACCCATAACACAAGTGGTTTTCTCTTTTTTTTTTTTTTTTTTTTTTTTTGGCAGTACTGGGCATGGAACCCAGAACACTCTACTTCCAAGCTATACCCCCAGCCCAATTTTTTATTCTTTAATTTGAAATAGGGTCTCACTGAGTTGCAAGGGTCCTCACTCAGTAGCTGAGGCTGGCTGAGAACCTGCACGGTCCTCCTGTCTCAGCCTCCCAAGTGCTGGGATTACACACGTGCGCCACCACGCCCGGCTTACGGGGCTCTCTTAAGTTCTTAGGTTCCTTTAAAAAGCCTTTGGCTCTGGCTTGCTCACCAATACAGCCCTTAAGACTGATTTGTTCATCCGTGATGGACGTCAGGTCCCCTGACAGGGTTCGGCTGTCAGAGGTAGGTTTGCGCGGGCGGCCCGCATGGGGCCCGCCCTGCGTCCGCCTTCAGCTCTGCCCTGCGGCCCAGAGGGAGGAGTGTCGCGGCTTCTCCTGGGCCTGCTCAGTGCGTGCAGTGCACCACGCCTGCCTGCGAGTGCAGCACCGGAATCCACAGCCGAGGCTCAGAGTGACCGGCATGCATCTGCTTTCAGATTCTGCCAGTTTCCACAAGAGATTGTTCTGCAGATGGTGGAGAGATGCCGCATAAGAAAACTTCAGCTACTTGCTCACCAGTACATGATTTCAAGTAAAGTTGAGTTCTACATCAGTGAAAGCTTGCCTGAATATTTTGTACCGTACCAAGCAGAGCGATTTCGCAGACTTGGGTAAGAGTGAAATTGAGAATTTACAGTGGTACCTTTTAGCCTGGCCAAGTCTCTCTGAAAGTTCTCAAGGATTACTGAATGGTCCTGTTACTTTTGCTCCTGTATGGCTTTGTGTGTGTGTGTGTGGTACTGGGGTGGAACCCAGGGCTTTCTACCTCCGGGCTCTGCTCCCAGACCTTTTTTATACTTTATTTGGAAACAGGGTCTCACCAAGTTGCTGAGAGCCTCACTAAGTAGCTGAGGCTGGCTTCGAACCCGTGCGATCCTCCTGTCTTAATCTCCCAAGTGCTGAGATTACAAGCAGCACCACCACGCCGGCTTCTATAGAACATTCTTAATGCCTGCCTTTTACTAAATATGCTTTAAAAACCGTGTTATGTTGTTATGTCTACATCCAACTGCCTCGCAGGAGGAAAGCCTTAGAATTGGGGGATTTTCTTTTTCTTTTCTTCTTCTTTTTTTTTTCTTTTTTTTACGGATTTGGGGATGGAACCCAGGAGCATCTGACCTCCGAGCTACACCCTCTGCCCTATTTTTTATTTTTGAAATAGGGTCTCACTAAGTTGCAGAGGGCCTCACTTAAGTAGCTGAGGCTGTCCATGAACCGCGATCCTCCAGTCTCAGCCTCCCAAATGCTGAGATTACAAGCATGCGCCACCCTTCCCGGCACAAGAATTGGGGTATTTTCCCTAGGCTTTTTATTCGGAGCTTGGCTTTTGTTTAAACCTTTTGAGTTCTGTTTTTACCTTCAGTGTGTTGTTCATGTGTGATTTTCCTTCCAGCTATGTCTCTCTCTGTGATAATGAAAAGACTGGTTGTAAAGCCCGAGAACTCAAGTCAGTGTACGTGGATGCAGTGGGGCAGTTTCTCAAGCTAATATTTCACCAAAACCATGTCAACAAGTACAACATCTATAACCAGGTAAGATGGACACATCTGCACGCCTTGTGCAGGGCTCTCGCTCGCTGGAGCTGGGCTCTGCCGTTCAGCAAGCCTGGGCACAGGCCTGTGGACCTTGAGACCTGCTGCCGGTGTTGCCAAGACAGGGGCTTCAGAGGCACTGGTGAAAGAGAGTGTGAAAGTTTTTATGTCAGCTGCAGCTGGCGACGGCCTGGCAGTGTTTTGGCACCATCGCTCCTGCCTGTTTCTTTTTAACTTTAAATTGCCTCCTAGATAAAGGTGCATGGATATGTTGTTGGCATTCTGCCTGTTGAACAGCGCTGTTCTAGATGAACCCCCTGGGAAAGTAGGGGCTTGTGTTGGGCATCTTGAGCTTCTCCATTCAGCAGCTGGCTCTGAATCTTACCCTCACACCCTCCCGCTCCTTTGAGGAGTGAGTTAGAAATCAGTGTGTCAGCCAGTGCAGTGGTGCCTGCCTGTAATCCCAGTGCTTGGGAAGCTGAGACAGGATTGCAGGATCAAGGACAGCCTCAGCAAGTAGTGAGACTCAGCAACCTAGTGAGATCCCGCTTTAAAACAAAACAAAACAGTTGAAGCTGTAGCACTCTTGGGTATCTTTCCAAAGGGATCGAAATGAGAGAATTACAGTAATACGTGCATATCCATGCCCGTCGCAGTATAATTCACAGTCGCCAAATTACAGAACCAACCAAGCTGTCCATCAACCCATGAATGGATTACCTTGTGGGATATATACACAATGAAATTCTACTCAACAATAAAAAAGAACAAAATAATGCCATTTGCAGGAAAATGTATGGACCTGGAGAATGTTAGGTTAAGTGAGATCAGCCAGTCACGGAAAGTGAAGGGGCGTATGCTTCCCCTCTAGGGAGTAATGGTGACCCCAGAGGGACTGCAGAGAATGGAGGAGACACTTACAGGGAAAGGGGAGGGGGAGAGGAAGGTCAGTGACGGGGTCACTCCCGTGGACACTGTGAACACATATGAGAGCACCGCTGCCACTCCCAGTGCCCCGTATGGGGAAGGGGAGACTGGGGAGGGGCCGGGGAGCCCACCCGGTGCTGTGTGCATTCATGGCCCTATCGCTGTGACTTCATTCTGATGTGAGACTCTAACGCACTAATAAAGTCTATAAAAATAAAAAGGGTTGAGGGTGTAACGCAGAGGTGGAATGCCCCTAGGTTTACTCTTCAGTGCCACAAAAAAAATTAATTGTGTCCAAAGCTGTCTTGTTAGAGCTGATATTTATAATATCCCTTGCCCCTCCAAGAAAAATACAAGCATTCCAAATAAATAAAATTTTTAAAAAACTCTTTTTTGCCAGGCGTGGTGGCACACACTTGTAATCCCAGCATTTGGGAGGCTGAGACAGGAGGATCGCGGTTCACGACCAGCCTGAGCTACTTAGTGAGGCCTCCACAACTTAGTGAGAACCTGTTTCACAATAAAGAATAAAATATAGGGCTGGCCATTCTACCTTGGAGCTACATGCCCAGCCCTATTTGTTTAATTTTGAAAGAGAGTCTCACTAAATTGCTGAGGCTCATCTGAAACTTGCCATCATCCTGTCCCGGTCTCCCAAGCACTGAGTTTACATGCATGTACCACCGTGCCTGGCTATAGATCAAATTTTGATACTGAGCAAACAAGTTAAAAGAAAAACTCTTAAGACACAACCATATTGCCTGGTCCATTGCAGCATAACTTAATAGTCAGCTGAAAGAAAGATCCTTCACTTTTTTCCTCATACATCTGTGGTTACCACCGCAGCCTGGTCAAGCACTTGGGCTGCTGTGCACAGATCAGAGTTTGTTGTAAAGGGCCTGAGGCATGGAGAGCACTTTGTACTTAATTTTTGCGGACTTAACTCTTTTCACAGGTGGCTTTGGTTGCAGTGAATATCATCGGAGACCCTGCGGATTTCGGTGATGAAGGCAATACTGTGAGTTTGGAGATAAAACTCCTAAGGAAGACAGTGTGTTCAGATGGGGGAAGAGGAATCATTTATTTTCATCACAAAAGTATCATTTTTAAAAGTCTGTATAAAACTGACTAGTAAATAATTGTCAGCTAATCAGGCGTGGCGGCGCACGCTCATAATCCCCGCCCTTGGGAGGCTGAGACAAGAGGATCGCACAGGTTCGAAGCCAGCCTCAGCTACTTAGTGAGACCCTGTTTCCAAATAAAATATTTTAAAAATAGGTCTGGGAGTATAGTCCGGAGGTAGAAAGCCCCTGGGTTCCACCCCCAGTTCCACCAAAAAAAAAAAAAAAAATTGTCACCTGTAAGTTTACTAAACTTTTTTTTTTTTTACTTTAGAATTTTAACTGTTTCTTTAAAAGACCAGGATCACTGAATTTTGCTGACAAGTTTCTGTTCATTAATTGTGAAGTTAAGATTTTGTGTTGTCCCATGTTTGCTGAGATTCTAAGCAGATGCTTTGCTCCCAAAGACCTCTAGAGAGAAGTTGATTGACCATTATCTTGGGCACAACTCTGAGGATCCCGCCCTGGAAGGAACTTATGCTGGGTAAGAGCCCTGTCCCTGCCTCCCAGCCAGCAAGGAGCTGGTCGCCAGAGTGCCCGGCACGTCCAATGCAGTGCGGGTCCAGAGCTGGGAAAGCTCTGGCTGGGGTCTGCAGCACGCCCTGGATGCCAAGCACTGTGCCAGTCACTCAGCGCCACTCTCAGGTGGTGCTGAAGGCTCAGGTACATGCAGGGAGAAGCCCTCTCAGCTGGCAAGGCCATAGGTGAAACGCAGGTGTTAGGAATTCTTTATTTGGAACCGGAGATTGAACCTCAGGGACATTCTGTGCCTGAGCTGCACCCTATCCCTTTTTATTTGAAACAGAATCTCATTAAGTTACTGAGGGCCTCACTAAGCTGCCTTGAACCTGAGGTCCTCCTCTCGGCCTCCCAAGTACTGGGATTACAGGCATGTGCCAGCTTGAAGGTATTGGCCAAAATGATCGATTATGACTTCAATTTATAGTATTTTAAAAGCTAAATGCAAAACACGCTTTTTACCAAGCCTTCCTTCCCTACTTAACCATCTTCACATTACTTTGCTCCCCTTCTTCCCCATGGAAGGACCCTTGATTGGGGAGCTAGAGATCCCTGTTGTATCACCTCCTCCCCCTCTCTTCCCCTGGTGCCTCTTGGGAACAGTGTTCAGCACAGCACAGGGCCCCACTCCACAGGTGTTCTGGCCTAAAGAAGAAAGGAATTGAAAACAGTCCCTGACTCCTCCTCTCTGATAGCAGGTTCTCAGTAAAGAAAAGATGGAACATTTAAATTTTAATGGAGTTTTGCTGGGCGTGGTGGCGCCTGCTTGTAATCTCAGTGCTTGGGAGGCTGAGACAGGAGGATCGCGCAGGTTCGAAGCCAGCCTCAGCTACTTAGTGAGGCTCTCAGCAACTTAGTGAGACCCTGTTTCCAAATAAAATAGAAAATAGGTCTGGGAGTGTAGCCCAGAGGTAGAAAAGACCCTGGGTTCCATTCCACTCCCAGTACCACAAAAATAAATAAATAAATAAATAATAAATTTTAATGGAGTTTCAAGTTTGTCCACCATTTCTTGGTTAATTTCACTTACCCAGAAGCTGTGTGCTGCCTGCAGAGCTCCCCGCCCCCACAGGCCTTGCTTCCAGGGGCCTCCGCCTGAGGGAGGCCCTGGTGGAGGAGGCTGGCCAGTCCCGGGAGGTGGTGACTGTGAAGCTCGTCCCCTCCCCAGTGCCCCGGCCAGGCCAGCCCAGCATCAGTGGAAGTGCTGGTTGGTGGAGAAATGAGGACATCCACGTCCAGGGGCCTGAGTGTCCCGCTCGGGGTCAGGAGCCTGGCCCTGTGAGCCCCGGACTGCAAGGCACTGGGCTTCCCAGCCTCCTCACGCCGTGGCCTCTCCTCCAGGCTGGCCCGGGGGCTGCCTGCCATGCAGTGCCCTGGACTGACCCACCTCTCCTCCAGGAGGCCTGACCACATCTCCCCACTGGACGACTTGGCTTTTGACATGTACCAAGATCCCGAGGTCGCGCAGATCATCCGCAGGCTCGATGAGAAGAAGCGGGAGGCCGTCCGGCGCGAGCGCTACGACCACGCCAAGAAGCTGAAGCAGGCCATTGCGGATCTGCAGAAGGTACCCCTGCGCAGAGCCCGGCCCTGACCACCGCCCCGGGCTGCGTGCGGCTCCCGGCTGTATCAGAGCCAGTGGCCGTCAGCACCCCGGCCATCCCTCCAGCCTTCCCGGGGCCCCCTCCCCATCCAAGATGTGTGCATGGTCACCGCCCTGGTCAGCCCACTCCAGTGTCATCTTTGCAAACTTGAATCCAACGCAGAGGCTGTGTGTCACAGGTGGGCGAGCGGCTGGGGCGGTATGAGGTGGAGAAGCGCTGTGCCGTGGAGAAGGAGGACTACGACCTCGCCAAGGAGAAGAAGCAGCAGATGGCGAGCTACCGCGCCCAGGTGTACCAGCAGCTGGAGCTGCACGGCCTCCTGCACGGAGAGCTGGAGGTAGGGCTGGGTGGGGAGCAGGCTGCTCGGAGCCGGGAGTGTGCTGGGGAAGGCGGCCGTGAGGTGGGCATTGGCCCATGTGCTGGGCAGCCAGGCTTCCTCCTTGACGTGATCTGTGAGGGTCACAGGGAGGAGAGGGAAGGGGCCGGGTCAGGAAGGCTGAGACGATGGCACTTGCCAGGGGTCCCTCGTCCCTCCATTCCCCCTCCTCATTTGTGCAAGGTGATGATGCCTGCCCACAGGCGCCCCAGATGGCCTCAGTGGTGGAGACTGGCTTCACACAGAGCACCTACCTGGATCATTAGCGACATGTACAGCTAGGTCTCGTTGCTCACAGAGCAGGCGAGGAACTCGGGCCTGAGATCCACGGGCAGGTGCAGGCTGCCCACCGCTCACCTGGCCTCTGGGCTAGGCTGAGGCTCTCCGCCTCCACCCCTTGACTTTCCCCACAGTTTACAGTGGAGGCACCAGTGAGGGACAGAGTCTGCAGCCATGGGTACCATGCCTGGGCGTAGTGAACCCTGCTCTGCCCCTTACACCTACACAGGATCCCCTGGCACGCAGGCAGCGAGCAGCAGCGCCCGGTCTTGGACGTGGCCTGCTGGGGTCCAGCCTCCTATCCACATGCTGCCCGCACAGGAACCTGCGTGTGAATGTGCTCGCCCTGGGCTCTGGGTGCACAGCAGTCGTGCATTGGAGCTGGCCAGTCGGTCTCTGTGCTCTCAAAAACTCTTCTCCACTTGAGACTTGTTGTCCAGCTGAGGCTCTGCTCCCAGCACAGCCTCCACCAGTCATTCATCCCGGGACAGGACAGGTGGCCTAGGGTGGCTCTGCCCCTTGAAACAATGTCCCTTCCTTTCCTCCAGATGCGAAGGCCTGTCCCTTTGCCCCTTCAGCCCCTAGCTCGGTCCAGTAGTCCTTGCCACCAAAAGCCAGTGCCCTCGCTACCACGCCCAGAAGAAGCAGGGCCGGAAAACCCGTGTGCAGACGCTTTGCTGCAGGAGAAGCCTTCGTCTTGTTCCCTGACCCCTCCGCCTCGGCGGCACTCCACAGCAGACCGGTCGCTGCCTGCCGCAGCCCCGCCAAGGAGCAATGTAGGTAACTGCCGCGGCAGGGGCAGGTTATTCCACGGGCATCCCGCGGACCTGTGTTGTGCCTGAGTGCCCACCGGCCAGCAGCCCCTGCCCTGCGCTCTGAGAGAGGCGGGAGGGAGCCGGAGCAGAGCGCCTCTAGCCACAGCCATTACGGCAGCGGCACTGCCCACAGCCCTCCTGCGCCGCCCGCCGTGCCCGTGCCCTCTGCCTTCTGAGCCTCCTTTGTTCTTCATGGAAACCTGCAAATGTTTGCTTAAACCATCGTTCAGGGGCAAGAGAGTACGTTTGTAAAATGCAAACACACACTGCCTACCAACTCAGTAAAGTTGATGCGTGATCATCATGCCTGTTAGAACTTTCCGTGTTGTAAGGAGCAGAAAATGCCCAGTGCTTTGGCTGGGCACTTGGCACACGCCTGAATCACAGAACTTGGGAGGCTGACTCGGGATTGCGGAGCTGAAGCCAGCCTCCGCGGTTGAGCAAGGCTCTCAGCAACCTAGTGAGACCCTGCTTCCCAGTGAAAAATAAACGGGGAGGAGGGGTTTATTGGCGCGTGTAACTAGGAACACGAGAGCGTGTGGCTTCGAGGCTAGTTTGATCGGTAGCTCACCAGTATGGATACCTGGTTCTCCTAGCACTCAACTCTGTCTCTGCTGGTTGCTGACTCGATGGCACCTTACGCCATCTGAGGAGACGGCAGGTCTCGGCCTAAGCAGTGTCCTCAAGTTTATCCCAGTTAGATCAGCCTCTGTCTCTGTCTCTCTCTCTCTAACACACACACACACACACACACACACACACACACACACACACACACACAGAGTCTCTGAAGCAGTGGGCAGGATCAGAGGAGGGGCATGTGATGATTGGCCCATCAGGCTCCCTGGAGCTTCTGGGCACCACAGCGGGAGGGAAGGCAGGACGCCTGTGCCCAGGGGGTGTGCACCGCAGAGCGGAGCGGAGCGGAGGGGCCTCAGACCTCGTGCCCGCCTCAGCAGTGACAGCCCCAGTCGCGTTTCCTCTGAAACTCCATCTTCAGGCTCTCCTCTGACTTAGTGCACACTGTAATCGTCCCTTTATGTCATTGCAAGGTGTCATACCCCTGAGTAAGTTTTAGAACAGGAGAAACCCATGTGCATACATGGCGTACACGCCTCCAGTATTAAGAATGGATGGAGGGCTGCGTCTGCTTCAGTCTCACGGCGACACCTCTGACGAGCCAGGGCTCTCTCCCTCATCCTAGACCACGTGGCCACCTGAACGTCTGCTGTGGCCCTGCTCCTCCAATCTTGTGTTTTTGTGTCCCCGTGAACCTCGAGCCCCCGAGGACAGGAAATCCATGCGCGTTACTGTCCACCGCCCCTGGCACAGATTAGGGCCCAGGAATCTGTGCGTTTCCTGGAGTAATGGATGAATTGAGCGGGCAGCTACCTGGCTAGGGCCTCAGGCACTGTGGAGAAAGTTTGTTCAAAGATTCTTTGACTTTGGCTACCGTTTTCAAGTCTAAGGCCACTGAATAATGACCGTGTGTTTAGTAAGGTTAGGCTTTATACTTCTTTTTTTGTGTGTGTGTGTGGGTCTGGGGATAGAACCCAGAGACATTTAACCTCCGAGCTACACTCCCTGCCCTGTTTTTTATTCTTTATTTTGAAACAGGGTTTCACTAAGTTGCGGAGGGCCTCGCTAAGTAGCTGAGGCTGTCCGCGAACCGCGATCCTCCTGTCTCAGCCTCCCAAATGCTGGGATGACAAGCGTGCACCGCCACGCCTGGCTTAGACTTGATACTTCTAAGCAGTAAAATAAGAAGTGATCTTGTCAGAAAAAAGTAATTACTTTCAGAATCTCTATGTCAATTGAAGTGAAGTTGCTGCTGGTAAATAGTATTGGAAGCCAAGTCTGCATTGCTTTTTAAATGACATCTGTGGTGAGTTTAGAAGGAATCAGAGCCCTCATTTAACTCTTCTGATACCTTCCTATATATTATATAAATTATTCTAATCCGATGGTACCAATATTTAGCAGAATAGGACGTTTTCGGCCACTCACCCAGTAAGAGCAGAAAGCTTAAGAGTCATCCTTGGGGACAGGGACAGGGAGAAGGCTGGAAAGGACCGAGCCAGGGTCCCTGCTGTGCTCAAGTGCTCCCCTCCCTCCTCACCTGCCTGCAGGTGGAGAACCTGCCCTACGACGAGCGGCCTCTGCCCGCCACTCGCAAGCAGCAGGGCGACGCTTCGGTGGAGCCAGAGCCAGAAATGAGCGAGGCCGGCCGCAGCGATGGGAGGAGGGGAGGCACCATTCCAGTGGAGCCCGAGCCCCTGACCGAGAAGGCCTTGCGAGAAGCCAGCTTCGCCATCGACACACTGGGAGAAACCTTGGTAAGAAAGAAAAACGGGGCTGCACACAAATGTGCACACACACGCAGGCAAGGAAGGAGGGAAGAGGCCCGAGGCTTGACTTTCTGATGGTAGTGGTCTCCCTTTGGGAGCCTGTGTTAATTACTCTTTATATGAACTACAAAACCATGAGCTGAAATGTCAAGTTTTGTGAAAGGTCTTCACTTAAGACTGGTGCGATTTTCTGGTATTCACAGAGCTCGTGTTGAACAGCAGCCAATTCCAGAGCAATTGTGGCAAAGCAGAGGCAGTGGTGCCTCGTGCAAAAGTGGCCTGGGCTCCCCGGCCCTCGGCTTCAGGCACCTCTCTTGCAAAACTTGTGGATTTTCCATATTTTAGACAGTCTTAGATCTTCCCAGTCAGAGCAGTTACTTCTGTAAATGTGGCCTCCTGCCGAGGCCTGTCACTAGAAGGTTCTTAGTTTTAAGATACAGAGCCGCATCTCTGTCTCACAGCCCGGGAGGGCGGTGGCGCGAGGTGCCAGCTCTGGATGCAAAGCCAGGCTCCTGTGTTGTGGCAGGTCGCCGGGGCCTATTCCAAGACGTGGTCCTGCCGGGAAGATGCACTGCTTGCTCTGTGTAAAAAGCTGATGGAGATGCCTGTGGGCACCCCGAAGGAAGACTTAAAGAATGCTCTGAGAGCGTCCATCTTTCTCATCAGAAGGGCCGTAAAGGACATCGTGACCTCGGTGAGCCCCCTCAGCCTGTGGCCCAGGTCCCATGCCACTCCAGAGTGGACCAGAGCAGCTGAGGGACAGCCCGGGAGGCTGAGACAGGATTGCGGTTCACAAACATCCTCTACCTAGCGAGCCATGTCTGGCTCCTAGCGTAACTAGGAAGGAGGGCTGTCTGGCAGGAAACACGCCGCAGGGTTGATGGTGGCTGAAGGATGAGTCAGCTGCCCTCCTACTCACTCCCTCGCGCCGCAGTGTCAGCTCTCCCACAGACCTCGCACACACGTGTGCACAGGCCTGAGCCGCCACCACCAGTGAACGGCCAGCGCCTGAAGAACCCGGGAGCCGCTCACACTTTCCCAGCTCTGAGTGGGCCTTAAAATGAGCATTGCACAGCTGCCCGTGCCGCGTCCGTGCAGGCGCTGGCCCGTGGCCGTGTTGGTGCTGGGGTGAGGGTGCCGAGCTCTCCCACACAGGGAGTCGGGGCGCCGGCCTCCAAATGCAGCTCCTGTCTTCAGAGAGCAGTGGTCGGTTTGCAGTTTGCCTTTTCGGTTCTTCAGGCAAGATGTAACATATGTATTTATTACTGACGTTGAATTTCATGGTGAAATCCAGTAGTAGCCGCCCATCTGTTTTTATCTCCTTTTTTTAGGTCTTTCAGGCTTCTTTGAAATTGTCGAAAATGATAATAACACAGTATATTCCCAAGCACAAACTGAGTAAATTGGAAACAACTCACTGTGTGGAAAGAATCGTCCCCCCTTTGCTCACCAGAACCGGGGACTCCTCCGCCCGCCTCCGCGCCCTGGCCTCCAACTTCATTCAGGTCTGAACTCCCAGGACGGGTGGGAGCACCCAGGAGCAGACCTGCTCCTGTGGCCTGCTTCCCTCAGGGCTCTGCCTGTGCACAGGGAGCCACTGTCAAGCTTCCCCTGTGCCATAAAAGAGAAATGTTCCAGACATAGGCTTTCATTAAAATGTAGTTTGGGCTGGGCGTGGTGGCGCACGCTTGTAATCCCCGCGCTTGGGAGGCTGAGACAGGAGGATCGCGCAGGTTCGAAGCCAGCCTCAGCTACTTAGTGAGGCTTTCAGCAACCTAGTGAGACCCTGTTTTCAAATAAAATATAAAAAAGGTCTGGGAGTATAGCCTGGAGGTAGAAAGCCTCTGGGTTCCACCCCCAGTACCACCAAAAAAAAAAAAAAAATGTAGTTTGGGTTTCGCAGTTTTTTATCCAACATATCCTAATGATTCTTTAAATAAAAATATGTGAGGCTAGCTACAGTGGCACATACCTATACTCGTAGTATTTGGGAGACTGAGGCAGGAGGATCACAGGTTCCTGGCCAATGTGTAGCAGTTTTGTGAGACCCTGTTTCAAAAATAAAAAAGAGCTGGGCATCACCTGTAATCCCAGTACTTGAGAGCTGAGACATGAGGATTGTATGTTGTTGGCGAGTCTTGGCAACTTAGCAAGACCCTCAACAACTTCTGTGTCAAAAGGAAAAGTAAAATAGGGCTGGGGTGTTGCTTAGAGGTATAATACCCCTGGACTCAGCCCACAGTACCCCAAAAATAAAATAAATAAAAAAGACCAAGCATGGTAGCACATGCCTGTATCCCAGTACTTAGGGGGCTGAGACAGAAGGATCACAGGTTTGAGGCCAGCGTCAGCAACTTAGTGAGACTCTCTTTCAAAACAAAAAGGGTTTGGTGTAGTGTGGAGATAGAATGCCCCTGAGTTCAATCCCTAATACCAAGTTACTCCATTCATTAGTTAATTAATAAAAAGGGAAGTCGGGTGTGGTGCTTACGCTTGCAATCCCAGTATTTGGGAAGCTGAGACAGGAGGATCGCAGTTCACAGCCAGCCTCAGCTTAGTGAGGCCCTTTGCAACTCAGTGAGACCCTGCTTAGAAATAAAGAATTAAAAAATAGGGGTGGAGTGTAGCTCAGAGGTAGAATGCCCCTGGGTTCCATCCCCAATACTGCAAAATAATAATAATAATAATAATAATAATAATTATTATTATTATTATTATTATTATTATTATTAATAATAATGGCCAGAGGGTGTAAGTGATAGACTGCCCCGGGGTTCAATCCCCAGTCAGTATCTCTCTCTCTCTCTCTCTCTCTCTCTCTCTCTCTCTCTCTCTCAGACACACACACACACTCACACACTCACTCACTCACATACTCACACTCTTTCACACACACACGCAGAATATGTTATTTGCTGCTTTTCTTCCGCCCATTCCCATGATACTGGGAATTGAACCCAGAGGCATTCTACCTCCGATCTCTACCCCCGGCCCTTTTTTACTTTTTGTGTTGAAGCAAGGTCTTAATGCATTGTTGAGAGTCTGGCTAGGCTGCTGCAGCTGATCTGGAATCTGCGATCCTCCTGTCTCACCTCCCAAGTACGGGCATGTAAGTGCAGGTGTGCGCCACCACTCCTAGCTATATTGCTTCATTTCTTTTCTTTTTTTTTTTTTTTTTTATATACTGTGATCTTTTTGTGTTTCTTAAGAGACAGACCTTGAACTCCTGGGCTCAGGGATCCTCCCACCTTGGCCTCCCCAGTAGCTGAGTCCGTGTATAAGTGCCACTACATCTGCCTCTTATTTCACTATTTTTAAGCCATATTGGTTTCTGGATAGTCAAGAGGTACTAAAATCTTCCCTTTTTTCTTCGGCACTACGGGATTGAACTGGGCGCTCTGCCACTGAGCTTCATCCCCGGCCCTTTTTATGTTTTATTTTGAGACAGAGTCTCATGAAGTTGCTGAGGCTGGCCTTGAACTTGCTGTCCTCCTGCCTCAGTCTCTTGAGTAGCTAGAATTACAGGAGTGTGCCTCTGTACCTGGCAAGGTAATCTTGTAGCAGTGTGTTGCAGAGTTCAGCCTCAGCACAGCTGCCGGGCAGCTGGCACTGACGTCCACATATTACAGAACCTGTTTGTCATTTCAGGTGTCTGTGGCCCCATTGTCTAGAGAACACTCTTGCTCTTCTCTTCCCCTTTGTATTTGTAGTCACTTCTGGGCCCAAATATAAACTCGTGGTGGCAAGATGAGAGATTATTTTAGCTGATATGATCTTCAGGCTTATTAAAAAGAGATTTCTGCTGGGTGTGGTGGCGCACGCTTGTAATCCCAGAATTTGGGAAGCTAAGACAGGAGGATCGCTGTTCACGAACAGCCTCAGCTACTTAGGCCCTTTGCAATTCAGTGAGACCCTGTTTCAAAATAAAGAATAAGAAATAGGGCTGGGGGTGTAGCTCGGAGGTAGAATATTCCCAGTACTGAAAAAAAAAAAAAAAAACACATTTCTTTCTTAAATGTTATAATCTTTTATAATGCCTTTCTTTCTACCTGGCTAATTAAGTTATAAACCTTAAGTTAATTATAGGATGGCTTGTTTAGAGACATTAAAATATGTAATGATACTCATTTTTTCTTTTTTTGTGTGCAGTTTTGGGGATTGAACCCAGGGGCATTCTACCTCCGAGCTACACCAGCCCGATTTTTTATTCTTTATTTTGAAATAGGGTCTCAACTTAGTTTTGGAGGGCCTCACTAAGTAGCTGAGGCTGGCCTTGAACCTGGATCCTCCTATCTCACCCTCCCAAGTACTGGGATTACAAGCATGCAGCACCACAAACAGTTATATTTTTTTCATTTTAACCCACTAGTAATCATTACTGAGAAAAATCAGACATTGTTATCTTTTTTGTGGTACTGAGGATGGACCCAGGGCATTCTACCTCCAAGCCACACCCCCAGCCCTATTTTTTACCCTTTATTTTGAAACAAGGTCTCACTGAGTTGCAGAGGGCCTCACTAAGTAGCCAAGGCTGGCTATGAACCACAATCCTCCTGTCTCAGCCTCCCAAGTGCTGGGATTACAAGCATGCGCTCCCACGCCCAGCTTCCATTGTTATCTTCTTGGTTGACATTAAATACCAAAAAAAAAATTATTCCAGCTGCAAAACTGCCATTACTTTAAGAAGTTTAGAAATCTGCAAACCTTCCTTTTGGGATTGAGGAGCACTGAGAACAGACATCTGCACGCCTGCCGGGCGTGTGACGAGCTCCTGTAACCCCAGTACTTGGGAGGCTGAGACAGGATGGTCGCAGGTTCATGGTCAGCACTGGCGACTTGGCAAGACACGCTTTCAAATTTAAAAATGAAATAGGGCTGGGGTTGGGCTTGGAGGTAGAATGATCCTGAGTTCAATCCCCAGTACCACATGAGAAAACAAAGAAGCCTCCAAGTTCTGGGTTATTTTTTATAATCTCCAAGTGGTCGTGTTTTTATTTCTGTGCTTCAGGCTTGTTGCTAACTGTTGTGACACTGCACATGGACACGCAGGTGTGTAGAGGGACAGCTTTGCTGTGATACCATGATTACTGTGCCGGCATCATTTTTTGTTTCTCTGCTGTTTTCCCTCAGTGTTTAGTCTGAAGAAATGCTAAGTTATCCTAAATTACTTGTAGCACTTTTCAGCAAAAGTCAACCACTCGTATTGGCTTTTCATAGGAAATGGCCTTGTTTAAAGAAGTCAGGTCTCTCCAGATTGTTCCATCTTACTTGGTGCAGCCACTAAAAGTCAACTCTTCAGTTCACCTGGCCATGAGTCAGATGGACCTCCTGGCCCGGCTGCTGAAGGACCTGGGCACCCGGAACTCGGGCTTCACGGTGGACAGCGTGATGAAGGTAGGAGCCGCTGGAGACAGTGCCTGCGGCCAGGGTGTGTCTAATTGGTGTTCAGCGAGTGAGGGAATGAATGGATGACTTTGGAAAATTCATCACTATTTTGTCCAGCACACAGGCACGCGGCCTTTCTGCTACTTGTAATTAGCTGTTGTGTGATATCTACGGATCAGTGTTCACGGTGGGAATCAAGTCACAAGGAGGGTTCTTTGTCTACAGGAGATGATGACCACAGCTAGTGGAGGATCTCCACATACCAGCAGCCTGTTCTCGCTCGTTTCTCCTGGCACTTCTAGCTCACTAGGCCCTGTCTGTTTCTAAGTCTTGGCCCATGAGCTATTGTTTTGTCCAGTGTGACGTAACACCGTCTTTCTGGCCTCTGAGTTCAGGTTCCTCGCCCCTCTCGGAGCCAAGCAGCCTGCCACACATACTCAGACTCCTGTGGGGCCGCTTCAGATCCATTGTAGGCCTGGTTGTCGTGAGCTCCAGGATCGTGGGGCAACTCAGTAGGAGTCAGTTTCTCCTCTCTGAGGTCCACGGGGTTTGCAGGGACGAGCGTGCTCTGTCCACGCGTCACTCGGGGGCTCTGTCCTTTAGTGTGAAGCCACATCCCTGGCCACGGAGTGCGGGAGAGTGATGAGCGGGGCCTGCACGCAGGTTGGTGGGTAAACTGCACCCTCCCACCTCACGGTCGCCCAGGCTTGCTCCAGCCCTTGCAGGGGCTCGAGGAATGTGGTAGAGCTCTGCACAGAGAGCAGAGGCGCTGGCTCAGCACACAGGTGTCCACATGTGGGTAGGAACGACCCACGGAGTGAGGGCGGGAGGGGAGGGGCAGTTGGAGCCGAAGGAGGCGGCAGGCCAGGCCGTCGGGTCAGCGTTCACAGGGGCATCCCCAGTCAGGACCCGGGCTGAGCACACTCTCCTGTGCAACAGGGAGGCAGGTCAGCGCTCAGCTGAGGATGGAGAGTGGAGGCTCAGAGGCCGGGCACCCAAGGGGATCTCCCGGGCGTGTCTGTAGACTGACCAGGAGCTGCCGAGGTCACCCACGACCCATGTGGCTGAGTCCAAGGTGAAACTGGCCAGCATGGTCCTGGCATCCACTGCCACTCTCAGCTGCACCTAGTGTTAAAGGAGACAGGTCCAGGTGCAGGGGTGTCCATGAGCACAGAGGTGGCCATGGGGATGTAAACCTGGCTAGACCAGGAGGGCAGTGAAGGCCTGGGGCAGGTGGGGATGGACCGAAGGCCTGATGGGGCTGGGCCTGGCAGGGAAGGAGGGCACGGGTAAGCTGGCAAGGTGGGAGGCGGTGGTCCAGCACGGGACCTAGGGCAGGGCCTCTAGAGCTGGGAGTGATGGAGGGGATGTGATCTGAAGCAGAGCTGAGAGCCGTGCCGTGAGCCAGGCCCAGGCCCGGAGGCCCAGAGCCCGAGGGACTGGCAGGGAGATGGTGAGTTTCTACACGTGTTGTTGTCTGAGGCTGTGTAAACCTGGTGATGTGCTCACATTACAGAGCAGTTTAAAGGAGTGAAAGAAGCTGGGCGTGGCGGTACGCTTGTCATCCCCGCGCCTGTGAGGCGGAGACAGGAGGATTGCGCAGGTTCAGAGCCAGCCACGCTGGCTTAAGAGACCCTGTTTCCAAATAAAAAGTATAAAATAGGTCTGGGAGTGTAGCCCGGAGGTAGAAGGGTTTCCAGGAACCCCAGTACCACCAAAAAAAAAAAAAAGAAATTAATAAAGGAGTGAAAGAGAAGAGGACGGATGGGTGTTGGTCTGAGACACAGTGTTGAGGGGAAGGAAAAGCTTGGCAGGACGAGCACAGCGTGCTCTTTATAATGCTGAACAGAAGACTTTGTCCATGTCCACGTGGCCGGGACGCGCACTCTGCAGTGAGTGAGGCTGCAGGAAAGCGAGCGCCCCAGGAGCCCGGGTGGGCCTGGGGACACCGGCTCGCAGCAGCCAGTGTGCTACTCTTAAAAACAAAAGGGCTGCCGGGCGTGGTGGCGCACACTTGTAATCCCCATGCCTGGGAGGCGGAGCCAGGAGGATCGTGCAGGTTCGAAGCCAGCCGTGCTGGTTCAAGAGACCCTGTTTCCAAAAATAAAAAAAATTTAAAAAATAAAGAAAGTTAAAAAACAAAAGAGTCTACCTGGCGTGGTGGCGGACACCTGCAATCCCACTTGGGAGGCTGAGACAGGAGAGGAGGATACCAGGTTTAAGGCCAGTGTGGTAACTTAGGCACTGTTTCAAAGTAAAAATAAAATAGGACTAGGAGTATAGCTCAGATGTAATACACCCCTGGGTTCAATCCCCAGTACTGCAAAAAAAAAAAACTCTAACATTGGTTAAACCTAGATGCTGCGTTCCTCTAGACTACCCTCAAAAGCCGTGAGGCTTCTTCTTCTATATATTTGGAATATTTTGTAGTACTTAGTATGAAGTTTAAGTTTCATAAGGAAGGATATAACCTAAGAATCCTTGTTAGTACACTTAGTGCCAAAAAGCAAAACACAGAACATGGGACATGAGTTCAACCAGTATACGCAGGCCCACTGTACAAAGTGCCTCTGTATCTGGACACACGGACTGGGTCTACTTTCCAGTTTTTTTTTTTTTGGTACTGACAGTAGAACCCAGAGGCTTTCTACCTCCAGGCTATACTACCAGACCTATTTTATATTTTATTTGGAAACAGGGTCTCACTAAGTTGCCGAGAGCCTCACTCAGTAGCTGAGGCTGGCTTTGAACCTGCGCGATCCTCCTGTCTCAGCCTCCCAAGCGCTGAGATTACAAGTGTGCGCCACCACGCCCGGCCTACTTTCCAGCTTTTTATGTATCTCTGTCTTTTATGCTGGAAAGAGTTAACCTTGTTGTTCTGGGCATTACTAACAAGCACCCCCAACCTGGCTCTCAGTTTGCTGTGAGTGCCCTGGAGCACAGGGTCTACGAGGTCCGCGAGACGGCGGTCAGGATCATCCTGGACTTGTACCGGCAGCACCAGGCTCTCGTCCTGGAGTACCTCCCTCCAGAGGACAGCAACACGCGCAGGAACCTTCTCTACAAAACCATCTTTGAGGGATTTGCGAAGATAGATGGCAGGCCCACGGATGCCGAAGTTAGGGTGAGTTAGTCCCCGTGGTCGCAGCGTGTGTTTACGAAGTTACTCGGAACATGAAGTAATAACAGGTTATCACGGAGCCATGTGCACAGCAGGCACAGGTGCAGGCTGAGCCCGTCAGGGGCCTGCGTCCAGTCCAGGCCCTTCCTCCCATGGCTGTGGGATCTTGGCTTCCCAATCTGAAGTGCAGTGATTGGCAGCTCCGTCCACTCAGCGAACACGGATTGGATTAATCTGAAGCGAGACACGGTGGCTCATGCCTGGAATCCCAGTACTCGGGAGGCTAAAGCAGGAGGAACTCAGGTTCAAGGCCAGCCTGGGCCACCTGGCAAGACCCTGTTTCAAATTTAAAAATAAGCCGGGCATGGTGGCACACCCTTATAATCCCAGTACTTGGGAGGCTGAGACAAGGAGGATTGCAGGTTCAAAGCCAGCCTCTCAACTTAGCAAGACCCTGTTTCCAAATAAATAAAATCAGGCTGAGGGTATAATTTGAAGGTTGAAACATCTGGGTTCAATCCCCAGTACCACACAGAAAAAATAAAATTTTAAATGGCCATATACACTTGTAATTACAGTACTTGAGAGGCTGAGACAGGAGGATCACAAGTTTGAGACCAACCTCAGCAAATAAACTTAGTGAGACCATGTTTCCAAGTAAAAAATAAAATGGGACTCCTCAGAGGTAGAGCATTCCTGGGTTCAACCCCTAGTACCATAGAAAAAAATTTTTAATGAAATAAAAATTTAAAGGGCTGGGGATTCCAGGTGTGGTGGCGCACGCTTGTAATCCCCACGCTTGGGAGGCTGAGACAGGAGGATCGCGCAGGTTCGAAGCCAGCCTCAGCCACTTAGTGAGGCTCTCAGCAACTTAGTGAGACCCTGTTTCCAAGCAAAATATAAAATAGGTCTGGGAGTATAGCCCAGAGGTAGAAAGCCTCTGGGTTCCATCCCCAGTACCACCAAAAAAGCAAACAAACAAAAATAAAAAAAATAATAAAAGGGCTGGGGATATATATAGCTCAGAAGTAGAAAGCCCTGGGTTTAATCATACCAAAAATCAATAAATTAATTACCCTGAAGAATTTACTTTTAATCTTACTTTAGTCTTAGTGGATATTATAATAACTGGCATGCCCTCCTTTTTCTCTCAATGTTTAAGACTCCCCCTAGAAGCTAATCTAATGAGAAAATGATTCATTTTACCAGGCACAGAAAAGAGCAGCTACAGAAGAAGCAGAAAAACAAAAGAAAGAAGAAATCAAAGTTTTGCAAGGGCAGTTGGCAGCACTGAAAGAAATTCAGGCCGAAGTCCAGGTTGGAAAAGTTACTGTGTCTTTTACCAGGGTGTCTGGGTTGGAATTTACTGCGTTGGTCAGATAGAGAAACTTGACTAACTCCATGGGCTTTGCAAATGGTGCCTTTATTCTTTAATGTTGTTTTTTAATTAGTGTGGGAGTAAATAAAAAGTCCTTCACTTGATATATGCACCCAGGTGTCAATTGGAAAGAGAAGACTTGAGGGAACAGGTGGGGTGCAGTGGGAGGCAGAGTACACTCCCATGAGCACCAGCTCCTTCAGGGCCAAGGGCGAGGCGTACATCTGGATCTGAATATCTGGTTCCAGCTCTCTCAGAAAGGGAAGTGTGGCTAAGAATTCTGTGGGGATGCCGTGCCCTGCAGCCAGCAGGAAGTCACACATTCTGAGACCACATCCCTCTGGATGCATGAGGCCTCTTACTGCAGACTGCCCTACCACTGGGCTGAAATTCGTTTTTTGCTTTTATTTTTGTACGGGGGATTCAGAGGCATTCTACCTCCGAGTTACACCCCCAGCCTGATTTTAGTTTTTGTTTGGCAGCAGGGTCTCACTAAGTGGCAAAGGGGCTCACTAGGTTGCCAAAGCTGTCTTCAAATCTGTGATCCTTCTGTCCCAACCCCCCAAGTGCTGGGATTACAAGTGTGCACCACCATACCTGGCTTGAAATTAGTTTAGTAATATTAATGTTGTGATTCAGTTCCTGAAGTTGAAAGTTTTCAAAAGAAAAGGTGAAGTACTGATGATCAGGGTTTCAAGGTGCAGTCATGCAAGCTGTGTGTGTCCTCCGGATCTGCCCGCAAATGCCCACGGCGCTGTGTGCCAAGGGCCCACTGAAAAGGGCAGGCTTGGTGTGAAGTGCTTAGGCCACAATTAAAAAGAAGGAATGGGGCCGGGCGTGGTGACGCACACTTGTCATCCCCGCGCTTGGGAGGCTGAGACAGGAGGATGACACAGGTTCGAAGCCAGCCTCAGCTACTGAGTGAGGCTCTCAGCAACTTAGTGAGACCCTGTTTCCAAATAAAATAGAAAATAGGTCTGGGAGTGTAGTCTGGAGGTAGAAAGCCCCTGGGTTCCACCTCCAGTACCACAAAAAAAAAAAAAAAGAATGGGTAAAAATGCAGGGGTATAGCTGAAAAAGGGCAGATGGCACAGTGACGTTTCCACTGAAACGCAGAACGTGAGGATAATGATAAAAGGATGAGGGCGGCGGAGGGAGGCCGGGCCACGCCGCCACGGTGGGCTGCACCCTCTGCCCTGCGTGCGCCTGCGCCTGGAATTGTCCTCATAGTTAGTGTGCAAGGGAGCGAGCAGGCGTGGCAAACTAAGACTCACTGGCGTCCCAGCTTGCGGGGCTCCGTGTTCGCTGCCCCTTCCAGCCGATGGCTGCCGCCACCGGGGCCAGTGTGAGCTCGCAGGGCCTGGGGGCCGCCGTGAGCGGGCGGGGGCTTCCATGGAGCCAAGGGGAGGTACTTAGGAAAGAGCACTGATAACTCTGAAAAGAGTTTTGTTATTGACGGAGTTCTAAAATGAAACCGAGAAACATGCTTTCAGGCCGAACACATCTGGATGGACTGTAGCTCCTCCTGAGCGCAGCGTGTCCCTGACCTTTGTGTGCTTGTGTCTTAGGAGAAGGAGAGCGACGCTGTGCAGCCCAAGCATCAGGGTACGTGAGTTCCTGCCAAGCAGCTCCACCTGGAAACCACCCACTCAGGCCAGCGCCTCTGAGTACCACCTGCGCACTGCGGCCGCCCGTGTAAACTCTCCTAAAAAGTACAGTCTGGCCGGCATGCCTGTACTTCCCAGGACTTGGGAGGCTGAGACAGGAGGCTTGCAGCCTCAGCAACTTAGCGAGGCCCTCCGAAACTTAGTGACACATGTTTCCAAATTTAAAAAAAAAAAAAAAAATAGGGCTGGGAGTAAAGTTCAGAGGTAGAATGCCCCTGGGTTCAATCTTCAGTGTCACCAAAAAAAAAAGGATAGTCCACTACAAAGCATTGCTAAAACTTTAAGCATTTCTACAGATAGTTATTTAACTTGTTCTCTTTTGATCTCAGACGCTCAGGGAAGGAGAGCAGCCCCACCCAGTGCTCCGGAAATCCCAGAGAGCCATTGTTTGGACAAGTGAGTGGAGCCGCCCCGCCGTGCGGTGATGCAGGGAGCAGCCATCGGGCACTGGGCGGACGGACTCTCCTGTCCGCTCTGATTAGCCAGCTGGGGTCTCTCTTAAGATTTAAAAGTCTGAAAATGTCCTCAAGCCTGTGAGCGCTGGCTCTGAGTAGTACGACCACCGTCCCTGGCTTCACCCAGCAGAAGTCCCGCATTTGCCAGAAGTCTCGTATTGACAAAACGCTTTTCACTGTTCGGTGGCCAAACAAACGTCAGGGGAGACGTCTTTTTCCTCTTTCTTGTGACATCAGCTTGCCTATGTGCTCATTTCTGCTGCTGATGGTTAAACTTTGAGAGATCTCAGGCTCGTTTGCCTGGACCACCTGCTTGGCTGACTCCTTCCCCAGGTGCCCTGACAGGGACCCAAGCATCAGCCTTGCTACCTTTCCCCCCGCAAGGCCCCCAGAACGAGCCCAGGTGACTCGGGACAGGAGGGGAAGGCCGAGCACCAGCGGTGTGGGCAAGCCAGGGCTGCACTCCCAGGCAAGAGCAAACGCCACGCAACCGGAGCCGGGCCTCACCCTTCCTGTTCCCTTTTAGCCTGTGCATTTTCTGTGGGGAAAGGAGCGAAGCCTTCACGGAAGAAGGCCTGGACCTCCACTACTGGAAGCACTGCCTCATGCTGACCCGATGCGGTCACTGCCGGCAGGTGAGGTGCTGCGATCACAGAGACGGCCCAGGTGTTCTGGCTCAGCGAACTGTCCCTGAGTGAGCCCACCATGGCGCCACGGCCCCGGGGTCTCCCCAGAGTCCTCGCGGCCGTGACTCCCGCCCCTCAAGCAAGTGTTGCTTTGGGAGCGTTGTGTAAGCAGAGATTCCTACAGCATGCCATTTGTGTGTTGTATTGGATTTCCTGCTGACTCGCACCCCTTGTTGGAGTGGAATACAATTATCCCCTGCACTGTGGGGGCAGGAGCTTTGGATGGCTCTGACACTGCTGCAGTGTTTGGGGGCACGTGACCCAGGGCCAGCTATGGATTGCTGGGCAAGGTCTGCTCGCCACCACCAAGCGGCCGTGCGAGAGGGCGCCCAGTCTCCTCCTGCAGCAGCGCTGGTGGGCAAAGGGAGGGAGGGAAGGAGGAGAGCCAGAATCCAAACACCGCCCCTCCCGGCCTCTCAGCACGGCCCTCCCCTCTCAGCCTCCCTACCCGGCCACTGTCCAGCGACACGAGAAGGGCGCAGGTCTCCACAGAGCTGGCAGTGCCTGAGACCTTGGGCGAGCGCAGGGCTGAGGCACGGGGCCTGCTTAACCTGCATGGGAGCAGAGCTGCCCGCCCGGCTGCCAGCACCACGCGGCCTGCAGCCTGGCCCGCAGGCCTGCCCTCTCAGCAGCCTGCCCCGTCGTGTCCGGCGTCCAGGTGGTGGAGATTGCCAGCCTGACGGAACACCTGCTGACGGAGTGTGACAAGAGGGACAGCTTCGGGAAGTGTTACCGCTGCAGCGAGGCCGTCCCCAAAGAAGAGCTGCCCCGACACATAAAGACCAAGGAGTGCAACCGTGAGCGCCGCCCTCGGCCCCCGCTCCAGCATCCTCCCCGGGCGGGCGATGGGCCCTGGTTCCAGTGGCATATGAGTAACCACGTCTTCCACTGAAACCATTTCAGCTGCCAAGTCAGAGAAGCTGGCAAACCGGTGCCCTCTGTGCCACGAGAACTTCGCGCCCGGAGAGGAGGTGAGCGGCGCGGCGTGGGGAGGTGATGGGGTGCAGGCCCCGGACAGAGCCTCTGGGAGCTGAGTGCTCCGCCAGCCTGCCTGGACGGCGGGCACGTCTGCCTCCTCCGGGACGTCCTTTCCCACGTTTATCGGTGGTCTTGGAGGAGTCTCGGCTCACTGGGACATCAGCGCGATGCTTTTCTGGTCAGTGCTGTTGTCTGTGCTGATCCCGGGCGTCGTGGGTGGATTCTGTAACACACTGGTCCCTTTCGAGTAACGAAAGTCGGCTCCGTAGGATTTAACAGTCTGCACCCTGCCTGACACCAAGCTCCTCCCCAGCGGGTGCGGGCTGCACTGTGGCTCGGGGGCATCCTCCTCCTCCCCCTCCTCAGCTCCTCTGCTCTTGAGCACTGGAGGCCAGCTGAGCAGGAGCGCTCCACAGCTGCCGACACACTGGCGACACCTTCTGCCAGGCAGCACAGACTGAGTCCTGTCCGCCTGCCCCTCCCCAGGCCGGCTTTGGAGACCTGCTCCTCACTCCACTCGGGTTTCCTTGGCTCTGCCCCTGCAGTCCACCCACCGTGGCTCATTGCTAGGCTCTCCCCAGCCAGGCCCAGCAGACAGCTTACACCCAGCATCCTCTGAGCCTTCTCTTGACCACAGGAAACTCAAGATAGAAGAAAGACAGGCTGTCTCGGCCACTCCCGTAGCCCTCAGTTTCTGCCCAGTCCCCATCCATCCAGGTCTCCTGCCTCTTCTCCAATCCTGAAAATTTCAGATATATCACAGAGTACACAGAAGAGCAAAAGAAACCCTCCCGTGCCCTCCTGTGCCGGTCACGCAGCTCGAGACACCGTTGACCAGCCAGTCTGGTCTCGTCTCCCCACCCGCCCCACCTACTCCCACGCTGCAGACCCAGGAAGCGTGCCAGCCGCCTGCCCGTGTGCCAGCGCGGCATTAAAGACTACAGCGTGACAGCGTCATCCCAGTATCCCTGCTCCACCCACCCGCTAGCTCTTCATCCTCACGGCGTTTGTTTGCCAAGATCCAAAGCCTGGTTGGCCGATGTGCTTATAAATAGGTCCATTCTCTTTTTTTCTCACAACTTAGTTGCTGGCCCTTGGCTTTCCTGGTGTGTCCCCCACGTGTCTGTGTACACGGCTTCTGCCCTTGGAGGCTGTGTCTCTGGGCCGCATGGTGCGCGGGTCTGGGGAGTACCCTGCCCCTTCCCTCCAGAGGCAGTCGTGTGCGCGGAGGTAGCCCAGTTTCCAGGAGCCTGTTGATGCTTAGGGTCTAGACTTGGCAGCTTCCTAGGGAAAAACAAATCTGAATGTCCTAATTCTGTCGCCCCTTCTCTATTCACTAGTCAGATTTTTTTTTTCTCCTGTGGTACTGGGGATTAAACCCAGGGACATTCTGCCTCCAAGCTACACCCCCAGCCCTTTTTTATTTTAACAGGGTATCTAGGTTGATGAAAGTTTCACTTTTTGCTGAGGATTTAATCAGACCAAGCCTGGTGGTACACACGTGTAATCCCAGTACTTGTGAGGCTGAGACAGGTCCAAAGACAGTGTTAGCAATATAGTCAGATTCTCAGCAACCTAGCAAGACCCTGTTTCAAGAAAACACATAAAAAGGGGGCTGTGGGATATAGGCTGGAAGTAGAACACCCCTGGGTTCAGTCTCTAGTACCACATTAAAACATTTTAAGTCAGGCCTAGCATCTTCCAGCGCAGCTGGGAAGGCTTGTTCTAGTTTCAGTGGTGTGGTGTGGACACCTCCAGCCACTGTAGGCCCTTCCTCAGTGAAGCCCCAGTGCCGAGGCTTTCCATCTGACCCCAGGGGCCCTGGTTTCTTCAGTGGTCCCTCCCTGTCATGCCTGGAGCAGGCCATCACCGAGGCGGCCTGGCTCCCGCGAGAGGACCTGAGCTCCGAGACTCCGCAGGGCCTGCTCCTTCCGTCTGCTCCTGTTCCATTCTCAGTCCGGGCTGGCTTCTGCCACACCCACCTACATCTGTGGCTCCTTCCTGCATCGACCGAGATCGCAAGGCCCGGAGACACAGTACTCGGGCCTTGGGAACACCCCTGTGCTCCACCCGCCTTTGCGCACAGACCCTGAGGGTCACATCTGCCCTGGGCCTTCTGTCCCCACACATGTTCCATGAGTGACAAGAGCCGGGGACACGATTCTAGTCTCTGGGCCCAGCTCAGTAGGTCGGCACCAGTGTAAACGTGCAGTTCACATGTTCCGTTCTGCACTCAAGGTTCAAGGGACTTCTAAATTATATAGGATGCGTGTTTCCCAGCGGGCGCGGTGGTGCAGGCCTGTAATCCCAGCACTTGGGAGAGACAGGAGGATTGCAGGTTTACAGTCAGCCACAGCAATTTAATGAGACCCTCTTTCAAAATAAATAATAAAATAGGGCTGGGGTTGTAGCTCAGAGATAGAATGCCCCAGGATTCCATCCCCAGTACTACACACAAACACACACACACACACACACAGATTTCCCAAAGTTGTCAGGCACAGACACTGCTGCCCCTGCCCCTGCTCACCTCATCCTGAACCACTGAGGTTTTAATAGTATAGTCTTCCTTTTTATTTTTTATTTTTTTACTGTGAGCAGGTCCTGCGTGCACATAGACATGCTTTCTCTTTCCATGATTGTTTTTAGGACTTAGAACCTTGTACTTTTGTTTTACTTGCTGCCTTTATGACGCATCCCTCTCGTACCCTGGTCCTTCCTTCTTGGCTCTTGTCTGCTGGATTGCGGCGAGCAGGATGGAAGTCAGCTTGCAGCCTAATTTTCTTAGCCTCTTTCTTCCCGGTGCCTCTTCCCGGCTGGACTAGAGGCCTCTGCTCGGCTTTTGGGTGGCAGGTTGGGTCGCAGCTGTAAAGCAGCCAGCAGGCGCGCTTCCCTCTGTGACCTGCACCATGGCGTGTGCACCCAACCTGGGAGGGGACAAGAAACAGTTACTGCCCCACTTCTCTGAGCCAAAGCCGGACCCGCTCAGCCACGCTCTCCACGCAGGCCTCTCCGCTGTCCTGGAGCTGCTGTGGGCTCCTCTCAGGGAGGACCCTTTTCCCAGCTTGCCCTGCGGCTGGCATGGGCGTCCTGGGCTGCAGGACCAAGGCCCTGCTTTCCGGGTCGTCAGCCAGGGGCCTCTCAGGGCTCAGAACCCTCAGTCCCTGCCCTGTGGGTACAGTGCCCGGCCTCCTCCCAGGCCAGAGGGGAGCTGACCAGCCCGGCGAGTGTGGGTGGTGCCATGTGAAGGTCTGGGGCCTGTAATGGGCCACAGCCAAGATGGAACACAGACAGGCTGGCCAGCAGCCCGTCACTGGGGGGGCAGAGTGCGGCCTCCATCCAGAGAGCGGGTGGGTCAGGGAAAGGCAGTGGGTGTGTCATGGGGGGTGGCCCGGGGCATAGCACTTGCCTTGTACGTGTAAGGCGTAAAACCCCTGATTCTGCCCTCACCGTGGGGAAGGGGGAGCAAACCGACAGCATTCCTGGAGGGAGCCTGCTCCACCCGCCTTGGGTGCACCTCGGAGACCTCAGGAGGCAGCCATGTAGGCTGGTTTTTCTTTTATGGAATCTTCCAAGCCAGGCCTGTGAATACACAGGGCGGGTCAGTGGGAGCAGCGCGAGGAGCTGAGAGGACGAGGGGGAGGAAGGGCGCTGCTTCCTACGGTGCCCCGGGCCTTCCACCTGCACTCAGCCATGAGTGGCAGTGCTCAGATGCTGGCCCCACGTGCCCTTTGCACGGGCTGGAGGGTAAGGCCCAGGCTCAAGGGCTTGAGGGCCGTGCTCCACGGCTCTTGTGATGGCCTCGCTGCCCCGGTCCACTGCGGCGACCAGACTGCAGGCCGCTGCCTCCTCTCTCACTGCAGGCTTGGAAGGAGCACCTGATGGGCCCCGCCGGCTGCACCATGAACCTGCGCAAGACACACATCCTGCACAAGGCCCCGGCGCCGCCAGGTGAGGCCGTTCTGCCTCGCTGGCCCCACGGTCCACAGGTCGGGCCCCTTAAGGAGCAGCAGGCTCATCGCAACAGGCCCAGACTTGCCCCTGTGCGTCCACCCATGCCTCTCCCCGGCTGCGTGATGACACGCTGCCCCCTAGCGCTTTCTACACCCCACCCCAGACTCAGGGACACAAGCTAAACCCACCCCTTGATTTATGAGTCAGTTAGACCACCTTCTAGGAAATGTGACGTCCTTTAGTAGAAAGCTGTCACCTGCAAAAGGCCTTTGCACACACGTATGTTAGGAGTGATGCGTACAGTATGGCGGAAGCCAGGTGTGCAGCTGCACGCGTGGCAGATGTCAGCTGTGTACCCCTCTGTAGGCGACGGTGAGGGAGTGGCCGCGCCCTTTCCCAGGGCTGTTGGATGATGGCTCATGGCCCATCTGCCTCTGCCCAGGCTCTGCCCACCTCCAGCCATTCTCCTCCCTCTCCTGCTGCCACGGGAGCATCTTTCTCCTGTGCGCTGTGCTGGCCCTGAAGCAGCCAGCATCCCGGCCCTCGGGCCTTGCTGCTGCTCTGGGCGGCTGCTCCTACCATGCCTCCCTGGGCTGCACACGCCCAGCGTGGGTGCCAGCGCCACCCTGTGTCCTGTGTGTGTTTCCCCTGCAGGTAAAGGTCCCGCAGTGGCCAAGTCCGGCAGCTCAGGAAGCAAAGCTGGAAGCAAGATCCCCACGCCAAGGGGAGGCCTGAGCAAAACCTCCAGCAGGTCCTGCGCAAAGCGCTGAGGCAGCCCGCACCGCCGCTGTGCTGAGAGCAGGGACAGCGCCTGACCTGGAGCCACCTCTGCATGGCAGCCCTGCCCGCCGTCCCTGCTGCCCTCCTCTCTGGGCCTCCCACGTGCCAGCCCCTCAGCTCCCCTGTAAACAGTGCATGCAGAGCTGACCACAGAGCCCCACCCACACTCAGGACCTCCCTGTGTGCTCGGCGCTCACATCCTGACTTCCACGGGCCTTGCTAGGACAGAGGAGCGAGAGCGAGTCCGCTCAGGCAGGCTGGTACAGGGATGGCATCCTCTTCTCGCTGCCTGGAAAGCCTCGCTCTGAGCCTCAGGCATGCTGATGCCATTTTACGTGGTAGAGTTTGCACAGGCGTGGGCCCGCCCGAGTAGTCCCAGGATGGCGGCATGGCGTGAGCGGCTGAGGGTGCCTTCTCCCTGAGGCCTGTGCCCACCTGCGCCTGTCACAGGGAGCAGGGCCAGTGTCTGCAGGCTAGTGTCTCCACGGTGATTGGAAATAAAGGTGAAGAGGAAGCCCAAAGGAAAGTGGTTGCTGAGGATTTGCCCCACGTTAGCACACGCTTGGCTGGAGTAGCTCCACCTGGACCCCCGCTGGCGCCATCGCAGTGGGGCCAACGCCAGGCGCTGCGTCCTGCCCTCTGCTCAGAGGCTTCAGATGCTCTCTGCCGGCAAAGTCCTAAAAGCAGGACATGGAGGGACTTCCCTATCATCCCATGATCGCCTGTCCACAGGACGCCATTGCCCACGCCTTGGGCCTGGCTCCACACAGAGCCCTTTCTGTGGCTACCTAACCTGCACGGACAGGCCTCTCTGCCTCGGCATACCCAGATCCCCGGTCATGTCTCTTCCCAGCCTGTCTCGCCACAAGGTGACTGGGACCCGAAATCCGCTTGTCCCAAGCGCTCACAGGGCGTTGAAGGCACAGAAGGCCGCTCAGTATCAGCACAGAGGGAGAAGCATTTGGCTTGGCAGCTCCAGGCCCACCCCTGGAGGAGGCTCGGGACAGAGCCAGGGCCATCAGGACTCCAGAGCGCCCTGGCTGCCCTCACCATCGCTCCAGGGCAGGGCTCCAAGCCCCCACCCCGTGGCCAGGGCTGCACTCCCCTCTGAGGTTACCCAGAGGCACCCAAGACGCACTTGGAAATGGCTCTGTACGCTTAGAATATGTGTATTGTTTAATTCCCAACCATGTGAAACAACAAACATAAAAACTAACAATGAGCACTTGGATAGAACCCTGGACATGTTAGTGACCGTGAGCTTGCATTAATTCATGTCCATTTGCAAACTGACCCCTCCGGGTGGGGTGGCTAGGAATAGCAGAGGCCAGGGCCCATCAAGAGCACAGCCTGTGAACCGTCTTTAAATGAGGGGACAGCGACCCGCGCCAGTGCACAGGCGGGGGTTTACAAACACTCCTGGCTGGTTTCAAAATGTTGGCTTTATTTTCTGATCCATTTTTAAAGTACAGATAAAATACTCCTTCAGGTAAAACAATGAGAAAAGTTAACAAGGAATTCTTTTCTCTTTGATCAGAACTTAAGAAATGTATGCAGCGCTTTCTGTCTGTTGTAATTTAGAGAAGATTATCTGTAAAAATACTTTATTTCCAGTGACTGGCAAACAAAATCAGGCCCCCGCTTTACGCCTTTGCTGGTGACAGAAGAATCATGTGCTTTGCTGAGATGCTCATCCAGTGATCAAAGCCAGGGACACTCCAGTTACCACTGTCAGGACCCGGGCGGAGGCAGGGGACGGAGAGGGGACCACCAGATCCCTGTGCAGGACACTAGTTGATACTGATAACTGAACTGTTTCATTTATTAATATGTTGCGGATATTTAATATTTATTTCTATTATTTTCATATTTTAAGATATTCTATGAATTAATATAATTTAAAATAATTGTACCTATAAATTTGACATTAGAATACAAATGTAAATACTTTTAATGAAAATTTGCAACTTTCTAATGTTTTAACATAGTTTTCTATTTGTCATTATTTCGGGTATGAGAATTACAAAACAAGTAATATATTTTTATTGTTACTGCTTTAGGGTTGATTCACCTTGAGCATATTAATATAATAAAATGACCACTAAATGTTCTGTCACTTTTATTTCAAGATTAGAATTAAGACAATTTGTAAATTTCTTTGACGTTAGTAAGCACACACATACCACCCAGCCACCACGTCTCCTGTGGCCTAGACCGGGAGCCACACTGCTTTTTGCAGGAGTCCACCAGTCACAGAGGTCAGCCCATTCAGCGTGGAAGGGCTCACGGAGCGTGAATGACCGTGGTGAGGAGCTTTAGGACGTCCTGGCAGCTGGCTGGAACTTAAACTTGCCCTACCAAACTGTGCGTGGTGGCGCACGCTTGTAATCCCAGTATTCGGGAGGCTGAGAAAGGATCCCGGTTTGAGGACGGCCTCAGCTACTTAGTGAGGCTCTTCGCAACTCAGTGAGACCCTGTTTCAAAGTAAAGAATAAAAATAGAGCTGGGGGTGTAGCTCAGAGGTAGAATACCCCTGGTTCCATCTCCAGTGCCCGGGGGAGGGGGGGGGTTGCCCTACCCTAGAAACTGACCTACACATACGTGTGTGAGAGAGAAGAGAGAGTGACTGGGAATCCAGGAGTGTTCCACCATTGCGATCTACCATACCCAGCCAGGGTCTCACTAACTTACCCAGGCTGACCTCAGGGCCATGATCCTCCTGCCTCAGCCTCCTGAGTAGCTGGGCATCACTGGCTGATGTCACAGGTGTGGCATGCACCCACATGGGTCCTTAGCATATGACAGATCTAAGGAGTGCAAATGAAGTGAAGGATTGGTGTGTATCAGGAGCCTGAGCATGTACTTAGCGTGCATGAGGCCCTGGGTTCACTCCCTGCACCAAAAAGAAAAAAAAAAAAAAAAATACAAAAAAAAATTATTCGTGTGGAAAAATCATGTAGGACTTATATCTCATGATAAATACAAAACTCTAGTTGACTACAGACATCAGTGTTAAAAACAAAACTTTAATACTTTCAACAAAATATGTCGCACGTGTCTGTGTGCTTTGTGGAGGGTGGGGGTACTGGGGATTGAACACAGGATCCCACCACAGGCCGGCCTGTTTGGAAACAGTCTCACTCAACTGCTGAGGCCTCAAGCCTTCAGTCCTTGTGTCTTAGCCAACCAAGTATTGGTATTACAGGTGTGCGTGCACCCTCCGCGCCCAGCTTAAAACTTTCGACTGAAAATACGCGTGGCTGTGTGTGTGATCGATTTTGTTTGGTGCTGGGGGCTGATCCCAGGGGTGCTGTGGCTGAGCTACACGCCTGCCCTTTTTATCTCGGGACGGGGTCTTGCTAAGTGAACTTGCGACCTCCGGGGCAGCAGTGACGGCGCGGCCCGCGGGCCTGTCTGCACGCCCCACCCCTCCGCGCCGCCATCTCGGGCCAGTCGTCTTCACGGGCGACCGCAGCGCCGGCAGCTGGGCTCTCCCGCACCCACGCTGGGGCGCCGGCGGCGGCAAGAGGCGCGGGTCGGGAGCGAGCTGGGCCGCGAGTGCTGGCGGCCGCGCAGAGTGGCCTGGGTTCCAAGTCTGTCCCAAGAGCGCAAAGCTGCGCCCGGGACGCTCCGAACGCGCATGCGCACACCCAGCGGCACCCCCTCCCCGCGCCGCGCTCGCCGCACGGCTGTCGGCTTCTCTATGGCTGCCGTCGCGGCTCTCTAGCCGCCGGACAGCCTCTCTATCGTCTCTTCCGGCGCAGACCGGAAGTGACGCGCCGCGACCCGGAAGTCCCGGCGAGCGTGGCGGCGGGCGGCGCGATGGCGGCGGCGGCCGTGTCCGAGGCCTGGCCGGAGCTGGAGCTGGCGGAACGCGAGCGGCGGCGCGAGCTGCTGCTGACCGGGCCCGGGCTGGAGGAGCGGGTGCGCGCGGCGGGCGGGAGGCTGCCGCCGCGGCTCTTCACGCTGCCACTGCTGCACTACCTGGAGGTGAGCGGCTGCGGCAGCCTGCGGGCCCCGGGGCCGGGCCTGGCGCAGGGCCTGCCGCAGCTGCACAGCCTCGTGCTGCGGCGCAACGCGCTGGGGCCCGGCCTGAGCCCCGGGCTGGGGCCGCTGCCCGCGCTGCGCGTGCTCGACCTGTCGGGCAACGCGCTGGAGGCGCTGCCACCCGGCCAGGGCCTGGGCCCCGCCGAGCCGCCGGGCTTCCCGCAGCTGCAGAGCCTCAACCTCAGCGGGAACCGGCTGCGCGAGCTGCCCGCCGACCTGGCGCGCTGCGCCCCGCGCCTGCAGAGCCTCAACCTCACCGGCAACTGCCTGGACGCCTTCCCCGACGCGCTCTTCCAGCCCGGGGCGCTGCCCCTGCTCAGCGAGCTCGCGGCCGCCGACAACTGTCTGCGGGAGCTCAGCCCGAACATCGCGCACCTGGCCTCCCTCAAGGTGAGCGGCGGGGCGCGGGCCTGGGGCCTCGCGGCTGCGCCCACAAGCCCGCCCCGCCCCAGCTGCGCTCCACCGGCTGATGAGCCCCGCGGCCTCCTACTCGTCGGCTCCTGTAATTGCTAGCAAACCTGGCTTCTTCGGGTTAAAACCAGGTCAAGAGCAGGGACCCATGTCTGATTTTTTTTGTATTTGTGACTGAGAGTTGCAAGTGTGGAGGGCGCCCCGACGAGGCACAAAGACGTGAAAGTGGAATTTGCTGCCTGCTCTGTGCTGAGATTTGGAAGAGGGGCTTTTTCCATCCACCCTCAGCAGAGCAGTCCTACATTCCTTCTGCTCCTCATTCTTGAGTTTATAGAGATGTTTCTTAATACAAAGACTATACAGCAGAGCAACTGAATTTGAAGTGGAAGTCACTCTTAGACATTGCAGCTCCTTTTGCAAACCTACCAGTGTGCACACAAAGGTTTACCTGTTTATATATGTTGGTGTGTGTGTATGCATGGTGAGACATTCCTGGAAGGGGCTGTAGGTGTGACTCCCTGGGGAAGGCTACAGGTTTCCATAAGGCCCATAGCCAGGTGTGTGTGTGCAGTGCTGCACATACTGGTCAGTCAGTCACAGAGGCCCGGGCCTGCTGGGCCACTGATCAGCTGGCCGCACAGTGAGCTGAGATGGCTGGCTGCGAGTCTTCTCAGGACCTCTTCCTTCCTATTCTCATGAAGCCAGGGAGCAGCCACGCCTTACAGCTTAGACCTGCAACTAGCATCCTGTCATAAGATAAGCCCTTGGGGGCAGGCACTGCACACAGATGTGGACATCACAAGGCCTGTTGATTAGGGGCCTCTGCTTGTCCACTAACCCCCACAGGGGGAAGATTGCAGATGCCCGGCTCCCAGGGCCCACACCTTAGAGGGCTGCCATTAGGGCCATAGCTACAGCCCAGCTCAGGCTTAGCTTGAGACTGCGACATGAAAGTCCTCACTCTTCTTCACCCCGGCCACTGGGATGAGGAAGTTGAGCTGCTGGCCTCTGCTGGCCTTGACCCCTAAGTTTCCAGGGTGACGCTGGGCTCAGTGATGGGGAGGCACATCTGTCATTCTTGCACCCGAAGTGGCAGTCACCAGGCCTGTGGTGCTGTCCAGTTGGGACTGCAGAGTAGGTGGGGCAGCACCTTAGCTTGGACCCCAGTGGGATGCCCCCTCCAGCAGGAACTGCTTCGTATAGGGGCTCATTCCAAAGAGAGATGTAACTTCAGACAAGAAACCTGGCTTCTGAACAGAGAGACGATGTAAACACATCCTTCCCCAGATCTTTGGTTTTCTTAGTTGCTGTCAGAGGTGGTGATGGTCCCTCCAGGAGCCTGGAAGGTCCAGGTTTCTTAGCAGCTGGACAGTCCCTCACGTATCTCCTACAGTGGGTGCCTCTCGTGGAGACTGTCTTAGGCTGGCATCTCGGCCGTGCAGTCGGGATCCCTTCTCCAGTAGCATGTCCGTACACAAGTTCAGTGCTGCTGTCTGCAGGGCCAGGTGCTCTGTGTCCCGCCAGCCCTGAAGTTCGTCGTGCGGGTGTCTGGAGGCCCAGCACAGCTGCTCCTGAGGGTTGTGAGGCGAGAGCCCAGCGCCCAGCTCTCCCGTGCAGTTTCAGACCCTGCCCCTGTCGCCCTTCATCTCCACAAGCGCCCAGAGCCCCGCGCCCCGCTGGTGCTCCTCTTCGACCCTGAAAACTGCTTCATCTCCATGCTGAGGCTGCCAGGTCAGGTCAGGTGCCGCTGAAGGAGGGAACAGCCGCACTGTCCTCGGCGGGACCCCCAGGCCCAAAATCGGCTTCAGTGCCCGGGCTTTGCACCTCCAGCCCCAGTCTGCTGCTCGCCCTCCTAGTCCGTTCATTCTGTCTTTTTCTTTCTTTTTGATACTGGGCGTTGAACCTCAGGGGCATTCTACCTCCAAGCTTCACCCCCACCCTTTTTCATCTTTTTTATTTTGAACCAGGACTCGCTAAGTTGCTACAGGTCTAAGTTGCCCAGGCTGACATTGAACTTACATTCCTCCTCCTCAGCCTCCTGAGTTGTTGGAATCAGCCACAAGCCACCACGCTCAGCTTGCACATTAAACTTTAAAACATCTCGGCATCTAAGAGTGTGTGCGTCCATAAACCAGACACTCAGTGCCAGTCCCCTGAGCTAGCGATTGACCTGAGACCTGGCTGCAGCTGTGGTCGTCAAGAGGAGCAAATCGTTGGAGTCAGAGCGGTTTCATAGCGCTCGCCGTGGGCAGCAGCTCTGCCCAGTGGAGAAGCTCCTTGGCCTGGTGGCAAGCTGGTGGGCCTCGGGGCCAGTATGCCCAGGGGAAGAGGTCGGCGGGAAGTGGGTCTTGGCTGTGCCTGTGCGGCGTGGCTCCCTGGGCCACTGCAGGAGGCCAGGCACTGGACTGCCTGCCTGCAGGCCCCGCTCAGGGTCGTGCCAGCCCCAGTCCCCTGACCTGCTCTCACCGTGTCTTCCCAGACCTTGGACCTCTCCAACAACCAGCTGAGTGAGATCCCTGCCGAGCTGGCAGACTGCCCCAAGCTCAAGGAGGTCAACTTCCAAGGGAACAAGCTTCGAGACAAGCGCCTGGAGAAGATGGTCAGCGGCTGCCAGACCAGGTCCATCCTGGAGTACCTGCGTGTGGGGGGCCGGGGCTGCCGAGGCAGGGCCAAGGCGGATGGCACCGACAGAGAGGACTGCCGCAAGAAGAGGCGGGAGCGGAAGCAGCGGCGGGAGAGCGGCGAGGGGGAGGAGAAGGTGGCGGACGCGGCCAGGCTGCTGCTCAGGGTCCTGCACGTGTCTGAGAACCCCGCGCCCCTGACGGTCAGAGTGAGCCCCGAGGTCAGGGATGTGCGGCCATACATCGTGGGCGCCGTCGTGAGAGGCATGGACCTGCAGCCCGGAAACGCGCTCAAGCGCTTCCTCGCCTTCCAGGTGGGCAGGCCACATGGGGACAGTGTGCTGGAGACCCTGGGCCCGGCTCGGGTGCAGGGAAGGCTACAGTGCCCGGGTGCCCTCCTCGGCGCCTGTGGCCCTTCCCAAGTGGGCAGGTGGCACTCTGCCCTGTGCCCTTCCACACACAGCTTTTACCCTTGAGCTGTTTCAGTGGGCTTTCTGATTTCTGCAGTAAGTTGCGCGGTTGGTTTTACATAAAGAGGGTTGAAATCACCGACTGAGCAGCACGTTCTTAGGCGAGTGAGGTGTTGGCTAGACCGAGTTCCTCAGGTATTCTTTTGGTGCGATATCTGCCTACTCTAAAAGAAAGCATGTCTTTGCCCCGGAAAGCCACTGCGGTGTCCCGAGGAGGCAGTGCGCAGGAAGTGCCTGTGAAGCAGGTGGGGCCGGGCCGGGCTTGTGGACTGGGGTCAGCGTCGTGGGAGAAGTGCTACGGGGCTGGTTTTTGGTTTTGAGTCATGCTTTGGTTTTTCAGTCGTGAATTGTAGTTCAGGGTGGGTTCTTGGAAACATCACATACTGAGTTCTAGAGCTGAAGGCAGGCAGGCTGCAGGAGGCAGAAGAGACAGGTTTGGGGTGGAGACGCCAAGAGTACGGGGTGGGGAGGCTATGAAGGTGAGGGGGCCGGGCTCCCGTGGGCCTCGCTGTGCTGGGCGCTGACACTTGCTTGTCGCACCCTTGTCTCATAGACCAAGCTCCACGAAGACCTCTGTGAGAAGAGGACAGCAGCCACCATCGCCACCCACGACCTCCACGCTGTGCGAGGGCCCCTGCTGTACGCCGCCCGGCCGCCCCAGGACCTCAAGGTGCCCACCTGCCCTCCAGGCCTTCCCTGCGTTCTTCCTATCGCTATGCGGGCGGGCGGGCGGGCAGTCGAGGCTGAGCACGTCCAGTAGCCAGCACTGCCCAGCAAGTGCATGAGTGCAATGCCCAGGGCCATGTCTGTAGCGGTTCCTGAATGCTCACCAGAAGAGGCAGGACTGGGACAGGCCTCCTTCAGCCCTCACTGGCTCCTCCACACCGTTGCGTTATATCTCGGTTGCAAAGACCCCTTGGCCTTGACTGCGTCCTGGTGCTGCCCAGAACAGTGACCAGGCTCTCCACTCACACAGCCAGTTCTGTGGGCCTTCTGAGGTCCCACACTTTGGGGACCAGCTGTGCCTCAGTGGGGTTTAAGGGGAAGCTGGGCTCCGGAGGTACTTGAGGGTTGGGCACTCAGGCCCCCCAAAGCCCCCTGCGGAGGCTCTGGGATGATCCCCGCTCAGCTTGACCTGCGCTCTGGAAGCGCTCTCCCCGCCTGGAGCATGCCAGGAGGGTGGGAGGGAGTGCGGAAGCGGCCAGGCAGGGTCAGGGGGTGACCTCTCCAGGCACGGTCCCAGCCGTGTCGGCTCTCCCCGGCAGATCGTCCCCCTGGGGCGGAGAGAAGCCAAAGCTAAGGATCTGGTGCGGCAGCTGCAGCTGGAGGCCGAGGAGCAGCGCAAGCAGAAGAAGAGGCAGAGCGTCTCGGGGCTGCACAGGTGTGTCGGCCCTGCCCCGGGCGCGCCCCTCAGTGAGCGCTTAGAGAGGGGTAGAGGAAGAAAAGCTGCCTCCCAGACTGCCTTCAGAGGGTGTCTCAGGCCAGCCCCTCCAGGGTCTAGATGGGCCCAGTCGTGGGTGGGGACGGGGCCTGCTCCTAAGGAGCCAGCAGGTGCTTGGAGCAGAGGTTTCATGCCATTTCCTGGATGCGGGGTGCCCCTTGGGACTGGGCAGGACAGAAAGGGCCAGTCAAGCCCAGGGCACTTTCCTGGGCTCTGGCTCCACCGGGGCACGCTGGCAGGGACAGGTGCAGGGCCTGCTGTAGACCGGGGATTCTGTATAAACCCATTCTCTGAGGCATACTTACCTTGTGCTTACTGTGTCTAAAGAACTTTTAGATGTGTGTGTGTGTTCCTGGGGGTTGAACCCCGGGCCTCACACCTGCTAGACAAACACTGATCAGTGTTTGCGGCAGTCTCAGTAAGTCACCCAGGCCAGCCTCAAACATGTGATCCTCCTGCCTCAGCCTTCCAAGTAGCGGAGAGCACAGGCGTGCACCAGCACAGCCGCCAGTCCTCGGTACACTGTAACAGCCGTCCTGGGATCTGTGCTCTTTCCCACCAGATACCTGCACCTACTGGATGGGAAGGAGAGTTACCCTTGTCTCGTGGATGCAGATGGAGATGTGATTTCCTTCCCACCGATAACCAACAGTGAGAAGACAAAGGTAGGCGGTCACCAGCGTGGAGGTCTCCAGGCGCACAGCCGGGCCTCACCACGTCACGGGCTGTGTGCCCCTTCACCTCTTGGTTTGTGTGACCCTCCTGTAAGGGGTGGGGGTGGGGGTAACTGAAGATTGAGACCAGGGGCGTTCTTTCTCTGAGTCACGTCCCCAGCCCTCTTATTTTTTGTTTGGAAACAGGGTCTCACTAGGTCACTGAGCGTCTCGCTGTATTGCAAAAGCTGATCTTGAGCCCACAATCCTTCTTCCTCAGCCTCCCAAGTACTGGGATTGCAGGCATGTGCCGCCACACCCGGCCATTTTGTTTTGGAAGAGGGTCTTGCCCGGTGCTGAGTCTCACCAAGTGGCCGAGCGTGGCCTCAAGTCTGAGCCTCCTGTCCCAGGCGCCTCCTACATACTGGGCATGTGCTTCCACGCCCAGCTGTGTAACTCCATTTTATAGATTTTTCCTTCAAAATATATGTTGCTGTTCCTGACATGTACTTCTTTTAACTTCTGTGCTGAAATCTAATTTTTTTAAGATTAAGAAAACAACTTGTGACTTGTTCTTGGAAGTAACAAGTGCCTCTAGTCTGCAGATCTGCAAGGACGCCATGGACGCGCTTGTTCTGGTGAGTGTCTCCCGCCGGCCGGGCACCTCCTGGTTGCCTGCCTGACTGCGGCACAGCAGCCCATCTTCCTGGGTCACCGCTCATCCCTTGCCTAATGAGATGTTTTTCATCTGCAGAAAATGGCAGAAATGAACAAATACACTTTAGAAAACAAAGAAGAAGGATGTCTCTCGGACACGGAAGCCAGTGCCATCTCTGGACAACTTTCTGATCCCAAAGCCAACCCAAGTGCTGGGAAGGACGGACAGGGCCCGCTGGTGGTGGAGCAGGTCCGCGTGGTGGACCTGGAGGGCAGCCTGAAGGTGGTGTACCCTTCCAAGGCAGACCTGACGGCCGCCCCGTCCCACGTGACCGTCCTGCGCTGACAGCCAGGCGTGATGCCGGCAGGCTCCGGCGCAGGTGCCCGTGGGTCTGCGAGGCTTCGAAGAGATGGAGCTGTCCTGTACGTTTTAAGACGCCTGTGCTCTTGGTTCGGGTTTCCCAGGTGGTTCTGTTGTGAAGTGATGGCTGCGTGGTCCTCTCGCACTACACCGAGTGACTTTCTCTTGACTGACTCACATGCCAGAAGTAACTGGAGGACGTGTAAATCTGTAGAGAGGCGGCAGGTCGTCCTGGGAAGGACGTGGCTGGGCGGTGTGCCCGTGCAGCCGGACGCCGCGCCTACGGCCTATGGTCCTTTCTCTATGAGATGGCATCTGAGTCATCTTGTGCCAGTTCTGCGAGAATACCGTGTGTTCCAGCTTGCGATGATCTGAATCTTTCTGTTTAAAAGGTTTTAAAGTGTGGCCTTGGGAAGGCAGAGTTGGTTTTCTGGCATGTCTCTGGAGCACTCGTGGGTATGGGCAGTGCAGGGCCTTCCTTCCAGGAAGCTCTGTGGGCGCCGCTGGGCCAGGAGGAGTGGGGACGAGGGGCCGCTGGTCATGCCGGTACATCGGCTGCAGGCAGCTGCCGGACCCAGCTGTGTGGGTGTCCCGCTGTGACGTGCCCGCATCACCCCTGCTCGCCCTGGAGCCAGAGCGTTCATCCCAGGGGGCTGCAACATCTCTGCCTAGGGCCTGGCTGCCAGGACAGACCTGCCCGCTCCTTTAGATACACCCTTCTGATCTTTGGTCTTAGACTTAAAGGGACGATTCTTGTGCTCTGTGGAAAAGATGAGATTTTTTTTTTAGATTTGCAGGAGGCCCAGGGGAATTTGCAAAGGTGCCTCCGGGTGTGTGTCTTGGCAAAGCTGTGTGGGTCTCCAGAGCCCCAAGACACCGGGCAGCTGCCCTGCCAGTTGGCCAGCTGTGGCGGGTGCACATGGCAGTTCTCCTGCCAAGGTCCTCCCAGCCTGCCAGGTGCCGTCTGTGTTGTTGGTCTGCCAGTCACCGCAGGGCTCGCTGCTGGTACTATTGTTGGCCAGGGGTCTGCCCTGCCATGAGTCCGGGAGGGGTTCTCAGGCCAGGACCTGCCCGGACACCCCGCAGGGCCAAGGGCAGTGCTCAGAGCTCCGTCCCTCTGGGTAGCTGCGGGAGGGTACAGCTGGCCCGGCCTGGCACTGCAGCCCGGCGCAGCCTAGGTCAATCACCCACGCCTGCTGTGCTCTTTTTTTTTTCCCCCTGAGGGGGTGGGGCCTGAGTATGTTTGTGTTTTGGGAAATGTTTTACAGCAGAAAGCATCAGTGTTTTCTCTTTGCCCATCCAATTCCAATAAAAACATTTGCTAAGAAACCTGCTGCTGTTCCCAGAGGCTGTAGCTGCAGGCGCCACCTGTGGCCCTCACCGCGTGGCTGGCCACCCTGCCCAGGTCCCGGCCTGCTCCCTGTCCACCTGTCTGGGTGGCCACCCTGCAGAGTCCTCCCCATCATTTCTGGCTTCACTGAGAAGAGCCCTTGGCCCAGAGTACTGGCCAGCGGGGAAGCCTCAGGCCACTCCTTTGCTTTGCTTCCTGGCGGCCCGTGTATGGAAGCATCTGCTCGCTGTCTTCCTGGCTGGCCTCCCCACTGCCCAGCAGCGGCCTGCTCCTCCAGGGCCCCCACAGGCCTCTGCCGCCTCCCACACTCCACAGCAGGGCCCATCCTGGGATGGCTCTGGGGAGGGTCCTCAGGGTGTGGCCGGGCGAGCCGGAGAGGACTCCCCTGGCTTGCAGTAGGTTCCTGCGGAAGTCACCCCACCCCTCCTCGAGGCCCCAGGCTGCCCTCCCTCAAGGAGGGAGCCACAGTGGGTCTCCCTCTTGCCCGGCGTGGCCAAGCCCCTGCCGTGCTGGTTCTGTGAGGGGAGCTGGGCCCCAGGCTCTTCACCCCTGGACTGCTGTCTGGTCTGGTTTCCACAAGGATAGTGGATGCTGTTGCTGACTCCTGCCCTCAACCTGGACACACTTGGTGCACAGCCCAGGAGAGCAAGGGAGGCAGGCAGCTGGGGGGAAGGGACCAAAGTCCTCTGGGTGGCCGCAGAGGCT